>NC_082687.1:48880699-50080699 GCF_949987515.2 Delphinus delphis
CTTCCCTGGTGGCGCTGTGGTTGGGAGTCCGCCTGCCAATGCAGGGGACACAGGTTTGTGTCCCGGTCTGGGAGGATCCCATGTGCCGCGGAGCGGCTGGGCCCGTGAGCCATGGCCGCTGAGCCTGCGCGTCTGGAGCCTGTGCTCCGCAACGGGAGAGGCCACAACAGTGAGAGGCCCGCATACCGAAAAAAAAAAAAAAAAAAAAAACCGACAATCTGATAGAAAAATAGTAAAATGATATAAACAGATATTACACAAAAAGAAAAAACATAAAAAAGGGCCTTAAACCTAAAAAAGATGCTCATAACAGGAGAAACAAACATCTATAAAACACCACAGCACCATTCCTCACCTATCTGACTGGCAAAACTCTAAGTTTGACAAAATACTTTGAGGATAAAACTGTGGGAAATACGTCCTCTCATCCACTGCTGGTGGGAATGCAAAATGGTGTTGTAATACCTACTGAGGAGAATTTGGCAATATCTAAAAAAATTATGTATTTGTCTTTCGAGCCAACAAATTTCTAATAGGTACCTATGCTAAAAATACCCTACCAATATTACTAAATGATTAAAGCACTAGGTTATTCATTGTGGCATTATTTGCAATAGCAAAGGATTAGAAATGATCCAAATGTCAATAAAAGGCCAATTAATAAGCTATAACATAATCACACAAAGAAATTCTGTGAAGCTGTTAAAAAAAATTGAGGGAAAAACTTGTGCATAATATGGACTAATCACCAAGATTGCATTTTTAAGTGTAAAAAGGTATAGAACAATATATGTAAGTATGTAACCCCTTGTGTAATATAGGTAGAATGGTGCAATAGAAATATATATATATATTTGCTTAGCTGTTAAAAATAAAGGGGAGAATGGGTAACCAAGAATTGAGATAAGCTGTTATCTATATAAGAAAGGGAGAACAGAACAGAAGGAATAGTGTCTAAGTCAGTTCAGGCTGTTATAACAAAATGCCATTAAGTGGGGAGCTTATCAACAACAGAAATTCATTGCTCACAGTTCTGGGGGCCAAGGGTCTGAGATCAGGGTGCCAGCCTGGTCAGGTTCTGGTGAGAGCCCTCCTCTGGGTTGCAGACTGCCAATTTCTGGTCATGTCTTCACATGGCAGAAAGAGGGTATCAGGGTAATGCTGGTCTCACAGAATGAACTGGACAATATTCCCTTCTCTTCAATTTTTTGGAAGAATTTGTGTAGAGTTAGTATGATTTCTTCCTTAAATGTTTATTTAGTAGAATTCACCAGTTTTCTGGAGTTTTCTTTATGGTAATGATCTTAACTAAATGTTCCATTTCTTTAATGGATATAGAAATCATCAGATTATCTATTTTTTTCTTGAATGAGCTTTGGTAGTTTGTGTCTTTCAAGGCATTTGCCCATTTCATCTAAGTTGTCAAATTTATTGGCAAAATATTTTTCAAAATATTCCCTTATCATTTTGATATCTGAGATGACGTCACCTCTCTCATTCCTGATACTAATAATTTGTTTTTTTCTCTTTCTTTCCCTAAAATCCAGCTAGAGGTTTATCAATAGTATTGATCTTCTCAAAGAACCAGGATTTGGTTTCATTGGCTTTTATCTATGTTTTTTCTCTTTTCTATTTTATTAATTTCTATTAGTTCCTTTCTTTAGCTTGCTTTGTTTTAATTTGCTCTTTTCCCCTTAAGGTGAAAGCTGAGTTCATTGTTTTGAGAACTTCCTTCTTTTCTAATCTATGTTAAGTGAAGATAACAGAGTGTTATAAATTATAAAACAGAGTGACTTTGGTGCTATAAATTTTCTTTAAGTACTGTTTTAACGGTATCCCACAAATTCTGATATGCTGTGTTTTCATTTTAATTCAATTTAAAATATTTTTTAAGTGTCCTTTTAATTTCTCCTTTGATTCATGAGTTCTTTAGAAGTGTGTTATTTAGTTCATGAACACTTGGGGATTTCCAGATATCTTACTATTATGTATTACCAATTTAATATTATACCATCAAGCAATGCTCTGGACTCTCCCTTAACTCTTCGAAAGTAGCATCATTGGGAGGAGACAAATTCTTTCTATGGTAATCTACCAGTCTGGGGGCAGTAGGGCATGGCAAGGGAGAGGTTGGAAGAGTAATTTTCAAGAGTGGCTGGTCTATATTCACCTGCTTTCAACAGTTTGTTACTGCAGCAGGAGTTTAATCCTGTCCTAATACTATCCTGTAGACACCAGGCTTTTTGGGTTTTGCAGATGTAATTAAGGATCTTGAGATGAGGATTATCCAGGCGGGCCCTTAATCCAATGACAAATGGATTTAAGAGAAGGGCAGGGGGAGATTTGAGACAGAGAAGAGGGAGGAGAAGATGCAGACACACAGAGAGAAGATGATGTGAATATGGAAGCAGAGACCAGAGTAAAGCAGCTCCAGGCCCAGGAATGCTGGGACAGCCACCAGAAACTGGAAGAGGCAGGGAATGGACTCTGCTAGAGCCCCAAGGGGAGCGATACCCTGGTAGATTTCAGACAGCTGGCCTCCAGAACTGTGAAAGAGAGAGAAAACTGTTGTTTTAAGCAACCAAGTTTGCAGTAGTTCGTTACAGTAGCCACAAGACACCAACACATACTCATTACACACACACACACACACACACACACACACACACACACACACACACACACACCCCCCAAACCTGAAGTCTTGAACCTCCTCAGTGGTTTCTTACATTTTTGATGTTAATTTCTCAGACCCATGCTTCTTCTCCCCAGTGTGGCTTTTAGAAGATGAAGCTAACAACCCCTCTAGACCACCAGCTTATAATAAAACACAGCCTGTGGCATGTGTATTCATTTACTTATCCGTCAAATATTCATATAATGCCTATTACGTTCCAGACACTGTTCTTATGTTGAGGATAACAGAAGTGAACAAAACAGAAAAAAAATCCCTCTCCTCATGAGTTTTACAGTAGTGGAGGTAGACAGAAAATAAACAAAATCTACTATATAAGAGATGGTGATAACTGGTGGGGGGATAAGGATAGGTGTACGATTTAAAATAGGACAGTCGGGGCTTCCCTGGTGGCGCAGTGGTTGAAAGTCTGCCTGCTGGTGCAGGGGACGCGGGTTCGAGCCCTGGTCTGGAAGGATCCCACATGCCGCGGAGCAACTGGGCCCGTGAGCCACAACTACTGAGCCTGCGCGTCTGGAGCCTGCCCTCCGCAACAAGAGAGGCCGCGACAGTGAGAGGCCCGTGCACCGCGATGAAGAGTGGCCCCTGCTCGCCGCAACTAGAGAAAGCCCTCGCACAGAAACAAAGACCCAACACAGCCATAAATAAATAAATAAATTTAAAAAATAAAATAAAATAAGACCGTCAAGGAAGACTTTTCATTTAGCAAGTGATATCAAGTAGAAGCCTGAGGAGGTGATGGAGTGAGCCCCACATATATCTGAGGGCACAATTTCCAAACAAGAAGAATTGCAAAGGCAAAACTCTGAGCAGGAAATTAATTGGCAACTTGAAGAACATCAAGGAGGCCACTGCGCCTAAGCAAAGAGACCCAGTGGAAAAGAAGAAAGAGAAAAGGGCAGAAAGCTATCATCATGTAGAGTCAGTGTAGAGACTTTACTCTGAGTGAGATGTGGAAAAAGTAGTATAATGTACTTAGATGTAAAGGAGTGTCTCAATTACTGTGTTGAGCCTAGAGCAGGGGGTGAGGCAAGGGTACCTGTAAGGAGACCAGTTAAGCTATTGCAATAATCCCTATGTTGTATGCTTGTGGCTTGTACTAGTGGTATTGGGAAAGAGTCAAATTCTGGATGTACACTGAAGGTAGAGCCAACAGGTTTTGCTCATAGATTGAATGTAGGGGTGATATGGAAGAGAGGAACCATAGATGACTCTAAGGTTTCTGGCTTGAGTAAGCAGAAGGAAGAACAAGACAGAGGGAGACACAAATTTGGGATGGGGTGGAGTTCAGTTTAAAATGTGCTAAGTTTGGATTGTCTCTGCATTATCAACATGGAGACATCAGGGAGGAAGCTGACCCGAGAGCCTGGAAATTAAAGGGAAAAAAATCCAGGCTGGAGATATAAATACGTGTTTTCAACATCTAGATGGTATTACTGCATCAAGTCTATATGAGATCACCTAGAGGTAAGTTTAGATTCAGGAAGAGCAGCTCTGGGACACTGCAACATTTAGTGGTCAAAGAATTGCAGAAAATGCAGTGAAGAAGATTGAGGAGATTCAGCCAATAAGGTTGGAGGAAAATCCAGAAGCCAAGTAGAAAAATACTTCAAGGAAAAGGGAGTGATCAATTGTGTCAAGTTCTCCCGAGAGAAATCAGGTAAACTAAACATTGAGAATTGACTACTGGATTTTGCAGCATAGAAGCCACTGGTAACTTTGACTAGAGAAGTTTCTACCTTGAGTTTTTATTTATTGTTTGCTTAACTTATTTTTTCTGAGAAGTAGAAATGTTCTACAATCTCCAGTTTACTATTGTATTTGTGTCAATTTGTCCTAGTGTTTCCAATCATTTTTTCTTTATATATGTCAATGAAATATCATTTGGCTCATAAATTTTCCAAACAGTTTTATCTTACTTGAACTCTCCTCTTAACAGTAAAAGATTATTTTTCCTGTTAAATGCTTTATGTTGAATTCTACTTTATCTTACTGTGATCTCTAAGTTAATATTTCTTAGAATTACACCACAATCAGGCAAAGTCCACAGATGTTCCATCAAAATTGAAAGAAAAATATAAAGGACAAAGTAACTGAGTTAGAACTGAAAGCCCATTTTATTGCTCTGAGCAAATGTTTTCTCCTGCAGCAGACGCCAAAGCATGAATGTGATTTTTAGATTTCTGTTCAAAGCTAATACAATAAACAGCCTCCCTACTGGTGGACTGATCTTTTTGTCACCACTTACTGACCTTGCCCCTCTCTACTCTTTCCCCTGCCCCTACTTCCCATCCTCCATATCTCATGAGTTATCTCCTTAAAAGCTAATCACTCTGCTTAGATATTACTCTGGTCCTCTGTTACCTATAAGACATCATCCAAACCCTTTGGAATAAAACCCATGAGAATCCACTCAATCCTATATAGCTTGAATGTCTTGCTTGATCTTCCATGTCTATAGCCTTCTTCCCCACCCTATACTCCCCTAAAATCATTCATCATCATTTGTCATAGGCCATGTTTTCCTCTTTCATATGTTTGCCTTCTCCTTTACTTGAACGGATGAATACCCACTCATCTTCTAAGATGCTTCTTAAATGTTTGTCTCTGCCAATGTGACTTTCCCCAGTCACAATTGGTCTCACCCACCCTTTGATTCTCTCAACATGTTGTTGCCTCTATAATGGCCATAATCTTGTTGCATTGCTCTTAGTTTCTTCCTTCTTTACTGGAGCAACTAGAGGACAGTGACTGCACCCAGAACAGGACCTGGGACACAGTGAATGCTCAATAAATACTTGCAGAAGAAAAAATAATAATAATTGATGAAAATGTTAATTATATTCAATCAAAACAACTACAGTACAGTTAACATTTATGTTTTAAAAGGTTTATGAACAAGACTAAGAAAAAAGTAGATGCTAAATTTTGAGTAATATCATTCTTGATGGATCCTATAAAAACAATAATTTCTTTTCTCATCTCCAACTTATGTGTTAGAATACTTAAATGATCATTTAATGAACAGTGTGCCCTAGAAGCACCAAAAAGTGCTTCACTTGGGAACATGTTTTTAGTTCACCACGTAATATAGCCTTCAAGGTCATAAATCCATCCTTGAGGGGCTTTAATCTCCTACAATGACCAATATTCAGTACGTTGTGACCAGAATCTGCTTCAGACAATGGTATACAAAACTCTTTGAAGAAATTATTTATAAGTGTTCATAAATAAGCAGGCTAGGAAAAAAGAAACATTTGGAGATACTTTATTTTTATGATAAGGAAATTTCACATAAAAGTCTTCATCGTTTCTTTAATTCACAAAAAGCACAAATCAGTTAGAATTAAAGGGAAAAGTTCACACCAAACAATAAAGACTTTTGGTCTTTTCTCTTCCCCCTGTAACAAGAACAAAAATATAAGTACTAATTAAATTAACAGATGCAGGATGTAACTGGTTTTATTATTTTATATTATATATATACATATATTGGATCTATATCAGATAAACTGATAGGAAGGCCTTCTAATGACATTCTCTGAAGCCTTTGAAATAACCTTAAAGAATTTTGAGTTAGTTGAATCACTAATTTAACATTGTGGGCATTATTTTGTTCCAGGGTTTTTAAAGAAGTTTTTTTTTACTGAATTGCATTTATTTTTAAGAAAAGTATTTAATGTTAGCTCTTAGGATGTATTTAACTATGGATCAATATTTGGGGAGAATCAACATTATAGTTAGCCTTATCTGAATTTTTTGTTACCTGAAGTAATTTAAACTCCCAAAGCAGCACGAGTTTTTGAAATCAGTGCTGGACCCTGCAAATTAAAAAGAATCATCAACAAACTAGTGAATATAGAAAAAAAAAAAGAAGCAGACTCACAGATATAGAGAACAAACTAGTGGCTACCAGTGGGGAGAGGGAAGCGGGGAGGGGTAATATAGAGGTAAGGGAGCAAGAGGTACAAACTATTAGGTATAAAATAAGCTACAAGGATATATTGTACAACAGAGAATGCAGGCCATATTTTATAATAACTATAAATGGAGTATAATCTTTAAAAATTTGTGAATCACTATATTATAGAGCTGTAACATATAATATTGTACATCCACTCGACTTCAATTAAAAAAAGAAATAAATAAAAATAAAATAAATCAGTCAATAAGAATCATGAGATAAAAAAGTAGACCACTGTGCCAGTTGTACAGTTAACTCTCCACTACCTATGGGTGAATTCATTGGTTTATAGATTAACCAAGTTAAAAATAAAGATATACAACTCTGATGTCAACAAGCTAGGACAATAGAAGGCAGAAGGAAAACAACTCCACTCTTATCAACAGGAGGTATTGTTTTTCCTATACCAATCTCCCAACTTTTACAAAGCCTCATCCCATCTCTCCCCTTTCTCTACAAATCAGTCACAGAAATTAAAAGGTTTGCAGAGAAAATACTGTTATGCTACTATTTGTTAATGTTCTCTGCATGTAAATGAACATGTTCTCAAAACAGAGGACATTAATCTTTTTGTATCATATTTATCAGAAATGGTTTACATAAAATCTATTTTATCAGTTTTGTTTTATCTTATTTCATTATCTGTGTCCCACCCCCTCCTACCAAAAACAGACACATACTAATAAGTACACACACTCAAACCCATGTAATTACATTATCTATTGAAAAACTCAACATTTCTAAATATTATCAAATAACAAAATATCTAAACTTCTATATCATGAGATAGTCAAATAAAATTGGCAAAAAGGCTGAATTATAGAATATCTTTTTAAAATATAGTGATGCTGTATTCAAATATATTTAGTAATACAAGCTAGAGGCTTACAAAATGTAGATTTACAAATCCAGCTAAAATTGCTAAATAATTATATTAAGATAATACCTAATTACTACTCTGTTAATATTCAAAGGCTTGCTCCTGAGTTGAATATATTTCCTATAAATATTCCCCCAATATCCTATGTGCACAATTAATTTGCTATTAAATCCTTTTAATCCATTTAGCTCAATTGATAAATTTTAAGCCAGAAGCTGTCTAAATTATCAGCAGTTAATTATATATTCACTTTACAGTTTTCTCCACTAGAAAATAAATCAAAATCACTAATCCTCATAATACATTCTAAAATTACATTTCTCCTAATATTTAGTGAGAAAACTGTGATTATTTTTAAATATTATAAAGTCCTTCAATCTATTTCTAAATTAAATATTTCTGGCATTATTTTAAAATTATAAATTAGTGGGATACTCTTTTCATTATTCGTTACAAAAAATTCCATTCCAAGTATTCTGAGTGTAAACATGAGCTGCACATACCTCTTCCTCAAAGCAGACTTCCTGCCCTTGGCCTTGGCAGCACTTTTCCAGGAGGCCAGAGAAATCTGCAATGACGGCCTCAAGTTGTTCCTCTGTGATTTGTGGCTTTTGCTTCACAAGGTTAATGAGAAACCTATGATTTAAAACAAAACAATATAAAAGAGAAGTCTGCTATGCAATGGTCTTTTTCTAAAGCCTTCCTAGGAGAGAACTTTCAGAGCTCTGGCAACCCTTACCCTAAACCCTCATTCCATTAACCCATCACCAGACTCACCACATATATCTTGGCTAATACTTTATTAGAAAGACTGAGGCGAGAAACATGCTAAATGTTCCATTGGTCTGGACTTGTGCAGGTTATAGATGAAACACTATTTCACAGTTCCACCTTACTTATATGTAGTGAAGTAGTCTTTTTCTTATTTGCCTAAAAAATTCTTTCCAGTTCTCTCTTCTAAAATATGTCTTATCCATACTCAAAGGCTCCAACTTCCAAACCTTGTCATTCACATTATCACACCCCTAACCTGAGCACTGTCTGTCCTAATTGCCTGTAATACTCATTTGGTAATACATTCAGGCTGGAATTAATGTTGACCCAGGGAATAGGGGAGGCTTGCCAGGCGGCATTCTTACTGTACCTAGAAACATGCCTCAGATTGTGACAGAGAAAAAAGGGATGAACAAGTTTTCCAAAATGAAGGAAGACCTTTTACAAAGTATGGGAGTATGAAAATGCATGGGAATTTGGAGAACATGAGTTACATTGACTTGCATTACTATCATCATTACAGAATGCCTCCCACAATGAACTGAAATGTGTATTCCACTTCATAACACCCATATTGCATGGTTGAATCAAATGTTATGATTATTCTCTTCAAAGAGTAAATAGTATGGAAAAAAATTCAGAAGTGTTTACTCAGTGCTTGGAATGGAAGTACCCAAGACTTACTGCAAAGATATATCCTAATTACCTGAAATAGATTGCCCCTTTTCCCTCATCCCAAGATGCATCACAACAATAGTTTAAAAGGAGACTATTGTTACAAACAGGAAATTATCTGCCCCAGGGAATTTTTCCAGACTAGAGGCTATGAAGAGTCTGAGACAAGACTATTCTGAAAGTCACTTTAAGTGCTTTGGAGTAATAATTTTCTCCTGGTGAGCCCAAGGGCGTTGGGTGTGTGAAGTAGAAATCTCCACCACTATTTAGTGTTGTCAGTCTTCTCCATGCTAGCAAATACCCATTTCTTACTGTTGCTTCATTGTTTGCAGTGCTACACCCTGAGCTTGGCACAGATCCTTATGGAAGATGAACTTGTCATCAGAGAATGGCGGAGAAACGTATGTCTCATCCACCACCAAGCTGCTGAAACATGGCCTCCTGTTGGCGTATGAAGAGGTGCAGCACTGGCCAACCCCAGGGTTTACAGGAGTCTCTTCATGTCTGATACATAAAAGTCCAATAATAAGGTCAGCCTAATTAGGAGAATGAGAAAGAAGAAAGCAAGGAGAGGGAACATCAGCCATAGAATTGATTCAGGAAAATTGTTGCAATAGTGTTTAATGTCCAGTAACTTATAATTAATTTATAGGAAAATTTGCTGTCTGTGTAGGGATCATGTGCTGCCATATTGTAGATTCTTATTTACCCATTTGTTTGGGATAAACTTCAGCATTTAGTGACCAATGTTCCACAAGTGATGTTGAAGAGAGCCACTTCAGCTATTTGTGTCAGCGATTTAAAACACATTTTCAGTTACATACAGACTTCTGAAGGGGAAAAGTCTCTGAAATCAATACATGGCCTACATTTTCCATGTATATTTAGTTGAGCTTTCCATTTTATTTTTGGGATTCAGAGAATCACTTTCTGAAGTAAGAATAGCACAAACCTAACCCTTTCACATATGTACATACATACAGCTAATATGTAGTTCTAATGGTAAAGAAATAAGATGTGTGTGTGTGTGAGTCTGTGTGTCCTTACGGCTTTCCTAATGTAGAATTGGCCTACCTTCCACACTTCAGAGATATTTCTTAAACACCTAACAATAACTTGTAACAAGGGCCAACATATTTTGTGGGCATACTCTGTATCAGGCTAGTACTGAGTGAGTCACACAGATTACCTCGTTTAAGACGGCCATCCTAACTTTATTCTCAAATGTCAGATGAAAATTCTCAAGCTTAGTGAGATAACTAGCTTTCCCAGAGTGACAAGACTCACTCACAAGTGGTGACAGTGGGATGGGAATGTAGGCAGGAGGCCGCCAGAACCTATACTCCTGAGCCATTACACCATCCTGTGCCCCTGCATCCTCCCAACATGTGAGATTCAATAAATGACAAAGATGATGCTTAATCACAGGAAAGTTTCTTTTCACTTCTAACCTTTGACAAAAAATTCCAGGACATGAAGACTGACTAGCAAATGACTCCTCATCATCAAAAAGAGGAAAAGTGAAAAAAAAAAAACGATACACAATTTTATTCACAATTGTGACTTCAAGGGAAAAAATAATAAAAAAAAATTCAACCTGTAATCGTATGTATGACATTAAGAAGTAAAGATTATTGGCATTACCAACTGGAAAGTCATTTTACTGTTCAGAACGTGGGACCTACCTGTTCTGTACGCTGCACCCTGTCAAGGGGAATAAATTGTCCCTAATATCATCATAAAAAATTAAACTATAAAAGACAAAAACATAGGTATGGCTAAAAACAAAATAGCATATTTTAATCTGTCAAAGTTGAAGCTTTTTCTGTTTTAACATTAAAGTAGGTATTTGGTGAAATTATGAACTGAGTGACGTGTCAGTCTTTCTGTCTCCCCTGTACATAAAGCTTGCTTGTTTGTTGAATAGACTCACTGCACTTCTACCAGCCATTCTAGAAGGACAGGAAGGTTGCCCACATGCCAACCATTCAGAGCCGGGTTCTTACACCCCTTCAACTGCAACTAATCCAACAAGTCCAGGAAAGCCATCTCCACATTGGTTTTTCCCATTTCCCCTAAATGGGAATTATAAAACTCTTTCAAGCCCAACAGGGCAGAAACAGGATGGGACTAAACAAAACACTCACCGATCCCTCACCACAGGCCAATTGTTTGTCCTCACTGAGATGGCAACAAGTGGCTCCCGTGGTCGCCATTTTCCTGGTCAAGGTCATCAGCTCAGCTGAGGTCAGCTGAGGGGCCTTCTTGGTGTAAGCAACAAGAAACCTGAAAGAAGTATTTTTCACCAAATCTTGCTGAGTCCTTCAGGAGTCTCTGGACTCTCATTCCTTCTCAGAGACCCTCTTTTGGCATCAGGGGACATGAAATTAGCTCATTTGTTTCACCCACATGGTACCTGGACCGACGCTGGAGGTGCGTTTACTCTGATAAGCATTCCCTACCCTCTTCTTACACCAACAGAGCACAACGGGAAAATAAACGCTGGGCAGCAGGCTGACTCCTATTCCCAACCTCAGAAGTTTCCTCCATATGCACTTTGATCTTTTGGTGCTTTAACTACGACAGGCTATGATACAATGGGTATCTTTACTGCAAAAATCTGCACGGTTTGGGGAACCCAAAGCCAGTACCACAGATCAGGATTCACAGGCCATCTGTTGCGCCTAAAGAGAGAGAACTGGGGAAGGCCACCTTCTGGAACTGGAAACTGGGTGATCAGATTACAAGACCTCCAGTCCAACATAGGGGCTGGAATTAGGGTAGCCATGGGTGATTAATTTAGATGGGTCTTTCCCTCACTAGTTAATGATCTTAAATCACTCAAAATACTGTTTAAAAAAGCATACGCATTTTGTAAGTAATATTCTCCTAATTTCTGGAAGAGGCCGCAGCTTCGCTTTGCCAGCGCTTGGCTCTCCTGGATATATTTCTCTAACTCTTCTTCCTGAAAATACAAGCGTTATTACACACATTTTTTTCTCTTTCTTCACACATAACTTTGTATGTAAAAATTGGCCAGTAATAATTTATTCTATTTTGATACCAATCTTAGAGAAACCACTTTTAGAGGGTTTTTTAATATTAAAGATGAATTGCGAGAATTAAGGCAAATGAACTTTAGGGAGAATAAGTTTAAAACTTTGTGAATCACCAAGTTATTTGATGGCAGAACTCAAACTTTGGGTAAAAAGTTACAATTCTTTCTGTACAAGATTCTTGCCTTTCTGGAGTGGAGCTATTCAAAAATGAATATTATTTTTATTCTGTGCATCAAAGAACTTTTGGTTAAAACATTCTTATTTCTAAAATAAGCCAATAGCTGTTGACTACTAGTTAATCACTACTTAACAGCTAGATAGCTAGTTAGTAGATATAACTAACTGCTCATTAGTAATTAGATGCTTTCAAACAAACAGCACTTTTAATGCATGATATCCATCTAGTTTTCCAGATTTTCCTTAAAAAGCTAGAGCATTTTACCCCTTTATCCTGGCATTCAGGAGGGTTTCCAGACTGTGAACATTTCTCCAATAACTCCTGATATCCTCTAGCAACTCTTAGAATTATTGGGACAGCAAGCTTAGTATGTCTTCTTGAATATTCATAAGTAAATCTGAAATATGGGTGAAAAAAATCATGTTATGGGAATTAAGAGACAAATTATTCCTGTGTTATATGGCATGCAGAAGTTAAAATGCAAATAAATAAACCTAGAAATCAAATATTATTTCAACTATACGCATGGCAAAGCTATTAATAAAAATTATAATCCCTCAAATTGTTCTAAAACGGTATTTTGTTTTCTTTTGCACTATTCACTTTCAATAATGGACGTGAAATCTATCCATACAACAAATATTTTTCCACTGCCAAGTCTGTGCAAACAATTTCTTTAAGCAGTATGGATTCAATAATGTATAAGATAAAATGTCTGACCTCTCAAAAGCAGGCATTATAGGGAGACAGAAACCAATAAGAAATAAGTCATCCAATCTTAGGTAGTGATAAATCAATGAAGAGAAATAAACCAAGGTAGACAAGAAGGAAAGGGGTGACAATTTAGAGTGTGTGGTCAAGAAAAGTCTCTTTGAGTAGCTCTTTCAGGAGAAAAACCTGGGTGAAGGAAGACACACAAAGTGTCTGGGGGAAGATCATTCTCGGCTGAGAAAATTTCTACTGCAAAGAACCTTTCCAATTGAAGAACTGCTTCTATTAAATAAACAATTAGCTTCAGAATGTATGAATGGGTAAATTTAAAGAGAATTCTTGAATTTACTAATTGTATTCCTAGGTTGTAGAAATAGGTCATATTAGTTCTTCCTCCAATAATGTCAGTACGGGTTTCTGAAATCTGGATTTTGTTCTTGTTTGCATAATTTAATTTAGCGGTGCAAACAATGTGTGCATGTCTAATTTTAATCAACAATAGAGTAATATCCTCCAGGAATATTAAAAAGAAAATTGCACCATTCTTTTCATTACTACATTAAAAGCAGACTCAGATTTAGAAGGACCTTTGGAGATCACTAAGTATAGTGTCCTAAGAGCTGCACAAATCCCTCCTCTAATAGTGTCCACTGATACACACTGTACAATAAAGGAAAATGTGTGAACTGCTTGCTCCCCTTAAAGGCAAATAGAATGAGAACATGTCTTGTCAGTTATAACTACCATACTGCAAATGTCTCTAAATGTGTTTTCACTTCCTTAAAAAAATAAAACATGTATTCAATAAATAGCAAATAAGCTGCTACAATGAAAGCCCTTCTATCTACCATTATCTATTAAGTTATATTTGGGGGAAAAAGTTTTTAAAATATGCACAGTGAAAAAGCACATTCTTAATTATGAGCCCTTCTTATTACAAAAATATCCATATCCTATTCGGAAGTCCAATGGTGGTCTTTACATGAGTAATCCATACAGGGATGACAATGCCTCTGATGCCAGAGAAACTGATACAAAACAAAATGCATCCTCATAAGCAAGCCAGTTAATAACAGCAGTGGTGAAAGTCTCATCAGTATAAGATAGACCCTATTCCTTATTTCCTAGTTATTTCCTCCTAACTATATTTTGGCTTAGAACATTCTAACATTATCCTCATATACTGAGTTCAGAAACCATTTCAACAACACAAAGCTGTCAGTCACATCATAATTTTTACTTGTGTGAACAGACATGTACAGAGTGTGTTACCTTGCCATGTAGAGATCTTTTTCCCTTGAAGAAAGTTGGTTGAAATCTGTCTCTCCTAAAAACCTATTTAGAGTTGGAGATAAGCCTTCAGGTTTGTCATCATTTTCTGCATGAATTATGCAATGACCAAGTTCAAGTGCGGTGGGTAATTTGCAGCATTCTGCTATTTTGCTTGACAGAATATCTTGCTGAGAACATATGTAGGACATAATTTTTTCCTGTAATAGAACAATAAAGTCTAAGTTTTAAACATTTATTCTTTAATTCAGGACCTCGTGGCCAGTCCTAGGAAGGAAAGAAGGAAGGAAGAAGACATTTACCTTGTCTCCCATTTTAGTGCTTTCTCCCTACTCTACCTTTCCTCACTCCTTTCCACCTAGCCTTGTTTGTTCAATTCTTCTTTTCATAGTTGTCAGCTAAAATCTACTATTTTATTCTAATAGCAAGCTTTTAAAAACAAAAGACAAATGTACTCCTCAAACGAAATGACATGCACGTTGATGCATATCTTTCTATTAGTACTGAAATTTGGTAGTAAACATTTGTTTATATAACCCTGCAGTAACCGATTATGACCTCCAGAGGGCAGTCTATAGATAATGAAATGCACGTAAGTGGCCAGAAAGCCGAGCTTACACGTAACTGTCAAAGGACTGAAAATTCTGTGCATTCTCACCAGAAACAATTAGAACCCATTATTCAGCCATTAAAATCCAACTTAGATACCATACTTTTAAGTTTTTTTTTCACTTTAATGGAAAAGGGTGGTTTGAAGTCCAAAAATTGAAAAAACTAAACTTTAAAAAATGAGTATACGAATTAGTAAAATAGTCAACTGAAACTGATACAACTCACATCAAAGAAAAATAAAATCATTCTTATTACCATTCCTAATATGAAGGTAAATGCTTCTAAAAGGAAAAATAAACGATATAGGAAAATTTGTCTTGATGGCAGCCCCAACTACTGACAACAAGATTCTCTGCCTGGGCCCAAAGACTCACCCTCAGGTCTCCCCTACAGCCTTGGCTTCTTGCTGGTTTTCAAGTGTATCTCAGCCAAAGTGCCGTGGACTGGCTGAAAGGAGCATTCTATCCTCACTTTCAACCTTCTGGAACCATATTCCAGCCCTGGTTTCAAGCCACCGAAATATCTAGGAAACCATATTCCAGCCCTGGTTTCAAGCCACCGAAATATCTAGGAGCAATGATTCTAAGCCTCCTTGAAGAAGAAGGTGTATCACAGGGAACCAGAGAGGGAATAATTTGGGGATAGACAGGCCTCCAACATCTAGGAAGCCTAGGGTGGCCTGAAATAGACCAATGCCACACTGCTTAAATCGCAACTGGCTATGGCATGCTTGAGGATTCTGTTTTGGGGGTATTTGTTTTTGGTTTTTAATTCCCCTAGAGCCCTTATTCACACCTCTCCATGATGGCTAGCTTTTTACCGTATAGAACAATATCTTGTGTTATTTTTTATGTTTCTTTTGTTATTTTGTTGTATTCGTGTAATAGCTCTATGTATATGATATAGAGTGCCTTCCATGTGCCGGGCATGGTGCTGATGGCCTATGGAAATAACAGTAAACCAATGACAGTATCTAACCCCAATGAGGTCACATGTCTTATCTCTCTTATCAAACTATACATTTCTTAAAACCAGCTTGTGCCTTCCTAACAGGTATGCCCCACAGTGGCTAGCACATAGAAAGTATTCAATATATATTTATCAAATGAAAGCACAAATGGGTGAAAAAACAAATATATTAAAAATAGAGTTTTCCCCAAAAAATTCAGTGTGGAGACCTCCAGAGAGGTTACCATCTCCTTTAGAAGTAAGAATGAATGGGCACTGGTCTAGGAAGAGGGGCGCATCCCTTAAGTGAAAAGCAGAGTCAACAAAAGAGATTCAAGTTTTACTGTTAAGAAGTCTGTAACTTCACTCAGTCAGCTAGTTTCCACATTCTATGACCAACTCATGGCAGACACCCTTCTCCCATTTAGAATGAGAGCAAAAGAAAGAAAAGGGAGTGGGAATATCTCTTTTATAGGAGGCAAGACTCTTCACCCCATCCTGCAGACACTCCAGCACATTTCCTTTGCAGCATTCCTCGTGTACGTGGGCCACATCCACGACCAGTCTCTGAATTTCAGTAAAATTAGCTTTGGGAAACTTTTGACTCAGTTTAGTAACAGTTCTAAGGGGAAAAAAAGAATTAGAATCAATCTTGGTTATCTATCAAAATTAAATAACGACAGGAATAAAGACGCAGACACAGGGAATGGACTTGTGGACGTGGGAGGGGGAAGGGTAAGCTGGGACGAAGTGAGAGAGTGGCATGGACATATATACACTACCAAATGTAAAATAGATAGCTAGTGGGAAGCAGCCGCATAGCACAGGGAGATCAGTTCTGTGCTTTGTGACCACCTAGAGGGGTGGGATAGGGAGAGTGGGAGGGAAACGCAAGAGGGAGGAAATATGGGGATATATGTATATGTATAGCTGATTCATTTTGTTATACAGCAGAAGCTAACACAACATTGTAAAGCAATTATACTCCGCAATAAAGATGTTAAAAAAACTTAAATAACATTTATAGAGTATTAGTATAGTTACAGCTCCAAGGATAAAAGACCAATATGTTCTCGTTTAAAAAGAAAAGGAAAAGTGTTATGTCTTGTTAATTCTAGCCCAGTCTTTCAAGGCAGTGGCTCTATAAACTGTGATCTGGCCCTACAAAAGGTTTAGAAGTGATTTATCTTTTCCTAAAACCTTTCCTGTGAATTTTAATGATATCTATCTTTTTGCTGTTCAACCCTGATGCTGAGTATTGGGGATCATTGCTGTGAGAGGGTGGGAAAAAATTAAAAAGGATAAACAATTAAGAAATGGAAAATTCTATGAGAATGATAATCATTCTTTTATTTGGGAGAAAAAATTACTTCTTAGAATATAGGGAAGGATGCATATGTGCATATCAACGGGACAGGAAAGTGGAGCAGACTAAGCACTCAAATGTGTCATCATGCCAAGACATGTAGTGTGACCCAAAAAGGAGGTAAGAAACAAAAATTCTTATTTCTTCTGCATAGTTCATATAAATTTTAAGAGATGTCTTGGTGAGACCACTGTGGCCTAGAGCAACTGGTACTGTTGCTGCTACTGATAAAGATGGATTTTCTTTTTAAATTGAGAACATTTAAATTTAACTACTTATGGATAGCAAATGATAAATAATGTCATTATAATAAAATCTTAACTTACATTGTATTACTAAGGTAAATTTAACTAAAGCAAATCAAGAATCAATCTTTAAGTTTCTAATAGAGTTGGAGGGTGATTAAAGCATAATCTGACCTCTTCCAAGAAGAATCAGTCAGTCTTGGAACTAAATCCACGACTAAAAACTTTAATCTGTCTTCACTACGTACAATATTTTTAAACGTGTCATTTAACAAGCAAACAAATAAATAAACTTTAAATGCATGCACTTAATATTCTTCAATTAGCAGGTCAGATGTTTTTCTAGGCTAGAAATGTCTCAGCATAAAAGTTGAAGAGTACTTTAATTACAGTTATGTAATTTAAAATTTCCTAGTAACCATATTAAAATGTAAAAAGGAACAGGTTAAATTTACTTTAATAATATGTTTTTTAACCCAATATATCAAAAATAATATCATTTCAATATGTAATCAACATTAAAACTTTTTTAACCATTTTTTATTGAAGTATAGTTAATTTACAGTGTTGTGTTAGTTTCAGGTGTGCAGCAAAGTGATTCAGTTATATATATATATATATATATATATATCTGAATATATATATTCTTTTTCAGATTCTTTTCCATTATAGGTTATTACAAGGTACTGAATATAGTTTCCTGTGTTATACAGCAGGTCCTTGTTTATAACATTCAAACCTATTAATGAGATATTGTACATTTTCTTTTTCATACTAAGTCTTTGAAATCAGGTTTTACACTTAGAACACAGTTCCTCATTTGCACTAGCCACATTTCAAATGCTCAGGAGCTTCGTGTGGCTAGTGGCTGCCATACTGGCTAGTGGGGCTCTAAACCACTGGTAATTCTGATTCCTATACTTGACCTCAAATTCTCAGTTGTCAGGACACAGACAATTAGAGATCACTGACATAGCAGACAAGTAGGTGTAATGGAAATAAATGATGACAAGGATCACCAGCTGTATAAAAATAAATAAATAAAATAAAATGAAAAAGAAAGAAAAATCATGAAAAGGATCTAGGAAAATCTTTGTTCTGATGACCAGTAGTGTGGTCTTGGGTAAACTGTTTTAATCTGTCTGGACCTCGGGTTACTCCTGTGTAAAAATGAAGAGGTTGAACTACCTGATTCAATTGTTTGGGCTTTTTTTTTAATATTCCTCTCATCCTAACAACAAAGATAGATAGATGAGATAGGGATAAATTAGATAGATGAAAGATAGAAAGATGATAGATTAGATAGATAGATAGATAGATAGAATCAAGGGAAAAGAGAAAAGGCAAATATGCTAAGTGTAAGAGTTAATGCAGTCAGCTGAAAAACTCCAAATTTGCCTCTGAGCGTTTTAGCAGCTGGGACAAGAAAACAGACTTCAGTGAGTTACATGCTTTCATCAGTTAGGAAAATACATGCCAGTTCTTCAGAAATGACTATTTTGTTTTCCTCTGGACAATGGATTCTAATATTATTGCCTCAAGTGAATATTTTCATAAAAAGCAACAATTGACACAATGGACTTTTATAGGAAGATTAGGAAGCAGAGTTAATGTAAAGAATTTCTTGTTAAGCCAGAAATTTTAAATGATACTTAGAGAAGGCTAATCTACCTTGTAGAGAATCTAGGAAAATGTGGTATATCTGCTTAAGATCATTCCATCAACTTAAAAAAAAAAACAGTTTAATAACATCTGGAGATCATAGATCAAAACCATTGTGTCGGGTACTGGGAAGAAAGCAAACCTGTTACCACAAGAACCTTAAAATCTCTTACAGATATAAAGCATACAAACAAGCACAAATGAAAAGAGAAACAATTGGAATTTTTGAGCACTTCTTTTAGACTATAACACACATCAAAAAGCATATATCTCAATGAACTAATGCATAAAAAATAATAAACGGTAATACTTCTCTAAAAAAAAAAAGTGTAGTATAATTATGAAGTGTAAATTGATTGCAGTCCAGAACTTGAGTATCTAGAAGAATAGGTAAAAAGCATAAATCTCCAAAGTCTTCTCAAGTGTTATCTCATGTAGACTTTAATAAGTGTTAAACAGCAGACTGATCTGTTCCTCCCAATCCTAGGATTTCATGATTCTAATCACATTAGCTGTCATCAAAGGAGACTTCATTCTCTACAACAGTAACAATGTGAAAAATGGACTCAAACTGCAAAATGGGAGTTTTGCAGATCTCACCTTCTTCCCTAGATAGAGCTTAAACTTACATGGCTCGGAAGGTTCGGGGTCCAAACTTTCTCATTACTGCACAGATATGTTGATTTAACAAGCTGCTTTCTCTTAATTCTTTTGTAATTGATGCTGCCTAGATAGAAAAATGAGGTGTCAAGAAAGGATGTATTTTCCCTTATAGGCTCTAATAATTAGAAAAACAACAGATACAACTAAAACATGAAACTCTAAAAATTTTTGCTAAAACTTATAAATGCAATATATCTTTGCAGAACTTTATTCATTCTTTCTTTTAGATGGGTTTATATACATCTATGCCAGGTAGAATTATTAAAAATATCTTGAAGGCTTCCCTGGTGGCGCAGTGGTTGAGAGTCCACCTGCCGATGCAGGGGACATGGGTTCGTGCCCCGGTCTGGGAAGATCCCACATGCCGCGGAGCGGCTAGGCCCGTGAGCCATGGCCGCTGAGTTTGCGCGTCCGGAGCCTGTGCTCCGCAACGGGAGAGGCCACAACAGTGAGAGGCCCGCGTACCGCAAAAAAAAAAAAAAAAAAAAAAAAAAATCTTGAAACAGAAACACTTGTAACTTTCATACTTGAGATAATGAATAAACAACTGTAATTTTGAACAAATCGAAGCCTGATAATTTCTTAAATGTCTTCTCAGTAACAAAACGTAAGATTGCATCACAGCCTGACATTCTGGGAATAGTCACAGTTCTTAGGAATTTTGTTATAGGACTTCAGGCAGCAAGTAATTCATCGTGGATGTTGTCCTAGCTCTCCAAAACCTAAGAAAACTATTTGCATCTCTAAACCTAAGTTTCCTTGTTTGTTAAATGACAATAACACTTACACCTCAAATTTGTTCTAAGGTTTAAAAGAAATAATAAATATAAAGCACTTATCATACTTCTCGTTCACCTTTTTTCTCTTCTGCTCTTTTTCCTTCTGCCCCATCTTCTTTCACTTGCTTCCTTCACCTCTTACTCTGTTCTCTTTCATTTATGTTATCACCTCTACCTCTGTCTTTATCGCACCAAACTCATTTCCTTAATAATAAAATGATTGTTGGCTGAATGAATGGATAAAGGAATGAATAAAAAAAGAGCAAACCCAGGGTTTTTACCCAAAGAATAACAGAGTGCTGAAATATGCTCTATTCTGAAAATGATACTCTGCCCACAAAGCATATTTCCATTTTTAACTTTGTTTGGTTTTAGTAAGTCATAGCCAGATTGAAGTTATTAGTTCAGATAGCCACACAAATACAACACCTTTGTTTGGAAGCATTCAACTGCATTTTCGGCTTTGCAGCAAGGTGGAATTACTTTGTCATATTGAGCAGCCAAAGAAAGAATTGTAGGTGCATATAGGAAGGGGTGCCTTCTTGCTATCTCATAGACGTATCTGTGAAATGAAAAGGATCAGTAAGATTTACAAACACATTAAAATAGGACTGCTACTGCTTGGAACTGGACTCTGGAATTGTTTAAAGATTCAGAAAATAGTCATATTTTTTTCCACTTGCTGTCAAAATTTTCCTCACTAAAGATCCTCCAAGAAAAGGAAAAATCTATTATGAGATTATAAGAGTAAACTAGGCAAAAACACTGACTATGATTCTTATGAAAGTATCCTTTTCAATAAGCCTACACAGATATGTTTCGGAGGTCAACAAGGCCAGACCTCCACTAAGTAAAAGAGAAAGGTGGAGTCTTTTTTCTCATCAGTGCAGAACGAGATTATCCACCCTGGCAGTCAACATAGCAGAGATGTTCTAAGGGCAACCTCTATATTTCTCTGGATTAGGCAGCAACGTGGAAGGTAGAAGTGATTAAGAGTTAAACACAGGCTTCCCCAACAGAGAACCTGGGTTCAAATCCCAGCTTGGGAATGTACTAGTGGTCTGCCCTCATCCAATTGTCTTAGCCATCTAAGCTTCAATTTCTTCATCTGCAAAGTAGGAAGAAGAAAGGGAATGAAGAGAAAGACGACAAGGAGATGATAGGCTGTTTGTGAGCATTAATATGCTCATACGTGCCAGGCACACATGTTCCTAAAACATCCTAAATGCTCAATAAATGTTAGACATGCTTATGTATCTTAAACATTCCTGGATCGCTAACATTTTCTATTTTCAGGCAATTTGGTGAACACAAAACACCAAATATTTGGCTCTAGAAGGAGTCATTTTGTGCCACACTGATATATTCTTGGGCAAGCTAAAATTAGAGAGAAAAAACAAGGTGTATCTAAGAGACTAAAGGAAAAACTGGTGGGTCTCCTGTGTGGTCTATACCCATCTATCTACGTGCTGTGGAGACAAAGTTACACTTAATGTTTCTCACCTAATCTCGTAGGTCAGGAGCTCAGCAGATGCCACACCAAACATTATTTCTCCATGTTTTAGAATACAGCCACAAATTGCAGAATTTGTAGACTCTGCTCGGTACTGCACTCTTTCTGGGGTCTTATCTACCTTTAAAATCGGATCCTTACCGGTTCATAAATAGCTCCCTGTCTTCTTCATATGCTTTACAACTTGTGACAGGTTCTGGAACTTGGAAAGGTGGGATGGATGCTGGAACGGCCTTTTTGTGTGCTAGGAAACAGTCATGTCTTTCCTCTCCACTTTGGCTGCAGCAGTCTGAAAGCCCATACTTTCCAGGAATTTCCTTTTCATGGCAAATTTCTTCCAGAAAGGCAGATACCTATAAGATTTATTTTTAATGAAAGACAACTAACTTTACCTAAAAATGCTGTAAAACACATGAAAAGTTTTCTAATATTTAAAGTCAGAACGGTAGATTAGGAAAATAATTCCCCCTACAAATTCCAATATATTTAGTTTCAGCCTGATGGGATAGCTTTCTTTTATGTGTTTGGAAAACGGAATTTAGTTTTCAACCTTAAATAATACACATGCCTATTAGACAAAATTATTTTCTCTTAAAAGGAGGACATAGATGCTCCATCTGGCATTCTTATTATGAGACACTAATATAAAATTGGATATTATTTTCACATAGAAATCAAAATATATTGAAACTGAATAAAAATAGCTTCAAATACTTTTAATGGGTCTAATTATAGATTTAGCTAAAATGTTTTAGGGAATTCCCTGGCAGTCCAGTTGTTAGGACTTGGAGTTTTCACTGCTGTGGCCTGGGTTCAATCCCTGGTTGGGGAACTAAGATCAAAAAAAAAGAGAGAGTTTTAAAATGTACATTGTAAATGCTTAAAATCTTTCTTGTTTGCCTTAGCTTTACCAAAATCAGGTGATGACACCACTAGTCTGATGAATGCCTCTGAGGAATACGTGTGTTTCATTCATCTCAGGAAACTTTTAATTTAGCTTTTATAACTGCTAATATTTAGAGAATCCTGGAAATCTTAACTAAGACTTCCAGTTCCCAATCCACCTAAAAAATCATGCCTTTAAGTTTACAATGGTAAATCACTAATCTGTAACATCACCTTGGATGTCTCATTGGATGTAAAGTTGCAATATAAAATATATTTTGCTTATTTCACATGTCAAGCTAAAAATAGAGATGCCTATAAGGGATTTTTATTTAAGTCATCAATTTCAGAGTTGTAAAGTACTTTATATCTTTAAAAGGGCGTCTCCTTTGCAATATTGCAGATACATCATTTTTTGGCTACTTCACGAGCTCCATCATGACAGAGGATTCTCTGGGCATTTTGTCCCAGAACTGGTAGCTCTAATCATTTTAAAGTTCTTAATTCTTTTCTATATTGAGATAATAATAAACACTAATAACTGTTATTTATTAATCTGTTACATTAGGATATCCTATAATAAAAAAAGTAGTCACTGTTTATCTGAAATTCAAATTTAAGAGGGCTTCATATTTTGTTGTCGTTTGTTTGTTAAATCTGTCAACCCTAATCTATGCTATGCACCTCACATTCACTAGTGTATAGTATAATGAAGTCACTAAGGGTGTTAATTCTGGAGCCAGATGACATAATTTAAATCCTGGTTCTGGACTCCCTTAAGAAAGTTGTTTAACCTCTCTGTGTCTCATCTTCTCCAACTGGAATATTAGCATCTATCTCCTAGGATTATGATAAAGATTTAATAAATTAATATTTGCAAGCAAAGCTGATATTCTACCAATGAGCCCCAGCCAGGGTCTCTTGGCTCACTGGACATTGATTCTGATTCATCAATGCTATGCTCCATGTCACAAAGTATTTTGATTATCAATGGATATGTAACACTCCTGAGAATAATGCCTGTCACATTGTGTGCTTAATAAAAATTAACCCCTGCTACCATTATCATATCAATCTCCATGACAACCCAGAAATGGAAGCTATTATTATTCGTCACTTTATATATAAGGAAACTAAAGCTCAATGAAGTTAGGTAATACGCCCATGGTCACCCAGATACTCTGATTTCAGAACCTTAGCTCTTAGTCACCATGCTTATATTGTCTCTTTACAATAGACACCCATTGTTTTCTCCTCTGCTCTCTCCAGCAAATCAGAATTAACCTAAACCTCCTTTCATAAAACAGGTCTTGAGATATTTAAATGTATTTATTTCTTTTGCAGTCCCTGCATCTTCTCTTCTGCATGCTGAGTTTTGGTCAAATATCACAGTGCTTTTTAAAAAAATTATTAGTATTCACTCACCTGGTTTTCTAAACACCCTGCAGGCTGCTCACTGCCAGTGGATTTCTCTATTACAGTCAATACATCTTTCACCATTTGACTTACTTCCTTGTAAGTGGCCTCTTGAACAAACTGGGCAAAAAATATGGTAGCTCTGAAACAAAAATACATATGAATGCTTAAGGAACAGACATATCAATCTTTTTCTCAAGGTTAGTTTTTGTTTGTTTTTATTGTCTGTTATGTTGTGACCTGTTTAGGGGATGACTTTTGCTAAAAAAGTATGTGAAATTTTAGCCATCCAGGAAGAAATGTCTGTCTTCTTGTCCCCTTCCCCCATAAATATACATATATCTGTTAACAATGAAAATAAGTGGATTTCCCCTAAGAGTGGTTCCTACTTTTGTGGTCATCCACCCACTGCAATGTCTCCATAATTGAAGGTAATTATATCCTTTGTAGTTTTTTGTTTTTTGTTTTTTTTAAGCAAAGAATTGGTCATTAGACCTCTACCTGTGTCTACTACCAGCGTGATCAAGGTCTGATCATGGATTGACCCAAAGCAATGCTTCTGCAGGTTTCTGTGTGCAACCAGTATCTGTAACACACGACTTTAAATTCCTTATTAGAAACTTCAGAAGTGTGGGACAGAAAGATATCATTCAAGAGAACAACATACCTTCTACAAATAACCAAAAATAGAACATTTTACCTCCAACTACTTGCTACTAGGATTAAATAGTATTCAGAATAGAGAACATGGTAATGTCATCCTATTGATATTGATGAGAAAAATTCCTGAATTCATACATAGTTGCCATCAATCAGACATTATTCTTCAGTTTCTAAAATCTGATTTTGTTTATCCCATCTCTTTACAAGGAATCTAGAGTTTGGGGTTAACATCTAAGGCATGGAGTAACAGTCCAACTTCTTCAATATCAATTTGATATTCAACATAAATAACTTTTCTTAGCATTGTCTAGTTTGCTTTCACACTTTTAAAACCTCATAGGGCTATCCAACTTTATTCAATTACCTAACTAAAATTTTCATTGCTTTGCATATTTAAAGTGCATTTATACAAGCAAAACTTACAGGTCAACTACATTCATCTCTGCAGAGCATGGGGAAGAATCCAATATGGAAGCTGGAAAGCAAGATAAACTTCATGAGAAATGATATTTTCAACTGCAATCAGGAAAGTAATCGTTGTTAGATGTAAATGTTTGTGTATAGTTAAAACTATACAACTTTAGAACTGAGAGGACATTAGGAATCATGTATCCAAGCATCTTAATTTTGTACTTGAGAAAACTAAGAAACCAAGGAATAAAGTTAATGAGAATGATTTATAATAGACTTAACACTAAAATTCAGATTTTATATCTTCCAATTTCTTGGAACCATTGAACCGTTCACAGGTAACTTTAAGCACTGCCATGATTTTGTAAAACTCTTGTACTCTTATAAATATACAAGTTTATCATTCATTTAATGATATTCACCAATTAAATATTTTTCCTCTGTGTCGAACAGTAAGTATGATAAATAAATCAAGGCAAATGAATAAAAGCAAATTTAAGAATTTTCATATAGGAAAAAGACAAAAGAAAAGCACAAAATATCTTACCTATTCCATATGCATTTTTTTGCATTGTTCTGGATTCAGTAAAATTTAGTAGAAAAATTAAAAAAATTGATACCTCCCACTTCATGGTTGCTAGCTATTTCGTTGTTGGTGATGATGATGGGGGCAGAATATTGAAAATCATGCTGAAATTCTTTTATAGTCTTCTCTAGCAATGCCTGTTAACTAGTAATCTTCTGTTGGTATATCTGTTACTTTATTTCCTTATGTTCCAAATGGGATGACTTGCTAATAATTAACAGCACAGGGATTATTTGTGTTTTATGTTCAAGGACACAGACCTCTTTTGGGTGGAAAAAGGGGGAAAAACTTGCAAATTCATTCTATTTTGCAAATATAACAAATATTCTTCTCAAACTACAGAGTATTCAAGGAGGTGACTTTTCCCTAAATTGCACAACAGAAGTTAACAGGCCGTAGACAAAAGACGTCAGACTTTGTATGAAATTCAACTAAATGCACTAACTCATTACTGCCATATTATCAGTAGGGCAGTACAGTGTCATGGTGCAACATGAGGGCTTGGGGACCAGGGTTGAATTTTTGCCCTACCACTTATTAGCTACATAACTTTGGATGAGTTGTTTAATTTTTCTGAACTTTATTTTCATCATCTATAAAATAATGAGAGTGAAAGAATTCTTTCATGATTAAATAAATTAATGAGCTGAAATGGCTAAGAATAGGGCTTTTTGCAGAATGGCACTTAATAGATGGGAGTTTTATTTATTCACTCAGCAAAAAGAGGAAGTCTGCATACCAGGCACTGTTCTTTGATGGAAATAATCAGCAACAAGAAACAGGCACCACCCCTGTTCTCACTGAGTTTACGATATAACAGGAGAGACAGACAGTTATTATCAGCAATCACAACACGGTGTGATAGATGCAGTGATAAGTAGAGTAAGAAGAGGAACACCTGACATCTTTGGAGGGAGTCAGGGTAGGCTTCCTGGAGGAAGCAACCTCTTAGTAGGGACCAGTAGAAAAACTGAAGGTGGTCCAAACAAAGAGGGAGGGAAGTGTCCAAAGCAAATTTAGAAAGCCGTGGAAAGGCCCACTAGTGAGTGCCAGCACAGTGTATTTAAGGAACTGGAAGAAATGCAACTGCAATGAGATACAAAGTTTAAAGATGAGGAAACTTACTCTATAAAGGGAATTTCTGGCAAAGTGAGCGGGGCCACATCTCAAAGACCTTTTAAATCAAGTTTACACTTCATCCTAAAACAACAGAGACTACAAAAGGGCGCTAATAAAAATCACATTTGTGCTTTGAAACCATCTCTTTGTTATAAAAGGAGACAAGATTGTGATAAGGAGAACTGTTAGGAAGTTTTTAGAATAATATGGTCCAGTAAGTGCCCTGGATAAGGGTAGTGCTAACAGGAATGAGAGTTGTGGATGAATGTAAGTGATATGAATGAGTTAAAACCAAAAGGACGTACTTACTGAATGTGTGTTTAGTTTTGCATATATCGAAGCTTAAGGCAGAGTGACCAGTCCACTCTGGTTTATGCCTGTTAACTTAGTGTAATTATTAAGCAGAACACCCTGGTTTGCAAGTTTGAAGTAAGACCTCCACTAGAGAAGCTGATGGGCCGTTGAATAGTACTTCTTAACCTCTGCAACAAGATCAAAGCTGGAGATGGAGATTCAGGAATCATCAGCTTTTAGATAGTTATTATAGCCATGTGATGGGATGAGAAAGAGAGATGGTAGTGAAAAGAGGTACCCTGAGGAACACCCAGTTTTAAAAGACAAGCAATAAAGAGGAGCTGTGAACCAGGGTTTGTCTACTAACTGCAAACAACCCATGATGTATATGTGTCATTGCTCAAAGTGTTGTGCAAAGTGCACAGTTTACATCAAATGTGTTTCCATTGCTCTAATTCTGATGGTTTACTTTTTAATAAATCTATGAAACTGCTCAGAAACAGCTTAGCATGGTAAACTGGACTTTTGTATCAGGCAGATGCTAATCTTGGCTGTAACAATTATTAGCCATATGACTTTGGGCAAATAATTTAATCTCTTTGATTCTTAATTTTCTCATGTATATAATGAAAATGATAATATTCACCTGAAGTTTTTTGTGTATAGATGGAGTAATGCATTTAAAACGTTTGATACCTAGCATTTTTAAAAGATAATAATTTTTATTATCATGTTAGCATTGCTATTAGTGTTAAATATTAGAGATACTTTTCTTCAAAGCAATTAAGCTATACATGTGGTTGCTAGAAAATGCCTTCTCTTCAGACGATACTGGACTACTTATTCCTTCTGGGCTCTATTTTGTTCTTTGTTGGATTGAGTGGTTGGTTCTTTGAAAGCTTGGCAGGGAGGGGGACTGTGGTGAATCCCTCTTCCCCTTTCTCAACAATGCTTGTAAAACTTTTATCCATCCTTTAAGGTCTATATCAAATAATTTTCCATGACTGTATCTCTGATTACTCCCTAATTAGAGAAGAATGCTCTCACTTTTGGCGACCTATAACACCTTTTAGATTTTTTTCTCTTGGTACTTTTCATTTGACCTTACATCACAGTCATTTGCAAGCGTAGGCAGTTCTTCCTGAATAGTTGACTTCTTGGATTCAAGGACTCACCTTCACGACTCCCGCAGTGCCTAGTACAATGTCTGGCACAAGGCAGAACCTTTATAAGTAGAAATTGAGTGGCACTGAATCAGATTTTTGCAGTCAGGATTTATGCACTCACCGTCCTCACTCACTCATTTGACGTATATGAATGACACATCTCTCATACCCTTCTATCCAGAGATCACTGCTGAAATGTGTACATTCATATTTTCTCTGATAATCAGGGTCTAGAGGCCCTGAGATAGATATGAGAAGAGGACAGTACCTAGGATCATGGTTAGGTGAAGATCCTCATGGAAGATGACGAGTCTGTTTGCAAGCCATAACGCTTAAAAACACACTCCATAGAGCGAGCACATATAAGCCAAATTCTAGCAGGAAGAATGTTTCCAAAGTCCTCCAGTCCAACAGAGTCTTCTTGTCACCTAAGATTTAATTACATTTAGCCCAATACTGATGCCACCTACAGAAAGCCACCAGAATTACCACCATCACCCTCTCCAGATTTCTAAGAATTAAGGAGTAGGGAAGGACAACTTGCATTTATCCTGGGCACCTCTAGCTCTTATTTTCTTGTCCTGCTGGGTTCTCTTTACCTGTGCTTTATCTTCTCTCCTACATATGCTATCTCTTGTCCTGAACCTTATGTTGGATACCACTCCGTCGCTTTTGTAAAGAACCCCCCAACACAAGTGTGTATCAAGATATTTGAAATCAAACATGAAAAGTCCTTTTCAGGTTGTCGCAATACCACCTGACATCTCATGTAGAGTGCTGACCAACCCCTTCCTTTCCTGGTTTCTCTTCCCTCTTCCTTTCTTATCTTTTCTCAACTGGCCTCAGCCCCTCCCCTCCTCTTCCTATTACTGTTTTCAGGCAGAGAAAACCATCTCTCCCTTTGTTTAACGTGAGCCTATCTAAATCATACTCCAGGGCAGAAGTCACTTTTCACATTTGCTGGCCTCCAAAAGTTATCGACGTATTTTGCAAAGGAAGGAAGGAAGTAAAGAAGAAAGGAAGGGAGGGAGGGAGGGAGGAAGGAAGAGGGAACAGTTTTCCTTCATCAAAGGGATTTTGCCTCTTTGGGCAGGGGGAGGCATTTTTTTCCTCTCATCCACACCAGGAACAGAATGAGAGGGATCAGAGTCAGAGAAGACAACAACCTGCCTGCCAAACTTGAAAAGACAGAGTGCCTCAAAGTCAACAAGGTGAAGTAAAACATCAATATAAGTCAAGAAGAGATACAGCAAAGTAAGTCAGGGGCCAATCGTAAATTAATGTCACAAAAATCTATGTTCTGTTTACATCATCTCTCCTTATATGGGTGGACTGCTCCTGCTAGCTTAAGCAAGGGTCCTTAAAACAGCAGAACTGGTCCACATACCCAAATAGATTATAAACTATTTCAGGGAAACATACTTTGAGAGCATCTCCCAAAAGTCCTAGAACAATAAATTACACAGAAAAAAAAGCACTTTCTAAATACTTTGTTGTAATGACATATACTTTCTCTGATGAGGAAATACTTACACGACTCCCCTCTTCCCAGGTGCTATAGTCAAGGCAGAATATGAGAAATAACAAAGGGGTTCTCTGGCCTTATGCCATCATCAGCATAACTGCTGGACACTCCCTTTCCTTAGCAAGGTCGAGAGATGGCTGATCCTCATAGGAGATTCAGAAAAATCCCCTACATGGTCCAGAGGTTTCACACACTCTTATGGACTGAATGTTTGTGTCCATATGTTGAAGGCCTAACCCCCAGTGTGATGGTATTTGGAGACTGGGCCTTTGGCAAGTAATTAGGCATAGATGAGGTCATGAGCAAGGGGCCCCAGGATGGAATTAGTGTCCTTATAAGAAGAGACACCAGAGAGCACTCTTGCGTTTGTGTTCTCTCTCTCTCTCTCTCTCTCTCTCTCTCTCTCATCTGTGAGGACACAGTGAGAAGGTGGCCATCTGCAAGCCACCTAGTGAACACTCGCCTGAAACTGAACCCTACTAGATACTTATCTTGGACTTTCCAGCATCCAGAACTAAGAGAAAAATAAATTTCTGTTGTTTAAGCCACCGAGTCTACAGTATTTTGTTATGGCAGCCCAAGCTCACTAAAGCACACACACACACTCGCACACCTGTAAACATGCATTATTTTCATGAGAAATATATAGAATAAAAAATAGAATTATTATCTATTGTTCTTAATAGATAATTATGTTCTGCACCCCAGAACATAAACTACCTCATTCTAAACAGGTTCTGTTTATTTAGAGAAATGTGGCTTGCTTTTGATGTTCCTGAAAAAGAATGAGAACATATGTGCTCTCCAGTATTCTGTGGGAGGAAAGAAATTTGTGAGTGGATTGTGCTGTGGCCTCACAATTTCTGTCATGAGAAAGGTAATAAAATGGGTCAGAGCACATCTCCATTCCCATCCTCAATACCTCATAATCGTTCTTGCACTGAATCAGTTTTACCTCAAGCAATGCGTCTGTCGTTCACCCCATCACAAAGTTAGGGAGGCCAGCTCTCTTGTCCAAGACGGTTCTGAACGTCGTTCTGAACGTAGAAGAGCCGATCCTTCAGCACTGGGAAGAAGCAGTGGAGTGAATATCTGAATATGGCTGCGGAGTTCTACATTTTTTTCCTTGTTGCAATTTACAATAAAAAAGAAATCAAGGGACCATCTTTCCCACAGTGCAGAGGCATTCTTAGCTTGGGCACACATTCTTCTTACCAGCTGCTGGAGCTAACTCTGCACTCTGCTCCCTTACTACTTCTGCTTCAGTGCCCTAGAGCTGAGCCCAATGACATGGGCTAAACTTATCTGAAATTTTAGGGTGTTCATCTGCCTTGTTGATGCCCCTTCCATCACTGGAAGATGTTTGTGACTCCTGATACTCAACTGTGTGGCTTCTCAAATCATCAACCGAATTATTCCATCTGAGGTGGGTGAGGATCCAGCCCACCCAAAGAGGATGGACTTCCTCTGTCTGTCACTTACAACACCCTCAGTGGTCCTACTCTTTATTCTCCATTCATAGTGCTCCTTAATTCAATTCTTCTCTTGAGATTCTTTTTTTTTTTTTGAGGTACGCGGGCCTCTCACTCTTGTGGCCTCTCCCGTTGTGGAGCACAGGCTCCAGACGCTCAGGCTCAGTGGCCATGGCTCACGGGCCCAGCCGTTCCGTGGCATGTGGGATCCTCCCAGACCAGGGCACGAACCCGTGTCCCCTGCATTGGCAGGCGGACTCTCAACCATTGCGCCACCAGGGAAGCCCTTCTCTTGAGATTCTTAAGTTCAGCTTTTTTAAGAAACCAGTTCCTAGAGTCCAGGTATCAACTGAATGAATGAAGAAATTTGCAACAAACTGAACTGAGTGAGACCTGGGAGGAGATAAAGAATAAATATTCTAAAAGTGATCTGTTCATTTGATGCAGCATTTTTCAGAAATTGTCCAAGTAATTGCTTATAGTCTAGTGCTGAAGAAATTACACAAGTTTCACACGAATTAAATAAAATGGAAAAAAATGGTTATTAATCCACATATATATCAACCATCATATGTAACATTTTATGGATATAAAATTTTTCATTAGTCAGAAAAAGATCTTACCCTTCCCAAAAGATAGATCTCAAAGTGCTAAAGCACTTTGTTTGGTGTCATGCAAATATTCATGTATTTATTCAACAGTTACTCACATAAGAGAGATAATTAGGATACTTTTGGATTAGTTGGACTGATGCAAAAGTGACACCATCATATGGAACATTACCAGGTCTATCAGTTTTAAATATGCAGTTCTTGATTATTTTAATTTGAGGGAATTTTCATTATTTAACATTTTACAAATAAAATGTATCACTATTATTATATTAAAACATAAACTTTCATGATTCAAATTAACATAAAGTTCAATTTACTATATCTACTATTTTGGAAGCCCAGGAAATTGCTGTAAGTCAGGATTCTGTGATTTGTAGCTTAGAATATTTACACCCCATAGTATGTCAATTTATTCATGTAATTTTTATTGAATATCCATTATATATCAGGTTATGCTTAGTGCCAAGGGAGATGCATGGACTTCTAATTCATGGTCCCCTCTGGTGAGAAACAATATCTAGTTGAAGAGAGAGACATATAAATGAATTGATACTATTAAATGGGCCTGCTCCCCGGAGTCAGAACCATGTGTGTTTAAATTCCAGCTCTAGGACTCAGATTTCACATATTTAAAATGGATATAAAATCTACTGTGATTATAATAAAATATAAATCCTGTAATAAGTCAAGTTCAAAGAATGAATGGGGCATCAGAGAAGGAAATAACTAACTCTATGCAGGGAAATTTCCTCAAAGAAGGTGACCTTTGAGTTGAATTAAGTGGATAAACAAGAGAGGGAAAGACATACCAGGTAAAAGGGAAAAGCATGCATGAAAAAGCATGGTGTGTTCATGAATACTATGAAGTGGAAACTGATTAGAGTATCAAAGGAAAGGTGAAAAAAATATTGAAACGATAGTGAGTCACTTAATAAAGTGACTAAGAGGAACAAGAAGAGTTGTTAGATGAGACGATAAGGTAGAAATGATGTGATTCATGTGTAATTCCCATATATCCAACACATCAGTTATAAAACAGCAGTCTTATCACACTCTCAGCTGCCCCTTCATAAACCAAATCTCTAAAATGTTAACAATAGTAATAAAAATAACTGAGCTCATGTTGTTCAACTCTGGAAGGCACCCTTCACATTTTATTCTATGGTAATGATGTCCTCTGGACTTATGCAGTACCAGCATGTGTCTATGTGAAGTATACTAATTTATTAATTAAGATTTAGAATAATGAGTAGAGAAGTGATACTTACATACTTCCTCATTGTCTGCTCAGTGAACATGAAGATTCTTCCTAATGTCCTGGCACCATATCTTCCTGTTCAGGTCCAGGTACCACCTCTGTTTTGGTACTATCTTCTGTATCGTCAAAGGCATCTCCTTCCTGGCTAATTTTACATCTACCATCTCAACAAAAAAGGTAAAAATGTTGTTATTTCTCATGATGTGATGGCTCCTTGGAGCTTATTTGCATTGAAACAAATAAATCCTCTTGCCACTATAGTTCTCGATTCATTTCTTTAATTTAATCTGGTTACATCGTTATTCATGATGATTTAGCATCCAGCATATCACCATGAATTCTGGCTTCCAATGACTCTCTTAAATGTTATTATTGTGCTTCACTGCCGATAACCACAAAGGCAAGTCTCTGGTTATCTTAAACTCACCATTACAACTTTCTTAGCGTACATATAGATCAACACATCTTCCAACCATGTTTTTTCCTGAACTCTTAGATCATAATCACTGCATTTTTAGAATGTGATCTCTTTCAATGTTAACTGCACTCCTGGCCTCCACACACAACTATCAACTGGGAGGATGGGTGAGAGACCTGGCGTGAAGCAAGGAGAGTGATCCTATCCTTGCAAGGGGTGTTTGGCAGGGCTCAAGACCAACCCAGGGGAGCACAATGTAACCACGGTGATGAAGGCAAGAGAGGATGTTGACTGGCAGGGTCCAGGGGCATTATGGAGGAATGATCTCCAAAGCCCTTGGAAGAGATAAATATATCCACCCCTAAAGACTATAGGAGGCTTTATGTGGAGATTGTGGAGGAATTGGAGTGACCACCCTGGGTGCCAGCATCAGGGAGCACATTGAATAAAGGACACCTGCCAGACCCCTGCCACCTTTGTGTACTGTAAACAGAGGCTGCCCTATGGGGACACAAACAACAAAGAGCTGCTGGGTGGGCCCACACATGTAGCTCAAGCCTAAGGGTCAGTTAACAGCCCAGACCCCAAACTCCTCTTGTGTCCAATGTGAGTCACACAAAACTCATCAGTCATAACCTTACTTAAGTGGGTAGAGGGGGAATGGAGTTGACCTAAGTAACGCTGGCAAATGATATTTTGACTGGAAATTGCGCTTGCCCGGCCAACCTCTCAGAACCAGAGAGGGCCTTGGGCACCTGGATCACTCTTAGACTCAAGTGTCTGAATTCCCCTCAGGAATCTGATTGACCCTGTGTGCAGCGGGGAAGCAAGGCTCTTGGAGTTCTGCATTCTGGAGAGTCTTTCTCCAAAATTTTCAAGTCCGCTTTCAGTGCCTGGGCTGCAATGCCATCCAGACAGGGCATGTAGATCCTGGTCCCATGTGGATCCAGTTCTGTGGAAATGTCTTAATCAAAATTTTCAAGGTCTGACTCCAGGATTTTCCAGGAGCCCACCATCTCCATTTCTCCCCTTAAAGGCTCTCTTTGAGCTTTTTGATGATAGCAACAGATGTGGAAAAACATTTGATACAATCAACATCAGGTCAAAACAGGGGTTGAGGGCCAATAGGGAGGGAGTGTGGAGCCTTTTTTAACTTGGTACAAAAATCTTTGTAAGCATCATACTTAAAACTGTAAAGCATTATTATTAGGGACAAAATAAGCAAGTTGTGAATAATGTACAGTATGAAACCAACTTTATAAAAATTTTAAAAACACACAAACCAATAAGGTTATAAATGATTTTTAAGTATGTAATTGATAGACAATGATCTAATATCAGTGGCAACCTCTAGGAACAGGGAAAACAGGCTCAGTGTTGAGTATAACATCTTAATTTTTTATAAGAAAATTTCACCTTCTAACTGTTGCACTTACTCAGTTCAAGATATCTTAATTATCCATTAGTGTACCTTTGTCCAGACTTCTTAATCCTCTCTTCCAATAATGCTTCTCCAAACTTCTTAAACTTCTTATATTCTTCTTGTATTGTCATCCTAAACTGTCTTAAATTTCTTCTAGGATCATTTTTTTTCCTAATTCAGTTAACTACCCTAGTCCTCCTTATCCATGGCTTCACTTTCTGCCATTTCAGTTTCTCAGGTCAACACGGTCCAAAAACATTTAATAGAAAATTCCAGAAATAAATTATTCATAAGTTTTAAATTGCACACTGTTCCAAATAGCATGATGGGATCTCATGCTGTCTGCCCTGGACATGAATTATCTCTGTGTCCAGCATATCCCACCTGTTAGTCACTTAGTAACCCTCTCAGTTATCAGGTCAACTGTCATGGGATCACAGTGCTTGTGTTCAAGTCGCCCTTATTTTACTTAATAATCGCCCCAAAGTACAAGGGTAATGATGCTGGCAATTCACGTCTGCCAAAGAGAAGCCATAAAGTGCTCCTTTTAAGTGAAAAGGTGAAAATTCTCAACTTAATATGGAAAGAAAAAGAATTGTATACCGAGCGTGTTAAGATCTATGTTAAGGACATATCTTTTATCTGTGAAATTGTGAAGAAGGAAAAAGATATTCATACTAGTCTTGCTCTCACACTGCAAACTGCAAAAGTTATGGCCACAGTGCGTGATAAGTGCTTAGTTAAGATGGAAAAGGCATTAAAATTGTACGATAAGGTATTTTGAGAGAGTGACGACACCACATTCACATAACTTTTATTACAGTATATTGTAATCATTGTTCTATCTTATTATTAGTTGTTGTTAATCTCTTATTGTGCCTAATTTATAAATTAAGCTTTATCATAGGTAGGTATGTACAGAAAAAAAACATAGTATATATAAGATTTGGTACTCTCTGCAGTTTCAGGCATCCACTGGGAGTCTTGGGACTTATACCCTGCAGATAAGGGAGGACTACTATATCCTTACAATCCTCTCTATCTTTTTGGTCCCCCACCTTTATAGTTGAGTCTTAGTAGTAAGAAGAAGCCATGTTTTGTATGCCTTACCTATACCACAGTTTCTATTCTTTTATCCAGAATTATCATAATGTTAAAATATTACATTGAATGCTTATAATCCATAACTCAGAACAGTATTAATGTTTCTTTTACATAATTAACCCATAAGGAACTAGAAGTCCTCCACTGAAATGGGGAGAGAACAGTGGAACTTTCATAGCACCTACAAAATTTTCAGGATGGCAACACATCTTTGAAAAATAACAGTCATGGACAATTATGTTAGATTCTTTTCATTTTTTTATTAATTGTAGCACAGAGAAAAGAGGCAAAATATTTAAAGAAATTTGTGTTCTTAAGACAGGGTGTTGGTTAACACCAACAGAAAAGAAAAACAGATGAATAAGCTCTGAGTTTTCATTTCTCTTTTTTTCCTCTTACTCTCAGGGTAGGCTGAAAAACAAAAAGATAAATATAATTACTGTTTATAAAATGGCATGTGTCTTTTCAAATCTCTTCAAATGAATGCCAAATTGCTTAGATTGCCTTTCCACAATTTCCACCAATGAAAACAATTCAAGCCTGTCCTAGACTCATGGCAGTTGAATTCTTCTGTTGGACTAGGGGAGAGGACACAGCAATAAGGATTGTAAAGTCCTCTCTTCGTCACACAGGCTTTTCATCATTAACTCTCAGGGTCATTTACTTAACTCCTACTTTTTTTTTTTTTTTTTTTTTTGCCACAACACACAGTGCGGCTTGTGGGATCTTCGTTCCCAGACCAGGAATCAAACTCGTGTCCCCTGCAGTGGAAGCATGGAGTCCTAACCCTGGACTGCCAGGGAATTCCCGACACCTACTTCTTACTTAAGTTAATTACAAACAAAAAAGTTGTCTTCTCAAAGTTAGACCTCTAGGAAGAAAATCTTGCCATTTAGGACTAAAACAAATCACATTTTGAAATGCCCAAATTTGCAAAGATATGAAGCTGGTTCCTTTCCTGAATGCACAATATGAAGGTTTTACCATATAGGCAAAGAGTAAGTTAAAATCTAATAGTGGAATAAACATCACAGTTTAAAAAATATGAAAATAATTCATGTTAAAAAAAGTTGGACAAATTGTTTCAAAAAGGAAGTTCATTCTATTTTTTATTATAATTTCCCGCAAAATACTACACCAAAATGGGTAAAACATGTTTATGTTCAAACACCTAAATTTTAAAGTGGGCCTTTTTGTCATAAGAAGAGAAATTCTCTTAAAGCTCAGCATGTTGACACATTGGAAACTTAGTAGCAAATTATTTACTTGTAATAAAAGTTCACATAAGGTAGACCTATCATATTCTCCAATGAAATGAATTTGTTCTTGAGCTATATGGTTGAACCATATGAAATCATTGATATTGAACTGTTTTTGTACATACAAAAATGCACTTTCATATGGTCCAGCCTATTGCCTAAAGTTTCCCACTCCTGAGCCAGTATGTAGTAGAATGACTCTGTCTTCTGTGTCACATTGGGTCAGAACAGGCCAGTGGTTAACTCTCAAGCCCTGGTTTGAATCTTTAATTTTGGCTCCGTGGTTGGGTAGTACTTGGGTAAATTATTTAACCTATTTCTTGATCTATGCCTTCATTTTCTCATCTGCAAAATGGGAATAATAATGGTACTCAACTCAGGCAACTATTTTGAGAAGTAAAGAAGTTAATATATATAATCAGTTTAGAACAGTGGTTAGCACTGGTCAGTTGATCTTTGCTATTTTAATAATAACTATTAAAATTAGTTTTTTAAAAAAATCTAAAGTGTAGTTACCTGAGATGCTTGTGGTTGTGTTCTTTTTAGGCTATGGCTTCTCGAGTTTTAACAACAAGTTTTGGACCCTAAATACAAAGAAACGACAGATGTGGGGAAAATATTAGCACCACTATTAGGGTAAAAAAGTAACATTTATACAGCCATTGGTGATTACAAAGTAATTTTATGTACATCACATCCCTTAATAACAGTTTAGTACTAGAATCTCTAGAAGGAAGCTCACCAGCATCATTGCCCCCAAAGGAATAAAAAAATTACTGTCAAGTCATAGGGGGAATAGTAAATGATTCAGACATCTAAATATAAACTTCCACACTAACCTGTAAAATAAACATTCAGATTCAACCAAATCACAAACAAGCATTTTCAAGAAAATGTTTAAATAAATTAATGCTTTGGTTTGATGATGTCTCTACCAAAACATCTCAGGCTTTATAAATATTTCTATCTATATTCATAAACATCACAACTTTGGAAACAGAACAAACATTACAAACACTTAGTAATAAACTACAGTGCAGCAGGAGATTTAAAAGAAAAAAGAGCTATTTCAGTCATTTGGTAAGACAATTGTATGAAGAATAAGATTCCTGTTCTACATGCATATAATGTCTTTCAGATACTTCAACCACTAACCCCTAGCTTGATCAAATGCAACAGCAAAGGAAATTAGACATGTGAAAATGAAGGCAAACAACTCCAGTACCTCCAGAGCAAAGCAAGGCTCTTTGTCATCGGCTGCACAGCACTTGTCTACAAAAGCTGCAAAATCCTCCATAACAGTTTTCAGTTGTTCCTCTGTTACCTTGGGTTTGTGTTTTACCAGCTCAACGAGTGCACTGCATTTGAATGAAAACAAAAAACAAACAAACAAAAAAAACCGGAAAAAAAGTTTACTCTCTACAGAAAAATGGAGATGGTAAAAATGGTATCGCTGCTACTTAAGATGCTAAGTCTTAGAGCCAGACAACTCTGGACCTGAGGCCCAGGCTTACCATTATAAGCTTCAATATTCTTATTTGCATAATGAGGATAATAAAATCCACCTTCGCAGGGTCAGTGGAAGGATCAAATTAAGTAATCAATGTAAATTGCTCAACATTTGTAGTGTCAGTAAATCTCAACAAATCATTCTTCAGTAAATCACTGGAAAGGATGATGTCATTGCATTTATATGGTTATTCAGATTTTGGAAGTAATGCCATATGGAAGTTTTAAAATTTGAGAGTTAGAAATGATCCTGAAAAACTTACTTATCTTGGGCTCCATTTAAAAAGTTTCTAATCTGAGAATCTTTTTATTTGGTTATTGTAATCTGCCCGTTCAAAGTTAATAATGGAGCGGCCATAGGAAATATAACTATCCAATTCATGGGAGTGGGTGGTTCTCTTTCACTGACATCTACAGAGACAATAGTGCTAGAGAAAGAGTCATATGGGCATGACAGGTTTTGCAATATGACTTTTAAGTCTATGTCCATGATCAGAATCCACCAGAGATAGTAGCAAATTTATGTTGCTAAATTTCATGCAATTATAACCCCTTGTGACAGCAATAGGGAGTCATGCCTCAGAACTTTAAATCCCAGATATTTTTAATCCAAGTTCCATTCTCAAAAGTCAGGTCTTGAGGGGTTGCCTTGTCTGTGCGTTGCCATAGAACAAACTGAAAATAACCATTCATGCCTAGAATTAAATTTTCATATGATTTCTACTAACTAATTTGCTATCTGCAAAAATGCATCAGTTCAGTTTTTTCTGCTGGACCTAGCCTAAGCTGTTATTCTACTGCAGCTTTTATCCACAAGATTATTCTGAATAGTACTGTTTTTTTTTCTTTTGCTAAGAAAACAAAATGCTATCCATTTTATTCTTGACACTTTTATCTGCTTAATAAGGTCAATATTTAAGTATCTAAGGTATATAATCACTACTTAAGGAAAAGTTGCTCATTTTAATTTACAATTCTCACTATCAAGACTACAAACACATGCAGTAATGAAGTACTCCTCACATTTGTTTCTTGATTTGTTTCTCATTCTCGGGAAGTGTGCATAAATCTGCATGGAAGGTGAATGTTTTCTCATCAAAGGCTTTGGGTTCATATGTTTCATCAACTGTCAGAGCAGAAAAGCATGGCCGTCTGTTCACCAAGGACTCCGTGCAGCATTTGGTAACTCTTTCGCTAACTGGTGTCTTCTCGTGCAACACGCACAACCGGTTCAGGACCAAGGACAGCTAAAATCAGGCAGGAGAGCAGAAGTTCAAAGGAAGCATAATGAAAAGTTTTCCATGAAATTCCTACCTTCCAAAGGACCAAAACAAATGTTATATTTTAACTAGCAACATTGAATCCTAGGTTGATTTGAGAAAACGATTTGCTTATTTTTAGAACTACAAATAATAAGGGACTTTGAAGTCTTCTCTTTTAATTAAATTGTCTACATTTTAAGAATAATTTATTGAGAAAATAATTGATTAAATAATTTGAGGTGAATCCTGATATATGTCTTGGAGTAGGGAAGAAATAGTGTTATACTGATACATTAAAGATCCAATGATGCAAAGCAAAAATAGAGGGTAGGGCTTCCCTGGTGGCGCAGTGGTTAAGAGTCCGCCTGCCGATGCAGGGGACATGGGTTCGTGCCCCAGTCCGAGAAGATCCCACATGCCGCGGAGCGCCTGGGCCCGTGAGCCATGGCCGCTGAGCCTGCACGTCCGGAGCCTGTGCTCCGCAACGGGAGAGGCCACAACAGTGAGAGGCCCGCGTACCGCAAAAAAAAAAAATTTAAAAAAAGATCCAAAGAAAGTAAAAATTTAGAAAATCCCAGGATGGAACATTAAAAGTTCACAGAATTTTTTCAAAACAGTTTATCATTTTTGGAATCTTATCTAAAACCTCTTTCTGATGGTCAGGATAATACAGGTGACCAAATCCCGGCTGCCATTACCATATACACAAAACACACACACACACACACACACACACACACACACACACACATTAGCCCACCCTTGCTTCTGAAAGTTAGCTTTGTCAATATCTAAAAGCAAAAGTTCATCATTATTAACTTTATTATGTTCTAAAAGACTCACATAGTCTTCAGCACAGGACATTCTTTCTGATTCAGGATTCTTACAACACTTAGAGCCCACTCTTCCTAGGTTTCTTGAGACCTCCACGAGAGTTGGAGTTGACACTTGGGGTACTTTCTTGGTGTAACGAACTATGAGCCTATAACAACATAATCCATGTGTTTTCAGCCAGGCAAGAAACTGTCTTTTTCTAACACGTCAGGTCAAGCAGACATCACTTAGCCAAAATCCACTAAGATGGTTTTCCATTCATAAAATTATCATCTCCAGGTTGGCGGGGTAATGTGGGAGAAGACCTTGTCCTGAGCAACTAATTAAGCCTAGCTTTGAATCCACCTGTGCTGTATAATCTTAGGAAAGTGGCTTACCTTATTGTAATTCAGTGACATTAAGATATTTATTAATTGCTTCTTTCTTTCAATAAAACCTACTGAGAGCTTAACATACATCAGCACTGTACTAAATTTGAAAGACATGGATGAAATTTCTCACCCACGAAATGGAAGGAAATATACCTGACTCAAAAGGGATAGTGCAAGGATTAAATTAAAAGGAACAAAGCATGCAATCAACCTGATGTGGTATCTAGCATGTAATAATCATTTACTAAGAATGCTAATCACCATTGAAAGCCAATGTATGACCATAATCTACTCAAGGGAAGAGACTATGTCTTGTTCATTGTTGTTATTCCTAGCACCTATAGGTAGAAGAGTGTTAACATGTGTAAGCTGAACAATAAATAACTAAATGATGTGTCCCTTCCTGTCTTAACTTCCACAGATAAGGCTCTATTTAACTGGGACATTAATCCATCATCTTATTAAGCTACTGCTACTGAAGATCTACTATTTTCTGCTCTGTGAAGCATTGCTATATTTTGTTTGCTCATAAACTATTTCTTAACTTTCAAATGGCATGCTCAGTTCCTATATCCCAAGATTTGATATTTTTCCTCCCAGACTTAAGAGCCCAATTTTTTAAAGTGCACTCAAATATAGGCCTCTTCATCCCATCAACTATTTTATTTCATTTTCTCTGGTCTTTCTTGATGGAGAGTGATTAGAAATGATACTTTATTTTCAAGATTAAAAGTTCTATGATAGGGCTTCCTTGGTGGTGCAGTGGTTAAGAGTCCACCTGCCAGTGCAGGGGACATGGGTTCGAGCCCTGGTCTGGGAGATCCCACACGCCGTGGAACAACTAAGCTCATGCACCACAACTACTGAGCCTGCGCTCTAGAGCCTGCAAGCCATAACTACTGAAGCCTGCATGCCTAGAGTTCGTGCTCTGCAACAAGAGAAGCCACCACAATGAGAAGCCCGCACACTGCAACGAAGAGTAGCCCCTGCTCTCCGCAACTAGAGAAAGCCCATGTGCAGCAAGGAAGACCCAAAGCAGCCAAAAATAAATAAATAAAATAAATAAATTTATTTTAAAAAAAAGTTCTGATAGGTGGTCTATAAATTGGCTTAAATATTTATTAAATGAACATGAAAAATTTAGTCAATAAGCAAAAATACTTACGCATTTTGGAATTGATACTCTCCAAGTTTTTCAAAAAGTTCACAGTTTTGTTTAATTAAATTCTTAGGCTCCTCCACAAGAGGCTGAAGTTTCTCAAACTGAAAAATAAAAGAATAGTGTTTACAACATTCTCCCTGAGGACCAGATGCAGGTTGTGTTTCATCCTTCTAGGCATAATGAGATCCTTCCTCCTTTCTGCCCAAAGCCATGAAAATAGATTTTTGATGTCAAATCTATTATAATATGTCCAAACTGTTTATTTGATGAGACCGTATGAGATAAGTGATTAAGAACATTCAGACTCTGGAGTGCAACTGCGGATGTTTGAGCCAGGTCAACCTGACTCATGTTCTAGTTGTGCAACTTTACTTCCCATCTCAAAGCTTTAGAACCCTCATTTCTAAGATGGAGATGAACATGGTACTCACCTCAGAGAATTGCTCTTGTAGACTACCTGAGCTAATGAAATTAAAACATAGCCTGGAATATAGTAAAAACTCAGTAAATGATGGCTATGATTGTAAGTATCATCATTATTAAGCCATCTCTCCAGTTGGACCCTGAGCTTTCTGAGATAAGAGATTTTACCTTGGTCATCAGTTCCTGTGTGGCACTTGGCATATAACCAGTTTCTTGGTAGAGGAAAAAAATGACTTTCCTCTGATTCTTAAGTTTGCGCACCACTATATGTGCTAGGAGTACTAAATATCTCAAACATGATAAAATTCTATTTTAGCATAGCTAAATATGCTAAATATTCTCAAAACAGATTTCCTCTCCGCACTTAATTTCTTGTAAAACCATTCTTAAACTGTCTCAAAAAAGGATTTGAAAATATTCTAAAGTACTAGATTTCACAATCTTTCTTATGATACTAATTCTTGATACTTAATAAAATTGGAATCAGGTTAACTTTCTTTATATCTAAGTTAAATCTCTTAACATTTAAATTGACTTTATTTTGTTCTCAGGAGTGTAAAAAGGAGAAAAAGCATGGTCAAGATTTTGTGAAATTAGGGCTTCCCTGATGGCGTAGTGGTTGAGAGTCCGCCTGCCGATGCAGGGCACACGGGTTCGTGCCCCGAAGAAAGATCCCACATGCCGCGGAGCGGCTGGGCCCGTGAGCCATGGCCGCTGAGCCTGCGCGTCCGGAGCCTGTGCTCCGCAATGGGAGAGGCCACAACAGTTAGAGGCCAGCGTACCGCAAAAAAAAAAAAAAAAAAGATTTTGTGGAATTAGAGATTGCTCTCTTTGATCTTTCTATTTAAGGCTATTATTCCTATAATGTTTAAAAGCACAGAGTTGAAACCATCTTAAGAAAAAATCTAAATTGCACTATGTAACATTCTTGCGTTATTTTTCTTTCCTGTTATTAGAATCATCAGTTAAAGAGCTATATATTTTTTTCCTTCCAGAAACCTACCACTGTGGCATAGCATGCAGGAGGATCATCTTTGGCGCAGCAATCCTCCAGTGTGGCTTCATATCCCTTGGCAATTCTCAGCAGCAATGAGACAGAGTACTCAGGATGCCTTCTTGCATACTCATACAAAAACCTAATTAAGATGACAATAAAATAGATTTAGTTGGACAAATGAGCAAGACAAGCTCCATAATCGGGACTTCCCTGGTGGCCCAGTGGCTAAGTCTCCGCACTCCCAATGCAGGGGGCCTGGGTTCGATCCCTGGTCAGGGAACTAGATCCCATATGCATGCTGCAACTAAGAGCCAGTGCAGACAAATAAATAAGTAAATAAAACATCAAAAAAAAACACCCCATAATTAACCACAAAATTAACTCATATCATAAAGGTCTGAATTTGACTAAACGCCATGCAGTAAAGCTTAGTGGCTAAGGACTTGGGAGTTCAGAGTTAAAGCTATCAAATCCTGGCTCTGCCACTTATTTTATTATATCACCTTAGGCAACTTATTAAAACTATCAAGACTTTGTTTCCTCCTCTGTGGAATGGGGATAATAATAGTACCTATCTCATAAGGTAAACTGTAGGAAATAGATGACGTAATCTATGTGAAACACATGTGGTCTGGCACATATTAAATGTCTGAGGAATGACACCCGTTACTATTAGGTATAATTTGTTTGATTCGGACTATACCTCAAAAAGGTTCTGATAGATTAATAGAGATATTTTCTTAATTTTTTTCCTCTCTGTATGAGTAAATTCTTAATGGTTACATAATTTTATGAAATATTATTTAATGCACAGAATACTATTATAATTGAGCAATAAAAATGCAAAGTTTATCACTACACTTACTGACTTTATATAATCATCGATTTTGTCATTTAATTGCTGTCATTTAACGCTGCCTTGCCATGCTACCAGACTTCTGGTCTTTTTAACCAAATATAAAGCACCTGGTAACATTCTACTTCTCTTTATAGTTCTTTGCTGACATCAGATATATCAATAGATAGGTAGATAGATAGATATAGAGACATAAAGATGTATTACATATATTCACAGATATATAAGTTTAAGAAATATTCTTTGAATGAATGCATGAATGGATAATATGTATATAATTTATGTATACACAAAATATTTCTACAGGTATTTCCAGAAATATTCCTAAGGACTAAGGAATGAAATGGGGGTGTAAAAATGAACTTTTATTATTACTTTGTACTCTTCTCTATTAATTGAGCATCTGCTATATGCATGTATAATTTTACAACAATTTTTAAAATTAATTTTTTCCAAAAATGTTTAAAGACTGGGAGAAGAAAGAATAAAGAAACATTGTAGGCAACATGAAGATTGTAGCAATTCCAAAGGAAAGCCTAGAATAATTTCCTAAATCCTGAGACCATATAAAACTATGAAAGATCATTCCTTATCCACTTACGTGCCCAGGAAGACATCTTTTGCTTCATTATAGTTTTTGCAAACTTCCTTATCTTCAGCAAAATCAGCAGCTATTGGGGACAGGTTTTCAGGCAACTCATCTTTTTCCACCTCTGAAATGCAGTGGGATTTTTCCAACAGAGGCTTATCACAGCACTTCTGCAGTTTACTGGAGATTGTAGCTTGATTTTCACATATATACTTGGCAAGATCCGCCTACAAGCAAGTTGATGGAAACTGTTCAACGTAAATTGACTTTGCTGTGCTTCCTCCCTAGACTTTTACTATGTTGGCAGAACAAGTTCATTTTATTCTAAGATCATACATATACCAACCTGCGTTCTGTGAATATTTTCAGTCTGTGCTGCTAAGTCTAGAGACACAGATAGAACTACTAAAACATTTCCACTTGATTTGAAAAAAACTAGTCAGTAATAAGGTCTCATATCTGTTATTTATTAATTTTATATTTCTACTGTTAAAGCATTTAAATTTTAAACTAAAACTCAGTACTGTTTTGCCAAATACTCCCCACAAATTAAGTGCAGGCATCTTGAAACCAAAAAACTAAAGTGTTACAGATTTTTGAAAAATTAGTCAAGATCACAGTCACAGACCCTACTTACACATGTAAAATATCTGCCTTAAATTTTCCAGAAAGTGTACTAAGAGATTAGTATTCTGGTATTTGGTCATATTTTTCAGTTTGAGAAAAAGATATGCTAAATATTTGTATTTTTAACACGGACAGTTGAGAGAATATAGAGCAAAAAGTTACATAATTTCCAAAGGTCTCTTCAGATTCTAGCCTTTCTCCAACTCCTCCCACCTCCTTAAAAAATCTTCTTACAAATCTACCTTTGTAACTGTCTTACTTCAGTTTTAAGCTTTTGTTCTCAGAATATGAATGAAAGGGATTACAAATTACTGAGTGAGTTTATCAGATCACTTACTGAGTAGGAGAAAGAAAGAGAGAGAGAGAGGGGAAAGAAAGAAAGAGGAGAGAGAGAGAGAAGGAAAGGAAGGAAGGAAGGAAGGAAGGAAGGAAGGAAGGAGAGAGAAACAAAGAAGGAAAGAACCGCAAGGCAAGGCAAGTATTGAGCAGATTAGAGCATAGAAAACTATCTCAAACCACTCTCAGTTGTTCTGATGCTAAACAAATTGATTCTACCAACTTAAGCAAGTAAGTTACCAAAAGGTATACTGAGGATTCTTTACCCTGTCATCTGCACATTCAAGCAGGTCACCATGGCAGCATTCCTTGTGGACTTTCGTAAGATCTGTCACTATCTTGGAAACCTCTGCAAAATCAGCCTTGGGAAATTTTTGGCTCAGGCGAGCTACTGACCTAAAGAAGAAAATTCTCCCATCAGAATATTAACAGGCAACATTTTATATCAAAGTACTAGGAAAATACTACGTATAACAAGAAAATTTAGGATAAAATAACATAGAGAAATAATTTGTAAGATTTATTAGTTCTTATTTTAATGCTAATTCTGAACCAAATTGTTCTCTTAGGGCAAAATGTTTCCTTAGGGCCTACTTATCCATTGTAGGAGTGTGTATGGTTGTTAGAAGTCCAGCAATTCATGAAAGCAGAAATCAAAGAGGGATTCTAAAAATGGCAACATGCTGAGAGGCATCAGGTTTGGAGCCCAGAGCTGACTTCCAGATCTGGCTTTATAGCTTATTGACAGTGTGACCCTAGGCAAGTTACTTAGCCTTTCTGAGCTTCAGTCTCTACAGAGTCACAACAACATGCTAAACCAAAGGATTGTTGTGAGGATTAAATTAGATAATACATATGAAAGCATTTTATGAACTGGGAAGTGCCATACAAATTCCAGTTATCCTTTTTTTTATTAACTAAAACACATTCTTCCTGACTTCCACAGGTCTCTGAGAAAAGAAATTTCATAACTTCTACAAAATTAGAGAGTTTTGATTCAGCATATTCTTACCAAGAAATTGATTCAGCATAATCTCTCAGCTCACTGACAAGATGTAAAAGGCTAACATCCACAAGCTTTCCCAAATCATTTCGGAGTTGCCTAAATCTGATAAAAGACACTTCTTCCCCCAAACTAATCATAGCCTGTTTAACTATGTATCATTTCATGTTCAGGTTGTTTCGTTTATTGATTTGGTTGCTTTTGGTGGTATAGATGGTAGGGATGACAGGCAAAGATAGTTCGTTCAAGTGCCAGTTTCTAGAGAGTTTGCAAAATATCTATTTTCATTTTATTTCCTGTTCGTGTTGACTAGAAGGGAGGGATTGGTGACGGGGGTGTGAGAGATGGAGAAGGGGAGTTCCTTGGCTCAGATACTGAAGGATGATGCTTCTAGAGCTAGCTAATAATATAAAAACAGAGGCCCAGGAAAAAACAAGACATTAAGCGCAGAAAGTGAGAAGAAAACCTGATGGCTGAAATTAATTATCAGAACATAAAAAGACAAGCAGACACTTCAGATAATTGGGTGGAGGGGAGATAAAATTAAATAAAAGACCCTGACTACAGCTTTATAAAAACAGTGGACCATTATACTAAGATCACAGTCATTATAAATACATGGGAGTTTAAACACCTGTCCTAGAAGAACAAAAAAGTCCTCTAGATTCTTTGACTACTTAGAAAAGATATGATAAAAAAATAATGACAAATTGTTACTGATGCTCTGGTTTTCACCTCTGTCAAATTTCTACCTTTTAGACAACCAAAAAGATATATGCGAAAGCACTGCGTAAAATGACATGCAAGTGTACAGTTTTGTCAACTGAACCATCATCATTTACATCATTATAAAAATGCAAACTAAGTTTAACATACCATGCTTTTAGAGCTCTTTCTCCGAATTTTTGGATACTGGTACACTTGAGTCTCTGTCTGGCAGACGAAGCCTGTACTTCTTCTCTCACAGTTTCAATCTGCAAAAACAAACAATTTTGGAAAAATTAGAAAAGAAAAATTTTACGCAGACCACCCCTTCATAAGCTCAGATGAGACTATGCCAAATTGAATTTTAAAGAGAGAATTTACTCCTAAATTCCCAAGTATCGCTATTGGCAAATAACTATTTTGTTCTGTAGGAAGAGGAAAAGTCAGTCTGCTCATAGTGGAAACTTCCAGGTAGTTAAGAACCAGCATGGAGCCATTGTTAGGGAAAAGGGAACGGAAAGGAAAAGTGGAAGGACAGAGTACGCTAATATCCCAGGGAACAGAACTTTGCTGACTTCTTAATTTTGCATATAACCCCTTTCAATGCCTCCTCCACCAACTCTCATAACATCAATAAACTCCCTATAAAAGAGAATGCAGTGTAAATATTCATGGCATGAATGAATAAACCCAGGCTTCTAGATGCAGTTAAATTCTCCCCTACTTTCAGTTCCCTTCCGAAGAAAAAAGTCTCATGAAAAGAGAAACAAAAACTGTGTTCCCTTGCTGTGTAATTTTAAACATGATTTTCCGTATTTCACTACAGCAACTTGCACTATTAAAAGAGGCAGGATATTTAGACACATACACAGCGATTCCCTCTACCAGATCCACTTAGGCAAATCTTAGAAGGAGGAAGGTGGAAGACATAGGCCTTCAAAAAAGGTGAAAGATCTTTGAGGGGGAAAAGACGGAGGAAGGCTTTTTTGACCACGTAAAGAAGTTTCTATTGGAGGATTAGGTTTCCGAAATCTAACCATAAGATGTCCCCAAACTGAGATTTGATTATGAATTGATTCTTCTATTCTTCTTCTGGGGAATACCTTTGGTATCAGGCAGGCACCTTTATCAGCAGCTTGGCAGCATTCTGCAAAAACTCCTTTATATTGATGAGCAAAGTAAAGGAGTTCTGGGGCATAAAAGTAGGGGTGTCTTCTGGCAATTTCATATAGGTATCTAAATTTTTAAACAAAAAACAGACAGCCATTTTTCTATAGCAGACAGTATTGCAGGAAGACTTCTAATCTACATTCTCCCCAGAACCTCCAAAATCTGAAGACATCTAATTTACCAGTTAAGCTCAATTTGCACATAATGAACTTGCTTTTGTCACTCTTTGAGTCAGTGAAAATGTTAAACTCATACATATATATACATATAAATATACACACATGCATAAATTAGTTAAATATCAGTGATATGTTATTGACTAAAATGAACTAAATTCTGAGAATACTAAATATATATATATCTTTATAATATTTTAATACATGTCATCTTCAAATATTTTCATACAGATCGTATCCTGTTTTGATGAACTCCAAAAGATCTTTGATCGACTTTTTCAACGTGTAGAATTTTGTAGTATCATATATTATTTCTTTGAAAATTGTCATTAGAACAGAAGCTTCAAGTCTTAATGTTGATAATATTTTTCAAAATAGTAATTGTTATAATGAGTCTTGACCTATTCCATAATTTTTAATTTTGAAGCTTAAAAATCTGATTACTTACTTTCCCCAAAACTTCTGTTCGTTTTCCTTAAACTCGGTACAGAAAGTCTCAGGGTCTGGTTTCAACTTAGGGAGGTCTGGATTATCATCTTTGTGTTTCAGGAGGCATTCATTTCTCTCAGGATCTTGTTTCCCACAGCAGTCGGCCATTTCACCATAGGTTTCACGAAGGGATGCAACTGCACACAGTTTATCTCCAAAGAGAGTGTGCTAAGTGAAAGAGAGCAGGTGTCAAATTGCTGGGCAGACTTTTGTTTTCCTTATACCCAAAGAATAGTATAACGAATTAATATCTTGGTAAGCCTTGGTTAGTAAATCATATAAAAATCCACATTTTTCTCAGATTTAGAGACCTTCCCTTGATTTGACCATCTAGGGTCAAATCTAGGGAAATCATGTATGATTTCCATAAGAATTAACTGTCACACTATCACTTATAGTGGATAAAACAGAAGGGCAAAAAGGCAATGACCTTAATGAATGAGCATAACTCCTATTTCCACCTGAGGCTAAAGGCTAGGAGAACAATCATTATAATAAAAACTCAAGGAAAAATATCCTCTAAGTAGCAAGTGAATTCACATTAGGGAGGGAAGTGTTCATATAGTTTCTCATTTGATCTGCTCCTTTTTGAGAGGTTCAACTTTTTAGTAGATACCATTCAAAACTGAGGAGTAACATAATCCACCATGCATTAGTTGTTATTGTATTAAAATATAGATTTTTTTTGTTCTAGAAATATTTGCCTCAATGCATATTCCATTAAATGAATCCTTTCTGTCCCCATTAATTTTTATTATGAAAGTAATTAAAACTTTAGGGAAAATATGCTGCTCAAGACAGAATTTATTAATTTTTTAAAAAAGACATGTTTTTAAAATTCATATTTAGAGCAATATTATTGTGTGTAGCTAAAGAACTGATTCTGCCTTGAGGCAGAAGTACATATAGAGAAAAATAAGAGGAAGAAAGGCTTTAGTGATAAATAAAAAACTGCCTTGTCCCCAGAAAGGTATATATAGATTAAGTGGTGAGAGAAACATAAAGCTATCCTTATATTAAAGACCTATCTGAAAATATCACAAGTTCAAAGTTCTGATTTTTTATTGTATGTAAAAATATGAATATCCCTAAAATGAGGAATACATAGCTGTACTATTATTTCACCCGGGTAACAAAGTTAGCACAGAGATCAGGTGAGTACTTTCTGAAGATAAAAACTATACTATCATTATTAGCCTCTATGAAAAGAAATCTAACTTCAAATTTTAAAAAGAAACTTCTACAAATAAAAAATTTCCATTTAAAAACACTATGACTCTTGTGTGTGGTTTCAACAAAGAAATGTTTTTAAAATTGTGGGTATACTAGAATATATCTATCATTGAAGAAACAGTGGCTATACCCACTTTTGAGCGTTGCTTACAAATACGGTCGTTTAGTAATAATTGAGAAAACTAAAGTGGTATTTGTTTTCTTTGTAAACATTCAAGATTACGTAAAGGAAGAAGAAATACTATTCAAAATCAGAATATACTTACAAGTGACTTGTCACAATTTGCAGCTGACTCATCAGCAACGCATGTTTTTGCAAAGTCAGTTATTTCATTCACTAATTTTACATGCTCATCAAACGGGCTCTGCTGAAGATACTGAGAAAAGGCGATCAGCACCCTGAAACGAAGGACATAGAAAAATGTAGCATAATAAAATTTTAATATACAGTAGGTTGCTATGCTAGAAAACAAAGTGTGTCTGTATATGTTCTATATTTTACACATCTTTCTTACTATTATCCAGAAAGCCTGTTCACATCAGCTATTATCTGAGGCCTAACCAGGTATGTGTGGCTTTCTAAGCAAAGATGATTATATTTCCACCACGTATAAAAATATCTGTGTGCATGTCAGTAGATGCATACACATAGAGCAAGCAAGCAAAATGTATTCTAAATAGACCTAATTGTTAAGACTGGGGCATTACATAGGCCTTTTGACTATTTAAAACAAAAAACAAAAACCTCACACATATCTTATTTAATCAGGCTGTAGAATAAGGTAGACCTTGAAAAATAAACTATTTTCTCAACTTTTACTAGATTAAAAAATATTAAAATCATCTCAAGAAACCACAGAACGATTTGCTAGGTAAAAGAATTTAGTAAGCAAGTTGTGAAAGGAACTTTCCACCATGCAGGTTATATAAGAGTTCCAGGGCTACACTGTCCAAATAGTTGCCATTAGCCATAAGTGACGATATATATTTAAATAAATTAAAATTAAATACTGTTTAAATTTTTGATCCACAGATGCACTTGTCATATTTAAAGTACTCAATAGCCACATGTGGCCAATGGCAGCTATATTGGACTACACTGATATAGAATATTTGCATTAATGCAGAAATCCTGTTGGACAGTACTGTTCTAGAATCTTTGATGACAGTGGAATATAAGGACTTCAAAATTATAACCAGTACCATTAGAAACGTTAAATGTTCATTCTTAAATATTTTAACTTACAGGCCTTTGAAATTTTCTTCTCCCAAATCATTAAACCGATGAGCAATCTCACTCTTGTCTGGAGGAAAAAAAGGGAAAAAAAGATTTGCTTTAACTTCTAAAGAAACAACTGGTTAAGATATTATTTTTTATGTTTCTCTCCATTTGACTTAGGTATTCATTTGCTCCAAGATATTGAGCTCTGACTCCCAACAGAAAATCTTAGGATGATGGTGAACTATTTCTTCTGCATTTAAGCAGAAGAGTTATTTAATCTCAAATGATACTATTTGAAAAATCATTAAATATTTATAGCTTTATATTCAAACCTGGATAAGATCTAATGCCTCTGCAGTGTCTATTAACAGCCACTGAGAGGACAGTCTGAAATGAAAAATATAAATACAAGTTCTATTTATAAGATTAAAAACACAGGTTTTATATTTTTCTGTATAAATTAAGGTACAGTGGATAGACCTTTGGGAATCTGGAGTTTTGAATTCTATCTTCAACTATATTCTGTGAAGTTTAATTCACTCTGCCTAAGTTCCCTCATGTGCAATAGCAAATAACAGTTACTAAACAATTCTCACTATTCGTTTCACCTAGGATGTTAGAAATGTAAGATAACTTCTTAAGGGTTCACAAATACAAAATATCATAACAGTCTAGAAAATAAATGCTAAAGGAAAACTTCATTAAAGATTCAAGGTTTACTGAAACCTTCTTTTACTAGGAAAATAAAATAAAAGTTGAACAGTAGAAAAATAGAATTCTTACGTGTATCTCGACGAAACACACCCCTGGAATAAGCAGAGCTGAAGAGAAAGATAAGGGAAATAAAAGTCACCCACTTCATTGTGCCAAAGCCTTGTGGGGTTGATAGAAGAGAAAAGGTAGGATGAATAGAGGGAGATCAGCGCTAATATACTTCTTTAGCCAATAATTGTAGATTATTAACTAGACTCATCTTTGTATTTCATTGGCTCACAACTGATTACAAAAGTAATAGTATTCTTGCCAAAAAAATTGTTTGACTAAATCCGTTGCGTATGTTTGCGATCTGGAACTGTTTTCTCCACAAGACCTTGTCAATTCATTAGTTATGTAAAACACCTTATCAAATTTTACATAAGAGTTTAAACAATTTGTACGATTACCGTGTTCTCTGTGATTTACCATTTGAACATTTGAGTTTTCAGTATTTGCAAAAATTTAACCAAACCAATAACTTAGCTTGGAAATAACATATACTAAAAGAGCTAAGCTCTGCATTGATTCTATTACTAATTCAAACTGTACTTTTATTGATAAATAATGAAAAATGTACACATACACACACACATTTGAGAACTAAGGAAAAGCCATAGCAACAATAATAACTGAAATGGATACTCAAAAGTCCTACATTTTCATCTCAGCTCTGGCCCACATGTGGTTCAGGCCCTAGAGCAAAGTATTAGAGGCAATGTGGGTGTCTCTCATGAAATAGACATGGGGAAGAAAATGGACACAATGGCAGTAATGATGATCTTTGCCATCATAACATACACAGGACAGGCTGAGCCTGATTACACCTTTAGTGGTTATAAGAATACTAGATCTTCTTTACTAGGCATCATATTTTTTCCATCCCTATTTCACGCTTTTTTCCTTTCTCTCTTTTAATAAAAAGAGAAGTCACATGCTCTTTTTTAATGTTATTTTAAATTTCAAAATAAATTTAACTTCATGTCTAAAAACAAAGCAAAACAAAGATAAGTTTTTTAAAATGTTTTTTCAAACTTCCTTTCTTATTCTCCCCACCCAAGATTCTGATCTCTACCTCTGAATGACTATTCTCTCTCTGCCCTTTTGCTCTAAAAGATGAACCATGCATTTCAATCAGTGGGAAAATTGACCCTCTCTGATACTACAGAACAATAATTAGTACCAAGCCAGTCATTTCATTTAATTAAATAACCGAGTCAATTAAAACTGTCAGTCATTTTGCCCTATGGCACATATAGACTCAGAGACTAGTAAATACTCGAGAAGAATTATTTTTCCTATTCAGTTATATGGTGAAAGAAACACACTTTCTATGATCTTATTTTATTTTATTTCATTTTCAGGGTACTAATTAAATAATCAAGCACAGAAGAGGAGATAATAGAAAAACAGGTGATAGATTTTTAGATAGGTGACCGAGATAGGTAATATACATACAGATGATAGCTAGCTAGCTAGAGCTGATAAGAGTTTTTTTAATGGCTCGAGGGAGTCCGAATAAGGGAGCCAGACTTGTCTTTCCAGGCATAGATGAACAGAAGTAAACGAATATCTGCCTATGGAATTATTTCCATTGGAGAAAACCATTTCTTTGAAGCCTGATATTGTATACTGTAAAAGAATGAAGGAAACTGTGCTGATTTTCTGAATAAAAAAATAATTCCTTTTTGGGTAAATGAAGTCAACTTTTCTTTTAGCCTCCAAGAAAAAGTAGGCACTTTTATTTGAAGTCAGTATTCAACCCTGGCCTTTTCCTTAAAATGAGTCTTCTGGGAAAGCTTGATCAAACACACAATCCTTATCATTGGACTTAATTGTATGACTAATTCACAAAATCAGGCCTTTAGCATTCACACATATACTTTGTGCATATTTTTTTATTTAAAAAATGAAGAGAATAATATTAGTTTTTCCACCTATTTTGCACTGTAATATTATACAGTACTATAATAGTAATATAGAAAACCAAAGGAAATCAAATTCATTATGATTCTAGAAACCTAAAATTGATATTCCTATATTTAATGAAGATTGCATAATTTTCAAATATAAAACTGAGGGCTTCCCTGGTGGCGCAGTGGTTGGGAGTCCGCCTGCCGATGCAGGGGACGCGGGTTCGTGCCCCGGTCCGGGAGGATCCCACGTGCCGTGGAGCGGCTGGGCCCGCGAGCCATGGCCGCTGGGCCTGCGCGTCCGGAGCCTGTGCTCCGCAACGGGAGAGGCCACAGCAGTGAGAGGCCCGCGTACCGCAAAAAAAAAAAAAAAAAAACTGAAACACCTGAAAGAACCTTACTAAGAGTATCAGTAATGCATTTTCCATATGTGTATCCTTTTTAAAGTCTAGCAGATGGTTGAGAAATTAAAATATTTAATTCTTAACACTATCTGTTCAAAATTTATCTTAATTAATAAGTATCCCTTGAATATTTGCATTTTGGGGGTTCCCAAAGTAAGGATACCTACAGTTTTCTTCGATTAATTCTGCATGCACATTATAAACTGAAAGAAAAATGAAACTACATAATTGTTGGTTATTTCTAAATATTCTCTTCTTCAAGCTTTTAAAGTCATATTTAGTTAATCATCAAAGGAGTCTGGCATGGGAGTAAATGCAAATATTTAAACCAAGAGTTAAAAATACATCTTACAGATTCTAGTTTCTTTTTATGGAAAAAGTTTAAAGAGAGAGTGGTTAAGATGATTACTTCATATGCAAAGGTTAATAACGTACTGATCATTTAGAAGAGAAAAAAAATACCTCAGTTGAAATATAACTGGGAATTAAACCTGAGCCTTTATCCCTTTCGTCCTTTATTTGTGCATTCATTTTGACAGGATAGAAAAGGCACAGTTTTGAAGCAAATGAAATCTTTCTTGAGACCAGTCCCCTACTTCTTTGCCCTGCTAATCATAACCTTAAACCTACAGCCTCCTACCACACTCTGAATTCCTGAAGTTTCTCACCAAGTCATCCAAACCAGCTTTCCTTCCAACTGTCCATCTTCTTGGTCCAGCCCTTATGCCATCTCTTTCTGTGATAGATTATTACTTCTGGGTTGTCTTCTCTTAGAAAAAAAGTGAAACATATGCATTAAAATGTGACAACAATGTCGGATAATAGCCTCAGTATTTTAATAGAGACTTTCTAGAAACACTTAACCCAAAGTCATTCCAAAATAAGGGAAATTTGGATCTTTTTGGAGAGAAATTCAAGAACAAAAAAATCTCTTCTTAGCATTTTTCCTATGATACTATGGACATATGTGTGGATAGGTAGGGTAGATCCTACCTATCATGAAGGCTCTGGACTGCTTTCTAAAAAATACGAAGGGTAGAAAAGTAAAAGACCATTAAGCATCAAACTAACTAATTGAAACATGGTAAGCAATTTAATTTCTTGTTCACTTGTGAAGATATATTTCCCATTAATAAATAAGAAAATAAATTGTCCAAATTGTATGAACTTATATAGGCATCTAATGCAAACAAAAAATTGTAATGTAATCCAAATATCAATTGTCCCCTCATGTCCCTCCATAAACAGTTGCATTAGTGAGAAAATTCTTTGCTGAAAATTTCATAGGAAACAAAGAAAAGAAAGTTCACATTATGAAAACCACACTAGATCACCATTGTTGGCTTGTCCCATCCCTTAAGTCCTCTCTCCAAAGCTCCCATGGCAGGAGGGTCCCTTTTCCACCTTTCTTCATGTTACTCTGGGCCTCTAGAAATTACATGTACCTTCTCTCAGATTTCCTAACCATTTACTTCAAACTTCTCAACTCTTTACTATGCAGTTTAATTCAGCTCAGTGTCAATTTCTAGCTCCAAACTTGAACACGCAGATCTAGTTATATCTTTATGCTATATGGGTCAAGTTGAATTAAATCATCTTTAAGGACCCTTCTACCTTGAACATTCTGTGATTTCATATTCCCAATGAAACAGTCATAGCATGAGAAAAGGGTCTGACTGTTAGAATGAATATAACAAATTAGGAAATTGGGATACAAATCTGAGAATTGGTCCATTGCTAAGCTGCCCAGTGGCTCATCAGGCATTACTCTCTATCCAATTCAGGTTAACATTTTTAAGAAATGAAAAGATCATTTAACTTGTCTAAATTATGGAAATAAAATGACACTTTCTCATATCTTTCTAGCATTTTTCCAATCCAAGAAAAATATAGCTAATGCTTGAAATCCATGTTTATCCATTCTTTGTATAAGTTAACAACAAATAGTCTATAAACATAGAAATTGAAATTAATACTAGTGACTCCTATCTCATAATAGTAGCTACAGATGGACATCAAACAGAAATTAATACATTGCTGAGAGCTTAATAGTGCTTAGTCTCTTCATATTCTATATATTTTTTCAAATATAATTCAAGAGACTTACTACCTAAAAAGGAGATTAGTTTAAAGGTACAAAATGGAACTATTTTTAACCTCTTGTAAAACAATAAAGGTTGTGTAGCTAAAATATTCTTATGTTAAAATGTCAGTGGATCAAGTTCAGGAAGTTTTCATTAAAGGATAAAAATTGTTTTTCCTTCATGTCTTCTAAAGCTTAAAATTAATCAAATGTTTTGTAATCTTACAGTGCTGGACTTTAGCTGAAACTTCTCTGGCTGGCCACCCAACTGAGCCATGAAATTTAAGTCTTGAAATTCTCGTTACCTTTTTAAGCATCCGTATATTGGTTAACATCAAGAAATGAATTATTTGATCCAAAAAAACTTGTAACTTTTAAGAAATATATCAAATAAATAATTGGCCTAATCTCTTTTAAAGAGAAATTCATCTCTAGCCTAATTATAATAAACTATACAATGTAAATATTTTGAAAATGATTTTAAATATAATTATTGCACATATAAGCAATGAATTGTTCAAAATTAGTTTTTCGTGATATAGACATTGAAAAGAACAAAATTCTTTTATTAGAATAGTATTTATAGGTTTGAAGTTTCTGTTTGCAAAAATAGCTATTTGATAATAATATGTTGCTATAAAAATATGCATTCAAATAGCATAAAGAAGTAATTTCAGTAACGTATGATGTTGACAATGGCAATTTCTTTCCAAAATACTTTTGATTCACAGTTGTGAGATATGCAGTATATTTAATACGTGTAGCTTAATTATTAGATTAAATATATACAATTACTATTTTAATTTTTATATTTATATTAGATATTCATTCATTCATTAAAATTATATAAATTGGCCTCTCAGCATTTAATGTCTTGAAGGCAAATGCTGTTATTGATGAGTTCAAATTTCCCTTTGTTATTACATGGAAAATTGGCAAAAATTGCACATCGAGAAGCATGGTATCTAAAAGCAAACATTGTCCTAGCATCAACAAACCCATTATTTATTTAGGAACACCAGTGTTCTTGCTGACAGGGCACAATTCTGAAAATAATGTTTCAGACTTATTTTATTACTTATTATTTTAAGCAGTACCACCTAGTCTTTCATTCATGTGAAAGAAATGTATCAAATGCTCACTAAATGCTCAAAATGTATTGAATGCTCACTAAATGCCACGCATTTCCTAGGCTATGAGGATACAAAAGATTAATAAGATACAGTCCCTGACTTTGAAGTTCTTGAAGACCTCCCTAGGTCTTGAAGCCCACAGTTTAATAGGGAAGATAGAACCAAAGAAAGATAATTACACTGCAACATGCTGTGCATGTAGAACACAAAGTACTCCTGAGGTACTAAAGAAGTATCAGAGGAGAAGCTCTAAATTTAAGGGCAATCCTGTCCATAAATAAGAGGTGTGGGCTCTAACCTCTTCAGGTAACTATGCAACTCAACAGATTGCAAAGCTTCAAATTTGCATTCTCTGGGTTCAATTTTGTCATGAAGGAACTTTGCCTGAAGAAATGGAATGAGTAGGTAGAGGGCTGAGGGAAGTAAGGAGGGTAAGAATATGTGTAATTTCTAAATGTTTGATAAAATACCAAAATGCAGAAAGCAAAGAGTTAGACCTGAATTTAAAAGACAATGAAATTTCCTGTAGGAGTAAGAAAGAAAAGAAAGGCAGGCTGGCAATCAGAAAAATAAAGCAGAATTTTCAATTATTTGGATTTGCAGGCAAAGCTAAGGATGAGATTGGTCATTTTAATATTATAAACCCCAAAGAAATGTATTGTTCTGGTAGAAAGCTACAAAACTTCTATGGGGAAATAATTCATCTAAGATGACTGACAAAGTCAGTAGACCACCCAAATATTTAGTGATAAAACAGTGTTCTTGATTCAAGCCATATTTATTTAATAATACCATGTGCCTGGAAGTCTGAGAGAGCTTTCCCAGGGATGTGAGTTTTAAACTGAGAGTTTTTTAAATGGGCATAAAGAAAGATGAAAGAAAATAGCCTTCCAGGCACAGGGGACAAAATATGCTTGAGAAAAGAAAGAGCATGAAAGAAACTGAGAAAGGCTAGAGTTGAGGGGAAGCACAACGTGAGATGAGATATGAGAGTAGATGGTTTGTATGTCATCTTAGCTACAGTAGTATATTTGGTTTTCATCCTAAAAGCATTGAGAAGTTGAGTGATTTTATTAGCCCAATGATATAATCTGATTTATGCTTCAGAAAATTACCCTGGTTGCAGTGTAGGGAAGAGACTAGAGAAGGCAAGAGTATATCTATGAAGACTAGTCAGGGGATTAATGCAATAGTCCCAGCAACAGATGGTGAGATCTTGGCCTATAGCAGTGGTATAGAAATGGAGAGAAACGGACAGATTGAAGAGATATTTAGGAGCAGTACTTGTCTTGGACCCAAAAAAGAGACCGCCTTCTATAAAATCCATGCTTTAGAAGGCCTCCTCCAGCTTCTTCCAGCTATGTTCTGCCCCAGCTATGTTCTGCTTCCAGCTATGCTCTGCTCACAAAACCGAGGGTATGTCTTCCTCCTATTCTAGACCATGATTCAGGCACCCTAACCCTGGAACTCCCAGTCCAAACAGCTCTGAACCTCTTCTAGGGCCAGAGAGTTCCCTTACATGAGTATATCTTTCCACGGGCAGACCATATTACTGATGTATTTACTCCTAGGTCTGAGAAATGGCCAAGAGGCAGCTTTTGAAGGTGGTATATAATAAGTTGGGATATAATAAGTGGAATTTCCACATGTACATAAATAACGTCCCTTCATAGTATAGGATAAAGCCAGGGATAGGCAGAAAAGAGAGGTGGGCGAGGGGTGGGGGGTGGTTCTCTCCAGCACAAAACTCCAAGGAGAAAAAATCAGCAGGACTGGATGGATTGAAAATGGTTGGTAAGAAAAGTAGAGGTGTCATGATGATTTCTAGCTTTCTGCCTTGTACAATTCAATGGTTGTGGCATGACTCACAGGTCTAAGGAGCACTGGACAAAGACCAGAACTATGTAGGAGTATCATTAGTATGATTTGGACATGTTTGATTTCAGGCATGTTTGAGACATCTAAGAAGAGATGTCAAAGACAAGAAAAAGAAATATAAGGAATCCAAATTGGAAAGTAAGAAGTAAAGCTGTCATGGTTTGCAGACAACAGGATACTATACATAGAAAATCCTTAAAATGCTACCAAAAAAACTACTAGAGCTCAACAATCAATTTGGTAAAGTTGCAGAATACAAGATTAATATACAGATATCTGTTGCATTTCTATAAACTAACAATGAACTACCAGAAAGAGAAATTAAGGAAACAATCACATTTAAAATTGCATCAAAAAGAATAAAATACTTAGGAATAAAGTTACCTAAGGAGGTGAAAGACCTGTGCTTGGAAAACTGTAAGACACTGATGAAAGAAATTGAAGATGACACAAACAGATGGAAAGATATACCATGTTCACAGATTGGAAGACTTAATATTGTTAAAATGATCATACTACTCAATGCAATCTACAGACAATGCAATCCTTACCAAAATACCAATGGCATTTTTCACAAAACTGGAACAAATAATTTTAAAATTCGTATGGAACCACAAAAGACCCCGAATAGCCAAAACAATCTTGAGAAAGATGAACAGAGCTGGAAGAATCACACTCCTAGACTTCAGACTATACTACAAAGCTACAGTAATCAAAACAGCATGGTACTGGCACAAAAACAGACACACAGATCAATGAAACAGAGTAGAGAGCGCAGGAATAAACCCATGCACTCATGGTCAATTAATCTATGACAAAGGAGGCAAGAATATACAGTGGAGAAAAGACAGTCTCTTCAATAAGTGGTATTGGGAAAACTGAACAGCTGCATGTAAAAGAATGAAATAAGAACATCATCTAACATCATATACAAAAATAAACTCAAAATTGATTAAAACCTAAATGTAAGACCAGATACTATAAAACTCTTAGAGGAAAACATAGGCAGAACACCCTTTGACATAAATTTTAGCAATATTTTTTGAATCTGTCTCCTAAGGCAAAGAAAACAGAATCAAAAATAAAGAAGTGGGGCCTAATTAAGCTTAAAAGCTTTTGCACAGCAAAGGAAATTATCAGTAAAACAAAAAGACAACCTACTGAGCGGGAGAAAATACTTGCAAGTGATATGACCAATGAGGGATTAATATCCAAAGTATATAAATAGCTCATACAACTCAATATCAAAAAAAAAACCCAATTAAAAATGGGCAAAATATCTGAATAGACATTTTTCCAAAGAATACATACAGATGGGCAATAGGCACATGAAAAGATGCTCAACATCACCAATCATCAGGGAAATGCAAATCAAAACCACAGTGAGATATTACATCACACCTGTCAGAACAGATGTCATCAAAAAGACCACAAAAAACAAATGTTGGCAAGAATGTGGAGAAAAGGGAATACTTGTACATTGTTGGCTACACATTGTTGGGTGCAGCTACTGAAAAACATTATGGAAGTTTTTCAAAAAACTAAAAATAGAACTACGATGATCCAGCAATTCCACTCCTGTGTGTCTATCCAATAAAAAAAAAAAAATTAAAGAAAACCACTAATGTGAAAAGGTACATGCACCTCAATGTTCAGAGCAGCATTATTTACAATTGCCAAGATATGGAAGCAACCTAAGAGTCCATCAACAGATGAATTAATAAAGAAGATATGGTATACATATACAATGTAATATTACTCAGCCATAAAAAAAATTTTGCCATTTGCAGCAACATGGATAGACCTGGAGGGTATTATGCTTAGTGAAATAAGTCAGACAGAGAAAGACAAATACTGTATGCTATCACTTATATGTGTAATCTAAAAAATAAAACAAACTAGTGAATATAACAAAAAAAGAAACTGACAAATATAGAGAACAAACTAATGGTTACCAGTGGCAGGAGGGAAGAGAGGAGGGACAAGATAGGGATAGGGAATTAAGAGGTACAAACTACTATGTAATAAAATAAATAAGCTATAAGGACATATTGTACAGCACAGGGAATATAGTCAATATTTTATAGTAACTATAAATGGAGTACAACTTTTTAAAATTGTGAATCACTATGTTGTACACCTGAAACTTGTATAATATTGTAAATCAACTATACCTCAATAAATAAAAATATATTAAAAATTAAAAGAACACTGAAAAAAAAAAGAGCTGTCAAGCAATAGTTATAGAGTTTAGAGGGCAGAGGCAAGGCCTAAGCTTGGAATATTATTTGTGAGTCACAAAGCAGTACAAGATTGAGATAGGCTAGGAAGAGAGTAACATGAGACAAGGAGAGGCCCATTATGGAGTGGAAAGATCAAAGATCAAATAACAGGTGGCCAGAGAAGAGGAAACAAGTCAAGGCATTGCTATACCAGGGAATGTAAGGGAAGAGAATGTTTACTAAAGAGTTACAAATGTTACTGACAGGGATAGTAAACAAGAATTGAAATAATATCTATTGCAAGAGCATTACCAATGTCCTTAATAGAGCTGTTTGATGGAATGATGAGCCCCAAAACCACACTGGAGTGGCTGGAAAGGTAGATGGGAGGAGAGGAATAAATAACTACAGTATAGATAACTCTTCCAAGAAATCTGGATGTTAAGGGGGGCAATTGGAGAAGGTTGAGGGTGAAAGAAAATTTTCACTGATGAGCATTTGGAAGCCAATGACAAGGGTTTTACTGATTGTGGCTTTTATTTATTCTGTAAGGAAGGGATTGCTAAGAATGAATGGCTTGGAATTGAATATTTGAGGGAAATTGAGAAGTTGAAGTAGTCATTAAAAAAAGAGGGCATGCACTAAACAGAGAGACGTATTACATGGGGCTAAATTGAAAAGTAAGAAAGTGTATTTGTGGCACTCATCTCCCTCTGCAACCCCTCACTAGGGCTCATGATAAACCCTCTCTCCCATTCCACAGCCCTCTGCACATCTCAAATGCATGTCTTAGATGCACCCTAGCATTACTGTTCTCTTAGGTTCACCAAGCCCCCCACTGGCACCCCACCTCTACTCTGTGCGCCTTCTCTCTAATGGACACCCGTGCCAAAACTATCATTTCTGATTTTGTAGGCAAATTCAGGTGGGTGTTAAAGATCAACAATCTTAGTAAACTATAACTCCACAAAATCTAGAAGTCTCTCCTTTATCTCAACCCCATGCTCCCAATTTCCTCAGCACTCTATTTCCTCCACAAAACCACCCCTAAACTTCTTTGAAACAAAGGCATTTTAGAAGTACTGCTGTTCTGTTGGTTAATTCCTGAGTGGAATCTCAGATAGGCAACCAAGTGAAGAGCAGAACCTGAGGCAGAGGTTCCATGGTTCTTCAACTCTCACCATGTAGGTCCTATCCCACTAGGACAGAGGTTAATTGACCCTTGTAAATAGCCTGTAAGGCCTGAACTTTGGTGCTTGAACTTTGGAATATCTATTTGGTTGTTCAGAAACTTATTTTTCCCTTTTTCTTTTTTGGATCATTAAGGTTGTTAGATCAGTGTTTCCTTACAATTGAAACGCTGCAATTTATATCCTACATGCCCAGTATAATATATAATAAGGTCTTTGAAGGGACACCCCATGTATTATTATGTTCACTATATCTAACACCTGATCCAGTGCATACTTTGGATATGGAAGCCATTCAAAACTTTCACTGACTGTCAGTTTAACTTGACTGAGCAAGAGTCAATTGCACTCCTGTGGTAAGAGGCCATGAACAACTTGATATTGATACCGTATGTCCTCCCACATTTTGTGTTTCTCATTGGAATGCAATCCGGGAATTAGTTTGGTTACAGGGATAAAATGGAGGCAAACATGTTAGCAAATGCTGACTTACTTCAATCCTGGCCAACTAGAAAAGCTAACACATTCTTGCCATTAGGCATATGGAGATGTATTTACATAGCCTGATGATATATCCCATTGGTCCAGCAGCCACATTCACTGTCCAGAGTGTTGCTCAATTCTTAACCTGTTGCCGTATGGCTGACACTTCTTTGTACTCCCCACCCAAATCCAAGTCCCAAGCCAATACTAATTCCCATTTATAATCTTTTGTGTGCAGTTTAGGTGAGTAAACAAAAGGGGTGCTAGAAAAGTTCAAATATGAAACTCTTTCCAATTATTCAACCACCTTGTTATGCAAGACCACCTGTAGAGAACTTGCTCAAGGCTACTTACTACACTGGTGCTATTGCTTCTTCATTAGCCATATTAAACTGATAGCTACAATAACCTAAATCAGTCCATTCAGAGGTTGTTCTTTGGTTCATTTTGACTATACCTTAAAATTGTGAGCACATTTCTGGGAAATATCAAATATGGAATGTGTCTGCAAGGATGAGGAGAAGAAGGTATGAGTAATATTCCTTTACTCAGTAGGAAAAATCTGGTGTAGTCAGACATTAATACAGATATCCTTTTTTTAAATTAAAAAATATTTTTATAGCAAAAAAAAGATTAGATTGCATGGTATTTCTAATATTCTTTGCTATCGACACACTGGGGTACATCTAACCAACTTGTGCATATGTTGGAGTCTCTCCATCTGTAGCCATGATCATCTAAGAAGGATTTCTATACCCTGTGAACTTGAAATTATTTTCTAATGCCTGACGGCACAATCCAAAATCTATATTAGCTTCCTCCTTATTGCCAAAAGGCTCTACAACCCATCAACTAAAATAAGATTCTTATTTTCAACTATCTTTAGAACAGTTTTTCAAACAGGGTCACAAAATAAATTTCGTGCCATGACCAATATTTTTTAGTAAAATAAAATGAACAGAAATGATCAGGGTGAATTACATAGAGTAGGATAAATATCATTTTGTGAAATGTTTGCTATATATGTCATTAGTTCATTATGTAAAATGCATTTCTTACTACAGTCACTGTAAAAACACTTGAAGATCTATTCCTCCCCTTAAAATCCACTTGACATAAGCTCAGTGTGTATGTTCAAAATCAATTTGTCATCTTCCCACCACAACCCTCATTTAATTTTCTTCCAAATTTACCCACTTGACTTATTATTCCCTAATTCTCCATGTCACTCATTTTTATAACTTTATAGTAATTTTAATGCCTCCTTCTCCTTAACCTCAAATATCCAATCTGTCCCTAAATAGTTCTGATCCATTCTTTAAAATCTCACATTTATCCTTATCCCCCAAACACTGACACAACTCTGGTTCAGGCTTTCACCAAACATGCCAGAGTTATTATAATAAACTCTTAATTAATGTTCATACCTGGAGTCCTTATATGCTCTGATTAATCCTAAAACTTTTCTCTCCTTAAAGTCTTTTTACATTACATTGCATTTTAAATAAATTCCAGGCTCCTTACCCTGGTAGTTAAAATGTTGAGGAATCTGATTCCACTAGTTTATAACATCCGTGAAAGCAGAGGCTTTATCTTTCTCCATCACTGCAGTATCCCTAGTGGATAGCACATGATTGGCATATAACATGTGTTCAATAATATTTGTTAAATGGATGAGTAAATGAGTGAACAAATAAAAGAAGGAGCTCTGTAGCATAATCTTGTATTTCTCTTGCACATATAAGTTCCCCTATTAAGACAGTGATATTCAGTGTAGTATTTTTGGCAACCCTATAAAATATATAACACCATAATGGGTGAGAAGATTGTGCAAGGTGCTGCAAGGTCATCTTCATCTTACCCAGCATACCAAGCTCATTTCCAGACCAGGTCTCTGTTTATTAGGCAGTCTCCCACCATGATGACTTTCCTCTGCTTTCTATTTATATAAATCCTCCTCTTCAGAGCACACCTCAGAACTTTCTCTCCCCCAGTCTTACAGTCTTCTCACTCTCTTCTGATAATTTCTATTACTTTTATTAGTTCTTAGTCATACCTCTTGAATTTATGGTTTTACTAAATTGTAATTATTTTATAAGAGTAAAGATTTGCCCTATTTATTGTATTCTCCACAAAATCTCGGTCCAGTACTAGACGAGAGTTGTTAAACCCATTAATTAAATTTAATTAGTAAAAAATGTGCAAAATGATTGTATTGTGGAAAAAAACTAAGGAATGTTATTAAATATCCATCTCTAGCAAATTTAAGAGACACACAAGAAATCACATACATTCCTGGCATGTAGTATTTATGAGTATTCATTCACAAATGTTTGTTGAGTGAATGAATGAGTAAAAAAACAAATAAACAGTTTCTAGTCTAGTGTCCATAAACTCTTTGATATCCATGAAAGCATAATGAAAGTCCATGGGCTTATTGTCAATATTGCAAATAATAATAATAGAAATTTTGTGTTTACTCACGATGAGACTGCAAATACTAACTAAAATCTCAAGTGCTTTTACATTAGATTAGAGGTATATCAACTGTACCGAAGCACTGATGAGTGTTTCAGGAGAAAAATGCAGCAGTTTATTTAACAAACATTTATAAAGTGCCTACAATGTGCCAATGTTGTAGCAGTGCTCAGATTAGCTCATTTCCCTCCTCAGAAGAACGCTGTAAGGGCAACACTGTTATTATCTCTATTTTTCAACTGAAGAAACTGAGATTGAGTTAAAGTAACTGAGGTTAAGTAACTTGCCCAAGGTCAACAGTTAGTGAGCAACAGAGCAAGAATTATGAACTCATGCAGCATGGGGTCAGGAGGGTATAGATCTAATCTATGTATAGATCTAATCGATGATGCCTTTCAAAAAATTAGAGCAGTTGTTCTCCACTGATAGTCCCTAAAAGCTTTCATTATATATGCAAAGCTACATCCATTGCCATTGGCAGTAGAAATACTTTTCCTTGAGTTTGAGCTGAAGAAGCTGGCATGAGGATCTACCCTTTGTGTTTTATGCTTTATTCTTTGTTCTCCTAAAATAAGGTCTCTGTCATAGAGGCCTTGCTTTTTACCTTTCCTGTAACAATCCCAGTGGCTGCAGCAGCAAGATAGGCGGTTGGTAGAGGTGGCAGTGCAAGATAAAGAGGAAAACAGACACTGGCCACCACATTGGAAATTAGACAGTAAAGTATCCATGAATATTTCAAATTTCAGATAACCTGGCAATAAATTAAAGCTAGAATCTACTCTTTCATATTATTTTACTTTACTATGTTAAAAACAGGCATATAAATCTTTATCTTAAAATATTTTAATTCATATTCTTTTCAATCATTGCTTTTCCACTTCTAGAGGACCTGTAGAAAGAATACTCTTTCATAACTCTGAAAGCAAAGTCCTCTAAGCCACAAAGTCTTGCTCATCCTAGGAAGATTAGATTTGAGGTTGTTTTCAGTTTAGTTGTACTAACGATTGCCTTTCAAGCCCAGTAGGTTAGATAAGACATCTGTGGAATTTGTTTGGAGACAAATGGGTGCTCAGATACAAAACTGCTGGATTAAGCAGAGGCAGTGTGGAATGGAATGATAAATACAAATGCAAGCCATGTAAAGGTGGCAACCAGAAAAAACAAGGTATTCATGGTAATGCGCATCCTTTCAGTAATAATTATTTGGGAGGTTTCTGGATGAGATAATACAGCCACTGCATAGAACTGTTATTGCACATTTCTTTCTCTTTGTTATTCATTCATTCAGTTCATTCGAATGAATATCTAGTGTCTGCTATATTTCCCACATATTTCTAGTGTCTATGCCAGGTACTGTATGAGGCATTATCATGTGTTGATTAAGAGCAGACTTGGGAACAGACTTCCCAAGTTTAAATGCCAGCCCCACTACTGGCTATGAAGAATTGGGCAAGTTACTCCAACTCTCTGTGCCTTGATTTTTTCTCTTCCAAATTGGGATAATGTTAATTCATGGGATCACTATGAGGATTAAATTAGTTAATGCATGTCAAGTGTAAACAGTGCCTGGCACATATAGGCACTCAGTGAATTTTAGGAAAAGCAGGTTGGAACCAGCACAGGCTCTTACCTTGAGCGTGTTCAAATGAAATTGCACCTATAGATGTACATGCAAGAGCACTTTAGCTAAGAAGGCAAAACAGCATATGGCTAACTGTAGACTGGCCTTTAGAGACTCTGAAATTGTCCACATAGGGAAGGTCGCAGAAAGTTCTGTAGGGCAGTGTGGTCAGAGGTGTGACTTAATGTAGGTCTTAGAGTATGGGTTCAACCTGGACATTTTGCTATCCTCATTATTCAGACCAATACAGTTTTAAGAGACTAAAGCAAAATCTTAGGACTAGAAAAGTCCTTATAGATAATTGGTTCCATGTCTTTTGTTTTACAGAAAAGAATATAAAGGCCAGTTTGCCAGCTCATCAACAAATTTGTTGATGACCTACTATGTGCCAGCCTCTACTCTAGGTGCTGGAGATTCACCATTGAGCAAAACATACATATTCCTTGACCTCAAGGAGCTTACATTCCAGTAGAAAAGACAGCAAGTAAACAAGTAAATAAATAAATAGCTAATTTTATGTACTGATAAGTTGAAGATAATAAAATCAGGTACTGAGAAAGAATGTGATTAGTGAAGGGCTATGGTTTTTCCAAAGGATGTCAAAGAAGACCTGTCTGAGGAGGTGACATTTCAGTTGAGATCTGAATGATGACAATGAGACGGGCATGGTGAGATTAGGGCTGGGGGCAGGGGGCATTCAAAGTAAAAGACACCGTAAGTGAAAAGGCTCTAAGAGGGGACAAAAAGTAGGCCAGGATAGCTATCGTGCAGTGAACAAGGAGAGAGTAGGAGATGAGGTCCAGAAAGAGGCAGAAGCTGATGCTCTAGACCTCAGTAAGGAGCCTGAACTTTATTCTGGAGGTTGTTCAAAGTCATAGGTCAATTCTTAAGCAGCAGCATGACAAGATCTAATCTAAGCTTTAGAAAGATCACTGTCTAGATGTAATAGACCACACTGGGCAAGAGTGGAGGTAGGGAAACCAGCAGGCCTGGTAGTAGCCCAGCAAGAGATGATGGTGGTTTAGGTTAGGATTATAGCAAAGGAAATGGTGACCAGTGGTCAGATTCTGAATACATTTGGGGAGTAGAGCTACCAGTTCTTACTGATAAATTGGATGTGCGGTGAAAAAAAGACCCAATGACTCGTAGGTTTTGACCTCAAGAACTGAAGAATGCTGGAGCCATTTGTGGAGATGGGGAGGGTTTGGGGGACAGATGGGGGAGAAGAAGGTGGGAGAAGACATACAGGTTTAAGGAAGGTAATTGATAGTTCTGTTTGGCCTTAAGTTTGAAATATCTGTTAGACATCCTGGTAGAAATGTCACCAACAGTACTTAATAGAGCTAAATATATGGTGAGAATTCATTAATTGTTGATAGATTATACATATATGTGACAATCAAAACCAGGCTTACCTTGATAGAAAAGATAATAAATTTCTACTTTTACTTATCTGCAGTCCCACTGAGTTGCAAATGGATATTTCTAAGCAATATCACTTGGTTATTCTCATGAACAATTATTGGTTAGTCACATACACTCTCTGATTTAATGACACAATATCTACCTTGGTGACCATACCGATATATCTTGACCCTACAATTTGAATATTCTTGTGCAAATAATGAGATAGATTTATAGTTGTATTTAATTTGGACAAATAATTAATTCAAAATCTTTCTTGAGAATATACATTGTATTAGAAACAATATTGGTACTTTATGATATGCACAAAAATATCAATATGCACAGTAATTTCTCCCAAGGATTTTACAAATTAAAAAGCCAAGGCAAGCCAAAAAAAAAAACTATAATATAAGGCATTCAGCCATGAATGCTAAATAAAGATACAAGCAAAAAGCACTTCTATTCAATCACAGTACTTTAAAATTTTAATATATAGAACTATCCGACCCCTTAAACTTTAGAATCATCTCTGACTGTAGTGAATTTCTTTTGCATACAAAAATCAACCTGTAGAAATCCTTCAATATATTAAAGAATGAATTCATTTAAAGATTTTTAAAATTATAACATCAGGCCATTCATCACGTTGAAGGCCAACGACCTGACGTTTATACTTTAATCCTTTGCCACAGATAATTTGCAAAACCTAGGCAGACAGCAAATACTTTACAACTCTGATCAACAAAGAGTGAACTATGTCCATTGAAAAGTATACTCTGGGCAAATGAATTACAGAAAGTCCACACAAAGAAATGACCTCCAGGGAGTAGCCTAGCTTTGGGGAGAAGGAGAAATGCTGAGTCCAGCATCTGTGTTATCAGTCAGGGAAATCTTACCTGGTAGAGATTCAACAAACAAGTCCCATTATTCTATAATGTGGGTGACAGCTAACAGCTCTGAAAAGCTCCAATGGTAAATACAATAAAACAATCACTAACTTAGATATGACAGTGATCTAATTTGGGGAAATTTTTTTTTTTTTACATCTTTATTGGAGTATAATTGCTTTACAATGATGTGTTATTTTCTGCTTTATAACAAAGTGAATCAGTTATACATATACATATGTTCCCATATCTCCTCCCTCCTGCGTCTCCCTCCCTCCCACCCTCCCCATCCCACCCATCCAGGTGGTCACAAAGCACCAAGCTGATCTCCCTGTGCTATGCGGCTGCTTCCCACTAGCTATCTACCTTACGTTTGGTAGTGTATATATGTCCATGCCACTCTCTCACTTTGTCACAGCTTACCCTTCCCCCTCCCCCATCCTCAAGTCCATTCTCTAGTAGGTCCGCGTCTCCATGCCCGTCCTACCCCTAGGTTCTTCATGACATTTTTTTTTCTTATATTCCATATATATGTGTCAGCATACGGTATTTTAAAATATTTGTTATGTCTCACATGTTCTGCCAAGCCCCCTTAACACATAAGTGAAGAGGCATTTGTAAGGGACTACATGATGAAGTAAAACTAGGGATTATAATATCAGTTTTCTACAATACCTCACATCACTTTACCTCTTCCAATATGAAAAGTCTTAAAAATATGGCAGTGGGTGCCATACTACACACAAATTAGCAAAATGATCCCAGAGACATTAAACTTAGTTTGTAGAAGTTCTTTCTCCCTCTGACCTGCTGTCAAAACCTCATGATGTACAAGGAGAACACACAACTCTTATATGACACTCCCATGTTCAGAGAGAAGCGACTAAGCCCACAGACTGCCTGGGTGTGATCATCCCTCGGCCATTTACTAGTTTTTGCCATTGGACAAGTTACTTCTTTATGCCTCAATCTCCTCAACTATAAATTGGGGATGTGAATTTGTTTTAAAGGATTCAGTGATTTAATACGTGTAAAGTGCCTAGAAAGTACCAGGCACATAGCAAGTGCTCAATAAATGTTGGCTATTATTACTATAGCTTTTATTATCGCTATTATATGTTGTAAATACACAAGTACATGTATATGTGGAAATTATGGTGTCCAAAAAAAAAAAAAACAAGCAAACAAATGGGAGTGAACAGTCCAAGATATTTAGCAAACAGGATATGTTTTAGGTGGAGAGACAGAAAGAATACACACAGCTACTCACATATATCTTATTCATTACTGATGTCTGCCGAGGTGATTCTAGGAAATATTTGTAAGGCTAACCTACACAATCCTTGTAAAGAACATTTACATTTTCCCTGTTTCAAAGTCTTAATACAGTTAAAAGCAGCCAAGGTTAATCTGGAATCCCTAAGGGGAAAAAAATTAAAAACCGCTAGAAAATGTTTATTTTATTTCATTTTAGGTATGCATGTTACATGCCTAGAATAGCACCAGGCACCTAGCAGAATCCTGATATAAGATGAGTGTTAAAACAGGAGTCAGAGTCAGTTCTGAACTCTGCCACTAACAGGCTGTGACCTTGAAGTGAATTACTTTCTTGTCTCAATTTTACAGCTACAAATGCAAGAGATAATAGTTACTATGTATATTCATAAGTTTCCTCTGGTCTTCAGCACTTAAAAACTTCCCATTTAAAAAATTTTTAAATGAATTAAGTCTCACTATTAAATAGTCCTACTTTATCATTCTCCAAAACATCACAGGAGAGATTTCTCTAAAGATCCTTACCTTCTATCTTAATTTGACAAACAAACAAACAAAAAATGCCTCAGGATGCCCTTATTTTATATGAAAATTCCCAAAATTTGGGGTGTTGGCACTACTATCACTGGATATTTACCAAATACTCACACACTGAAGATGACATGTCCCCATAAAATAAAATATCAGTACCTATGTGGTGGGATAGCATTTGATCTAGTAAATTCTCCTCCTTTTTTCAGAAAATGTTGATTTTTGTCATAAGTAGTTAGGATATTCTGTGCTAAATGCTTTAGAGGAGGATGTAAAAGGATGAAAAGCATGGACAAAGAGTTCTCTTTAATGTTGGCTTCTAAAACTTAAGCTCTTAGAGGAGCTGAAAGTATTACTGAAGTAGACAAAATGTTTGGGGGAAGTACTTGGGGAAGAGCAAAGGACATGAGAAGAGACAAGAAATAATCTATCAGGCTGGGGAGAGGAGACAGACGTGGAGGGAAGTAATAAGAATATGATATCACTTATATGTGGAACCTAAAATATGATACAAATGAACTTATTTACAAAACAGAAACAGACTCACAGACATAGACTTATGGTTATCAAAGGGGAAGGGGAGAGGGGATAAATTAAGAGTTTGGGATTAACAGATAAAAACTACTAGGTATAAAATAGATAAACAACAAGGTCCTACTGTATAGCACAGGAAACTATATTCAATATCCTGTAATAAACCGTAATGGAGAAGAATATGAAAAGGAATATATATACGCATATATATGTACATATATCACTGAATCACTTTGCTGTACACCAGAAACTAACACAACATTGTAAATCAGCTATACTTCAATTAAAAAAGAAAAAAAAGAATATGGTCCCTCAAAGTCAGAGAGAAAGGCTTGTCTTAAAGGCTCTCTTTTTCTCCAAGAGTATAGGAAAGCTTTAGAAAAATTAGTATCTTGAGAGAAAGACAGACCCTGTATTCTATTCAGAAAGGGTTTGGGAGGGAGTAAGACCCCAGAGAGGAAATAACTGTGAGACGTGTCTTAAGCAACCCCAAAGTGATGGAGATGAAAAGTACTCTACTTGAGCAGGTTCAAAACTGAAATACATTTGACTTAGAAAAAATTCAGGAAAGTTACATTCTTACACAGCTGCTTTACTTACAAACACACACATGTATTAAGTAAATTAAAACTAATTTTTCTTTGAAAATTGATCTATATCTCCCCAAATTTTTAGCAAATGTCAGGGATATCACAAGTGCATTATAAACCTAAGCACCTAAAGTAACATGTATAATTTTAAAAATCACTTAAATAGATTAATTATTCAGGTTCATTTTTGCTGTTATTTATAAATCATATAATTTTATGAAAATAAGTTATATTACAAAGATTTTCAGAAGAAACTGGATGTAAGTGCCATGTTCAAAAGGTCATTCATTTTGGTTAAATTATCAATATCTCTAAATACACATATTTTTCAATATATAGTGACAATATTGCATATAATTGCACATATTCAATATCTACACATACAATTTTTCAATAGTTTCTACTAGTTATTTTCTTTAAACAATGGGAGTCAGATTTCTGATTCAATCTGATGACCTGGATTTGCTACATGTCTTTCTGCTTTTATGTCACTGCTAAGTGTCAATATATTCATAGAATTTAATCATATACCCTAGTAGGGATTTTTAGAGAAATCTTTAACTAATTTTGAAATATATTAAGCATTCATTGTTTTAGTCAATCATTCCACAAATATTTACTGCATGCCTATAGAGTACCAGGAATTATGCTAAGGTATAAACAAAGCACCTTGTTCCCAATACACCACTATTGAATAAAGTCAGTAATAAATATTTTCAACATGTAGTTTTTAACACGTTTTCATAAAATCCAGTGTGAGTGGAGACTATAGTAACGTGATTACACTACTAGAATTCTGTAGTTTACAAAAATCTTGGGAAATTAGAAATGTTAGTGAAATTTCATTAATTTGAAAAATCTGTAGGAATAGCTGCTTAATTTACCTTTCAATTACATATCTTACATGAAATTGAAATGAAACAAAAACTGGTCCTCTCATATTCCATTTGATTTACATTATTCCTCCATTTTAATATGCCATTATTTATAGACATGATTTAACAATTTAGTAATAACTTTCCAGAGGAGAGGAAAGAAGAAAAAAAGAAAGCACCATTAAAAAACACATATCATACACTAGCAAAAAGTAAAACAGATAGCTAGTGGGAAGCAGCCACATAGCACAGGGAGATCAGCTCGGTGCTTTGTGACCACCTAGAGGGGTGGGATAGGAAGGGTGGGAGGGAGATACAAGAGGGAGGAGATATGGGGATATATGTATATGTATAGCTGATTCACTTTGTTATAAAGCAGAAATTAACACACACAAATTAAGTAAAGCAATTACACTTCAATAAAGATGTTAAAAAAAAACACATATCAGTTCCAAGATGCTCCCTAATTTTAGATATGTTACAACAATAAAACAAGTAATCATCTTAGATTAGGAAACTAAGGTATTTTAAAGGCCATTTTTGAAGTTAGAATCTTATTTCCATTCAACAGGATTTTTTGTACTACTCAGAGTGCAGAATACAAATTTAAATGGACTGTTCCTTGAAAATTAATAGACTTAACTTTTGTCAAGGAACTATCTAACAATGCAGGAAGTGTCACTGCTTCAAATAACAAATTTATTTGAACCTATGAATTGCTATCAGAGTTGGTCAGCTGATTTTAATACCTAAGAGGTCACACATACCTCCTCATACACTCTTACCAATTCTGAATATACATCAAATTCATAGATCATTGTAGTATTTGATGTTCTGGTCTCAAATTTTTAAAATTTAAGAAAATTTTATAATCAATTGTAGCAAATTTTATGTTTATAAGCACATATGATAGCAAGTTTGCTACACCAACAGAGAAATTACAGAGCTAATGAATTCACACGTTTAAACAGAATTTAATTTAATTTTATTCAAATTAACACAAAAGATGGTATTCTGGGTGCTGGGAAAAATAAACCAAGCAGTATGTGATATCAGCCAAATAATTAGAGAATCAATCAAAGTAGAAAAGTATATCAGACCTGATTCATCAAACCTAGTCACAATGACCCTTCCATGTTAAATACCCTTTTAAAGATCAAAATTATATGAGAGAACATATAGTAGATCCTTAAAACTGTCTTAACTCTGAATTTGCTAATATCACAGTAATGAGTTACTGGACAAAGAAACTAGAAACCCAAAAAGCAATATTGAAATATATATGGGGCTGGCTAGACCTTTTAGGTGATAGGCTGGCATATAGTAAATGCACAACAAATATTTGACTTATTCAGTGAATAAGAGAATAAGTGAGTGACTCACTCAACATCCCAACACCCTCAATTAAAATGTATGTCTTAGCACAAGTATAAACTTGTACATGCAAAGGACCTTCAGAGTTGTTTGAAAGTAATCAAAACTGTGAATGTTAAATCTGCAATTTCTAAATATCTATCATTACAGATATGTATTAAATTTAGGAGTGACATAACTGAGAACTAAAATATTGCCTGCCAAATCAGTAAACAAAGGATGTTGCAGCCATCAAGCCACTATATTACAGCCTCCTGGGGGGTGAGCCCTGAAGGAATTCAGGATGGAGACAAACAGGGCAGTCCACTGCCAAGCCCATCTAGCAGTCAGCTGCTACAGCCACCACCAATGATGCACCTGAGGAAACCCAGGATACTGGCCCAGATAGCTGAGGGTCCTATCAAAGGAATTATTTCAATGAGCCGAGACTCTTGCATCTTCCCATACATAGAAAAGCACTAAATTCTTTAACTCGAGATATCTGGTTTTCTTTTATTAACAGTAATATTTTGATGTTCCACCTACCTGGTCCTTGTTGCAAAAACTCCTATTTATCCTGGCTCCCCCCTTGTCTCTTCGGAGCAGTCTCTCAGAGCTATCTGAGATACTGTGTCCCAGGCTTAAGACCTCAGATTTGTTCACCGAATAAAATATAACTCTAAACTTTAAGTTGTGCATTATGTTTTAAGTCGACATAACAGTAAATTCATTATCTGAGGGTCAACAAGAGACTCAATTGGCTCCAAAAAAGAACTATCATAAATCAAAATCTCAGGGAAAAAAATACTTTTATAGAAATGCTCCTTATAAGTAATAGCTCTCCCTTAATACAACACAACACAACCGTTGCTGCCTATCCCCCAGTGTGGCACACAAGATTTTGCATGGTAAATTGAATTATACTGAATTAGTTAATTTACACACTTAGAAGTTTTCATGGTGAAGCAAGCATTGCAATAAAATTACTTTTCTAGTGTTTTGTCTAATAGAGTGAGATATTCTTTTTTATAGATATTGCTATAAATTGAGACTTTGATAACATGTATTCCTGTTGCAAAATGCCTTGGACTGCTCCTGCTCTATCCCCAGTATTCTGTGTTTTCCATAATCCACCAATCTTTTTTCTTTTCTTTTTGTCAAAGAGAGTAGAAACATTTCATTTAGTTGGATCCATCTTAAGCATCTGTAGCTTTACACTGTTCTCCCTCTTAACAAGAATTCTCATTTTGGCGCTCAGACAACTCACACACAATACCAGAAAGCAAAATTCAAAGTAAGCCTAAGGCAGCATCACAAAGCTAGAGGCTTTGAAATCTGGAATTTTGAAACTGCACATTAATAAGATTTTCTGCATACATAAAAATCTAAATGCATAAAAATAGAGCACCTTGAATCAGAGAAGGACAATAAATGCAAATCAGGGAACTCGAGCTTTACTTAGGTTTTCTTTTTTTTTCCTTTATTTTTATTTTTTGTAATTGAAGTATAGTTGATTTACAATGTTGTGGCAATCTCTGCTATACAGTAAAGTGACTCAATTATACACATATAGACATTCTTTTTTTATATTCTTTTCCATTATGGTTTATCACAGGGTATTGAATATAGTTCCCTGTGCTGTACATTAGGACCTTGTCGTTTATCCATTCTAAATATAATAGTTTGCATCTACCAACCCCAAACTCCCACTCCATCCCTCTCCCTTCCTGCCTCTGCCTTGGCAACCACAAGTCTGTTCTCTATGTCTATAAGTCTGTTTGTGTTTTGTAGATAGGTTCATTTGTGCCATATTTTAGAGTCCACATACCAGCGATATGATATGATATTTGTCTTTCTCTTTCTGACTTACTTCACTTAGTATGATAATCTCTAGTTGCATCCATGTTGCTGCAAATGGCATTATTTTGTTCTTTTTTATGGCTGAGTAGTATTTCATTGCATGTATGTACCACATCTTCTTTATCCATTCTTCTGTCGATAGACATTTAGGTTGTTTCCATGTTTTGGCTATTGTGAATAGTGCTGCTATACATGAACATAGGGGTGCATGTATCGTTTTGAATTATAGTTTTGTCTGAGTATATTCCCAGGAGTGGGATTGCTGGATCATATGGTAATTCTATTTTTAGTTTTCTGAGGAAACTCCATACTGTTTTCCATAGTTTCTGTACCAACTTACATTCCCACCAACAGTGTAAGAGGGTTCACTTTTCTCTACACCCTCTCCAGCATTTATTTAAATAATAGACTTTTTAATGATGGCCATTCTGACTGGTGTGAGGTGTTACCTCACTGTAGTTTTGATTTACGTTTCTCTAATAATTAGTGATGTTGAGCATCTTTTCATGTGCCTACTGGCCATCTGTATGTCTTCTTTGGAGAAATGTCTATTAAGGTGTTCACCTTGGGTCAGTTGAAGCTCTTAGATCTCAGTTCAACTTGGTGGGTCTTTGTAATCCAAGGGACTCAAGCAATCTGGATATTTCATGATCCCAGCTAGATGAGAGTATACCCATCAGTAACAAATCTGTAATGGGTTTACCTGCCTAATAGGAGTTTATTTAAAGTGATGTTGGACAAGTAATTCAACTTCTTTGGGTCTCAATTTCCTCATCTATAAAATGGAGCGATGGGGCTGGATGATTTATAAAGTTCCTTCTACAATTTCAATTCCTCTGAAACCACTATAAAGTGCAGATTTTTCTCTCTATGTCTAAAAATGAACAAGTCCCTAAGAGTAAGTCTGTGTAGCATCAGGCACGGGAAATGAGTGTTTACTCCCAAAAAGAAACACTTAAATAGCACTTATGATGGACCTTGCTCCGATCATTTTACACATAAGCACTCATTTAATCCTCACAACTGAGGCAGGTATTATTTTTATGCCCAGTTAACAGGTAAGGAGCATGGAGCATCAGGTTAAGTAGTTCACCTTGTTCCAGAGTGCACAGCTAGTAAGTAGTGGGGTCAGGATGCAAACCCAGGCATTTTGACTTCAGAATCAGTGCTCTTTGCCATTCACTCTGCTGCATGCCTGAGACTCACAGAGCCCACAAACTTTATCCATATACTTAACACTGATTATTACAGAATTCTTCCAGATTCCCTACACATTAACTAAGGTCAGGGGACAGGGCTGACCACATGTGTGTTGTAGGAGCTCTGGAAGGAAATGTGACTTAAAACTCCTGATGTTGCAAATTTAATTTAACAGTGGTTAAAAGTAACCTATTCTTGAAAAAAAATATTATAACCCTGAAGTTCCACTCAACATTATAATGACATTTGCTATTAATTCCATTCAATATTATCTTTAGTTAGAAGCATAAATGAATATGGTTTAATTTTATATACTTTAAGCCTTGCTATTTAAACTCACAAATAAAAAAAATTACTTGTTAGACCATGAGTATTTATTTTTAGTTTGAAATATGATCCACACAACTTAATTGAACAGGCACTAGTCTTTTATTCCAGGACCTTATAATAGTAATAATGCTATATATCAATGCAACATAATTTCTTGTATAATGTTAAACATAACTATTTCAGTAGCTCTGGGAGACCATGAAAATAGTACAGAGAGAAGAACAAACATGTCTAAGGTGCAAATTCGAGTAAGTGGTACCAAGACACAAAGCCTCGTTCTTCTAAGTTGAGGTCTAGTAGCTTTCCATTATCCTAGTCCTCATTTAAAATACCTAAAATAGATAATCAATGAAAGAATAGAAAGATTTACCAACTACTACCCAAACATCTAAGAAATACATATGTCAAAAAAAATATTTTCAGGGCTTCCCTGGTGGCGCAGTGGTTGAGGGTCCGCCTGCCGATGCGGACACGGGTTCGTGCCCCGGGCCGGGAGGATCCTGCGCGCCGCGGAGCAGCTGGGCACGTGAGCCATGGCCGCTGACCCTGCACGTCTGGAGCCTGTGCTCCGCAACGGGAGAGGCCACAACAGTGAGAGACCCGCGTACCGCAAAAAAAAAAAAAAAAAAAAAAAAAAAATTTCAGAGCAACATTTCCCAAAGAAAACAAACAAACAAAAAAACATGTTTTATTTTTGTGGCAGGTGAAAGAATAAAATCAGAAAATAACAATAACAATTATGGTTTGGTTATGCATTGTAAAGTAGAAAGGCAAGTCTGTCCTTTTAGAAACTTTAAAAGAAAACTGAGAACCTATCACAATAAAACTGGGAAAGGGGAACCTGAATGAGCTTTAGGAGTTACTTACTAAGTTAATGTGCTTGCACACTAAGCATCTATTAAATAAGTTTTCATGAAGTTCAATCTCAACCAATTATTGTTTATATGGTCTCATTGAAAGAGCAGTCATTGCTAGCCAGTGCATAAAAGATCTCTTCAATTAAAAGCAAGATATCTGATTTATAGATATTTCCACTTCAGCAACTAAGACACTAAACAGGAAAAAGTCTAAAGTTGAGTTTAGCAATCAAGTTGCAAGCCTAATCCTGTTGTTTGGACAGAGACCTTTGAAGACCCTTAATAACTGTGTTAGGCCACCTGACATTGAGTTGAATAAACTGAATTAAAATTAAACTCCAAAAAGAGCAATTTAAAATTGCGGGGCATGGGAAAAAGCAAACATAAAATACAGTCACCCATCTGTAGAACCAAGTTATCTATAGTGGAATATGATTACCTGAATCTTGAGATAAACATTAATGATTAAAATGTGGATGATGGGTCTCAGATTTATAAACTCTTGTTTCCACTGAAAGAGAGTCAAGGTTATCGCTGCGTCTCTCTAAACAAATTCTAAAGCCCACGCATGGTAACCTTTGAAATTTTAACAGAGCATCACCAGGCTTGCACTGATTGCTTCAGTTTACATGCCACTGGTCATAGAACTTTGAACTGGCCATTTTTGTTTGGAAAACTTGAAGATACTGTATCTCTTTAAGTTAAACAAACCCTTGGACATACACACATGCTGTTTAATGAGCGCTGTCCCTTACAAATGGAAAATTGCCCTGGTAAGGAATTGAATGGAATAGTACAAACCAAATGGAATAGTCCCCAAGCTGCAAAAATACTCAAATTTTCTATCTTCTCTCTCACCTACACTCTATATGAAAAAAATCTTTGCCTTTCTTTTTTATTTTTCAAGAGAATGGTCCTATATGATCTGGAGTTACACCTATTTGAATTTAACCTTAAAGGAGCTTATTATATCATAGATATTATAAAACTTCATTCTTTTTGCTTTACAATATCCTTTATTCAGATACAGAGGTGTTTCTAAGCAAATTGCTGGTAGTGTAATTCTATTTTTCTGTTGAATTTCACAAAAATATCATAAGCATATTTTTAGAGGAAAAGATATAACCCCACGGTAAACTAAAGCTACATTTAATTCTTTAGCAAAGAAAGTTTAAATTATTTAATTAAATAAATGAAATTAATTTCCCACAGTGACAAAAATGTTCAGAATATTAATAATATTATTGCTACGTAATTACTACACCTCAGAATAAAAATATCAAACAGAAAATAAACAGCTGTGTTAAACTCTGACGGTATTCATTTATTTTTCTTTTATTGAGGTTTTAAACACATTGGCTTTTGCTTTTTGTCTAGATTTTTCTACTGCTTCAGACTAGGCTAGAAGTTTGTAGAGGTTAGAATATGTTCAAGTACTGTCAATGCAAAAATCACCCAATCCAAGCCCTACAATGACACTGTGGCCAATCATAGTGACAATTCAATGGATTACACTTATTGCCTTTTCGTTTCCTAAACTTTTAACTCAATCATGAGCAAAGATAATATATGAAATCTGAAGTTCAGCCTATGCATCCATTTGATATAGGGCAAGTTGTGTGACTAGCCCATAATGCGAAAGGAGCAGAAACTCAGTGGGAGATCTTTCTCTCTATACCTCAATCTAACAGAAGCATTCTCAAAACATGTTGTTCAAATGATATATACTCACGTTGCTTATCCTGCAGTAAAGAGCTTTTTAAAGGCATTTCAATTTGCATGCCATTGGGTGGAGCACACCCTATCTAGTGTACTACAGGAACTTCACTCCCAATAGTCTTATACCTAGCCTAATTCATATGTTTGTGTTATACCTGCCTGGTCTTTGTTGACAGTTGATTTTCTAACCCTCTTTTAAGCTGGTTCGTACTCCATTAGAGCAAAGAGAACTTCAGGAAGATCCTTTTTTATCATAACAACTAAGGAGAAAATGATTGCTTTAAAATCTAGGAATATTTAAAATTTCATAATTCTCCCAATTAAAAAAAAAATAAGTATAGTCAAGCTGATCAGGGAGTGTCAGGAAGCCTGGAGCTCTGCAAGCCTCATTCCTACTCTGGCAAAGGAGTCCTTGGAGTACAGGATGCCTGGATAGTAGCAGAGGCAGGCCTCCCTGTGGGTAACAGAAAGATAAAAAATAATGGAAGTCCTGAGGCCTCCCACCCCTGTAAGTCACATGAATTATCATGTAGAGCTCAGTTCTTAACAGGAATTTTCAGCACATCTTGTAGTCAGATCCAACCTAAAGAAAAGTGTGTCATAGCCATGGTTCTCCCATGCACAGTTACCTGATAATGACTCCTGTGTGAAAACTACTCATTTCCTCTTCGGTTTCCTCCAAATGCTTTCTACCTCCACCACTGCTCTGAACTGCCTCTCAAGTAGAGTATTCAACCTCAGTAGGAAAATATTTGCTACATGTTTCATGCATATGAAAGGGCCCAGTCAATGGCACTTGACTCACCTCTTTCACATTGACTTCCATAAAATTACATTATTTTAGTTCCTCATCTTCTTCTTGAGCCAATTGTTCTTTCTTATTTGCTTACAACTCTTCTTTTATCATCTAACAAAGGGCTCCTTCGCCTTCTATTGAATCAGTCAGAAGTCATTTAGTTCTTTCTTTTTTGGTCTCTATTTACTCTCTCTCTCTCAGTTTTATTGTAGTAAGTATTAATGGACACACATACTTCAAACCACAAGCAATCCTGCACATTACTCCCACAAATATCGTCCTAGAATATCACGTGCAATCATTGCTCTCCTTCCACTCAAAGATTTGTAATGATTCTCTATTGCTGAAAAACTTAAATCCAAACTAATACTGTGCTGGACCCTGTGCTTGGTACACAAAGGGGAGTGGGGACAAAGAATGTCACCTGCAATATCAGTAAACAAAGGATGTCATGGCCATTAAGCTATCAGCCAGTGCAGCCACAAACCCATCCCAAAGGTGCACCCTGAGGGGATTCATGATGGAGAAAACAGGATACTGGCCCTAGACATTTAAGGTACATATGAAAAGAATGATTTCAATGAGCCCAGACTTTGCATTTTCCGTACATAGAAAAGTGTTAACTTCAGATGTCCTGTTTTTCTTTAATTAACAGCATTTTTTTGATGTTCTGACTACCTGGTTTTTGTTGCAAAAACTCCTAAATATCCTGGTTCCTCCCTTACCTCTTCAGAACAGTCCCAGAGCCTGTCTCCCAGGCTCAAGTCCTCAGAATGTACACTGAATAAAACATAATTATCAACTTTTAGGTTGTGCTTTTTTTTTTTTCAGTCGACAGAAGCAGCAACTCTTCAGCCTAGAAATGAGAGCCTCTCAGAATCTGAATCACTCCACCAATTTGGGATGAAAAATGCAGGCTCTCTTAGGGCAGTGAAAATTCAATGGATTGGTGAAATACAAGGTGCCAAAAAAAGAAGATTGTACATAACTGGTGTTCAGTAAATGCTTGTCAATGAACTAGAGAGCCAGGTTTCAATTAGGGGAAGGAAGTATATAGAAGAGAAAAGAAATAGGATTAAAAGATTGGAGATCCAAATATGCCAAATGGATAAAAGGGGTCGATAAGAGGAAATAGTGAACTTAGAGAGGGCGTGAGCTAGACGAAGGTAAAAGAAGTAATATCCATAAACAGCTGGATACCAGTAGTGATCCACAAGGATCTCCTACAGGCAAGGAGAGGAGAACCTTAGAATGAGAGAATACAATTATTTCTGAAGCAAATGTTAAAAAATAAAGCCAATTTACTAAAGGCAAGAAGGTAGAAGCAGATAAATGACATAGACATGAAAATACAGACATATTTAATGACAATTTAAAAAAATACTTTCTTTCTGGCTTCTTTGTATATGATCTTCTCCCTATTTAATGTCTTGAGAAGGATTAAAACTGTTATATCAGGAATGCAAAGAAAAGCAGTGTTAATATTCACCTATCATTATAGGATTTTCAGGAGACACAATAATCTTGAGAAATTTTTTCCAGAGAGAAGGATTTACTCTTTAAGCTTGTTCATCCACATATTAAAAACAAAACTTGTATGATTTCAATCTACATTGTCTTCCCCCCCACCCCTTTTATAAGCTTTAGATAGAGAGAACTCTGAATGTGAATAAGGGACAGTCCATTCTACCCAGGAATGAAATGGAGAGTCTTTCCAGAGAAAGAATAGGAAAAGCAAAAGGGAAATTCATGGCTAATGTCACTCTGATACCTGTAACAGAGAAGTGATGTAAATTCAGATACATTGAGGAGTAAGCCAAAAGCAGTTTGTACTGCTTCCCATTTGGAACTCTTAAAAAAAAATTTCCCTCACAAAGTATCTATGGAGCAAACATGAGGGGACCCTCACAGAGCAGAAATTAACATAATTGCATAATGATAGAGTTCTTTAATATGATCTACAACATTGTTTCTTACTAATTTTTAATCATATGTTACATGGATAAAGGAGAGATAGTGCACTAAGCTCATGGGTTTGAAGTCGGGGTAGGAAAACCATCTGCTTTGTATCCGAGTGTAGCCAAACATGGTCCTCGCAGAGCTCTATCATAGTTAGGTGCAGACAGCTGAATTTTAGCATTTTCTCCACTGTATAGATAGTATGCTGTAGAATCTTGTGGAATAGGAGAGTTAAATGCAGGAATATTGGAAAGAGGATTAACAGCACTCCAGAGCAGTAAAATTTAAACACATATACGTGGCAGATTTGGAAAGCTAAATCTTAATCATTTCTTTAGGTCAGCTTTAAATCAGAAAAGAAATGAAGTGCGGAACAGTGACCATCACACTGACTTTCTTGGTCTGTCTAGTGATAAGAACATGGTGTTCTAGACAGGTCTCAAGCAGAGGGGCCCAAAACATTAGTGGTAACAGTCCCTTTGGCAACTGTTTAATCAGTAAGTTCAATGTCACATGGAAAAGTTATCTAGAACATTCACAGTGTGTCTTATTCCAGAGAACCCACCCACACATGTTTGTCTACTATGTGCTCTGCCACAAAATTTTACCACTCCTACCAAGAGCCTGTTGACCCAGCCATGAAGTACTAAGCACGGGATTAGAGGTCACACATTACCAAGATAGAGCTCACTTCCACTACAAAAAATAACCTAGGATAAACATCCCTTCCTTCTACTTTTTCCATTCTTATTCCTAATATTTTCTCATCACTCTGAACAAAACACCATGTCTCCTTTATTTCAAACAGACCATTGGCATTTACTTACAGACAAGATACAAAATTTACTAACTTCCTTTTTTTCTGATATGAGCCTCTTTCTCACTTGCATGGAGAGAATTTCCTCTCTCTGACCCTTTAGTTACTGCTAAGTTCGATGTTCAATGGGATTTAAAAATATCTGGCCTTGCAGGAAAGAGCATAAATGGGGAATAACCAGTATCATTTGCCATTCTGAAGCCACCAGGTAAATGTGAACCCAAGTAACACATGTGTGATCCCACTACCATTCTAGGGGAGTAGGTCTCAATCTTTCATGTGTTTAAAATCATCAGTGGGGTAGTAGGATGTCTCTTACTAAATCATATTCTTCCAACAACATTCCACACTAAGAATGATTTAATCCCAATTTTCAAATGATCTTCCAAAATGTACAACTGTCATTCTATGCAGATGATATGATACTATATAAAGAAAAACCTAAAGACTCCACACAAAAACTACTAGAACTGATAAACAAATTCAGTAAGGTAGCAGGATACAAGATTATACAACATACAAAAATTATACAAGATTATACAACATACAAAAATCAGCTGCATTTCTTTACACTAACAACGAAATACCAGAAAGGGAATGTAAACAACTAATCCCCTTTACAATTACATCAAAAAAATAAAATATTTACTTAGGAATAAACCTCACCAAGGAAGTGAAAAGCTTATATGCTGAGAACTAAAAAACATTAATAAAGGGAACTGAAGACGATTCAAAGAAATGGAAAGATATCCCATGCTCGTGGATTGGAAGAATTAATATTGTTAAAATCTCCATACTACCCAAAGCAATCTACAGATTTAATGTGATCCCTCTCAAATTACCCATGACATATTTCACAGAACTAGAACAAATAATCTAAAATTTATATGGAACCATAAAGGAACCAGAATTGCCAAAGCAATCCTGAGGAAAAAGAACAAAGCAGGAGGACTAACCCTCCAGACTTCAGACAATACTAAAAAAGCTACAGTAATCAAAACAGATTTGGGTTTTGGCACAAAAACAGACATATGGATCAATGGAACAGAACAGAGAGTCCAGAAGTAAACCCACACACCTATGGTCAATTAATCTGCAGCAAAGGAGGCAAGAATATACAATGGGGAAAGGACAGTCTCTTCAACAAGTGGTGTTGGGAAAGTTGGACAGCCGCATGCAAATCAATGAAGTTAGACAACTCCCTCACACCACACACAAAAATCAACTCAAAATGGTTTAAAGATTTAAATATAAGACATGACACCATAAAACTCCTACAGGAGAACATAGGTATAACATTCTCTGACATAAATCAAACCAATGTTTTCTTAGGTCAGTCTCCCAAGGCAATAGAAATAAAAGCAAAAATAAACAAATGGGACCTAATCAAACATATAAACTTTTGCACAGCAAAGGAAACCATAAACAAAATGAAAAGACAACGTACAGACTGGAAAAAAATATTTGCAACCGACAAGGGCTAATTTCCAAAATATACAAACAGCTCATACAATTCAATAACAAAAAAAACCCAACAAGCCAATTGAAAAAATGGGCAGAAGACCTAAATAGACATTTCTCCAAAGAAAACATACAGATGGCCAATAGGCACATGAAAAGATGCTCAGCATCTCTAATTATTAGAGAAAAGGAAATCAAAGCTACAATGAGGCACCACCTCACACTAGTCAGAATGGCCATCATTAAAAATTCTACAGGGACTTCTCTGGTGGCGCAATGGTTAAGAATCTGCCTGCCAATGCAGGGGACACAGGTTCGAGCCCTGGTCTGGGAAGATCCCACATGCCGCGGAGTAACTAAGCCTATGTGCCACAACTACTGAAGCCTGTGCGCCTAGAGCCTGTGCTCCACAACAAGAGAAGCCACCTCAATGAGAAGCCCACACACTGCAACGAAGAGTAGCCCCTGCTCGCCGCAACTAGAGAAAGCCCGTGTGCAGCAACAAAGACCAAACACAGCCAAAAATAAATAAATAAGAAAAGAGTCTACAACTAGTAAATGTTGGTGTGGAGAAAAGGGAACCCTCCTACACTGTTGGTGGGAATGTAAATTGGTGCAGCCACTATGGAAAACAGTATGGATGTTCCTCAAAAAACTAAAAACAGAGCTACCATATGATCCAGCAATACCACTCCCAGGCATATATCCAGACAAGACTATAATTTGAAAAGATACCTTCTCCCCTATGTTCACTGCAGCACTATTTACAATAGCCAGGACATGGGAGCAACCTAAATGTCCATCAGCAGATGAATGGATAAAGATGTGGTACATATATATAATGGAATATTATTCAGCCATAAAAAGAAATGAAATTGGGTCACTTGTAGAGATGTGGATGGACCTAGAGAGTGTCATACAGAGTGAAGTAAGCCAGAAAGAGAAAAAAATATATCATATATTAACACATATATGTGAAATCTAGAAAAATGATATAGATGACCTTATTTGCCAAACAGAAATAGAGACATAGACGTGGAGAACAAATGTATGGATACCACGGGGGAAAGAGGTGGGGTGGGAGGAATTGGGAGATTGGGATTGACACATATACACTACTGATACTGTGTATAAAATAGACAACTGATGGGAATATACTGTATAGCACAGGAGACTCTACTAATGCACTGTGGTGTCCTAAGTGGGAGGGAAATCCAAAAGGGAGGAGATATATGTATATGTATGGCTGATTCATTTTGATGTGCAGTAGAAGCTAATACAACATTGTAAAGCAACTATACTCCAATAAAAGTTAATTTAAAAATAAAATAAAATAGAAAAATTAAAAGTCTACAACTAGTAAATGTTGGCATGGAGAAAAGGGAACACTCTTACACTGTTGGTGGGAATGTTAATTGGTGCAACCACTATGGAAAACAGTATGGAAATTCCTCAAAAAACTAAAAATAGAACTACCATATGATCCAGCAATCCCACTCCTGGGCATATATCCAGACAAAACTATAATTCGAAAAGATACATGCACCCCTATGTTCATAGCAGCACTATTCACAACAGCCACGAAATGGAAACAACCTAAATGTCCATCAACAGATGAATGGATAAAGAAGATGTGGTGTATATATATATAATGGAATATTAGTCAGCCATAAAAAAGAATGAAATAATGCCATTTGCAGCAACATAGATGGACCGAGAGGTTATCATACTAAGCTAAGCAAGTCAGAAAGACAAATACCATGTGATATCACTTATATGTGGAATCGAAAATATGACACAAATTTGAAACAGAAACAGATTCACAGACATAGAGAACAGACTTGTGGTTGCCAAGGGAGAGTGGGTGTGGGGGAGGGATGTATTGGGAGTTTGGGATTAGCAGATGCAAACTACTATATACAGAATGGATAAACAACAAGGTCCTATTGTGTAGCATAGGGAACTATATTCAATATCCTGTGACAAACCATAATGGAAAAGAATATTAAAAAGAATATATATATATATATATATATATATATATATATATATATATACACAACTGAATCACTTTGCTGTACAGCAGAAATTGACACAACAATGTAAATCAACTATATTTCAATAAACTTTTTAAAAAAACGATCTTCCACATCTAAATGCAATATTGCATCAATTCAATGGGATACCATGCCCTATACAAAGAAAGAAAAAACTCTTATAAATGCATATAAAATTATCTCTAAGGTGTACTGTTTAGGAAAAATCACAGTGTATAATAAAATAAAATAAGAACAACAGTTTTTAAAAGTAGTGTGTCAGGAGGGACATACAGGTATTGACTCGTTCATTGTAAAAACCATGTGGCTTGACTCAAGTGATCTGGAAGGATATGCAAGAAAATGGTAACACTAGTTAACTCCTGGGATGCTGGAGCTGGATGACTATGGAATGGTTATAGAATGGATACTTTTCACTGAACATTTGCTTATGCCTTTGTAAAAATGTGAATCATGTTAGTGAATTATTCATTCAAAAATAATTGAAACTAAAACTGAATAAATATTTAAGACTTGAAGTAGTCTTGTGAATCTTAGTACTGGTATATTTTATTGTATCATCATAGTAATCCTAGGAAAGTATAGACGACATTCGAAATCACATATTTCATAGACCTTCTCATATAGTTGTCACAACTGACTATAGCAGCTGAGTAGAAGGCGAAACTGCAGGAGCATCCTTCAGAAATTACATCTAGCTTTAAAGTTTTAAAATCCAACATTAACTCTCAATCATTGCACATAATATTTTTCATTCTATAAGCACTGGAGAAAGGTAGAATTGATATTAAAGAAATTAAAGAAAAACAAACAGAAAATTTACCCTTTGCAAAAGCAATCATTTTCATTCTAGTTGGAAACTAGACAATAAGCTATATTAATGTACATTTTATTGGACAGCCCCTCTAAGATTATGTGGTTCTCTCAAGCACACACCATCTCTTACTTATCCTTGTAGCACCCAGTAACTAGAAGAGTGATTTTTAAGTTATGGTCTATGGGCCCTGCGGTGCTTCAGATATTCTGCAAATATTTGATTTTATTTACTTCTTTTTAAATACATATATAGCTTAAACTATGTGTGTGTATACACACACACACATATATATGTGTGTGTGTTATATACATAATATATAAAATATATATTATATATATAAACACATTTTATTTAATGTTTTATATCCAAATTGGAGACTTTGGAGACAATGAAAATATTAACTTCTGGGGACTTGTCTGGTGGTCCAGTGGTTAAGACTCCATGCTTCCACTGCTCGGGGCATGGATTCGATCCCTGGTCTGGGAACTAAGATGCCACATGCTGCACGGTGCAGCCAAAAAAAAAAGAAAAAGAAAGAAAATATTAACTTCTATGGCTAGGCCAGCTTATTTTTATATAAATCTAGGAAAAAATCTTCTCTATGCATATATTAGAACTTTTTGAAAATGTCAATGCTTAGGAAGGTCAAAACTTTACAACTGGTGTTTTTCTAAAATTCAGAACTGGACATATCCATGGTATGTAAAATTCTACGGAAGATTCATTCTGTTCTGCTGCTCTCCAAGCTGGATGGGCAATTTCAAACTGATTCTATCTAATCGCTCTTGGGTCAAGGAAAATATTTAACTTCAAGTCACTTCAACCCTTAAAGTGGCTAAAGTCTTCACCCTTTGGGGAGTGTGTGCATTACAGGTATCCTGGGTCACTGTCAGGCAGAAGATTATCTGATGGGGGGCTAAGCAGAACTTCAAGGTACAGAGGATGTTACTCCAAAGTGGATAAATGTTGGAGAACTGACTGTTTTGGCGGCTGGTTTTGACCAGCGACAACAATAGAACAACATGGAACTCATCCAGGTTCCATGAAGCTTCCTGATGCTAGAACATATGAGGGAGACCTGCTTTGGCTGGTTGGTGTGAGGGGGTGGAGCATGACATTCCTTCTCTTACCTCTTCCCTAGTTATGAATAATTACCTCCTAAAGGTAGGGAAATTTGCTCTTAGCTATGCATCCATGTCTTTACATACTTCTGTACCTCTCCTCCCCCTCAAAACTAGCATACAGGCAAAAAAGCAAAATATCCTTGAGTTACAAGTTAAATAAGGCTGTGAGCCCTAATTGAGGAATTTCAGGGGAAGGAAGATATAATTAATACTCAGAAATGCATGTGCCATGCTCAGATAAATGTCAATAAAGCTTTAGGATATCTGCCTACTTTTCTCGAATCATAATAATCACATGTGTGGAGACCAGTGAACTTCCAACAGGAAGCATCATGAGAGTATCATAGTTTTATCACTTACTGTAAACGTGGTATGTTTCTTGTCTGTTATATTCATGATAAATAAGGTAAGTAATTGTTAGATATTGTTAGTGATGTAGTTATAAAATGAAGTTATTCTCTTATTCCTATTAACCACAGTTATTTTGAGGTTGCAAATCATGCTGTTTCTCTTTTTGCTTTATTTTTAACTATTACCATTTGCAACTATTTTTCCTTTTTCCCCAGCTTTACTGAAGTACAACTGACAAATAAAATTGCAATATATTTAAAGTGTACAATGTGATGATGTGATGTATGTATACATTGTGGAAGGATTCCCGCAAAAAGTTAATTAACACAACACTTCACATAGTTACCTTTATTCTGATAAGAATGCTTAAGATCTACTCTCTGCAAATTTCAATTATATAATAGAGTGTTATCAGCTGTTACCAGTATTATACCCACTGTGCTGTACATTAGATTCTCAGAACTTATTCATCTTATAATTGAAAGTTTGTATCTTTGAACAACCTCTCCCCATTTCCCCACCGCACCCCAACACTGACAACCACCATTGTATTCTCTCTATGAATTTGACGTTTGTTTTTTTTTTAGTTTTCACCTCTAAGTGATACCAGGAAGTATATCTTTCTCGGTGTGGCTTATTTCACTTAGCCTAAGGCTCACCAGGTTTTTCCCTGTCATTGCAAATGGCAGGATTTCCTTTTTTATTAAGGCTGAATAATATTCCATTTTATATATATACATATATATATATATGTATATATATACACACCACATCTTTATCCATTTATCTTTCAGTAGGCACTTAGGTTGTTTCCATGTTTTGGCTACTGTAAACAATGCTGCAATGAACGTAGAAGTACAGACATCTCTTCAAGATAGTGATTTCCTTTCCTTTGGATATATAGCCAGAAGTGGGATTGCTGAGTCATATGGTAGTTCTATTTTTAATTTCTTGTAGAACCTCCATATTGTTTTCCATACTGACTGTACTAGTTTACATCCTCACCAGTAGTGTACAAGAGTTCCTTTTTGCCACATCCTCACCAGCATTAATCTCTTGTCCTTTTGATAACAGATATCCTAACAGGTATTAGTTGATATCCGACTGTTGTTTTGATTTGCATTTCCCTGATGATTAGTGATGTTGAGCACTTTTCATGTACTCGGTGGTTATTTGTATGTATTATTGAAAAAATGTACATTCAGGTCATTTGCTCATTTTTTAATTGGGTTGTTTGGTTTTTTGCTATGTAGTTGTATGAGTTCCTTGGATATTTCGGGTGTTAACCTCTTATCAGATATGTGCTTTGAAAATATTTTCTCCCATTCAATAGGTCACCTTTTCATTTTGTTGATGGTTTCTTTTGCTGTACAGGAGTGTTTAAGTTTGAGGTAGTCCAACTTGTTTATTTTTGCTTTTAGTGTCAACTCCAAAAAATTATTGCCGAGACCAATGTCAAGAAGCTTATTCCATATGTTTTCTTCTAAGAGTTTTAAGGTTTCTGGTGTTACATTCAAGTCTTTAATCCATTTTGAGTTGATTTTTGTGTGTGGTGTAAGATAGGGGTCTAATTTAATTCTTTTGCATGTGGCTATCCAGTTTTCCCAACACCATTTGTTGAAAAGATTATCCTTCCCCCATGGTTGTATACTTGGTGGCTTTGTGGTAAATTAATTGATTATATACATGTGGCTTTATTTCTGGGCTCTCTATTCTGTTCCATTGATCTATGTTCCTGTTTTTAATGCCAATACCATACTGTTTTGATTACTATAGCTTTGTAATATACTTTGAAAACAGGAACTGTTTGTCTTGCTCAAGATTGCTTTAAGTATTCAGGATCTTTTGTGGTTCCATACCAATTTTAGGATTTTTTTTTCTATTTCTGTGAAAAAATGTCATTGGAATTTTGATACAGATTGCATTGAATCTGTATGTAGATCATTTTAGGTCATATGGCAATTTTAACAATATTAATTCTTCCCATCCATGAACATGCCTCCACAGAGAATGCTTGCTCTTCCACTTAACAACTGCTTCTTTGTTTGTTATGGTTCTGTGGGACTCACAAATGCAAACCCTATTGGCTCTCAGGGCTAGGTGGTTTGGGGGCATATCTCTTGGGTGGCAACCTTAAAAGTTGAGGCACTAGATATGTGACCTAGACCCTCAGCTCCTCAGGGAGAGGCTGAGAATTAGGGGTCCGCTCCTGATTGTTGTGCCAGGTGGGGTTTATGGTGAAAATGTGTCTTAGCCTTTCCTACTCCTGTGTGTAGCTGTATATTCGGTGTATCCATGGGAAAGTCAGATCTTGCCATCTTGGTGATGTCACTCCAGATACTTGTAACTATTTTTCTTGAAACCTTGCAACAAAAGCCCTTCTAGACATAAATCAAGGACGAAGCTAAAAAAGACTGCAACTGGGCTTCCCTGGTGGCGCAGGGGTTGAGAATCTGCCTGCTAATGCAGGGGACACAGGTTCGAGTCCTGGTCTGGGAGGATCCCACATGGCGCAGAGCAACTAGGCCCGTGAGCCACAACTACTGAGCTTGCGCTTCTGGAGCCTGTGCTCCGCAACAAGAGAGGCCGCCATAGTGAGAAGCCCGCACACCGCGATGAAGAGTGGCCCCCGCTTGCCACAACTAGAGAAAACCCTCGCACAGAAACGAAGAGGCAACACAACAAAAATAAAATAAATTAATTAATAAACTCCTACCCCCAACATAAAAAAATTTAAAAAAAAGACTGCAACTGACATTCATGAGCTCCATTACCCAGGCTTATGTTGGATCAAAACAGCCTTATTGCTCTCATCAATTGACTTTATATTATTAAATATTTTAATGTGAATCTGCAAAACAAATTTATACTAGGAGAAAACTGCTTTTGTCTGTGTGTAAATTGGGGTTTCAATATACAAAGTACATTATATTCATATATTGTTGTCAAAAACATTTGAAAAACACTGGCCTAGGTCAATAACCATGACAAAAAACAGGTTCAAAATAAATTTAAAATTCCCTTCTTATCTAAGTAAGACCAGTTTAGCCTCAACAAAATTCACAGTCATGCAGTATGGTTAAAAAACAAAATCTGAGAATTTATAGGTTGAAGAGTAGTCTTGCAAATATTGTTACTTCTACCTTTAAGTAAGGAGATAATATAAGAATTACAAGAGTCCTTGTGAAATAATTTGATTTCAAGAACTTGATTTTAATAACCATGGATGTACAGAAAGAACTTATCTTGTTCATGTACGGGTTAGCTGTGATAATCAAGTCATAAATAATAGTCTTAGTTATATTCAGTAGCCCTTAATGTTACTGCAAATTTGGTAGAACATATTTTACCATTTTTAAATATATGGCACTTACCTATAAATGAGAAAATGTTGACATATGGTATTAATAAACTGGGCTCTATAAATATAAATTCTCATAAAGGAAATAACTTTCTCAGGTTATTTCACAACTGTCATTCATTCATTCAATGAATATTATTGCTGCATATTAATTAAAAAAACACTCCTACTGTCATGAAATTTACAGTCTAGCACAGGTAGACAGACAATATTAATGTAATAAATAAGTAAATTACATAATATTTTAGAGGGTGCATAGTACTATGGAAAAATTAAAATTAGAGCAGGTAAAGGGAGATTGGGAGTGCAGGCAACGTAAGATTGCTTGCAATTTTAAACAAGACAGTCAGAGTAGACTTCACTGAGAATGTGTTATCTGAGAAAACACCTGAAAGAGATAAGGTAGGTGCCACATACGTATGTGGGGAATGAGTGTTCAAGACGAAGGGAACAACTAGTGCAAAGGCTCTTGAGACAGGAGCACCCCTGATGTGTGGGAGGAATATTAAGACAGTCAGTGTGTCTGAAACAGGGTGACCAAAGAGACAGGGACTAGAAGGAGAGGGAGTCAGACAGGTAATGACAGCAGATAATATAGCATCCCACTGGCCATTGAAAGGATTTCAAGTTTCACCCTGAGTGAAATGGAAAGGCAATGTAAGGTTTTGAGCAGAAAATATAGCAAACAATATTACTCCTTCACAATAAATATTACATAATAGTATATGTAATAGCAAATTATGAGGTTCTATATGAATAAAATGCCTTATAAAATTCTTCCTCTAAAATCTTAAATTCTGGGGAGCTTTTATTCTAGACACTATTATAAAAACTATTGAGTAGTCACTGTGTTCTAGGTGATGTTCATTAATTAATTCAACAAATATTTATTACGTGCCTACTGTGTGTCAGGTGCTACTCAGGCCCAAAGATAGGCATCATGGACATAAACACAAAAGCGTATAAGCGCACAGGGGTGGGGAGAGGGAAGGATGCTCCAGAAAAGCATCAAGGTTTAAATTCTAGTTTCACCATTTACTGGCTGTGTGACCTTGGCTAAGTTCCTTAACCATTTTCAGATCCAGTTTTCTCATATGTAAAAGAGAGTAATAAAAATATTTCTTACACTATAGGGTTTTGTCAACATTATTCTGGTTGCTATACAGAAAGCAGCTATTAGGGAGAGTTGTTAGGAGATATTGCAGTTGTTTAAGGGAGAGTCCAGGGTAGTGGTAGAAGTGGTGAGAAATCATCAAATTCAGGACATATTTTGGAATTAAAACCAACATGACTTGATTGATGGATTTGATGTGGCATGTAAGGGAAAGCAATGAATCAAGGATAATTGCTATGTTTTGGCCAAAGCTACTGAGTAAATGATGGGTCCATTTCATTGGGTTGTTGAGACTGGAGATTTGGGAGAAGGAACTGAGTTCTATTTTGGATATGTTATATCTCAGTTACCTGTTAGGCATCCAAGAAGATTTCAAGTAGGCATTTGGATATATAAATTTAAACTCAAAGGAGAAGCCAAGGCTGAAGATTTAAATATGGGATATGCCAGATGGTAATTATACCATGAGATAAAATTAATTGCTTAGATAGAGAAAAAGAAGAAGAGCAAGGACTGAGCTCTGCGTTACACCAATAATCCAAGCTCAGATGTAAGGGGGGAGTCAGCAGAGGAAAGAGAAGTGGTCGATGAAGTAGGAGGAAAACTAGAAGAGTGTGATGTCCCATAAAAAACATTAAGGATAAAGAAATGAACAGTTATCTCAAATCCCCCTGAAATTTTCAGGAAAATGAGGCCCGAGATTTGACCATTAGTTTTGAAAAGATGGGGTCATTGTTGATTAGTAGTACTTCCAGTGGAGTCATGTGGCTATCAGCCTGACTGAAGAGAGAACTGGAGTGGGAGTTAAGAAGTAAATGTGGAATAATAAGTAAAGACAACTCTTTTTTCCTGAATTTTGCTATAAAGGGGAGCCAAGAAATGACGCTGTAGCTAGAAGTCTTGGGCCAAGTGAGACTTTTTAAAGATAGTGGTGATATTTATATTCTGATGCGAATGATCCAAAAGAAAGGCAAAAACGAATGGTGCAGGAGAAAGGATCTAAATGAAGGAGAAAATCCTTGAATAGGCCAGATGTTATGGGATCCAGCACACAAGCTGAAGAATAGTCTTTAGACAGGAGCTAGGATAGTTCAGCCACTGAATAAGAGAATGCAAAGTTTAAGAACAGGTGAAGACAAGATGGTAATTTTGGGGTTGGAAAGATGAGGTAGTTGTCTTCTGATTGCTTCTATATCCTGAGTGAAGTAAGAATCACGGCCATAGCTTAGAATGATGGGGAAGAGGGAAGTATTTGTTCTGATTCCCTGATATTTTTTTCTTCTTGGAATCTTTGGCCACTTCATATGCATGTGGCCTGAGCAATCATACAGGACCCTGCACCCAGAAGGAATCCACACTTGGTTTAATGCTCTGCTGCTGCAGTCTTGAAATTCTTAATAATTTTTTAACAAGGAGCCCCATAAGTATTTTGATTTTTCACTGAGCTGCAGAAATTAAATAGCTATCCTTTCTGGGAGCTTTTGAATCTTTGTCACCAGTGTTCTAGAATTTCATGAAGTATCATGGTATGAGTTTTTTTCAGCCATTGAACTGGATCATAATTTGGCCTTTTCAAAACAGTAATTACAGTTGACTCTTCAAGAACACAGGGGTCAGGGATGCTGACCTTTGGCAAAAATCTGTGTATAACTTTACAGTCATTTCTTTTTATCCGTGGTTCCTCATCTGCACATGAACATCAACCAACCATGGATCGTGTAGTATTGTACCATCACTACTGAAAAAAATCATATGTAAGTGGACCTGCACAGTTCTAACCTGTATTCTTCGAGGGTCAGTTATAATATCCTTCAGGTCTAAGGAACTTCCTTGCATTGCTTCAGTGACAATTTCCTCTTTTCCTTTTTCCCTTTATGCAAATCTTATAGTTTGAATATTGAACCTCTTGTACAAATGCTCTAGTTTTCTCATCATTTCCCTCCCATTTTGTATGTCCTTGTAGTTTTGTTCTACTTTATGGGCTACTTCCTCAACTTTGTTTTCCAATCCAAATTCTGGTTTTTCTTTTTCCTTCTATCATATTTTAAATTTATTTCTAGTTTTTCAGTTCATGTTTTGATAGTCTCTTGTCTCATAGTCTCTGTGTTATCTTTTCTAACTATAGATTTTTGCTTTGTTTTGTTTTCTTCTGCTACTAGTATTTTCTGTATCCTCTCATTGTGTTTGTTTGTTTGTTTGTTTTCTCATCTCCCATGTAAGAGACTCCTCTCAAATGTCTAGTGAATTTTGGTTTTCCATACATATTTTTAAATTAGACAATAAATATTATTTGGAGATTTTGTAGTCTTTGTGGAAAGTATTGACTCTGCGCTTTGCTTCAGGGTGATCATATAATCCAGACATTTTGTTGTCCTTAACTCTTGGGTCTGTTTGCTTCTTCAGAGAGAAATTTTCCTAATTTCCTGCTTAGATATAGAAGTTTGGCAACCAGTCTTCTAGCCATCAGTGGAGAAAAGGGAGTTGGGATCTCACTACTTAAAATGCTGACTTTCATTTATGTTCCCTATTTTCAATACGGCATCTCATCCTTGCTTCTATCTGAGTTCAGAGATTTTCTGGTTCAGCAACTTTATTGACTAAATTTTCAGTAATTTAGTATAATAAGGGAAGGTTTGTCACCTGGATGCATAGAGAGAAGGGGGATCTGAAGAGATAAGTGCTCTCTAATTTCATTTAATTCTTCAGTTAAACCAACCATCTTTCATATCTACCTTTAAAGTTACTAGTTTCTTCCATTTATGATGATAGCCTAAATTCTGTGGCATATATCAGCTTGATTTTTATTGGCCTGTATACAAGTTTGCTGGGGCTGCTGTAACAAAATGCCAAAAAGTGGGTAACTTAAAGCAAGTAAAATTTATTGTCTCACAGTTCTGGAGGAGGACAGAAGTCCAAAATTAATGTATCAGCAGGGTCATGCTCTCCAAGAAGGCCCTAGGAAAAGATCTGTTCCAGGCTTCTCTCCTAGCTTCTGGTAGCCTCAGCAATTCCTTGGCTTGTACATATATTACTCCAGTTCTCTACATTCCCCAAGACATTCTCCCTATGTGTTTTCCCTCTGTATGTGTATGCCTTTGTGTTCAAATTTCTCTTTTTTATAAAGACACCAGTCATGTCGGATTAGGGTCCATACTAATGAACTCCTCCTAATTTGGTTAAATCTGCAAAGATCCTATTTCAAAATATGATCACATTCTGAGGTATTAGGGGTTAGGACTTCAAGATGTCATTTATTTATTTATTTATTTATGGCTGCATTGGGTCTTCGTTGTTGCGTGCAGGCTTTTCTCTAAGTGGCGAGCAGGGGCTACTCCTCCTTGTGGTGCGTGGGCTTCTCATTGCGGTGGCTTCTCTTGTTGCAGAGCATGGGCTCTAGGCGCAAGGGCTTCAGTAGTTGTGGCATGCAGGCTCAGTAGTTGTGGTGCACGGGCTTAGTTGCTCTGCGGCATGTGGGATCTTCCCAGACCAGTGATCGAACCCGTATCTCCTGCATTGGCAGGCGGATTCTTAACCACTGAGCCACCAGGGAAGCCCCAATATGTCATTTTTTTAACAGACACAGTTCAACCCTTAACAGCCTCTCTCCCCATTTTTCTTAAATTTCAGCTTTTGCCCGTCTGTTAAATGTTACATCTTTTCTATCCACTTTCCAGATCTCAAAATTTTGTTGCCTATTTCTTATGCACTGTTACTTACTTCCCAGTTCTCTTTGTCCTTATGAATTTATGTTTTTGTTATTTCTTTACTGTTTTGATAGAGTAGAGATAAATGTGTGTGCTCAATATTCTACATGTAACCAGAATCTCCAGAATAATCTTTTTGAAACTTAAATCATATTATATTGTTAGCCAGCTTACACCACCCAAAGGCTTCTTGTGACACTGTGACTTATCATACTCCACAAGGATCAGCCCCAGATAATCCTCCCAAGGCATCTCCTACCACTCTCCCCTCACATGCTCCACTCCAGCCATACAGTGTCCTTGCTATTCTTCAAAATGGCCAAGAATGTTCCCACCTCCAGCTCATTCCCACCTCCCACCTCCTTTAGATTTGCTCATTTCTCTTCTGTCAGATATTCACAAGGCTTGCTCCATCACAGGACATTTCTATTATTCAAGTCTCTTTCTGAGAAATAAACCCTCCTGGACCACTGTCTCAGTTTGGTTTCTCCCAAAACAGATTCTGAGACCAAGACCGGATGCACAGAGTTTATTTGGAAGGTGATCCCTGAAGGCAGAGTGAGGAAATCAGAAAGTAGACAGGGAAGAGAGAAAAACCAGTGAAGGACATGTTGATGGGTAGGTTACTACTGTGGGCACTTGGGGCTCAGTCCCACTGGAGCCCCCTTGAGGGCCTGAGTGGAGCACACTTCAGAATTGTCACCAGCTCTATCCCTCATTAAATGATGATTGTCTCTGGGGACGTTAACCTCTAGTCTGTCCCCATGTACTCTCACAGCATGTACTTGAGGGTGCAGCACATATTAGGTTCCCAATAAACACTGACTGAATGAATAAATGAGATGTGTATAATTTTATGGAGAACCTGGATAGAGTAAGAACAGAAAAGAGATCTAAAAAGATTTTAAAAGCATATTAATAATTTTTAAAACAAGATACAAACTAGTGTTAGAGTGTGCTTCTGTTTGTTTTTCTTTAGAAAAGATAATACGTATACTATTATTTAGGGCACTAATCTTCTATAACAAAGAGACCTCAAAATACAGTGGCTCAGCTAAAATATAAACTTAATTCCTCTAAAGTAACATTCAGATATAAGCAGTCTGGGACTGATAAGGTAGCCATCCTTGACATGATACCACCCATCTCTGGACTCAAAGCAATTGTTCTACTCTCCATCCTCCAACTAGTGGAAAATGGGGAAAGAGCTGGGGGAAATAGGCTCATCCCTTTGAAAGATGTACCTAGAAAAGGCACACTTTATCTTTTACTCACATCCTGCTGACATATAGTCACATGGACAAACCTAGTCCCAAGGAAGGATGGAAATGCAGTCATTAGCTAGGTGCTCTCAGCTAAACTTGAGAGTCTATTATTACAGGAAGAAAGGATAATGGGTACTGATGTACAATTGGCAGTTTCTCACAAAGAAAAATATATTTACATATGAACAGAATGTTTCTGGAAGAATAATAATTTCTGGGATGGTGAAATGGAATCCCAGAAGCTAGGTTAGAGACAAGCTTACTTGTTTGGTAAACAATTTTACGTGATTTGGAATAATTACCATATATGTATATTTCTGTAGCAGCATGAAAACTTTATTTTCACTATACTCAGATGTGTGATAAAAATATAGCTTTTTTGTTTTCTGTAAGTATCATGAGTTCTTTGCCCAATGAGTAGTAGGAAAAGGGATAAATTTTTAATTTTTGAATTACAGTATCTGTATTAGTCAGACCAGGCTGCCATAACAAAATACCATAGACGAGGAGGCTTAAAGAACATAAATCTGTTTCCCCACAGTTCTGGAGGCTGCAAGTCCTAGATCAGAGTTCCAACATGATCAGGTGCTTGTGAGAGCTCTTTGTGGCTTGCCAGTGGTCATCTCCCTGTGTTCTCACATGGCAGAGAGAGGGAGGCACTAAGTGTACTGATGTCATTATGAGGATCCCTCCTTCATAACCTCATCTAAACCAAATTACCTCCCAAATGTCCCATCTGTAAATATAAGCACATTGACGGTTAGGGCTTCAAGAAATGAATTTTGGTGGGGGACACAATTCAGTCCATAGCAGTGTTTTTATTTCTCCTACTTTAAATAATCTGCTTCAGAACTCAGTCTGTTTTGTTTTGTTTAAATGGCTAGTCTTTCAAGTTGCCCTCACCCCAGCATTTTCCCTAAATGGCATCAAGCTGTATGAATGAAGAGGTTCATGTGCCCTTGTGGCATTGAGGAAAGTGGGAGGTCTGCACATGTACTGTAGACGTGCACTGCCCCTGAGGTGTGGTCGGTAAGAACCCATCTCTGGACCCCTTGCTGTCTGTTCCTGAGTCTACAGCTATGGAGAGGGAGGATTAGAATTGTGCAGCATACCACATTTTGGCCCGTCCATACTGTTCCACCCATTTACTCTGTTAGGGCTGCCCCATGTGGAGCAGGGCCTCCCTGCAGACCAGTGGACACCCAGTTGACCAGAGGAATGGAGCAAAAACCCCTCTGCTCTCAACACCCACGCACCAGAATAAATGTCCCTATGCCCTCAAATGATCTAACACATCTCCCCTCCAGGATTTCAGCCTGGAGAGGGGAGGTCAGGACAAATGTTATCTCGTGGCTCTCTTGTTATCTACTTCTCACAATCTCCTGGGGACTGAATAGGCAGATTCAGGCTTTCCTCTTTCTTCAAATCCCTCTTTGACTCTAGAATAGTAAGCCTCATGGTATAGCCATCATCATTAGAGGCAGTATCATTTCAAAGCTGGGAAGAACCTCTATGATCAGAGTCCGTCAGATCTGGTTCTTGATATTCATGGGGACTAAGAACTTGGAAAACTCTTTTTTCTTTCTCAGCCAAACCTAGATTTCAAACCATTCTAAGAATTCTTCCTGGCAGAAAAAAGTTGTACCACTCTATTTTGTTTTTACATGTTATTTAAAATGTGCAAAATTACATAACAGTAAAGAAAATAATAAAATGTATGCATCACCCAGGTTCAGAAATTATCAATATTTTTGGTGTTGTTTAATCTGTAACTCACCTTTTTCTAATGAATTATTTTAAAACAAATTTTACATATCATATCATATCATTTTTTCTTTCCCTTTACGTTCTTTCCATAAGTCCAAATTCCACCAACCCCCTAAAAATAGTAGTTAGGTGTTTTAGGCTAACTAGGAAAAAATGTTTGCATGTGGAAATGCACAAGAAAAAACTTTCCTGGCAAATTAGAGAATTGCCAAATTAAAAGACACATGGTTTACATTGTTAAGTTCTTTACATTAAAAATATGTTTCATTTCATTTTTAATAGTAAGCCCTATTTTATAATTATCTTCTCACTTTGGTTTAATAACTTTCACTTAAAAGGCTTTCATGTTTAAAACTTAATCCTTTCAGTGACCAATTTATAACTGACTCACAGTTAAAGTATTTGAAAATTTAACTTTTCCTTTTGGATTTTCTCACTTGAAAGTATAACGCATGTTATGACATTAAGTAAAGTCAGAATGGAAATTATATGTGTACTGTGAGTATAATTATTTTTTTTTAAGTAGATATATGGGGGGAGAGAGTGTAAACTAGAAAGCAAAGGAGTGATGTGATTACATTTCTAGAACTGAACCATAATTTTTCTCCCATTGAAGTATCCAGATATTCTATAATGTAGTTATAGCACTTCTATAGAAAAATTATACATTCTAAGGATTTTCTTTATATAAATTCCTAATATCTTGCTTTTCATTTTATCTGTTGTCTCATCAATTTACAAATTATTTCCAATGTTTACCCAGTTACACTGTGTATACCAAGAGCTCCAGATGGCTTCTTACAACAAAGTTAAAGCAATCTTGTTTCTATTAAACACACTCCATGAAAATTTTCAAAAGATAAATGATGCAAATGCATTTTGACAGGGCGACCAAACACTAGAATACTTAAATCTCTCATTTGCTCTTTGGGGTAGGTGGGAAGGCTCTGCAACATTATTTAAATGGTGACAAAATTCTGTTGAATATACAAAGGGGATTGAACAGGGAGTTAGGGAGCCTGAGTTCTAATCTCTGGTCTGCTTTAAACTGCTCTGCAATTTGATGGTTTTCTAACCTATCTGATCCTCAGTCATCATCTGTAAAACCTGAAGATTACCAGCCTCTCCCACATCACAGTGCTGGTAGGCAGACAAAGTTAGAGTACATTAATGTTACTTTAACTTAATTGGTTGTGAATCACAATCCAAAGGCAACTGAAATTATAATTGTGGCAAGTGTCTGATTAGCAGCAGTATTAAACAGGCCTAATTTAATTCTACAAGCTTAATGCAAATCAGAGTTTGAGAGCAAAAAGAACAAGTTTAGCAAGAAAGCAATAAAAAGAAGAAAATAAGTTGGAAAATACCAGAGTTCTCAAAAGAAAGGCATGGAATTTTCAGAAACATTATCTTTAATTAACCAAAAAGTTCTACATTAATTACTATTAGTAAATTATGTTTCCCCAGATGTCTGGTCCTTTAGTAAATGGTTGCCCCTAATGGTGGTTTCAATTTGTGTGCTCTGCTATCTTCTTCCAGCAATACATGCACATGTAGCCTTTTGGTTCATGGATAACAGTCCTGTTTGCAAACCCCTTTGGCCTATTTCAGGTGCTCAGATCAAGTTTGTGGAACAGAACTGAATTAATTACACAGGTCTTTGACTGCTACATAGCATATAGGCTTGTGCAAAGAAAGCTACCCAGTTTCAATAGGGGCCAGGAGTCCAACAGAATTACTGCTGCTTCTTGCAGAGTTACTTAAATGCCTAATGCATTTTAAATGATCCATAAATTATAAGGCAAGAAATTTACAAGTAATGTATTCATATAAAAGAAAAAATAACCCTGTAAAAATTTTTTTTTCTTTGACTTCTAGGAATCAAAAATCTCTCAAGGTGAGTATAACTCATGCACTTATAATATAAAAATATCTTATTTCCCTAATTCTTAGATACCTTAGAAAGAACTTAAAGGTAAAAATATTACACATCTAAAGAGTATTTTTGCATTGCCTTTGTACACCATTAAGCAACTTGAATTATTTTGTCAGCCAGCTAATATTTTAACCACCTGTGGCTTTCTTGGTGTTTATCCAAATATTTGTTTTTTCCCGTAATGTTCACTCCATGGCCATGGTAGCTTTTAAACATTAAGTTCTTCTACCTTTGGACTTCAGGGCATTAATAGATGATAGGCATTTCTGCTGTGTTTTCTATGAGGGGAAAATTATTCCACAGTGGTTGGTATGTATAATTATAATAAAAAACTAGCATTTACTGAGCCCTTATCATGTGCCAAGAACTGACTTTTACAAGTATTATTTCACTTAACCCTCACAGCAAAGAAAGGAAATTGAGGCTTAGAGGAGTTAGGTAAATTACCCAAGGCCATAGCCCCTGTTAGTAAGTTAGTCAGAATTCAAATGGAGATCTGACTTAAGCACCATGCTGTTAGTTCAAGAGCAGTTCACTAAATCTTGCAGCAAATTCAGTTTTAAGAATATAATATATACTAAGAAAGACTTGAATAGTATAGCCTTTCTAATCCTTCTATATATAATTATTATTTTACCTGTGCCTAGAGCTATAACAAAAGAAGGAAGAGGAAGAGGCGGAGGAGAGAAAAGTGGGGAGGGCCGGTGGCGGGGAATAATTTTTTAATTTTTCTCCACTGGGAAATAAAAGTTAAATTCCAAAAATGGATGATTTGGATCATATTAGTTGGTTCTCAAACGATTAGCTCTCAACTCCAAATCCATTCTTCTTTCCTGTATTTTGTAAAGCTGGGACTGAGACTCTGAAAATTGCATTTCTCTCTCGTCAGCTAATTCCTGCTAAAATCTGCCAAAGGGAGCATTAGAAGGAAATTAGAAAGCAGAAGGAGGTCTAATATATGTAATGTGGATAAGAGCAGAAGTTGCTGGAATATGAAAGATGCAACAGATAAATTCATTAAACACAAAACATGGTTCTTTAACAATGTTAACAAAATGTCCGAATCTCTGACATAATTGATCAAGAAAAAAGAGAGAGAAAGTGAATGTCAAATTTTTATGTAGCATACCTTAAACTAAACTAATATTGTATGTCAACTATATTTCAATTAAAGAGAGAGACAGAGAGAGCAAAAAAATATGAATTTAAAAAAGAACACATAACCAAAGTTAAAACAGAGATTAAAATAATAATAATGGAGATTTCTGACTCTGGGCATGACAGACCAGGTGAGTTAGCTCTTAATCAACAAAAACTCTAACGTCAGTGGAAAATGGACAAAGGGAAAATATGAGATCATCAGAACATATGATAGAAAACTTCAAACATACACAGAATAGAAGAATAGTATGGGACCTAGACTTCTGAGCAGTGGGTAGCGCTACAGCTTCTCATATTTCTGAAGCAGCACAATAATGTTACTTCTGGGAATATATAAAGAAAGTGGGAACCGGAACGGATTGCTGTTGTCAGGATAAAAGGCCACTGCTATAGCAAAGCTGCCATGAACAGCCAGCTAACAAGAAGGAGCAAGCAAAATTATAAAATATCAAAAATATATCATTCACAGTGATAGTGAAAGCATGTGACATTTGTGTACAATAGTGTACAAACTTTCTGAATACAATATGGCAATATGAATCAAGAAACATAAAAATATTCACACCGGGGGCTTCCCTGGTGGCGCAGTGGTTGAGAGTTCGCCTGCCGATGCAGAGGACACGGGTTCGTGCCCTGGTCTGGGAAGATCCCACATGCCGCGGAGCGGCTGGGCCCGTGAGCCATGGCCGCTGAGCCTGCGCGTCCAGAGCCTGTGCTCCGCAACGGGAGAGGCCACAACAGTGAGAGGCCCGCGTACCGCAAAAAAAAAAAAAAAAAATTCACACCATTTGACGTGGTAATCCATACTTTGCAGTTTATCTAAAGACAGGATTCAGAGATGTACCCCAAAATTTATGTTCATGGTGGTTCAAAACAGTATTAAAACTTAACTACATGAACATACATGTCCTATGCAGATAGGGTCCTCCTTTTCACCAGAGTTACACGAATACTTGCATAAGTAAATTACATTTACATAGAATGTCTTTAGCCCAGCTTTTAATTAAGAAATCCAAAAACACTAAAATTCCCTGCTCCCTCCCAAAATCAGTCAAATAAAATGGTATCACAATGGTCATTCCAAATGCAAGATGATAAAAATAGTTCCAGAGATTGGTCCAGCAATTTGTATTTCACAAAATATCCATTTTAAGCAGCCTAATAAAGTATAATTAAGAATTAGAAGGTGATAACTGGTCAGAATAGCCATCGTTAAAAAGTCCACAAACAATAAATGCTAGAGAGGATGTGGAGAAAAGGGAACCCTCCTACACTGTTGGTGGGAATGTAAATTGGTACAGCCACTATGGAGAACAGTATGGAGGTTCCTTAAGAAAATAAAAATAGAATTACCATATGATCCAGCAATCCCACTCCTGGGCATATATCTGGAAAAGGCGAAAACTCTAAATCAAAAATATACATGCACCCCAATGTTCACTGCAGCAGTACTTACAAAAGCCAAGACATGGAAGCAACCTAAATACCCATCAACAAATGAATGGATCAGGAAGATGTGGCATATGTACACAACGGAACATTACTCACCCATAAAAAAGAATGAAATAATGCCATTTGCAACAACATGGATGGACCTAGAGATTATCATTCTAAGTGAAGTAAGTCAGACAGAGAAAGACAAATATCATATGATATCACTTATATGTGGAATCTAAAATATGATACAAATGGACTTATTTACAAAACAGAAACAGACTCACAGTCACAGAGAACAAACTTAGAGTTACCAAAGAGGAAAGGGGGGGTATAAATTAGGAGTTTGGGATTAGCAGATACATACCACTGTACATACAACAGATGAACAACAAGGTTCTATTGTATGGCACAGGGTACTATACTCAATATCTTGTAATAACATATAATGAAAAAGAATATATATATATATATATATATATATATATATATATACACACACACATATATGTGTGTGTGTAACTGAATCACTTTGCTGTATACCAGAAACTAACACAACATTGTAAATTAACTATACTTCAATTAAAAAACTAAAAATTTAAATGAATAAATAAAAACAATGGGAAATATCCAAGTAGTTGCTCCTAGTAAACAGGATCATGACTTAATATTGTTCTGCTTTATATTTTTCTGTATTAATAATAATCTATTATGTTTTCTTTTTTATTGTACTAAAATGCACATAACATAAAATTTATCATCTTAACCGTTAAAAAAAATAATTAGGAAGGTGAAATTGGAAAAGCAGCAAGAAAAGAAAACGCATAGTCACATAATCAACCATAGATCTTAGACTAAAGATCTAAGAATTAAATAAATACAGGGAAAAAAGAGAAACTAAATAATTAAACTTGACCAAGGAGTCTGCCTAAATCACCTCCTCCAGGAAACCTTCCCAGACAATTTGTAATTTGAGGTAGTGACCTTGTGAGTTCCCATTGCCCTTGTGCTTTCCCCTAATTCATCATGCTTACAGTGCTCATAAGGTGATGGTTTATTTATTTCTCTTAACCCCCATCCAATGGTGTGACCCTGAGATTGAACACTGTTTCTTTATTTCTGTGCTACCAATACCTGCCCAAAGAAGAATTTGATAAATGTTGACTGAATGAACTGGGGATAGAAAAAGTAGGGAGAGAGGATACTTTTTCATGAAAAGAGGACTGATTTACAGAAATGATAACAAAGTTTAGGGATAAATTCATATTTCTTTTAATAAAAAATATGAATTGCTAGGTTTCTCGGTTTATGAACAAGTTAAGGCCTGTGCTGAGTTTCTTCCGCTTGCTTCTCCAGATCCACACTATGCCCTTCTCCACCCTCATCTGTGTCACACGAGACTGACGTGCATGAACTGCAGCAGCTGAATTGCTTGTCCTCTAGATTCCAGGGGATTCTGTCAATAGAAAGCCCTGGTGGCAGATTGGGGTTGGTAAGAGAATGAGGTGAGGATATTAATTTCCCAGGCTCCCTGCCTGCTGGTCACCATGAATGGGCTGTATCTCTCTGTAGAAGCTTTAGCCCTGGTCAGGCAGTCCTCTCCCTATAGCTGCCCTCTCTCATTCCTGGTATCTGCTCCCTCTTCTTGCTTCTTGAAGCCTAGGAGAAGTACCATCCCCCCATTTTGCTAAACCAGGGATAGTTTGCTTTTCTAAACTCTCCCCACACCTTTGTAAGCAGTCCTATTCTCAATTGCCTACTTTGAGGTGTCTGCTGATTCTTGCCAGGACCGTGACTATTCAAAGGCCTTAGTTCACAATTCTCCACAAGATCTCAAAAAAGGGACAAACTTTATGGTTGACATTAAGATCGTCTAATGAGTTTGGGGACTTTTTTTAATCCAAAGATATAATAATAAATATCAAGAGGATTTTTTGAGGCAGTGTTAATTAGCAGAGGAGTTTTACTGTGGGCAATAGTTAATCCATCTGGGAATTACTAATATAAACTATAGTTAGAAAATAGCAGAAAACAATCTATCGGTTATAATCCAGGAAAATCATCATTATTACCAAGATACCATTATAAAAATGATGCAATTTAATCTTGAAATTTTGAAGAATAACTAAGAATCACTATACAATAAATTCTCCATTATGCTATCCATTTTTACATCTTATACTCTCAGTGCTTAGAAACAGCACCTTGTACATAGAAACTGAGAAATCATTTATTGGATGAATTAATCAGAAACAACACTGAAAACAAAACAGGAAATGTCATCTTACACTTGCATAAAGGGGAAAATTCCACACTGGAAATATTGAGGCATTCTGGTAATTACCTAACAATAAAAACATAATGGACCTGAAAATGGACCCTGAAAATAGTAAATACTCATGAACAAATAAATGAAAATGATTGACTGGATTTGTACGATGACAATAGATGCCATTTGTTAGACATCTATACCCTGTTAAGTAATTCATGTATGTTAGCTTCAATTGTCACATTACTGCCCAGTGGAGGTGGTCCAGGAAGCCTTCTAGGAGGTAAAATTTGTGTTGACTCAGAAAGGTGGAGCAGGAATCATCCATGAAGATGAAAGGACAAAGAATGTTCTAGGTAGAATGCCATCATACACAAAATCACAGAGACAAAGAGAGTAGGATGCATTTCAGGAACTTCATATATTTCAGTAATGAAGAAAGGGTGAAGACTGGAGACAAAGTGGGATTTTATCATGAGGACCACAGGGATCCATTATTTTTACATAGCAGTGTCATTATCTAATGTTTGTTTTAGGCTTGTGTTTGGAGCAGCAGTGAAAAGATGATTGTTATAAAGATTAAATAAATAGTAAAGGTAACTAATCAGTGTACTATAAAGCACTGTCCAGACACTAGTTATTTTTCTCAGGTGGTTGCTATACTACTTTCTGCCCTCTGCCCAACTGTACCAGCGTACTTTCTCAATCTCACCTATGGCTCTGTGCCCCATTAGCTGTTCAGTCTGTCAGGCAGTCACCCAAGGCGTTGGGTGGTAGGCGTTCAGACCTACCACAGTCTCCTGAAGCTGTGTATCCTTTATCTGACATGTTGCTCTACAACACTCACTGGGATGAGAGTGCCACCTCGTGTTGCATCGCTGACTGTTCAAAATCCCCAACAGGCTTTCTTTTCACTTGAACTTCTTGTGGGTAAGGCTACTGAAGCTTCCTCCCAGGAGTAATTTGGAAAACAAAATTGCTAACAAATAGTTTCCCAAAAATAACAGAAAAAGAGCCCAAGACCTTTTCAATACAGTAATAGTGTTAATGCCTGAATTTAGTAGATTTGTCCCTACATGCTGGAAAATGCTTAACCTATGTCCTTTGAACTCTTGCTATATTTGTTTTTTAAAGATTTATGGGTTTTTAAAAAAATTATGTTTTAAAATACAGCTGAAATTATGATCTGAGAGCTGACATAGGTTAAGTAGAAACCTACCCTGCTCTCTCATACTCATTAATAAGTTCTGAGAAGGGATTCCAAGAGGTTGTTTGAAAGTACATTCCTTGATGCCCGCAAAAGAGGCTACAAGCCTTTGCAGGCAGACCAACTATTTAAACTATTTTAAAAGAATTATTAGAGAAAAAAATTTTCTTAAATTCCTGGAGAATGACCATGCCTAGATTCTTTTTGCCTCCTCCTCCCCACAGTTCTCCACAGGCACTTTTGCTTTACTTTTCTCCTCTTCTGGAGAAATGAGCTCCCATTTTTTTCTCATATTTGTTGAAAAATGAGCTCCCAACATCTGGGAGCTTATTTCTATTTTCTTAATCAAAGTATAAACCAATATACTGTCACTGTACACACATGATAAACATGTAATGCAAATTGACATTCTGTCCAAGAAAATAAAGCCTATATTTACTGAGCATTTTCTATATATTAACTCATTTAATCCTCACAAAAATCTACTAATGTAAGTATTATTGTTCCCATCTTAAGATTGAAAACTGAAGCTCAGAGAGGATTATACAAGTTTCCACATCGGGAAGTGGTACAATCATTTCAAATTCGGGTCTCTCTGATTCTAAACTCCTATGTCCATAATCATTATGCTTTATTGCCTCTAACCATAAAACTCCATAATTATAAGGATATACTAGTGCTGACTACCTCTTAAGTACAACCCAAGATAAACAAATTATGTGTAAATGTCAAAACTAATATAAATTTGGAAGTAAGATGATCATTCCAAACTTACCACAGGACTTCCCTGGTGACGCAGTGATTAAGAATCCACCTGCCAATGCAGAGGACACAGTTTCGAGCCCTGGTCCGGGAAGATCCCACATGCCACGGAATAACTAAGCCTGCGAGCCACAACTACCGAGCCTGCGCTCTAGAGCCCGTGAGCCACAACTCTGAAGCCTGTGCGCCTAGAGCCCGTGCTCTGCAACAAGAGAAGCCACCGCAATGAGAAGCCCACGCACTGCAACGAAGAGCGGCCCCCGCTAGCCAAAACTAGAGAAATCCTGTGCACAGCAAAGAAGACTCAACACAGCCAAAATTTAATTAATTAATTAATTAAAAAAAAAACTTAACACAAAGTTTCAGTATCAGGACTATGTGGTACTGGCATAAAGGTAAACATATAAATTAAGGTAATAGAAATGAGAGTCCAGAAATGAAGCCACACAGCCATGATCAACAGATTTTAGGCAAGGGTGCCAAGACCACTAATAGGGAAAGAACAATATTATAAACAAATAGTGCTGGGACAAATGAATAGCTGTATACAAAACAATGAGGTTGGACCCTTACCTCACACTAAACACAAAAACTAACTCAAAATATATCAAGGACCTAAATGTGAAAATTTAGGTCTTTAACCTAAAACTGTTAACCTAAAATTGTTAAATTTTTAGAAGAAAATAGGCATAATCGTTTTTGTGCTTTTTTTCTTAAACATCTTTATTAGAGTATAATTTCTTTACAATGGTGTGTTAGTTTCTGCTTTATAACAAAGTGAATCAGTTATACATATACATATGTCCCCATATCTCTTCCCTCTTGCGTCTCCATCCCTCCCACCCTCCCTATCCCACCCCTCTAGGTGGTCACAAAGCACGGAGCTGATCTCCCTGTGCTATGCGGCTGCTTCCCACTAGCTATCTATTTTACGTTTGGTAGTGTATATATGTCCAAAAAAATAGGCAAAATCTTCATGACCTTGGATTAGGCCATGGTTTCTTCAATACGACACTAAAAGCATAAGTGACAAAAGAAAAAATAGATAAACTGGACTTTATCAAATTAAAAACATTTGTGCTCCAATGGACACCCTTAAGAAAGTAAAAAGTCAACCCACAGAATGAGATAAAATTTTGTAAATCGCATATCTGAGTTGTACTGAAATATAAAAGGAACTATTACAACTTAATAGTAAGAAGATAAATAACCCAATTTTAAAAGAAGCAAAGGATCCAAATAGATGGTTCTCCGAAAAAGATATACAAATGGTCAATAAGCATATGAAAAGCTGCTCAATATCAATAGCCAATTGAATTCAGTTATTAGTTCTAATAGTTTTTTGGTGGAGACTTTAAGGTTTTCTACGTATAGTATCATGTCATCTTAATTTTTCAAATTCTTGATTGCAGCACTGGCAGTATCTACTTTGATGACCCAGTTCTGCAATATGGATTTGGGTGTAGTTCCTGGAAATTCAGATAAAATCTCTTTTTCAGCACTAGTAATGTATCTCTAAGTAAGCCATTAATATCCTATAGGATAATTCTCTTTTTACATAGTGTGTATTCTGTTGCCTCAAACTGAACCCTGACTGATATACTACCTAATTTACCTTCAAAATCAAACCGGACAAGGACAATACAAGAATGGAAAATTGTATTAGGATGCCATTTATAAGTATAGATGCAAAATCCTAAATAGAAAATTAACAAATCAAATTCAGCACTGAAGAGCTAGAGCTAGAGGTGACCAAGTAGGGTTTATTCCAGGAATTCCAGAATGGTTCAAGCTCAGAAAACCAATTGGTGTGATTTACCACATTAATAGATTAAAAGAATAACATGACTATTTCCATTGAGGAAAAACTGCATTGAAAAAGTCAATATGCATTCATGATTTTTTTTTAAATAGCAAACAAACAATAGAAGACAATGGGCTTAACTGAAGGTCATTTAATAAAAACCTTCCATAAGCATCATACTTCATGACCAAAAAACTAGAAATATTCTCTTTAGGGTCACAATACACAGATACCCACTAAAGCCCCTGCTTTTCAATAATGTACCAGAGCTCTCAGATAATGAAATCAGAAAAGAAAAATAAAGAAGAATTATAAAAATTGTGAAGAAAGGATTTCATCAATATTCTTCTTTACTCTCATTGTGCAGCAACAAGCCTATTACCCTTCAAAAATAGAATAAATCATCTCTGCCACATCCAACCACCTTTTTTCCTTCTTTTGTCAAGTGGAATGAATTGTGGCCAGTTAACTCTTTCCACCTTCAGTTCAATTAAACTTTACTTTTTCCCCTGGTATAGCCATTTATTTTAGATATTAAGACATCTAAACCATTAAAAATTAGTGTTCTGAAGACAGGATGCAAAAAATGTATAAGTAGGGCATTAGGTATCTTTTTGTGAACCATCACTTATAGGCATTGATTCTCAGACCCATGCATTCTGGCTCTCAGGAAAACTGTACCACGTATTTTTTGCTGGTGTCAAGCATACAATACATTATGCAAAACAACATTCTGACCTCTCAAGATATTGCATTCCCACCTAGCACCATAAGTTAGGCTTCAGTAGTAATTTCTAACAACCTATAAGGCAGGTAGTAAGGAATAAACTGTAAACTATAAAATCAATTCCTTGGAGGCAATGCTGTGTGGGATAAAATGACAGTAAATAAGATAGTCAGAAACTCCACGCAATCAGGGTGCTGCCAAAATCATGGCAGAGAGAAATACAATCTATATCCTTTCTAGCTACCTGCTCTCCACCTACTCTACTCGTTTATGGTACTATTGCAGGAAGACCCTAAGTGGAGGGCTCTCGGGATTCCTACCTCCTGGTATTCATGCTGTTGTATAATCCTCTCCTCTTGAGTGTGGGCAGAGTCTGTGACTTGGCTCTAGCCAGTAGATTATGGCAAAGGTAATGGAACGGCACTCCTGTGACTACATTATATTATATGGCAAAAGATATCATTTTCATGATTACATCATGTTATAAAAATCTCTACCTTAACACACTGGAGCAATGGACTCTCCTTGCAGGTAGGACTGGCTACATAATTTGTGGGGTCCAGTGCAAAAGCAAAATGTGAGACCCCTTGTTTAAAAATTATTAAGGATTTCAAAACAGCTACATTAAAGCATTAAACCAAGTGTGGGCCTTCTAAGCACAGGACCTTATGTGACAGCATACAACACATGCCCAAAAAAGCCAGTTTTGTTTGTGGATTTGATGAAGTAAGTGGCCATGTTCATGAAGACTACATGCCAAGGAAATGTGGATAGCCTCCAGACAATAACCAGCAAAAAGCCAGGGCCTTCAGTCATACAGCCAACAACCCGAATAACCTTAGAATTGGATTCTTCCCCAGTCAAGCCTCCAAATAAAAATGTAGTCTGGCCAACACCTTGATTGCTGCCTTGTGAGACGCTGAGTAAAGGACTCAGCTAAGCCATGTGTAAAATTCTGACCTATGGAAACTGTGAAATAATAACTATGTTGTTATAAGCCGCTAATTTTGTGATAATTTTTATGTGGCAATAAAAAACTAATGGATTTATCACATAAAACGTTGAGAATAAGTGCTTCTGTTGGCAAGTTAGGCATTCAGCAATGGTAACCAAATCAGCCTTCAGAAGTAAACATTGATGTTGCTACATCCATGCATAGCCTCTTTTCCTGAAGGATTGGGTCCATTAGAAGAGGTCTATCCATGCATTTTTCTTCTCAAACCTCCTTGTCTCTAAGATTCCTATATTCCTCCTTCCAGGTCCATTAGCCAATGATGTTGAATGAGCATAGATTCATTACCCAGGCCACACCTGCCATGAAGTCTGGAGATTTACCTGAAATACTCAACATTCCACCCATTAGGAGGAATTCCTTCTTATGTTCCTTTAGTGTCAACTTTGAGTGGAGTTGTAAGGCAGTAGCAGTTTACTTCCACTTGGTGCCAGAAAATCATGTAGACTAATCTGTTAACCAGAGTCAAATATTTAGGTATTAAGAAACTCCCCACAAGAACTTAAATGAGATTGAGGGGAAAATGACAGTGTGGCAGATAGCTGGCTCAGAATGTGGGTTATCCGCTTGTGCAACTTACTTGTGTCTTGGATATTCTCAGGCTTGGTTCCTTTTATATCACTTCCATTTGATGATAGAATACTTCTGGACATGACCAACTGTTGGGTTACTTTGATTTGATAACACATGGTTCATAATGGGAAGCTCTGATCAAGTAGTCACTTTGTCTTATGATCAAGGATTTACTATTTACCTTTATGGTAATCATGCCCATTTGCCTCTATTGATTAAGTGCTTCTAATTAACTTTTGCTAACCTAGAATCTTTTCATCCTCACTGAAATGGAGGGAGTATATAAGATGCTGGCATTCTCCTGTCTCATGTATTTCTCAAGGATTTGGTAAAGAAATTGTCTCTGGACCCACTTTAGGAATACAGTTAGGAGTGAGGAGAGTAAGAGGCATATAACAAATTAATCCAACACGCCTACCTCCCAAATCTTTAATTCTTTTTTCTTTTGTTCTTTATGGTATGTCAATCTATTTTAATATGAACTATAGTCTAGATTTAAGTCAACTAAAACAGAAAACAGTTAAAACCACTCCCAGACGTTTAAGCTAGTGAATTAGAAATCAAATTTCTGAATAGGGTACCTTATAGGTAAATTGCTAAATCTTAAATTATATTCTTCCTTTTTATTGGTCTAGCATGCTCAGATTCCATTATCATATGTACTGGTCAGATTTCTTTTAGCTAATTTTCAGTCTATGCCCTAAGTTAAAAATTTGAGAATGTCATTTCTTTTTTTTTAAACTCTTTAGCATATTTAGAAACAACACTCCCTGCCTACTCCTGGTGCTCATCTATAACAGTCAGCATTTTTAGTTGGAAACTAAAAATAACCAAGTTCAACTGATTTATGCAAAATAGGAAACTATTAAAAGGATTTGTGGTAGCTCATAGAATCATTAGGAAGCCTAGACAATTAGAGACAGGGCTTTGCACCAAAAACAGTGCCAAAAATCACATCATACAACTGGTTTAATGAGAACCCCACTGTGATTTCACCAAACAACAGTTGTTGAAGCCTACATAGTAAACAGAGCTATCTTTGTATACTAAATGCCACCCAATAGCATGGGTGCCACTACTGCTATAAAATTTAATCTTGTGCAATGACCTACACAGTGATCCAGAGTTCCTCTCACCTGATTCATTAACTCCCAATTCCAAGTACCCGGGCAAGATCATGTGTCCACACCCTAGGTGCAAGGGAAGCTGAGATAGCAAGTATTTGACATTTTTAGTGTTTATAGTGGAAAGTAGGCTCTGCCTCCCACCATATTAACAAAATAGGAAGTTCCCAAAGTATAGGAGGGTATGAGTACCAAATGTCAACTATGATTGAAATTACACATATTATATGTACTCTGTGATCCACAAATTCTGCCCCTAGAACTCCTAAAGAAATTCTCACGCACATACAAGACAGGAACAAGGATGTTTTCTGAAGCATTGTATGTAATAACAAAAAAGTGTGTGGGGGGACACAAATGCCATTGGTAGAGGATTAGATAAATAGGTTGTGATATGTTAAAATATTATGTCATTTTTTTAAAAATTCAGGTATTGTAAAACTACCGTGTCAGATACAATACTAAGCACTATAGATGGAGACTGGGGTGGGATGGGGAGAGGTTTACAAATATGAATTTCAAAAGACTGCTTATGAGATGTTCCCAATGAAGTGGAAGTATGGACACATCAGTATATCACTGGTACATATGTAATGTATCAAAGGATCAAATGGATCATGCTGTGATGATGCAGTTAGAAGAATCTGTCTGCATTAGTAGGAGAGGCATCACAGAAGAAGAAGATACATATATAAGTTAGGCCTTAAAATATGTACAAGAGTGTATGATGTAAAGGAGGAGAGTTCCATTCCAGGCAGTACAAATTTTACTTGTAAAGTCACTAAAGTTTGTTTTTCTGAAAAGTGCTTTTAAAGTACTTGACACTGTTCAGGAGATCTAAATAGACATTTCTCCAAAGAAGACATACAGATGGCCAACAAGCACATGAAAAGATGCTAAATATTGCTAATTATTAGAGAAATGCAAGTCAAAGCTACAATGAGGTATCACTTCACACCATTCAGAATGGCCATCATCAAAAAGTCTATTATTTAAATAAATGCTGGAGAGGATGTGGAGAAAAGAGAACCCTCCTACACTGTTGGTAGGAATGTAAATTGGTATGAGCCATTATGGAAAACAGTATGGAGCTTCCTTTATAAACTAAAAATAGAGTTAACATATGATCTAACAATCCCACTTCTAGGCATATATCCAGACAAAACTCAATCCTAAAAGATACATGCACCCCAATGCTCATAGTAGCACTATTTACAGTAGCCAAGACATGGAAGCAACCTAAATGTCCATCAACAGATGAATGGATAAAGGTGATGTGGTATTTATATATATATAATGGAATATTACTCACCCATAAAAAAGAATGAAATAATGCCATTTGCAGCAACATGGATGGACCTAGAGATAATCATATTAAGGGAAGTGAGTCAGACAAAGAGAAATACCATATGATATCACTTATATGTGGAATCTAAAAAAATGATACAAATGAACTTATTTATAGAATAGGAAGAGACTCACAGACATAGAAAGCAATCTTCTGGTTACCAAAGGGGAAGGAGGGGGGTGTATATCTTAGGAGTATGGGATTAGCAGATACAAACTACTATATATAAAATAAATAGACAACAAGGTCCTACTGTCAAGCACAGGAAATTATATTCAATATCTTGTAATAAACTATAAGGGAAAGGATCTGAAAAAGAATAAAGATATATATAACCCCTCCCAGCTACTCACCAGCTTCACCCAGCTACTTTCCTACCTTGCCCAGCTACCCGCCTACATCACCAAGCAGCTACTCACCAGCTTCGCGAAGCTACTTGCCCACCAGCCCTAACTATTCTCCAACCAGTCCTAATTACACCCAGATGTCACCCACCTATAGCCCAACATCCCTCAGTTACTCACCTACTAGTCCCAACTACACACTGAGGAGCCCCAACTACAGCCCAACTGCTCCAAGCTACTCTCCGACTTCACCCAGCTTCTCCCCGACCTCGCCAAGCTACTCCCCTTTGAGCCCACGATACACATTACAGTCTCCCATCTATACCCCAAGTTCGCCCAGCTACAGCCCCAGCCCTCCCAGCTACAGCCCGACCTCTGGCAAAGTACACCCCAACCAGTCCTTCCTACAGCCACAGCTCACCAGAGTACACCCGACCTCTCCCAAGTACTCACCTACAAGCCCAAAATATTTGTCCACCTCCCCCAAGTACTCTCCTACCCCCCAAGTACTCACCCACCAGCCCCACCTACTCTCCTGCTTCCCGCAAAGGCTCGACCTACTTGCCCACCTCCCCTAGCTACTCGCCCACCAGCCCCCCCATAGCCTCACCAGCCCAGCCATCAGCCCAGATGACAATGATGAGGAGAACTGAGGGTGAGCAGTGGGCAGTGGCACCTGGCAAGGTAAAGGGCGGCTTCAGGATGCTCTGCATTCCTCCCCTTCCCCACGGGGTGCAGGCCCCAGTCCGGCTCCTTTGTACATAGCTCCTTGTGACAGAGTTTCCTGTTGAAGTTCTGGTTCCATTTCTGCCAGGGCTTTTGTCTTGCTCTCCACTTGTGCTGTCTCAGAACCCACTCACCCGCTGTGGTGTTTTCCTTCCTGCCCCACCTACACCAGACCTGTCCCCAAATCCAGGATCCTTCTTGCATGTGGCTTGATTTGGGGTAAAGGGTATTTTAACTTCTTAGGGGTAGTTCCTACTGTGGGTTGTTACATCTGATCCTCCTGAAGAGCAAAGCAAAAGCTACTCTTTTTATTATTTTATTTTTTGAAGTTTAAGTAAAGTTTACTAATTTTGACCAAAAAAACCCACACAAACACTACACATAACACTCCAATTTTTGTCCACTTAAATCTCTGCCATTTTATATTACACCACTGAAAATGTTTCCTACAAGTAAAGCAATTATAATTTGGCCAATCAAAGATAAATAATTCATTCATAGAAAACCAATCAATAATAAAATTGATGCCAAAAAATTAAACAACCTATAAAAAAATGGATAAAGTCCTAGAAATATACAGTGTACCAAAACTGAGACATGAAGAAATGGAAAATCTGAACAGACCAATTACTAGTTAGGAAATTGAATCAGTAATCAAAAACCTCCCAACAAAGAAAAGTTCAGGACAAAATGGCTTCACTGGTGAGTTCTACCAAACATTTAAAGGAGAACTAATAGACTTCCCTGGTGGCACAGTGGTTAAGAATCTGCCTGCCAATGCAGGGGACATGGGTTCAATCCCTGGTCCGGAAAGATCCCACATGCTGCGGAGCAACTAATTCTGTGTGACACAACTACTGAGCCTGCGCTCTAGAGCCCGTGAGCCACAACTACTGAAGCCTGCACGCCTAGAGCCTGAGCTCTGCAACGAGAAGCCACCGCAATGAGAAGCCCACGCACCACAACAAAGAGTAGCCCCCCCCTTGCCGAAATTAAAGAAAGCCCGCACGCAGCAATGAAGACCCAATACAGCAAAAAATTAATAAATAAATTTATTTTTTAAAAAAAGAAGAACTGGGCTTCCCTGGTGGGGCAGTGTTTGAGAGTCTGCCTGCCGATGCAGGGGACACGCGTTCGTGCCCCGGTCTGGGAAGATCCCACATGCCGTGGAGCGGCTGGGCCCGTGAGCCATGGCCGCTGAGCCTGCGTGGCCGGAGCCTGTGCTCCGCAACGGGAGAGGCCACAACAGTGAGAGGCCCGCGTACTGCAAAAAAAAAAAAAAAAAGAAGAAGAACTAATACCAATTCTTCTCAAACTCTTTCAAAAAATAGAAAGTGAGGGGACACTTCCAAACTCATTTTATAAGGCCAGCATCACCCTGATATCAAAACCAGACAAGGATATTATAAGAAAAGAAAATTGACCAATATCACTGATGAATATAGATGCAAAAATCCTCAACAAAATATTAGCAAATTTAATTCAACAGAACAGTTAAAGGATCATACACCATGATCAGATGGCATTTTTTCCTGGGATTCAAGGATGGTTCAACATACACAAATCAATCAGTGTAATACATCACATTAATAAAATGAAGAATGAAAATCATAATGATCATCTCAATAGACGCTGAAAAAGTATTTGACAAAATTCAACATCTATTTATGATAAAAACTCTCAACAAAGTAGCTATAGAGGGAATGTACCTCAAAATAATAAGGGCCATATATGACAAGCCACAGTTAACACCATATTCAACAGTGAAAAGCTGAAAGCTTTTCCTCTAAGATCAGGAAAAGGACAAGGATTCTCACTCTCACTACTCTTATTCAGCATAGTACTGGGAGTCCTAGCCATAGCAGTTAGGCACAAAAAAGAAATAAAAGGGAACCAGGGAAAAAATAAAATTGTCTCTATTTGCAAATGACACGATAGTATATATAGAAAAGAATATATATATATATATATGTATATATACACACACACACATATATAAAGAACAAAGCTGGAGACATCATGCATCCTGCTTTCAAACTATATTACAAAACTAGAGTAATCCAAACAGTATGGTATTGGCATAAAAACAGACACATGGATCAGTGGAACAGAATAGAGACCCCAGAAATAAACCCATGCATATATGGTCATTTAATTTATGACAAAGGGAGCCAAGAATATACAAGGGGGAAAGGTTAATCTCATCAATAAATGTTGGGAAAACTGGACAGACTAATGCAAAAAAAAAAAAAGAACCTATATTTCTATCTTACACCATTCACAAAAATTAACTCAAAATGAATTAAAGATTTGAATTTAAAACCTGAAACCATAAAATTCCTAGGCAAAAGCATAGGGGGTAATTTCCTTGACACTGGTCTTGGTAATAATTTTTTAGATTTGACATCAAAAGGAAAGACAATGATAGCAAAAATAAACAAGTGGGATACATCAAACTAAAAAACTTCTGCACAGCAAAAGAAAACATCAACAATATAAAAAGACAACCTATGGAATGGGAGAAAATATTTGCAAATCACACATCTGATAAAGCATTAATGTCCAAAATATATATAAAGTCACACAACTTAATAGCTTAAAACCAAACAATCCAATTTAAAAACAAGCAGAGGAACTGAGTAGACATTTTTCCAAAGAAGATATATAAATGGCCAACAGGAACATGAAAAGGTACTCAACATCACTAATTATCATAAAAGTACAAATCAAAGCTACAATGAAGTACCACCTCACACCTGTTAGAATGGCTATCATCAAAGAAATCAAGAGATGGACAGTATTGGTGATGATATGGAGAAAAGAGAACATTTGTACACTGTTTATGGGAATGTAAATTGGTACAGCCACTATGGAAAACAGTAGAGAAGCTCCATAAAAGATGAAAAATAGAACTACCATATGATCCAACAATCCCACTTTTGGGTGTATATTGAAAAGAAATGAAAACAGAATATTGAAGTGATGCCTGCACTCTCATGTTCATTGTAGCATTACTCACAATAGCCAAAATATGGAAACAACCTAAGTGTCCATCAACAAATAAACGGATAAAGAAAATGTAATATATATAGAATATATGCATTGTTTTTATATATATATACACACACACACACACACACACACACACACACACACACACACACACAATGGAATACTATTCAGCCATGAGAAAGGAAATCTCTCCACTTGTGATAACATAGCTAGAACTTAAAGGTCTTATACTAAGTGAAATAAGCTAGACAAAGACAGACAAATAACTGCATGACTGCATGGCATCACTCATGTGGATCATGTGGAATCTTTTTTTTTAATAAAGTCAAATTCATAGAAACAGAAAGTAGAAAAGTGGTTGCCAGGAGCTGGGGGGTGGGGTAAATGAGGAGAAGTTGGTAAAAAGGTACAGAATTTCAGCTATAAGATGAGTAAAGCCTGAGGATCTAATGTAAAACATGGTGACTATATAGTTGATAACACTGGATTGTATAAATGAAATTTGCTAAGGGAGTAGAAATGAAATATTCCAGAAAAAATATTAAAAATAAATCTGTGAGGTGAGGGCTAGATTAATTAACTAAAAGGGGGGGAATCCTTTCACAATGTATATGTATATCAATTCATCACAATATACAATTTAGATATCTTACAATTTTATTTGTCAATTATACTTCAATAAAGCTGAATTTTTTAAATGGTAATAAAGTTGAGTTACTTTTCCACCTTAAGCAATAAAAACTTTTGAAAATGTTGCCATCTAGTGGTGTCAAACAAAAAAAATAATTAATAACTAGTAAATCGTTCAACCACGTTTCCTAGGAAAACTTTCCTTAGCAGTTTTCAAATAAGCAAATGCTACTCTTGTGCCTCTGCTTTAAGAAGTACTCTGGACTTAGGCTATTGGACTTTAAAATTTGGCTTCATCATTTACCAGCTGAATGGTAAATGCCACAGGCAAGATGCTTAATTTCTCTGTAAAATGCACATAATAGTAGTACCTACCTCCCAGAATTAAGAAAAATTAATAAGAAAATCCATATAAACTTGTTTAGCACTCTGTTTGGCTCATAGTATGCACCCAGTAAGTAGTCATTATTATATTACTTGATGGGGAAAGAGTCGCGAACTATTTGGGTTGTCGGTGAGAATGAAGTTTGAGTGATACAGCACTTAAAACTATGGCACTTTATATTGTCAAATCTGGTTAGAGTATTATACTTCTTTCTTGAAGCAGTAGAAACATTGGTATATCGTTGCTATCTAGATGGCAGGTGTTAATGACTGGTATTCTCTAATTTTAAAAGGTCCCTGGGGTTTCCCTGGTGGCTCAGTGGTTAAGAATCTGCCTGCCAATGCAGGGGACACGGGTTCGAGCCCTGGTCTGGAAAGATCCCACATGCCACGGAGCAGCTAAGCTTGTGAACCACAACTACTGAGCCCATGTGCCACAACTACTGAAGCCCACGCGCATAGAGCCCATGCTCCACAACAAGAGAAGCCACTGCAATGAGAAGCCCGTGCACCGCAATGAACAGTAGCCCTGCTCGTCACAACTAGAGAAAGCCCGCGCAGCAACGAAGACCCAACACAGCCAAAAATAAATAAATTAAATAAATTAATTTTAAAAAAAAAGAAAAAAAGGTCCCTGAATCTGACCATAATTGTGACTTACTGTCAAAATATTTATAAACTATAATTTATCCCTGATTTGGTCTGTTGGCTATTTTTTTAAAAAATGTAAATCTTTCTAGGAGAGCACAAATGGAAGTGGAAGAAAGGCAGCTTCACTAGTTGGTTAAAAAAATCGAGGCTCGGACTTCCCTGGTGGCGCAGTGGTTGAGAGTCCGCCTGCCGATGCAGGGGACACGGGTTCGTGCCCCAGTCCGGGAAGATCCCACATGCCGCGGAGTGGCTGGGCCTGTGAGCCATGGCCGCTGAGCCTGCGCGTCCGGAGCCTGTGCTCCGCAGTGGGAGAGGCCACAACAGTGAGAGGCCCGCGTACCGCAAAAAACAAAACAAAAAAAATCGAGGCTCATATAAGATGCAATCATCTCTAAACCTGCCTGTCATGAAGGTAAGGCTGATGGAACTGGTCCTCTCTTTATTATATCCTTTGAGCTATAGTATTGCAATGACTTATTTTATTCTTCAAGACAGTCCTTACAGCTTATTTTAACTTAATTTCACCTCTCCAGTAATGCATAGTGTGATTTTTAAAATATATTTGACTAAAATGTCCCCTGAGATCTCCAAGGATATGACGACAAAATAGTTAGATCACACCACAATTGAGAATTTACAGGTATGCAACCAACAATATTCATAGTATTAGTTAGTGGATTGGAGTCAATCTGAGAGGTAAAAATCATGCCACGAGATTCTGTCATGAACACTTTTTTCTCAATATTTTTATCAAAATCCTGATGAATAAAGCATGCTTTGTTTAAGTTGCAGAAAACTCTGGGTGGATAGATGTGGCAGGCAGCCTCTAAGGTGACCCCAATTATTCCTGCCTCCTGGTAGTCACACCTTTGTGGGATCCCCTGCCCTTGTGTGCAAACTGGTCCTAATAACTCACTTCTAATGAATATAATACAGCAAAAGTGATGGGAGTTGCTTCTGAAATTAGGTTACGAAGAGATTATGGCCTCCATTTTGCATGCTTTTTTCTTGCTCTCTCTTGCTAACTCGCTATGATAGAATCCAGCTGCCCTATGAAGAGGCCTCCCTGACGAGGAACTGAGAGAGACCTCTGACCAACAGCCCTGGAGGAAATGAATTCTGCCAAAAACCACACGAGTGAGCTCAGAAACATATCTTCTCTTAGTTGAGGTTTCACATGTGACTGCACCCCAGACACCTTCATTACAGCCTGTTAAGGGACTTCTAGTCAGAGGTAACCAGATAAGCCATGCCCTGGATTCCTGACCCACAGAAACTCTGAGATAATATTGTTTTGTATTTTAAGACATTAAATTGTGGGAATAATTTGTTATACAGCAATAGATAACCAATTCACTTGATCAGGGGTCAGCAAACTACAGCCTGCAGGCCAAATCTGGTCTGACGCCTGCCATTGTATGGCCCTTGGGCTAAGAATGGTCTTTACATTTAGAAGAGTTTGGTTTTTTGTTAATGAAAGAAAAAAATGATATGTAACAAAGACCCATGGCCCACAAAGCCTAAAATATTCACTAGGTTTTTCAGAAAAAGCTTGCCAACAGTAAATAATATGACCCATAGCAGAATCAAGATTCCAAATGATTACCTTAACTCACTAAAATAAAGAAGTGAAGGTAATGAGATAAAATTTAGCAGTCATTAATAAAAAGTTCTGTCCTTAAATTCAAAAGCTCAATCTCAGAAATATAGGATAGTGATCACGTGAATAGAATTAGAATATTTTAGTGGATCCCGGTCTCACAAAGAGCAAAAATATGGTGTGGATACTTCAAGTTAATATAATCCAAGATTGCATTAACATAAATACAAATCTAGGTCACAGAGAAATATAACCTCAAGACTACTCAACTCAACACATGTGGTGTATTTTAACATGGATCATTTTTAAATTGATTAGAGACAGTGAAGAAGGCATTTGTATTTATTTTGGTGGAAAAGCCTTTTAAATTTACTTTCTTAAATAATTGCAAGATTTTTTTTTCATCAACATGATAGGTGGAACTACTAGTATCCAAATTTATGTATTTTATCTGTATTAATCTCTCTCCATATTTTTTTTTACTTGAATCTTCCTTTGATGCCTATTTGTAGTTTATGTTGAATAACATGTTTATAATTTTCATGGATGTCTTTCCCTTCCTCTTACATACTTGTGTTTGACTATGGAGGTGGCAGATGTTTGGTGTATTTAAGAGTATTATGTCTATAACCTCTTAAAATTGGTCTATCACTGTCTATCTGTTTTCATATCCTGTATACATCTGTGCCCACAAATGTATCCCAGAGCTTTGAGGTAAGAGTCACTGCAGAATAAAATCCATCTAGAAACAAACAAAAAGCAGATCATTCATTTAAAACTAACTCTAAATTCACATTTATACTCATCATGAATGAGAAACATAGAGACAAACCAAATATGTTTCAACTTACTTGAATTCAGTTTTGAAGACTGACTGGAGATATGACGTACCCAGAGTCACAATTAACTCCACTCATTCCATTTTTACAGTAAAATCTACTCTCTCCTGGTTTTTCTACCAGTGTGGTTTATTTTAACATCATAGTCCACGATTCCTTGTTTCCTGTTATTCCTGAGAAATTGCTCTGAACTGATAGGGAGTCACTGACTCAGATCCAATGGCTCCTTCAGCTTCCATACCAGCCAGTGGTAGGAAAATCAAGGAGGACTGGGGATTAGAGCCTTTGACGCTGAACCCTGGAAAGCAGAATGTGGAGGCACTACGAGAGTTCCTCTTTATTTTTTATTTTATTTTATTTTTAGCTGCTTTGGGTCTTTGTTGCTGCAAGCGGTCTTTTCTCTAGTTGCGGTGAGCGGGGGCTACTCTCCGTTGTGGTGTGCGGGCTTCTCATTGCGGTGGCTTCTCTTGTTGCGGTGGCTTCTCTTGTTGTGGAGCAGGGCTCTAGCCTCGTGGGCTTCAGTAGTTGTGGCTTGTGGGCTCTAGAGCACAGGCTCAGTAGTTGTGGTGCACGAGCTTAGTTGCTCTGCGGCATGGGGGATCTTCCCGGACCAGGGCTCGAACCAGTGTCCCCTGCATTGGCGGGTGGATTCTTAACCACTGAGCTACCAGGGAAGCCTGAGGGTTCCTCTTGAGAAGAGTATTTCTCCCTCAGAATGAGTGAAAAGTGACTGCCATTTTCATATTCTAGAGGGAGGTGCAGACTTTCACTAAGCTGACTCAATGATGAAAAGACAGAGATTAAAAGAAAGAAAACACAGAAGAGAGAATTGTAGTGATAACACTTCTGCTTATACTGAATCACTATCTGAATAAAATTTTACTTAAGTACTTAAGGTTAAAATTTAAATCTCAAACATATATTTGGGTAATGCTCATATTTGACTCTATTTTGTTCTACAAGTCCATAACTGGTAGCCTTCCACAATAAACTTCACTTAATATTTAAGTCATAGATCATGATAATCTATAAAAACTTCTCACTGTTAAGGAGGTGGATGGAAATCATTGTGTTAAGCCTCTTAATAATGAGTGTCTCCATAAAAAATTTATTTCTTATAAATTTTAACTTGACTATGAGAAACTAGGAGATGCAAAAAAATTTATTTTAAGTTGTTTCAATAACTTGGGAAAAAGAAAGGGAAAATCAAGAATGAAGTAAACCAGCAGAATAACTTGCTTGTTAAAAAGGAAATTACAAGCATATATAACTAGACTTTCTATTTGTATATTAGTTACCAAGTAATTTACCAGAGATTATTCAAAGTCTTTAGTATGGTTTAGAAGGTGACTTTCAATGAGCAATATGTTTCCACTTGTCTGAGGATTAGAAAGTCACATGTCCAGAAAAGACTCTTTTTGGTATGCGATATATAGTTATGTGGTTATTGCATTTTTATTTTGTTTCTTTTAATATTTATTTATTTGGCTGCTCCAGGCCTTAGTTGCAGCATGTGGGATCTTCATGGCCTCATGTGGGATCTTTAGTTGCGGCATATGAGCTCTTAGTTGCGGCATGTGGGATCTAGTGGGAGTGTGGAGTCTCAACCCCCGGACCACCAGGGAAGTCCCTGCACCTTTATTTTGAATTACAATTTTCTCTGTTACCGTGTATTGGCCTTAACAGATTCATAGGTCAATTAGAAATGAAAATGACTCTAAAATTAGTATTGCTTAATATACATTTTATCATTTAATTATTATTAAATATGCTATTATTTGTATTACGAATATCATTATTATTATAACATTTTATATTTATATAATGCAGAAATTTTTCTCCTGATTTTTATTAAGTAAACAAACAAAATGGCAGTAGAAAAAAAATGTATATTATTGGCATGTCCCTCTAACACAGTCACTGTTTCTTTTTCCTTGTTCCCTTATTATTGTGCCCATATTCATCTATATTTTAAATTGTTGCTTTTGTGATAGACAAAATGTTACGCTTTAACTTTTTATTTAAAATTATAGCAAAACAGCTTTTCTCCCTGCTGCATAGATTCATAATGATCTTCTTAATGTGGTGATGTTCAAAGATTTCATAAAATGAAATAGGGTGTCACTTGTGGAACTCCAGGTGATTAGTCATGTCCACAAGGTGCCACTTACCTTGGTAAATTCTTCACTATCCCCTCATTTTACAGACTGGGACACCCAATTTGTTCCCTGTCCCAGAAATTGATTGAGTATGGGGCCTCATTCATTCTAACAAACATTAAAGAGACTGACATATGAGGAAACTAGAATAGCCATTTATTAATTTACAATGAGAAGTAAAGAAGTAAAGATGCAAGCCTACCTTCCTGTGTTTGCTTTGACCTGCCTGTCACATTCTATCCGTCTAGGCAAACTCCATGAGATGTCTAATGATAGGGAGGTAGTCTGATTAGAATGGACTACAGACAGAAAAAGAATCCCTGAGTAATTTGAATGCCTGTCCCCATAACTGCTTTAAGTACTTCTAAGCAAGATAATAATGTCCTAATCAGTGCTGAATGGGCATGCTCCTATTTTGTCTTCAAGACCTCTCCTTTTTTGTTGTTGTTTCCATTGCTGAACAACCTTATCCTCAGTTGGCACATTCTTTCATTAAATGTGCCAGTAAGTTCATTCAGGTTACAATTATATACTTTGGACTTGAAAGCCATTCTCCTTCTTCTGCCCTGATCTATTATGCTTTGATTTTACTGCCTACCTCTTGCAAACAAATTATTTTTCTTTAATATTAGTTATTGAGAAACACCTATTGTTCCCATATACCCCAAATATCCCTTATAAATGGCAACATAGTATTCCATTGAGTTCCTGCACCATAATTTATTTAAGCAATTCTCTATCAATGGCCATTTTGTATTTTTCCCTTCCCCACCCTATGAAATCATAATGCACATCCCTTTTTCTTCTTTGGCATTGTTCACAAGAATAAATTCCTATGAGAATTAGAGAATCAAAGGGAGAATACATTGCATACCTTTTTACATTTATTGCCTAATAACTTCACAAAATGGTTTGAGCAATTTATGCTGATACCAGCAAAATATAACAATTTCAAAATAATCTCACCATTTTTATTTCTCTGAAATTAAAAATAGGAATAAAATTATAATATGTTGCTATTTCAAATCGCATTTTAATTACTACTGAAACTGGTCATTTTTCATGTCTCATTATTAATCTTTTCTTGTTAACTGAGTCAAATTATACTTTTTGTTCTTTTTTTGAGAAGTTGGTATTTAGCTTATCACTTTGTATAAACAGTTTATATGACATATTGTTTCTGTCAATATAGAGCCTAATATTTTCCCAATTATTATTTTAATTTAAGATGTCCAGATATGCTTTTCTGTGTTTTATAAATCTCTTCAAATTGTGTTCAGCCCATTTAATGTATTTTGATATTTATTTTTTGATAAAATCTTCCTCATTCACTTCCCTATTGTTTCAAAATACCTCATTTGTCATATGTTAAAATAAATGATTACATATAGCTAGTTTTGCTTTTCAACATTGCTTACAAGATTTATCAACTATCTTTAATAATGAATAAATCCCAGGAGCCTCACATTTCACCCTGCACTACATAGAGTTGCCCATGAAAGAAACAGCTCAATCGCAAATCAATGCCAAAAATCAAAACTTCTTCCTTTGTGAATTTTGATTGAGGCTCATATTAAAAACTCCTGTCTGTTTTCTTTATTCATTATGTTTTAATATTTATGACTTGTTTCTCACAATTGAAGTAGTATGGGCCTCAATTTCAGTTGTTCCAATGAATTACTGCCTATCTTTTCGAAGTGCTCTCCACAAGACCTCTAAAGTGATTTACTTAGATTGAGTCTTCCTGGGTTTCTTTTTCTGACTACATATCATATCATAATATATTATTATATCACATTATAGTATATATTACATTACATTTCCAGTCACTTAAATTCTTTTGCATTTTGATTTGCAACTCAGTAGTCTAAGTGTGTCCTGATAGTTACACATATTGAAATAAGTTAAAGATAATATTCTTCAAAGTATGGTAAATTCTCTCTGTTACTTACATCAGCTATCAAACTCTACAGATAGAAAAATGAAGGGAAGGAGGGAAGAAGAGAGGGAGCAAAAGAGAATGAGAATAGAATTTACAGTTATAGTCATATAATTTTTTACAGCATATAAATGGAAACATTCCTCTATTATTTGTAAATGACTGCAGTTTTCACTTCCAAGATGCAAGGCTCTCTACCATTCTTGATAATAAATACTATGCTATGTTCTGATCCCACTTAGACATTCTGTGATGTAAGGTATGACTATATATCTTCCAACCTTTGTATTCCCAAATTCTAAAAACAGGAATGTACAGATTTAGATATATGCTGCCAAAGGCAAAAAAGAGAGCCTTTCAACTATGCAAAGACAAGTCCTCTCCTGTTAGTCTAGTCATGTCTGTTTCACTAAAACTCTAATGTGTATCTCTAGATTGTCACAATGTACATCGGTAACATAGTACATGTATGGGGAAACAAAATAAAAATTTAGAACAGAAGACCCTGGATTAACAACTTTGAAATAATCAAGGCATTTTGGAGGGAGAATAACTAGAATTATAAGAGGGAAATATTGTTACAATTTCTCACTCTGTAATATGAATAAAAATGAGGGGTGGGGTAATGGGGATGGGGTGGAGAAAAAGTGGAATGTTATGATACTTACACTATTCCTGGGTAAGCCCCATGACTATGTTTAAATGATCACTGGTATTCATCCAATGTAGTCAGATCACTTTGGAGGACAATGATATTTAAGTCTTTATCACCCTAAACAAACATACTTGAGGGTGGAATTTCACACTTAGAGATTAACAGCAAAGTTTTCTAGTTAAGACACTTGGTCCAATAGTTGCCTTTGTTTGCAACAAAAAGTATTATTTACCATGTGAACATGGAACGAACAGAAAGTATTAAAAGTTATAGATTGTCACAGTTGATTTTAATATTTTGGGTTTAACATGAACCCTAAAATCCTAACTGGAAAAAAAACTTTTTAAAAAAAAAGGAATCTGTCAAAAAATATACATATATATGTATATAATACGAGCTTTGGTAAAGACATATAACTTAATTCTCAAAAAAATATGGTTTTCCCCTAAACATCCTATAGAAAGTAACTGATTTTTCAAAAATCTATTCATGTTTTTAAAATATAAAATCCTAATAGTCATGCCATAAAATTATCTGAAAAAGATACTTTCTGCTTCTTTAAATATATATGACCTTCAGTTAAAGAAAACAGAAAATTCAGCCTTTAGATCTTATGCACTATTGAATTTTTTCATTAATGCTTCATCATACCCCTTTCTACTTGTTCTAATTTCAAGTTGAAGGTTGAGGTAGAAGGCAGAGAGTAGAAGTTGCATAAACTGTTGCCAACTGAATCTCCTTTTTAAAGTGATTTCAACAGTAAGTCCTTATTCCCAACCACCTAAGATCTAAACTATATCTCAGGGTCCTAGAGCTTCCATAATCTGGACCTAACTTTCCTGCTTTATTCCCAATAATCCTGAGTATTCTTCTTCTTTTCTGGTTGGGCCTATTAAACTCATTCATTCAATAAATATTTGTTTAGTGTTTACCATGTAGTAGACACCAAACCACAATGTAGTGGTGGCACAGGCTCCAGAACCAGACAGATCAAGTTAAAACACAGGTTAAAATACCACTTACTGTGAGGTTTCTTACTGTGTGAGGTTCCTTAACCTCCATTTGCCTGTATTTCCTTATCTGTCAAAAAGGGGTAATATAGTATCATAATTTTATTGTAAAGATTAAAGGAAATAATACATATCAAGTGCATAGAACAGTTCCTGACACATAGTAAGCCCTCAAAAAACATTACGTGTTATTAGGTAGTGTATAGTGTTTAAGGAAAACAAAAATTAAAACAAAATTTTCTAAGTGTTATTCCCGGGGAAGTACAGGGTGTTGGGGGCGGGGCGCAAAAAAGGCAACTGCATTGACAGGAAAGGTTTCCCAGGGAAGTGACATTGAAGTTGAAATATAAGTTGGAGTCAGCTTGGTAATAGAAGAAAGCAGTAGTCTAAGCAAGAAGAACTATATGTGAAAAGGCCCAGGAATGCATTAACATGGTACTTTGGTGAAACTAAATGAAATTCAGTAGGACTGAGGAATGAGAGATGAGGTCAGAGAAATGAGGGAGGATCCAGGTCACAGATTCTTTGAGTTTCAACTCCATACCAAGAATAATAAAAGGAATTTGGGGATTTTAAGAAGAAAGGCAATATGACCCTATTTGTGCATCAAAATAGGTAGCAGCAGAGTGAAGAATAAATTGGAGAGGAAAAGGAGAACAGGATAGTCCCTTGTGTCTTACTGTCATGACATGCTCTATCGTCTTTCATAGGCCATATGAACACCATAGTCTTTGGAAAGCCTTTCTTCACTTCTTGAACTCTCACTGATCATTTTCTTCCTTCTAAACTCCAGTAGCACTTTTTTTTACTGTGACGATGCACCTTTAATCCATAACCTAACTACAAGGCTATTATCTGAGGGGAGGAAGGCAAAGGGGAGGATTAGTCATCTGTCTTTTCAAGCACAGCTCCAAGAAAGACTCACAAGCTCTTAAGGTCTTGCAGTTTGGATTCCTAGAAAGCAGATTCTGAGATTGAGTTTAGTGTACAGTGAGTACTCGTGGGACTAAGGAGTACCCATGGGGTTGACACCTGTGGAAGGGAGAAGAGGAAGCAGGAGAGGGGAGAGGGAGAAGCGAGAAAAGCTCCACCCAACCCCGTTGGAAGCTTTGGAGCTAGAATGGTCTTTCAGATGGCAAGGCCTTTATACTCAATCCACTATTGGATATAGGACTTCCCAGGTGGGTCTCTGGAACTGAGGCAATCTCTGAAGGTGCTGAAACATGATGGTTATCTGTAGATAGCCCCTTCAGTAGCTGAGGCATCAGGCCTTCACTGAAGGGATATAGGTGGTGTATCACAATGTCACCACACTGGGATAAGATAGCCTGGACTGCTTATCCAAGAAACTTGACCAAAAATCTTCACCAGACTTCCATACATAGTTGCCTAATTATACCTCCTTGTAGCTATGCCCTCCTTCCCAGAAGAAGGATGAGTTTTCAGTGTAGACAGACAAGTGGAGAGGAAGACTGTGGAAGAGAAGAAAAAGACAAAGAAGAAGCTAGAACATTAGGGGGAACATGCCCAGGCATATATGTTAGCTAGGTATATGCTGTTAGAGGGCTATTATCATCAACTAACTAGAGACACACAATGCTGTGAATTCCTGGAGCACTTAGACACTGAACTTCACTTGAGTGTAGCATTCCCACAGGCCATTGAACAGTTTTACCTGATGCTCTCATTCTTGAGGATATATATAAATATAAAATATTTGGCCTATTGAATGGTGCGCTTTAAACAGGGAGCAGATAATAACTGTGAATTTACAGTTGACTGCATGATCTATTTTGCATCTGTGGCTCAAATCCAAAAGAGTAAAGGGAATGTACTTCACTCTTAGAAGATTTCTGCCCTTTAGAATTCCATAGATGAAATCTTTATGGCAATCTCTCAACCCTCTTTATTCCTTTGTTGGGGCCCTGGTACTCTTTAAAGAGAATAATGAGAAACCCCAATTCTGCCAGGATCTATTGCAACTCCAAAGCTGCGCCGGTATGAGGCTGTCCACCCCCAAGGCTTTAGACCAACTCAGAAGGAGCATGAAATCTAATCCACATTCAAGGGAGCATTATTAGGGAAATGGTCTTTTGTATACACTTGGAGGAATTTAAGTATTTGGTGATACTCTTTAGCCATTAGAATACTCTGGTGTTTTATTTTGTTTTGATTCTCCATGATCTAGATATGTCAAAAAATATGGCCTTATATGATTGCCTGGGTTTTGTGGCCCTAGGACCACTATACCATCTTCACCTCTGAGGAAACGCCAGTAAATGTATCTCTGAGACCTTTGGGTTTGAATGTCTACGTTGGATTGTGTGAATTTAGCTAATGCTGAAAACTACATTACTCAAAATTCTTTTCTGTCTGTGTTAGTAGGTTAGAGTTGACCAAAAGAGGAACTGCATGCGATTTAAAAGGCAAAAGCGAAGCAGAGACCATCGCTGTCAGAAAGTCATTGTTGCCAGACATGGTGACAACAGACACAGAATATTAGCAAGTCCCATCTTATCCTCCCCTGTATTTGGTTCATCCTCACAGCTGCTGGCCCTGCTGGCCAACAGTGACCCCAGGCTCTCCACCAGATATTTGACTGTGGACCCACAGAGGCAGTAGGTACATGAAGGCAATAACTTCCCAAAGGCAGCAATTTCCATAGATCCCACCTAAAGTTTCCCCTTCACTGCTGCACTTTGGCAGCCTGAAGTACTTGGCTTCTTGCTTTTCCCTGCAAACTTCAACTTGTCTACCAGACAGATATTTAGAAGGTTCTGACTGGTGATGATTTCTCTGGGTCTCTGACTCCCCTCTTCCGAAATTTCATTTCCACAGCTCCTTTCACTTTTAATAAATCCCTTATTCCCCCAAATTTATAGCGATTCTATTATCCTGAAAGAACCCTGAATGATACCCTTTCTAGCCATGTAAGTTAGAGGAAAGAGAGATGTCAGTGATGTACAAATGGTAATTACCTTTCAAGAGTGGAAGATCCTCTTCACCTCAGTCTCAATCACACCCTACCATCCGTCTCCTCCTCTCATCATAAAGAGAGGCCTCCATCATCTCCATGGAGGAATCCCTGCCTTAAGGGTACCTCAGGCTGAGATGAACTCTGCCTGTTCTTAACTTTCTAGAGAAAGTTATCTGTGACAATAATTAATTACTCAATATATGAAACTGATTCGCTCACTGTAAACACTGTCTTTAAGATGTGAATACACTTATTGAGAGGGCATAAAATTGCTCCATAACCTGATGTTCTTAACAAAGAACAGCACAAATGAAAAGAGAGCTAAGCATATGTCAGGTGCTGTGTGTGATATTCTTCTGGGAAGTCAAACTTTATATCATGTATATATCAGGTACATATAAGGCAAAAGAAATCTATGAATTTATTGATGGACAAGTTTAATCATGTCTGAGACTCTTTGCTCAAAGGTTGACATGGCCCTAGAACCACAGCTAGAAGAGAAAGACTTTATCAGAGGGCAGCAAGAGGCAGACATTTGGGCCAAACAGCATCCGAGGGATCTCCAGAATGACTGGAAGCAGCCTTGAAGAATCAAGGTGTTGTTTTTACAAAAGTGAATCAAAGACAAATGTTGACCTGGCTAGATGCTGGGGTCCATTCAAGACCCCAAACATGACCCATAAGTATATATGGTAATCCTCTTTTCTGACAAAATGTTCTGATGCGTACCACTGCTTATAAGATTTGCATCTAGAATCAAAGCAGGCTCAAAATACCCTAGGAAAAATTACACCTGATCCTCAGAGCTCATTAAAAAACTGTTACCATGGTTCATCATAACCCTTCCCCTTCATATAGATTTAGTATAATTCTTAGTGCTTCCACCAAGATGGGGCACAAAGTATCCTTTACATTAATCACATTCTTCTTCAGAGCCTGTGGCCTTGCTAATTAAGGAGGTGTTCCAAATCCATAAACTACCTGACAATTTAGAGGGATACCATGTATTGCAATTATCGTGTTTCTAGGGTGCAACGTCTGAATTCATCCCTCTCCTACTCATTATCCACAGATGAAGATGAAAAAGAATGATCCACCAGATATAGAAAGAAAGAAAATTTCCATGGCTACATATCAAATAAGCAATATGACTAGGCCACTCATCTCATAACAGAGAAGTTGGCCTTTGACAGTTTTTATATCCTTTCTTCAACAAATATGGGTTTCATGCCCACTGCTTTCCTTTAGGCCTAGCATCACCATAACCTTTGCTGCAAATCAATTCCTGGAAGAAATCCAAAATACCCAAATGAGTTATGGACATCTCCTGACACAAGAGAGATGGTTTTAATACCCACCATTACCCAGTCACTACAGCATGTGAATCTTCAGTTTCTACAGCCAGCATTGTCCAGACCTAACATGTGGGTTGGCAATTGCTATGTTTATGACAACCCTGGTCAAATCCTCTGGTCCACTTCCCACTGTCCATCTGCCTCAAAGAAATTCACCATGCCTTGCATTATAAGACAAATTGTACGGTCATCCATCCTCTATTTCACCATGATAACCATAACACTTTTCACCTCCTTTCTTCAGATCAGTCCTCACCTTTTACTCCAATTCCAAACTTTAGTAAAGAGCCCAATACAATAACCAGGACTTATCCAGAAAACTCCTCTGTATCCTTAGAAGCTTCTCTGGAGCTCTCACTTTATTCCCTTTCTTTAATTGAAATTTGTCCCCTGAAGATACCCCTTCCTCTAAGACCCTCTCTAGTACATGTTTGTTGGCAGGTATAAGAGAGAGTTCTTGTTTAATGGCTTCTATTTTCTTCGTAAAATAGGAGATGAGATCATCGAATAGATGATCTTCTAAAAGATCAAGGAACAATTGGAGGGGTCAGAGATTGGACCAATTCATCAGCAAGTCCTATTGGCTCTGACTTCAAAATCTATCTTAAATCCAACTCCTTCCAGTTACCTCCACCACTAACATGGCAGTCTAAGCAGTATTGTATCTTGCTGAACCTACCAAATCAGCATTCTGACCAGTCTCCCTACATCTTTTTGGTCTCCTCCACATAAGCAAGTAGGATGATCTTTTCAAAACACAAATCATCGCACTCTCTGGCTTAACACACTTCAATGGCAACCCATCTTTCTTTGGTTAAAGACAAATTCTTACCATAGCCCTCCTTTACTTCCTTGGACGTTACCTGCTTCTTAGACTCATCTGGCAAAATGTTTTTCATAGCTTTCTGACACAATGGTAACAATAGCCTTCTTTCAACTACTTAAAGCCACAATAATTCCTTTTACCACAGGGACTAAGATTGGATGTACTTCATCCTTCCTTTAACTGGTTAATTCCTCTTTTCCCTTAAGATCTCAGATCAGCCATAATTTCTCAGGGAAGCACTTTTATACTCTCTTATAGTGTTATGTACTTCATCCTCATAGCACTAAACATAGTTATAGCTTTCCATTAATTATAGTTATATTATTATATTTATATTTGTTTAAATGGGATAGTTGTATTATTATGTTATATCTAGCATTAATTTCCATTATTTAATTTTTGGGTTAATGTATGATGTCTTTCTCCCACTTAGCTTGTAAGCTTAATAACAATAGGGACTATGTCTGTTTTTGTTCACTATTGTATCCTCAAGCTCTAGCCTGCTGCCTAATACATATATGGTAGGTGCTCAATGAGTATCTTTTAAATAAATGAAAGCTTAAATTGACAGTCTTGAACACTAAGGGAGGCAGTACAAAGAGAAGACTCTGTGGCTCTTCTCATAACAGATGTGTGCCACCTATTACTCCTATTACTACTTTCTAACCTACACAAGAACAAGCTTCCTGACCCATAAAATGGGGGTCTTCCACTTCCAGGTTTTCCACCCCTGCATCCCAAATTCATTTTCACTAATCCCTGTGCACATGTCCCTAGAACTTCACTCAGAACCCAATTCCTTTGCAACTTATCCCAATTGCCAGAGATAAGGAGCCAAAATACACAGTAGGGAATGATCTGGACTTTGCCATTATTATAGCTAGTCCTGGTACTTTGTTTGGTATATAGTAGAGGAAAACACAAATGAACAACCACTGATGTGAATCCCTCATGTAAGGTCCAGTGATTTGGGTTGAGGCATTACTCCATGATCAAAACTGGGGGGTATGGTCCCTACAGAAATGGGGATTGAATCCTTACAGAAAAATTAAAGTGAAGCAGTTTGAAGTGGGAATGATTATTAGAACACTCTTTTGAGAGCAGGCCAAGAATCAAAAAGAAGAAACCAAACACCAAAGTCTAGTTCAAAGGACAGGAGCAGAACTATAAATTGGGAATGGAGCCACAGTCAAAGGCCAGATGGACTATGGAATGAATGATTGCACATCAGGAACCTGGGAGGTGTCTACACAATAATTATAGTGAACAGATCAGAGCAGGCAAATGCCTGGGGCCATAAGGCACAGAGATGGAATAGAACCTCCTACTAAAGAAAATTGACTCCTTCAAAGGCAATCCTTGGAAAGTCTTCCCTTCCTTGAAAGGCCAAGCCTGGGTGTTTGTGTGGTAGTCAGAAGGAAAGTCACCTCGTAATCAGTTTCCTTTAATTCAGGCCCCCTCACATATTCAGCATGTGACCCACACCCAATAACAATTAAGCTTCAGAAATAGGTAAACTTCTCTGGTAACTAACAGGGAGCTTCAAGTAATCCAGCCCTTCTCACACTGAGAGTGACAAATCCATTAACCTCATTGCCATGTTACTCCTTTCTCCCACTGTTTTCTTGTGTTGACAAAATCATGACCTCTGATTTGTCTTCTGGCTTTTAGCTAAACATTCATTCCTTGCATCTGACAACAGATTCAGTTTCAGTAACTTTTCTCCAGGTTTTTGACTTAGACAATGCTTTATACTTATTTTTTATTTTTTATCTCTTATTTCTTCTAGCTACTCCAGATAATTAATTAACCTACTTGATACTGTCTCTGGAGTCCTTTATCTGGCTTAAAATTTAATGGCTGATGTCTCTATCAAACCTGTCCTAAACCTTCCCACTCTCAGAGTAGCAAGAACAAGATTTATAGAATATACAACTTAATGTGCATTTAGTTATTATCTTATAAATAATTGTGCAATTCCTTGCTGTTTCCTGTATATAGGCCATATCTCACTAAATAAATTTCTTGAGGAATAGGATTGATTTTATACTACCTCTCTAGTGCTTATAATGCTGAGCACCTAATCAATATACTGAGGTTGCAAATAAAAACTAAGTGTCCATCATCGGATGAATGGATAAAGAAGATGTGGCACATATATACAATGGAATATTACTCAGCCATAAAAAGAAATGAAATTGAGCTATTTGTAATGAGGTGGATGGACCTGGAGTCTGTCATACAGGGTGAAGTAAGTCAGAAAGAGAAAGACAAATACCGTATGCTAACACATATATATGGAATTGAAGGAAAAAAAATGTCATAAAGAACCTAGGGGTAAGACAGGAATAAAGACACAGACCTATGAGAGAATGGACTTGAGGATATCGGGAGGGGGAAGGGTAAGCTGTGACAAAGTGAGAGAGTGGCATGGACATATATACACTATCAAACATAAAATAGATAGCTAGTGGGAAGCAGCCACATAGCACAGGGAGATCAGCTCGGTGCTTTGTGACCACCTAGAGGGGTGGGATAGGGAGGGTGGGAGGGAGGGAGACGCAAGAGGGAAGAGATATGGGAACATATGTATATGTATAACTGATTCACTTTGTCATAGAGCAGAAACTGACACACCATTGTAAACCAATTATACTCCAATAAAGATATAAAAAAAAGAAATTAAGATTTCAAAAAAAAACAACAAAAACAAATTGTAGATGAGGTACAATGGGCATGGCAATGTTTAGCCTCATTCAAAGAAGCCATCCTGAGAAGTTAAATGTTACCAGATCCCATTTAACATTTCTACAAACAAACTTGATAAAATACTAATAGTCTTAATAAGTAAGATAGTTTTAAAAATAATGTGTTCATTTGTTTTTAAAGAATGTGTGTTATATTCGTGAGTGGTCAAGATGGTGGAGTAGGAAGACCCTGAGCTCACCTCCTCCTATGGGCACACCAAAATTACAACTAATTACAGAGAAACTATCAATAAGAATGACCTAAAGTTTAGCACACACACATAAAAAAGATTTTTCACAATAAAAATGTAAAGAAGGAACCACAATGAGACAGGTAGGAGGGGTGGAGATACTATATAGTAAAGACCCACATTCCTGGGTAGGTGAGCCACAATGGGAGGATAATAACAGTTGCAGAGTTTCTCCCCAAGGAGTGAGGGGACTGAGCCCCACATTGGGATGCTCAGAAGGGGTCCTAGATCAAGAACATGAGCCACCAGAACATCTGGTTTTGAAGGCCAGCAGGGCTTTCATACAGGAGAGCCAGAGGGCTGTAGGAAACAGACTCTGCTTTTAAAGGGCTCATACAAATTCTCACATGCTCTGAGACCTAGTGTAGAGACAGTAATTTGAAAGTATCCTGAGTTAGATCCACTTGCTGATCTTGGAGAGCCTCCCAGAGAGGCAAAAGGAAACTGGGACTACACCTGGGGACACAGACACTGGTGACATCCATTTGGGGATGCTCATTCTACCATGAGGACTGGTGCTAGCAAGTGCCATTTTTGAGTCTTCCCTCTAGGCTATTAGTGACAGGTGCTTACCCACTTACCAGTGGGCTGGCAAGAGTCATGGGACAGCCAGGTATGCCATGGGTTTGCCCACCAGTAGCTGGCAGCCTCCACATGAGGCAGGCCTGGCAACCAACAGGGCCAAGGACCAGCCTTGCCTACCAGCCTGCCCACAATAGGCAGCCTCACCACAACAGAAGGACCCACTTAACTCACATAGGAGGCACCCCTACAGCATATAGCTCTGGTGACAAGAAGGGAGTATGTTGTTGGGCCCCATAAGATGTCTCCTATATAAGGCCACTTCCACAAGATTGGGAAATGTAACTGACTTACCTAATATACACAAATAAACACAGAGAATTAGGCTAAACGAGGTGACAAAGGAATATGTAACAAATGAAAGAACAAGATAAAACCACAGAGGAAGAACTAAGTGAAGTGGAGATAATCTACCCAATAAACAATTCAAGGTAATGATAATAAAGACACTCGTCAAACTTGGGAGAAGAATGGATGAACACAGTGAGAAGTTTAACAAAGAGTTAGAAAATGTAAAGAAGAACCAAACAGAACTGAAGAGTACAATAACTGAAATTAAAAATATGCTAGAAGGAATCACAGTAGATTAGATGATACAAAGGAACAAATCAGTGAACTGGATGATGGAACAGTGAAAATCAGCCAAGCTGAAGAGAGAAAAGAAAATAATAATTTTTAAAAATGAAGGCAGTTTAAGAGACCTCTTGAGAACATCAAGTGTACTAACATTCACATTATAGGGTTCCCAGAAGGAGAAGAGAGAGAGGAAGGGGCAGAGAACATATCTGAAGAGATAATACCTGAAAAATTCCCTTACCTGCAAAATGAAACAGACATTCAGGTACAGGAAGCAAATAAGATCAGAGAGTCCCAGATAAGATCAACTCAAAGAGGTCCACACCAAGACACATTGTAATTAAAATAGCAAAAATTAAAGAGAGAATCCCAAAAGCATCAAAGGCAAAGCAACTAGTAATGTACAAGGGAATTCCCATAAGATTGTCATCTGACTTTTCAGCAGAAATTTTGCAGTCCAAAAGGGAGTTGCACGATATATTTAAAGTAATAAAAGGAAAAACTACAACCAAGAATATCTACCCAGCAAGGCTATCATTCAGATTTGAAGGAGAGATAAAGAGTTTTACAGACAGCAAAAGCTAAAAGAGTCCAGCACTACCAAACTAGCTTTACAAGAAAAGTTAAAAGTACTTCTCTAAGTGGAAAAGATCATAACTAGAAATATAAAAATTATGAAATAAAAAATCTCATTAGTAAAAGCAAATATGCAGTAAAGGTAGTGGATCAACCACGTACAAATCTAGTAGGAAGGTTAAAGACAAAAGTAGTAAAATCATCTGTATCCACAGTAAGTAGTTAAGGTATTAAAAAAATAAAAATATGTAAAATATGATGTCAAAAACATTAAACATGTGGGGGGCAAAAAAATTCAGGGTTGTTAGAATGTGTTTGAACTTAAGTGATCATCAACTTAAGTTTGATCATCATCATCATCAAAATAATCACGTATATATATAGACTGCTATATATCAACCTCATAGCAACTACAAATCAAAAATCTGTAACAGATTCACACACACAAAAGAGAAAGAAATCCAAACACAGCATTAAAGATAGTCATCAAATAACAAGGCAAGACATCAAAAGAAGACAGGAGCAGAAAACAACTACAAAAACAACCCCAAAACAATTAACAAGATGATAACAAGTTCATACCTATCTATAATTATTATAAATGTAAATGGACTAAATGCTCCAGTCAAAAGACATAGAGCGGGGGCTTCCCTGGTGGCGCAGTGGTTGGGAGTCTGCCTGCCAATGCGGGGGACACGGGTTCGTGCCCCGATCTGGGAAGATCCCACGTGCCGCGGAGCGGCTGGGCCTGTGAGCCATGGCCGCTGAGCCTGCGCGTCCGGAGCCTGTGCTCCGCAATGGGAGAGGCCACAGCAGTGAGAGGCTCGCGTACTGCAAAAAAAAAAAAAAAAAAAAAAAAAAAAAAGACATAGAGTGGCTGAATGTATTAAAAAAACAAGCAAACAAAAAACAAGACCCACATATATGCTGCTTTCAAGTCTAAACACACACACAGGCTAAAACTGAGGGGAAACAAAAGGAAAAGAAAGCTTGAGTAGCAATACTTACATCAGATGAAACTGATTTTAAAACAAAGAGTATAAGTGTAACACGAGACAAAGAAAAACATTACATAATGATAAAGAGATCTATCCAACAAGAACATATAACAGTTATGAATGTAAAGGAACCCCACATAGGAGCACCTAAATACATACAGCAAATATTAACAAATATAAAGGGAAAAATTGAGAGTAATCTAATAATAGTAGGGGACTTTACTACTCCACTTACCTCAATGGACAGACCATCCAGACAGAAAATCAATACGGAAACACTGGCCTTAAATGACCCATTAGACCAGATGGACTTCATAGATATATATAGAACATTCTATCCAAAATCAGTGAGACAGACATTCTTTCCAAGTGCACAGGGCATATTCACCAGGATAGATCACGTCCTAGACCACAAAACAAGTCTCAGTAAATGTAAGGAGACTGAAATAATATGAAACAACTCTTCTGACCACAAAGATATGAGACTAGAAATCACTACAAGAAAATGCAAAAACAAAAAAACAACAAAAAAATGTGGAGGTTAAACAATACACTGCTAAACAACAAATAGGTCACTAAATAAATCAAAGAAGAGATTAAGTAATACCTGGAGACAAATGAAAATGAAAATACAACAGTCTAAAATCTATGGAATGCAACAAAAGCAGTTCTAAGAGGGAAGTTTATACTGACACAAGCCTACTTTGGGAAATAAGAAAAATCTCAAACACACAACCTAGGCTTACACTTAAACCAGTAAAAAAACAAACAAAAAAATAGAAAAGGCCAAAAAACTAAGAGTTGGTTCTTTAAAAAGATACAAACATTGATAAACCTTTACCCAGACTGATCAAGAAAAAGAGAGGACCCAAATTAATAAAATCAGAATTTAAAAGAAGTTACCACAGCCTGCCATGTCCTGCCCACTGCCTGCTGCAAACAGTGGAGTGTTGCTCTGTGGCAGGAGAGGGAGATGCCATGTCCTGAGACCTGCAAGAGTCCTTAGGATGGACTGACTGCCAAGTGAGGGTTCTTGGCTTCACGATGCAGGAAAGAATCCAAGAGCTGGCCAAAGAAAAGTGAAGGTACCATTTTAAGCACTAAGATGTCATTTGATCTTCATAAAATCAACTTTGAGATCTCCTTTTGTGAAATGTCAGTTCAAGTCATTTGACCCATTTTTTCCACCTCACCACATTTGGAAAAGCAGAGCTCTGGAGACTCTCTCTTGTGAGAGCACCAGAATCACAACTAACTGCTGAACAATCAACGACAGGAAGACACTGGAATTCACCAAAAAACATACCCCACATCCAAAGACAAAGGAGAAGCCACAATGAGATGGTAGGAGGGAGTCAATCACAATAAAATCAAATCCCATAACCGCTGGGTGGCTAACTCACAAACTGGAGAACAATTATACCACAGAAGTCCACCCACTGGAGTGAAGGTTCTGAGTCCCACTTCAGGCTTCCCAACCTGGGGGTCCGGCAACAGGAGGAGGAATTCCGAGAGAATAAGACTTTGAAGGCTAGTGGGATTTGATTGCAGGACTTCAACAGGACTGGGGGAAACAGAGACTCCACTCTTGGAGGGCACACACAAAGTAGTGTGTTTATCAGGACTCAGGGGGAAGGAGCAGTGACCCCATAGGAGACTGAACCAGACCTACCACCTAGTGTTGGAGGGTCTCCTGCAGAGGTGGGGGGTGGCTGTGGCTCACTGCAGGGACAAGGACACTGGCAGCAGAAGCTCTGGGAAGTATCCTTGCCATGAGCCCTCCCAGAATTTGCCATTAGCTCCACCAAAGAGCCTGTAGCCTCCAGTGCTGAGTCACCTCAGGCCAAACAACCAACAGGGAGGGAACTCAGCCCCACCTATCAGCAGACAAGCAGATTAAAGTTTAACTGAGCTCTACCCACCAGAGTAACTTCCAGCTCTACCCACCACCAGTCCCTCCAATCAGGAAGCTTGCACAAGCCTCTTAGATAGCCTCATCCAGCAGAGGGCAGACAGCAGAATCAAGAAGAACTACAGTACTGCAGCCTGTGGAATGAAAACCACATTCACAGAAAGACAGACAAAATAAAAAGGCAGAGGACTACATACCAGATGAAGGAACAAGATAAAACCCCAGAAAAACAACTAAATCAAGTGGAGATAGGCAACTTTCCAGAAAAAGAATTCAGAATAATGACAGTAAAGATGATCCAGGGCCTCGGAAAAACAATGAGGGAAAGATCAAGAAGATGCAAGAAATGTTTAAGAAAAACCAAGAAGAATTAAAGAACAAACACCTCAAAGAATTAAAGAACAAACAAAAAGAGAGGAACAATACAATAACTGAAATGAGAAAAATACACTAGAAGGAATCAATAGAATAACTGAGGCACTCCATAAGTGACCCGGAGCACAGAATGGTGGAATTCACTGCTGTGGAACAGAATAAAGAAAAAAGAATGAAAAGAAATGAAGACAGCCTAAGAGACCTCTGGGATAACATTAAATGCACCAATATTTGCATTATAGGTGTCCCAGAAGGAGAAGACAGAGAGAGAAATGACCCGAGAAAATTTTGAAGAGATTATAGTTGAAAACTTCCCTAACATGGGAAAGGAAATAGCCACCCAACTCCAGGAATCACAGAGAGTCCCAGGCAGGATAAACCCAAGGAGAAACACACCAAGACACATAGTAATCCAATTGACAAAAATTAAAGACAAAGAAAAATTATTAAAAGCAGCAAAGGAAAAAATGACAAATAACATACAAGGGAACTCCCATAAGGTTAACAGCTGATTTCTCAGCAGAAACTCTACAAGCCAGATGGAAGTGGCACAATATATTTAAAGTGATGAAAGGGAAGAAACTACAGCCAAGATTATTCCACCCAGCAAGGGTCTCATTCAGATTTGACGGAGAAATCAAAACTTTAAAGATAAGCAAAAGCTAAGAGAATTCAGCACAATCAAACCAGCTCTGCAACAAATGCTAAAGGAACTTCTCTAAGCAGGAAACACAAGAGAAGAAAAGGACCTACAAAAACAAACCCAAAACAATAGAGAAAATGGTAATAGGAGCATACATATTGATAATTACCTTAAATGTGAATGGATTAAATACCCCAACCAAAAGATACAGGCTTGCTGAATGGATACAAAAACAAGACCCATATATATGCTATCTACAAGAAACCCTCTTCAGACCTAGGACACATACAGACTGAAAGTGAGGGGATAGAAAAAGATATTCCATGCAAATGGAAATCAAAAGAAAGCTCAAGTAGCAATACTCATATCAGATAAAATAGATTTTAAAATAAAGAATGTTACAAGAGACAAGGAAGGACACTACATAATGATCAAGGGATCAATCCAAGAAGAGGATATAACAATTATAAATATATATGCATCCAACATATGAGCACTTCAATACATAAGGCAAATGCTACCAGTTATAAAAGAGGAAATCAATGGTAACACAGTAATAATGGGGGACTTTAACACCTCACTTACACCAATGGACAGATCATCCAGACAGTAATTTAATAAGGAAACACAAGCTTTAAATGACACAAGAGACCAGATAGATTTAATTGATATTTATAGGACATTCCATCTGAAAACACCAGATTACACTTAATTCTCAAGTGCACACAGAACATTCTCCAGGATAGATCACATCTTGGGTCACAGATCAAGCCTCAGTAAATTTCAGAAAACTGAAATCATATCAAGCATCTTTTATGACCACAACGCTATGAGATTAGAAATAATTCACAGGGAAAAAATGTAAAAAACACAAACACATGGAGGCTAAACATACATTACTAAATTACTAAGAGATCATTGAAGGAAATCAAAAAATACCTAGAGACAAATGACAATGGAAACATGATGATCCAAAACTATGGGATGCAGCAAAGGGAGTTCTAAAAGGGAAGTTTATAGCAATACAATCCTACCTCAAGAAACAAGAAAAATCTCAAATAAACAATCTAACCTTACACCTAAAGGAACTAGAGAAAGAAAAATAAACAAAACACAAAGTTAGTAGAAAGAAAGAAATCATAAAGATCAGAGCACAAGTAAATGAAATAGAAACAAACAATAGCAAAGATCAATAAAACTAAAAGCTGGTTCTTTGAGAAAATAAACAAAACTGATAAACCTTTAGCCAGACTCATGAAGAAAAAGAGGGAGAGGACTCAAATCAATAAAATTAGAAATGAAAATGGAGAAGTCACAATGGACACTGCAGAAATACAAAGCACCATAAGAGACTACTACAACTCTATGCCAATAAAATGGACAACCTGGAAGAAATGGACAAATTCTTAGAAAGGTATAACCTTCCAAGACTGAACCAGGAAGAAATAGAAAATATGAAGAGACAAATCACAAGTAATGAACTTGAAACTGTGATTAAAAATATTCTAACAAACAAGAGTCCAGGACTAGATGGCTTCACAGGTGAATTCTAACAAACATTTAGAGAAGAGCTAACACCCATCATTCTCAAACTCTTCCAAAAAATTTCAGAGGAAGGAACACTCCCAATCTCATTTTATAAGAACATCATCACCCTTATACCAAAACCAGACAAAGATACTACAGAAAGAGAAGATTACAGACCAATATCCCTGATGAATATAGATGCAAAAATCCTCAACAAAATACTAGCAAACAGAATCCAACAACACATTAAAAGGATCATACACCATGATCAAGTGAGATTTATCCCAGGGATGCAAGGATTCTTCAGTATACACAAATCAATCAATGTGATACACCATATTAATAAATTGAAGAATAAAAACCAAAAGATCATCTCAATAGATGCAGGAAAAGCTTTTGACAAAATTCAACACCGATTTATGATAAAAACTCTCCAGAAAGTGGGCATAGAGGGAACCTACCTTAACATAATAAATACCCACGGCAAACATCATTCTCAATGGCGAAAAACTGAAAGCATTTCCTCTAAGATCAGGAACAAGACAAGGATGTCTACTCTCACTACTATTATTCAACATAGTTTTGGAAGTCCTAGCCATGGCAATCAGAGAAGAAAAAGAAATAAAAGGAATACAAATTGGAAAAGAAGAAGTAAAACTGTCACTATTAACAGATGACATGACACTATACATAGACAATCCTAAAGATGCCACCAGAAAACTACTAGAGCTAATCAATGAATTTGGTAAAGTTGCAGGATACAGAATTAATGCACAGAAATCTCTTGCATTCCTATACACTAACAATGAAAGACCAGAAACAGAAATTAAGAAAACAATCCCATTCACCATTGCAACAAAAAGAATAATATACCTAGGAATAAACCTACCTAAGGAAGTAAAAGAACTGTACTCTGAAAACTGTAAGACACCGATGAAAGAAATCAAAGATGACACAAACAGATGGAGAGACATACCATGTTCTTGGATTGGAAGAATAAATATTGTGAGAATGACTATGCTCCCCAAAGCAATCTACAGATTCAATGCAATCCCTATCAAATTACCAGTGGCATTTTTTACAGAACTAGAACAAAAAAATCTTAAAATTTGTATGGAGACACAAAAGACACCAAATAGCCAAAGCAATGTTGAGGGGAAAAAATGGAGCTGGAAGAATAAGCCTCCCTGACATCAGACTATACTACAAAGCTACAGTAATCAAGGCAATATGCTACAGGCACAAAAACAGAAATATAAATCAATGGAATAGGATAGAAAGCCCAGAGATAAACCCACACACCTATGGTCAACTAAACTATGACAAAGGAAGCAAGGATATACAATGGAGAAAAGACAGTCTCTTCAATAAGTGGTACTGGGAACACTGGACAACTACATGTAAAAGAATGAAATTAGAACACTCTCTAACAACATACTCAAAAATAAACTCAAAATGGATTAAAGACCTAAATGTAAGACCGGACACTATAAAGCTCTTAGATGAAAACATAGGAAGAACACTCTTTGACATAAATCACAGCAAGATCTTTTTTGACTCACCTCCTAGGGTAATGGAAATAAAAACAAAAATAAACAAATGGGACCTAATGAAACTTAAAAGCTTTTGCACAGCAAAGGAAACTATACAAAGATGAAAAGACAGCCCTCAGAATGGGATAAAACATTTGCAAACAAATTAACAGACAAAGGATTAATCTCCAAAATATATAAACAGCTCATGCAGCTCAATATTAAAAAAAAAAAACAACCCAATCAAAAAAATGGGCAGAAGACCTAAACAGACATTTCTCCAAAGACATACAGATAGCCAAAAGGCACAAGAATAGCTGCTCAACATCACTAATTATTAGAGAAATGCAAATCAAAACTATAATGAGGTATCACCTCACACCGGGTAGAATGGGCATCATCAGAAAATCTACAAACAACAAGTGCTTGAGAGGGTGTGGAGAAAAGGGAACACTCTTGCACTGTTGGCGGGAATGTAAATTGATACAGCCACTATGGAGAACAGTATGGATGTTCCTTAAAAAACTAAAAATAGAATTATCATATGACCCAGCAATCCCACTACTGGGCCTATACCCAGAGAAAACCATAATTCAAAAAGACACATGCACCCCAATGTTCATTGCAACACTCTTTACAATTGCCAGGTCATGGAAACAACCTAAATGCCCACTGACAGATGAATGGATAAAGAAGATATGGTACATATATACAATGGAATATTACTCAGCCATAAAAAGGAACGAAAGTGGGTCATTTGTAGAGACGTAGATGGACCTAGAGACTGTCATACAGAGTGAAGTAAGTGGAAAGAGAAAAACAAATACTGTATATTAACACATATTGTGGAATGTAGAAAAATGGTACAAATGAACCGGTTTGCAAGGCAGAAATAGAGACACAAATGTAGAGAACAAACATATGGACACCAAAGGGGGAGAGAGGGGGGCGGGGGGCAGTGGTGGTGGTAGTGGGATGAATTGGGAGATTGGGATTGACATATATACACTAATATGTATAAAATAGATAACTTATAAGAACATGCTGTGTAAAAAAGAAAAAATAAATTAAAAAAAAATAAAAGAAGTTACAGCACAGAAATACAAAGGCTCATAAGAGATTACTATGAACAATTACAAGCCATTAAAATGGATAACCTAGAGAAAAATGGATGAATTCCTAGCAACATAAAATCTCCCAAGACTGAATCAGAAAGAAATACAAGATACAAACAAATTACCAGTAATGATATTGAATCAGTAATCAAAAAACTGCCAACAAACATAAGTCCAGAATGAGATGGCTCTACAGGTGAGTTTTACCAATTTTTAAAAAAATAAATTTATCTATTTTATTTATTTATTTATTTATTTATTTATTTATTTATTTATTTATTTATGGCTGCATTGGGTCTTTGTTGCTGTGCACGGCCTTTCTCTAGTTGTGTCGAGCAGGGGTTACTCTTCATTGCGGTGCATGGGCTTCTTTTTGTGGTGGCTTTTTTTTTGTTGGAGCACAGGCTTTAAGGTGCGTGGGCTTCAGTAGTTGTGGCGTGTGGGCTCAGTAGTTGTGGCTCATGGGCTTTAGAGCACAGGCTCAGTAGTTGTGGTGCACGGGCTTAGTTGCTCCACAGCATGTGGGATCTTCCCGGACCAGGGTTCGAACCCATGTCCCCTGCATTGGGAGGCGAATTCTTAACCACTGTTCCACCAGGGCAGTCCGAGTTCTACCAAATATTTACAAAAGATTTCACACCTATTTTTCCAAACTATTCCAAAAAAATCGAAGAGAAAGGAACACTTCCAAACTTATTCTATAAAGCCAGCATCACCCTGACACCAAAACCAAAGTCACCACAAAAAATAAAATTACAGCCCAATGACACTGATGAACATAGATTCAAAAATCCTAAACAAAATATTAGCAAATCGAATTCAACCATACATTGAAAGTATTACACACAATGATCAATATCCAAAAATCAGTCAATGTGATAAAGCACATTAACAAATTGAGGAATAAAAATCATATGATCACCTCAATAAATGTAGGAAAACCTTTTGACAAAATTCAATGTCCGTTTATGATAAAAACTCCCATAAAAGTTGGTATAGAGGGAATATAATATAATAAAGGCCATATTTGACAAATCTACAGCCAACATCATACTCAGTGGTGAAAAAGAAAGAATTTCCTCTAAGATCAGGCACAAGACAAGGATGCCTACTCTTGCCATTTTCATTCAACATAGTATTGGAAGTCCTAGCCACAGCAATTGGACAAGAAAAAACAAACAAACAAACGAAAGGAATCCAAATTGGAAAGGAAGAATGTAGACTGTCACTGTTTGCAGGTGACATGATACTGTATATAGAAAATCCTAAACCAACTCCAAAAAACTATTAGAACTAATAAATGAATTCAGTAAAGTTACAGGATACAAAATTTACATATTCAAAAATCTGTTGCCTTTCTGTACACTAACAATGAACGGTCAGAAAGAGAAATTAAGAAAAGAATCACATTTACTATTGCATCAAAAAGAATAAAATATCTTGGGATAAACTTAACAAAGGAGTCAGAAGACCTATATTCTGAAAATTGTAAGATACTAATGAAAGAAATTATAGACAACACAAACAAATGGAAAGATATACCATGAACATGGATTGGAAGAATTAATATTGTCAAAATGACCATAATACTCAAGGCAATCTACAGATTCAGTGCAATCTCTACCAAAATGCTAATGACGTTTTTCACAGAACTAGAACAAGTAATTCTAAAATTTGTAGAGAACAACAAAAGGCCTCCAGGTAGACAAAACAATCTTGAGAAAGAACAAAGCTGGAGGTAATCATGCACCCTGATTTCAAACCATACAACAAAGCCACAGTAATCAAAACAGTATGATACTGGCACAAAAACAGACACATAGATGAATAGAGAGGCCAGAAATAAACCCACAGTTATATGGGTGATTAATCTATGACAAAGGAAGCAAGAATATGAAATGGGGAATAGACAGCCTCTTCAGTAAGTCATGTTGGGAAAACTGCACAGCTACATGCAAAAGAATCAAACTGGACTACTTTCTCACATCATATAGAAAAATAAATTCAAAACAAATTAAAGTCTTAAATTTAAGACCAGAAACTATAAAACTCCTAAAGGAAAACATAGGCATTACATACTCTGACATGAAGTTTAGGGATACATTTTTTTTGGATTTGTTTCCTCAGGCAAGGGACACAAAGCAAATGGTACTACATCAAACTAAAACACTTTTGCACAACAAAGGAAAATATCAACAAAATGAAAAGGTCACCTACTGAATAGGACAAGATATTTGCAAACAGTGCTGTCTAGTAAGGAGTTAATATCCAAGATATAAAAGAACTCATTCAACTCAACATCAAAAAAACAAACAATTTGATTAAAAAATAAGCAGAGGACCTGATAGTCATTTTTCCAAAGAAGACAAACAGTTGGCCAACAGACATGTGAAAAAATGCTCAACATTGCTAATCATTAGGGAAATGCAAATCAAACCACAATAAGATATCACCTCACACCTGTCAGAATGGGTATTATCAAAAAGACAACAAATTACAAGTGTTGGCATGGATGTTGAAAAAAGGGAACCCTTGTACGCTGTTGGTGGGAATGTAAATTGGTACATTCACTATGGAAAACAGTATATAGCTTCCTCAAAAAATTAAAAATAGAACTAACATACAATACAGCAATTCCCCTTCTGGGTATTTTTTTGAAGAAAACAAAAATACTAATTCAAAAAGATATATGCATCCCTATGTTCATTGCATTATTTTCAATAGCCAAGATATGGAAGAAATCTAAGTGCCCACTGATAGATGAATGGATAAAGAAGATGTGGTATCTATACACAATGGAATATTACTCAGACATTAAAAAATGAATTATGCCATTCGCAACAAGATGGATGGACCTGGAGGGTATTTTGCTTAGTGGAATAAGTCAGTCAAATAAAGGCAAATACGGTATGTTATTGCTTATATGTGGAATCTAAAAAACAAAATAAATGGACCAATAACCAAAAAGAAACAGAGTCATAGATACAAAGGACAGAGGGGCTGAGGGGATGAGTGAAATAAGTGAGGGAGATTGAATGGTACAAACTTCCACTTATAAAATAAATGAGTGATGGGGCTGAAATGGGCAGTGTGGGGAATATAGTCAATTATAATACAATATTTTTGTATGGTAACTCGGCTTATCATGGTGATCATGTTGTAATGTATAGAAATACTGAATCACTATGTGTGCATCAGGAGCTAACACAGTGTCAATTATACTTCACAAAGAAAACAAACAAACAAGCCCAGAAAAAGTGATTAGATTTATAGTTACTAGGGGCAGAGGGGGAGGGGAAATTGAATGAAGATGGTCAAAGTTACAAGCTCCCAGTCATAAGACAGACAAGTACCAGGGATGCAATGTCAACATGATTAATATAATTAACACTGCTGTATGTGATATATGAAAAGTTGTCAAGAGAGTAAATCCTAAGAATTCTTATCACAAGGAAAATTTTTTTCTTTATCTTTTATTTTGTATCTATGTGAGATAATGGATGTTCACTAGACTTAACTGTGGTAATCATTTCATGATGTATGCAAGTCAAATCATTGTGCTGAACACCTTAAATGTATACAGTGTTGTATGTTAATTATATTTCAATAAAACTGGAAGAAATAAAGAACATGTGTTATATCCAATCATAGAAACTTACAATTAGAAACACCCTCAGAAGTAATTTAACATACACCTTGATGAATTACAGAGTATCTCCTTGATATTAATCTTGATCTCTAAGCCTGTGGGGACAACAATAAAAACATAACTAACTGATAGAAGCCAAGAACAGTTTCCCTGAAAAAAATGACATTCAAAGCAAATTTTGAACTACACATATGAATTAGCTAGGTGAAAAAGGGGTGCACAAAATATAGGGTAAAGCCTGGGGGAGGAGAGACAGAAGCAGCTGCTGAGTTTCCACAACGGAAAGAAGGCTTGTGTGGTTGAAACAGAAAGAGTAAGGAGATGGCACAAGATGAGCTAGAAGCAGCCAGATTTTGAAGACCTTGCCAAGGATTGTGGACTTTATCCTATGAACAGAGAGAAGTTATTGACAGATTTTGTGAGGAACATAATATGAAAGCTTTCTGCTTTTTAAAAAAGTCACTTTGGACTTTTGCTCCTTGGCAAGACAAGTAACCAGTATTAGATTTACCCTTCTGCCTGAAGTAAGCATAGAAATTGCATTGTAATAACATGGATGAACCTGGAGGACATTATGCTAAGTGAAATAAGCCAGACACAGATAGACCAATATTGCATGATCTCACTTATAGAAGGAATCTAAAAAAATGTTGAACTCATAGTAATAAAGAGTAGAATGGTAGTTAGCAGGTGTTGAGGGAAAAGGGAAGATGTTTGTCAAAGGATACAAACTTTTAGTTATAAGACAAATAAGTCCTGGAGACCTAATGTTCAGCATGGTGACTAGAGTTAATGTATTACATACTTGAAATTTGCTAATAGAGTAGTTCTTTTTTTTAACATCTTTATTGGAGTATAATTGCTTTACAACAGTGTGTTAGTTTCTGCTTTATAACAAAGTGAATCAGTTATACATATACATACGTTCCCATATCTCTTCCCTCTTGCATCTCCCTCCCTCCCATCCTCCCTATCCCACCCCTCTAGGTGGTCACAGATTAGCACAGCTAATCTCCCTGTGCTATGCGGCTGCTTCCGACTAGCTATCTATTTTACGTTTGGTAGTGTATATATGTCCATGCCACTCTCTCACTTTGTCACAGCTTACCCTACCCCCTCCCCAAATCCTCAAGTCCATTCTCTAGTAGCTCTGTGTCTTCATTCCCATCTTACCCCTAGGGTCTTCATGACCTTTTTTTTTTTTTCTTAGATTCCATACATATGTGTTAGCATACAGTATTTGTTTCTCTCCTTCTGACTTACTTCATTCTGTATGACAGACTCTAGGTCCATCCAACTCACTACAAATAACTCAACTTCGTTTCTTCTCATGGCTGAGTAATATTCCATTGTATATATGTGCCACATCTTCTTTATCCATTCATCTGTTGATGGACACTTAGGTTGCTTCCATGTCCTGGCTATTGTAAATAGAGCTGCAATTAACATATTGGTACATGACTCTTTTTGAATTATGGTTTGCTCAGGGTCTAAGCCCAGTAGTGGGATTGCTGGGTCATATGGTAGTTCTACTTGTAGTTTTTTAAGGAAGCTCCATACTGTTCTCCATAGTGGCTGTATCAATTTACATTCCCACCAACAGTGCAAGAGTGTTCCCTTTTCTACACACTCTCTCCAGCATTTATTGTTTCTAGATTTTTTGATGATGGCCATTCTGACTGGTGTGAGATGATATCTCATTGCAGTTTTGATTTCATTTCTCTAATGATTAATGATGTTGAGAATTCTTTCATGCATTTGTTGGCAATCTGTACATCTTCTTTGGCGAAATGTCTATTGAGGTCTTCTGCCCATTTTTGGATTGGGTTGTTTGTTTTTTTGTTACTGAGCTGCATGAGCTGCTTGTAAATTTTGGAGATTAATCCTTTGTCAGTTGCTTCATTTGCAAATATTTTCTCCCATTCTGAGGGTTCTCTTTTGGTTTTGTTTATGGTTTCCTTTGCTGTGCAGAAGCTTTTAAGTTTCATTAGGTCCCATTTGTTTATTTTTGTTTTTATTTCCATTACCCTAGGAGGTGGATCAAAAAGGATCTTGCTGTGATTTATGTCATAGAGTGTTCTGCCTATGTTTTCCTCTAAGAGTTTGATAGTTTCTGGCTTTACATTTAGGTCTTTAATCCATTTTGAGCTTATTTTTGTGTATGGTGTTAGGGAGTGTTCTAATCTCACACTTTTACATGTACCTGTCCAGTTTTCCCAGCACCATTTATTGAAGAGGCTGTCTTTTCTCCACTGTATATTCTGGCCTCCTTTATCAAAGATAAGGTGACCATATGTGCATGGGTTTATCTCTGGGCTTTCTATCCTGTTCCATTGATCTATATTTCTGTTTTTGTGCCAGTACCATACTGTCTTAATTACTGTAGCTTTGTAGTATAGTCCGAAGTCAGGGAGCCTGATTCCTCCAGCTCCATATTTTGTTCTCAAGATTACTTTGGCTATTCGGGGTCTTTTGTGTTTCCATACAAATTGTGAAATTATTTGTTCTAGTTCTGTGAAAAATGCCAGTGGTAGTTTGATAGGGATTGCATTGAACCTGTAGATTGCTTTCGGTAGTAGAGTCATTTTCACAATGTTGATTCTTCCAATCCAAGAACATGGTATATCTCTCCATCTGTTTGTATCATCTTTAATTTCTTTCATCAGTGTCTTATAATTTTCTGCATACAGGTCTTTTGTCTCCTTAGGTAGGTTTATTCCTAGATATTTTATTCTTATTCTTGCAATGGTAAATGGGAGTGTTTTCTTTTTTTTTGCGATACGCGGGCCTCTCACTGTTGTGGCCTCTCCCACTGCAGAGCACAGGCTCCGGACGCGCAGGCTCAGCAGCTATGGCTCACAGGCCCAGCCGCTCCGTGGCATATGGGATCCTCCCTGACCGGGGCACAAACCCGTGTCCCCTGCATCGGCAGGCGGACTCTCAACCACTGCACCACCAGGGAAGCCTGGGAGTGTTTTCTTAATTTCACTTTCAGATTTTTCATCATTAGTGTATAGGAATGCCAGAGATTTCTGTGCATTAATTTTGTATCCTGCTACTTTACCAAATTCATTGATTAGCTCTAGTAGTTTTCTGGTAGCATCTTTAGGATTCTCTATGTAGAGTATCATGTCATCTGCAAACAGTGGCAGCTTTACTTCTTCTTTTCCAATTTGGATTCCTTTTATCTTTTCCGACCACAATGCTATGAGACTAGATATCAATTACAGGAAAAGATCTGTAAAAAAGTACAAACACAGGGAGGCTAAACAATACACTACTTAATAACCAAGTGATCACTGAAGAAATCAAAGAGGAAATCAAAAAATACCTGGAAACAACTGACAATGGAGACACGGTGACCCAAAACCTATGGGATGCAGCAAAAGCAGTTCTAAGAGGGAAGTTTATAGCAATACAATCCTACCTTAAGAAACAGGAAACATCTCAAATAAACAACCTAACCTTGCACCTAAAGCAATTAGAGAAAGAAGAACAAAAAAACCCCAAAGTTAGCAGACGGAAAGAAATCATAAAGATCAGATCAGAAATAAATGAAAAAGAAATGAAGGAAACGATAGCGAAGATCAATAAAACTAAAAGCTGGTTCTTTGAGAAGATAAACAAAATTGATAAACCATTAGCCAGACTCATCAAGACAAAAAGGGAGAAGATTCAAATCAATAGAATTAGAAATGAAAAAGGAGAAGTAACAACTGACACTGCAGAAATACAGAGGATCATGAGAGATTACTACAAGCAACTCTATGCCAATAAAATGGACAACCTGGGAAGAAATGGACAAATTCTTAGAAATGCACAACCTGCTGATACTGAACCAGGAAGAAATAGAAAATATGAACAGACTAATCATAAGCACTGAAATTGAAACGGTGATTAAAAATCTTCCAACAAACAAAAGTCCAGGACCAGATGGCTTCACAGGCAAATTCTATCACACATTTAGAGAAGAGCTAACACCTATCCTTCTCAAACTCTTCCAAAATATAGCAGAGGGAGGAACACTCCCAAATTCATTCTACGAGGCCACCATCACCCTGATACCAAAACCAGACAAAGATGTCACAAAGAAGAAAACTACAGGCCAATATCACTGATAAACATAGATGCAAAAATCCTCAACAAAATACTAGCAAACAGAATCCAACAGCACAATAAAACGATCATACACCATGATCAAGTGGGGTTTATTCCAGGAATGCAAGATTCTTCAATATATGCAAATCAATCAACGTGATACACCATATTAACAAACTGAAGGAGAAAAACCACAGGATATTCTCAATAGATGCAGAGAAAGCTTTCAACAAAATTCAACACCCATTTATGATAAAAACCCTGCAGAAAGTAGGCATAGGGGGAACTTTTCTCAACATAATAAAGGCCATATATGACAAACCCACAGCGAACATCGTCCTCAATGGTGAAAAACTGAAACCATTTCCACTAAGATCAGGAACAAGACAAGGTTGCCCACTCTCACCACTATTATTCAACATAGTTTTGGAAGGCTTAGCCACAGCAATCAGAGAAGAAAAAGAAATAGAGTAGTTCTTAAGTGTTCTCAGCACACACAAAAAAAGATACCTGTGTGAGTTAATTGATATGTTAATTAGCTTGATTGTGGTAATCATCTTTCAATGTAAGTGTTTATAAAAACATATTGTGCATCTTAAGGATATTAAATTTTTGTTAATCATACTTCAGTAAAGCTGAAAAAAAGAAAACAAGAATTTTCTTATTTAAATGCCTTTAATAGATAACTGACTCCTTAAAAAAACATATTGTGAGGTTTATTTGTTTATTTATTTATTTACTTATTTTTGGCCACACCGTATGATATGCGGGATCTTTGTTCCCCGACCAGGGATTGAACCCATGCCCTGTACAGTGGAAGTGTGGAGTCTTAACCAGTGGACTGCTAGGGAAGTCCCTGTGAGGTTTATAAAATATGTAGAAGTAAAATGTAAGGCAAAAATTGTAAAAAGGCCAGAAAGGGAAAATACAACTATACTTCTATTACACCTATTATCTATTATTTCTATTAAAGATTTTTACACTATACATTAAAGAATATAATAACATTTGAAGGTACAATGTGTTAAGTTAAAGACGTATAATATAAACCCTATATCAACAACTAAAACTCTGTATCTCTTTATTGTGAATAATAAAGAGTTACAGCTAATAAGCTGACAAAGGATATAAAATGAAATGAAAATTGTATAATTGCTCTAAAAAAGTAGAAAAATAGGAAAATGGGAAGAAAGAACAGATGGGACTAACAGAAAACAAATACCCAGACCATATATTTAAATTCAAACATTCCAATGATCACATTAAATGTAAATGGTCTAAATAGTCTCATTTAAAAACTGGAGATTGTAAGGTTGGGTAAAAAGCAAGATTCAGCTATGTTAACATATAGGTTTAAAAAAAAAGGATGAAAAAACCACACCATGCTAAGACTAATCAAAAGAAAGCTGGGATGGTTATATAAATATCAAACAAAATAGATTTCAGAGCAAATATTACCAGAGTTGAAGAAGGACAAAAAATGAACAAATTCCTTGAAATACATAAACTACCAAAGCTCATTCAAGAGGAAACAGATAGGGGGCTCTCTGGTGGTGCAGTGGTTAGGGATCTGCCTGCCAATGCAGGGGACACAGGTTCGAGCTCTGGTCTGGGAAGATCCCACACGCCACGGCGCAACTAAGCCCGTGTGCTACAACTACTGAGCCTGTGCTCTAGAGCCTGAGAGCCACAACTACTGAGCCAGCATGCCACAACTGCTGAAGCCTGTGCGTCTAGAGCCTGTACTCCACAACAAGAGAAGCCACTACAATGAGAAGCCCGCGCACCGCAACGAAGAGTAGCCCGCTTGCCTCAACTAGAGAAAGCCCACATGCAGCAATGAAGACCCAACGCAGCCAAAAATAAATAAACAAAAATAAATTAAAAAAAAAACAGATAATCTAAATAACTCTATAGCTATTAAAGACATTGAATTTTTAGTTAAAAACCTCCCCACAAAGAAAACCCTAGGGTCATATAGCTTCACTGGCAAATTCTACCAAATATTTAAACAAGAAATAATACCAATTCTACGAAACTCTTCCAGAAAATTGATGAGGGAATACTTCCCAAATCATTCTGTGAGGACCACATTACTCAATACCAAAACCATAAAATTACATTATAAGACAAGAAAACTACAGACCAATATATCTCATGCTTATATGTGCAAAGCTTCTTAACAAAATGTTATCAAATAAAATACAATAATATACAAACGGATAATACATCATAAATGGGGTTTATCCCAGGAATGTAAAATTGTTTTAATATTCAAAAACCAACCTATGTAATTCTGGGTAATAACTGACTAAGAAAGAAAAACTACATGATCATTTCAATAAATACAGAAAAAAACATTTGAGAAATACAAAATACATGCCTGGTAAAAACTCTCGTAAAACCAGAAACAGAAGGGAACTTCCTTAAACTCATAGACAAAATATATGAGAAACCTACAGTTAACATTATACTTATAGTGAAAGACTGAATACTTTCTTTCTAAAATCAGGAACAGGGAAAGGATGTTTATCTTACCACTTTTAATCGACATTGTACTGCTGGTTCTAGCCAGTGAATTAGGAAAGAAAAAGAATTTTAAAACATCTAGACTGGAAAAGAAGTATAACTCCCTTTATTCACAGACAACATGATTTCTGTGAAGTAAATCCTATGATGTGTACAAATAAGTTACTAGAATTAATAAGGAAGTTTAGCAATGTTTCAGGATATCAGATTCATATACAAAAATCAATTATATTTCTATATAGAGCAGAGCATCATTTCATGCACTTATTTGCCACTCATGTATCTTACTTAGTGAATTGTTTATTCAATTATTTCACCCATTATTAGAAGGTAAACATACACCTACAATATGACCCAGCCATTTCCGCGTCCTATGAAAATATTCCTGGTCATGCCCTAATCTCAGGAAACTGTACATGGCAATACGTAACCTTACATGGCAAAGGGGACTTGACAGGTGTGATTAAGTTAAGGCTCTTGAGATGGAGAGACAATCCTGCCTTATCCAGGTGAGCTCAATGTAATCTAAGGGTTATTTTTTATTTTATTTATTTATTTTTTTGCGGTACGCGGGCCTCTCACTGTTGTGGCCTCTCCTGTTGCGAAGCATAGGCTCCGGACGCGCAGGCTCAGTGGCCATGGCTCACGGGCCCAGCCGCTCCGCGGCATGTGGGATCTTCCCGGACCGGGGCACGAACCCATGTCCCCTACATCGGCAGGCGGACTCTCAACCACTGCGCCACCAGGGAAGCCCAATCTAAGGGTTCTTAAAAGATGAAAGAGGAAGGCAGAGCAGTCCCAGAAGATGTGATGATGGAAACAGAAGTTGGAGGAATGCACTTTAAGGTGGAGGAAGAGGCCACATGCCAAAGAATGTAGGCAAACTCTAGAAGCTAGAAAAGCCAAATAAACAGAATTTCTCCTAGAGCATGCAAAAAGAATGCAATCCTGACAACATCTTCACATTTTAGCCCAGAGAAATCCATTTCAGATTTCTGACCCCCAGAATTATAAGATGATAAATCTGTGTTGTTTTAAGCCACTATGTTTGTGGTAATTTAATACAATAGCAGTAAGAAACAAATACCCTTGACTTACGAGGAGATGCTTTCGTGGAGCTTCTATTTTTACTTGAATAAATTTATATACTGTAGAAGAACAGAATGAAATTGAGAATTTACCTATTATTGTGCAACATCTATATTTGATATTACATTCAAAGAATCATGAATAGAGATCATTTATTTGATGAGATTTGTCTTAAAAAGGATACAATGAGTGGAAGCAGGGAAGACAGTATCTGAAAACATTTGGGCTGAAATATTTACACATATAATAAAACAAAATCCAACTCGAGAATATAGTCCATTTGGCATAATTTGCTCTGAGTTTATCAGATACTTATATTAACCTATATAAAGAGCATATAAAATACTGAGAGCATCCCAAATAAAAATAGTGAGGTGAACAGAAGAGTCAAATAAAAATACTGAGGTCAACAGAAGAGTCAACTGAGAGCATCAATAATTTAAAATTCATTAACTGTAAAATACAATGTTGAAGAAGTTTAGAGATATTTTTATTAAAAATTACAAACATAATGCCATGTTAAAATAAATTCTTCACTAGGGCTGGGTGCCAGGGGAAATCGGCAGATGTTGGTTTAAGGATACAAACGTCCAGTTATAAGATGAATAATTTATTTGAATCTAAGGTACAGTATGGTGACTATAATTAACAATAGTGTGTTCTATACTTGAAAGTTGCTAAAGAGAGTAGATCTTAAATGCTATCACCACAAAAGGGAAGGTAATTATGTGAGGTGACAGAAGTGTTAACTAACTTTATTGTGGCAATCATTTCACAGTATAAATGTGCATCAAATCATTCCATTGTACACCTTAAATTCACAAAATATTATATGTCAATTATATCTCAGTGAATCTGGAAAAAAATACATTTTTCAGAAGTGAAAAAATACATGGTATGAGACAGATATAGTTGAGAAACTGATTAAAATACATAAATATTATAGAATAATTATTGGTTGCTATTATTATTATTATTTTTTTTGCAGTACACGGGCCTCTCACCGTTGTGGCCTCTCCTGTTGTGGAGCACAGGCTCTGGACGCGCGGGCTCAGTGGCCACGGCTCACGGGCCCAGCCGCTCCGCGGCATGTGGGATCTTCCCGGACCGGGGCACGAACCCGTGTCCCCTGCATCGGCAAGCGGATGGTTTTTATTTTTAATGCACTAATAATCAGTATTAAGCAGTTTTTAATTTTCTCTAGTGTATCCAGATTTATTTTTGAAAATAGTTTTCAAACAGACTATTTTATAGGCCCAACAATATAACAAAATCAATTTGTTGTTTAATACATATTTTTAAATATTATGTAAGTTTAATTGTTTAATGCTCTATTTCAATTTTTTTAAAAGATTTTTTTGATGTGGACAATTTTAAAGTCTTTATTGAATTTGTTTCTGTTTTATGTTTTGGTTTCTTGGTCGTGAGGCATGCAGGATCTCATCTCCCCGACCAGGGATTGAATCGGCACCCCCTGCATTGGAAGGCGAAGTCTTAACCACTGGACCACCGGGGAAGTCCCTCCATTTCAGTTATTAAAAGTGTCTCAGTCTGGACAACATAAATTTGTTGTCGTTAGGTCTAAGAGTGACTTGTGCCATTCCACTGCCACCACTTTGTTCTCAGACCAATGTGTTCTGTTATTAGAATGAGTATCTGAATCCTTTAAGACAGTACTTCCCAACTTGCTTCTTACATCATAATTGAGTTCTTCAATAGACCATCCCACCATTCTATAAAGTCATTGCTTTATAGTTCAGTAATCACATGGATTTATAAACCATTTAAAAACAGTGGCCACATGGTTGTTAATGGTTGTTATTCTTTTGCTTTAGTTCATCTACATTAAAATTAGTTCTTTGGACAGATGCAATGTTGTATGAGATTCTCTAATGCTGAATAAGCCATTCTATCATTTTATAAATAGCATTGCTACAGGAAGTATGGCAGGCAAGAAAAACAAATATAGCTGCACAATAGTGATCCATTCTATGAAGACAAATTGATTCCACCTATATATAGACAAAGTCTAATATAATCAACCTGCCACCAGGTGGCTGACTGGTCCCCCTGGTGTATGGTGTTGTTTCAAGTGCTCAGCATTGGCTTTCTGCTGCTGGAAGATTAGGCTCTCAACTATAGCAGTAGATAGATCAGCCCTCTGGAAGAGAAGTCCATGTTTTTCTGAGATCATAAATGACTTCTATCTCTGTCATCATACTTTGTTCAGGGAACCATTGACCAAGCAATGACTAGCTGGAGAAAGAGGCTAACTAGTAGCCACGTAAGAGGTCACATTGGCTACCTGATTAATGATAAGCCTCCCCTGCAGAGGTGACCTCTTTTGCTGCTGCTGCTGCTACTGTTGTTAGCATTTACATGAGATATAAATATGCTCACACTCTGTTAACATTACAGGAGGTCCATCTACGTACTTACCATCTACGTACGTACAAATGTACTTATCCCTTAATCCTTCGGTCTTATTTTTCCCATGTCCCTGTATGTCCAGCCAGACCACTAACCACTACCCATAAATAGAAAAAGTACACTGCTTTTCCAGATTGAAAATGACACACACTGATTAAAGTTCTTCCCCCTTGGAGTTACCTTTGAGTGAGATTGTAATGCTATAGCAATCTGCTTCTGGCAGGGGCCAGCTCATTTTCCAGAACCATCTGCAAACCAGGATTGAATTTGTTCTTCCTGAGTCAACTAGTCATAGAGAATTCCCTATGTGGTCACAAGTGTGGGTTGATAGAATGGTGGCAATGTAGACAGAGTAGGCATCTGGTAATGTGAGGCACCTACTTGGTCATGTCATTTACCAGTGGCTTCAGTGACTCCAATCTTCTATATGTCATTTCCAGTTGATGTTAAAGTGATTCTGGTTATATACAGCTTTATGGTTTGGGTTTGTTAGGTTAGATAAAACCCAGTTGGTGATGGTCATCCCAGACTTCACAGGCTTAAATTCTCATGGTAAGGTGTTTAGTCTCTACTAAGGCTCACAGGACAAGCCCAGGAATATTCCAAAAGGAGAATAGTTGATTATATGGCACTGATTCAAAGCCCTAGTAGGCTACACCATGATTCTTCTCCTGGCTCCAAACAGCATCTTGATCTGTTATAGACTCTAAATCTGTTATAGAACCTTAATCTACAGCCTAGACCAGCTAGAAAGTTCTCTTGCTTTGAGGATATTTCAAAGTTGGTAACTCATTAAATAGATTGGAGTAGCACATCCAAATGTAGTATACTCTACTTATAAAACTCAAAGAGGCTCATCAAGTGCTTTCTTAGTTATATGGGGAAAAGGTGCACCACTCTTCCTATTGTGCTGGAGGGAATATCCTGAGATGCTGAGACCACCTGACTCTCAGAAATTTCAGTGAGGTCACAGTTACCTGTATTTTCACTGGAGTTTACCTCCCACTCCCTGAAATCCAGTCACCCATTACTATGAGTATATCATCAAAGTAGTTGGCCAGTGTGTTGTTATGTAGGATTATGAGATAGTGAGATAGTAAAGGTCTGTGCAGGCTAGAATGTAACCCAGAGCTAGAGAGCTGAAACAGATCAATGAAAGTATATTTGTGCTCCTTCAAGGTAAAAACAAACACTCTTTTGGAGTCCTCTTCTTACTGAGATAGAAGGAAAAAAACAATTGCCAGATTAATAGTTATATTATAACTGATAGAGGCTATGTTGATTTGCTTTATTAAAGAGAGCATGTCTGGGGCTTCCCTGGTGGCGCAGTGGTCGAGAGTCCGCCTGCCAATTCAGGGGACGCAGGTTTGTGCCCCGGTCCGGGAAGATCCCACATGCCGTGGAGTGCCTGGGCCTGTGAGCCATGGCCACTGAGCCTGCGTGTCCAGAGCCTGTGCTCCGCAACAGGAGAGGTCACAACAGTGAGAAGCCCGCGTACCGCAAAAAAAAAAACAAAAACCAAAACAAAACAAAACAAACAAAGAGAGCATGTCTGGAACAGCAGCTGTAACTAGAGTCACTACCTGATTATATTTACAGTAATCCACTGCTATTCTCCAAGACTCATCTGTTCTACATAGGCAAAAGAGGACACATAAATGTGAATAGAAAGAAATCATTGCCACTACATCTTTCAAGTCTTTTATGGTGGCACTAATCATGCAATTTTCCCAGGAATGCAGCTTTATCTTACTTCCATAAGTAACAATTCTAATTGGTGGATCACAGTGGCACTCCAAGTCCTGGGGATTCAAGTATGCTAAGAGTCAGTGTCCAGTAATTCCTGGGTATTCCCTTTTCTCAATGAATAGCTTCCAAGTATTGATCAGCTATTGCTACATAACAAAATTTCCCCAAAGTCAGTGGTTAACAACAATTATTTGTTCTTGTTCACATTGGTGGGTCAGCTTCCCTAGACTGGATTAGATACGTTGAAGAAGTATACACAAATGCCATTATGTTATCCTTAAAAACCCAAAGAGGCCCCCTGGGTGTTGCTCTTCATTTTTACTGGTAGCTCTGTTCATCTCAGCTGGGCTTATTCACATATCTTAAGTTTAGCTGAGGTGCAAGTTTGCTGGTGTGGGTCTGTTCCACTATCTCTTTTTCCTTGAATATGTGAACTAGCTAGGATGTGTTCTCATGACAGCAATAGAGAGGCAAGAAGTCAAGCAGACATGTACAAATGACACAACGTTACTTCCATCTATATGACCTGGCTAAAACAAATCATATTGCTGGGCCCAAAGTGAGGAAGCAGGAAAATACACTCTGGCTATGGTAAGGACATAGCAAGGATGTGGCTAGAGATAGGGTTAAAGAAATGGGGCCAAGCATCAGTAAATATCCATGGGTCCCTTAAAGAAAGTAAGGAGAAACATTTGCAGCATGTACCTGTGATGCGTTTATCTTCTTCATGTGACCATTTCTTGGGGTTCTTAGGGACTGTAAAATGACTCAGGTTTGGAGATTAGGTAAGAAGCTTCAATTTTCAGTATGTTTTAAGTTATATCCAGGCCACCATTTTGCACAATTCAAGGGTGCACAATTCTCACTGTAGTAGGTCTTGTACTCCAGGAGATACCATCTATATAGACTACAATGTAAATGTTGCTAAGAGCTACGTGCGATGTGGTAACCCTGACTATTCTTGTAAGCTGCCTATCTATTTAAGTCCTAAGGAGCTTCATGGTCAATTTGCCATTACCAAAGGCCTTTCATTCTGAATTCCACTGTAGTCTTACAGTTACGGCAATCACACCTACCTTGCCTCTGTTGCTTAAATGCAATAAATTGGTCTGTACTACTATAGGATTACACCATTTCTATTAAAATCAGAGAGCCTTTTTCAATAGTATTTGTAACCCCCACTTTTCCGCAGACTTTAGATGATGGAAACTAGAGTGTTGAGCTTTTCAAGACTACTGACACTTCTGTCACTACCTTCTCAATATCTTGATGAAGGGAGTATCCTCTGGGCTCTTCTGGGAGACAATGGAAAGTAGGAGAAAGAGTGAACATGATAAATCACTCAAGTTTTCCTTTCTCCTTAAATCTTTCTATCCCTTACTCTACGTTTTGCTAAGGAACTTCTGATATCTCAAATCCACTTAACATTGTCCACCAGCAAAAATACATTTCAGTCACTCAAGCAAACAAATGATTATAATCACTCCAAAGTGACTACATCTAAAATAGTTATAACCACATGGAATTGAGAATCCTATATCAATAAGTTTGACTCTATCTAAACTTGTATTCTTTTTTCATCTTTATATGTATTTCCAGTTTTCTGGAGCATATCAAAAGCTTGCCACTGTTACACATAGACCTCTTAATGGATTATGACTCTAGTTATAGATCTGGTCTGGATCCAAGAAGTGGTAGAGATATGGCATGTGGTAGCTCCCTCAAGTGGGGTTGCTACAGAGATTTCAGGCACGGAGAGGACGCTCTTAACATAAAGGGAAGAGGGCATGCTGGTAAAGAATACATGGTGAGGTTTGATGTTTTATGAACCTCAGGGTTATCTCAGTTCACCCAAATGTTCTCAGGGTCTCACTGTATCCCAAATAGTCCCTGATTTTTATATATAAGCCCCAGAAATACTGTAAATGCAACCTTCATTTTAATCCTGCAATTTGGAAGATGAGACTCTACATCTTATTTTCAGATATGATTGCTCTGGACCTAAAGATGCAAGTTTCTTTTAGGGCAATTATAGAAGCTCCCTAAAACTCTAATCATGCCTGGAGCCTGGAATTTAAAATCCTGGATTTGTCACGGTCTTCATTTAAGCTTTGTTTGGTATAGTTAAAAGCAGACAATCCACTCCACAAACCTGTATTCCTCATTCTCATTATATTCACATGGTTTGCCAAAGTCTTGACATCAGTAGGCACTACATTCCAGGCAATCACAAGTGAGCATCTAAGCAACAGATTTCCTGAGTCCCACCTACTGACGCCAAAAGGATTCTTGCTTGTTTAAAACCCACTCAGGTCAGATAACCAATCACAAGTTCACATTTTCTTGAGGATGTTGTCTATAGCCACTCTGGTACTACTCTACTGGTCAGAGTTAAGTTGAAGAGAGTAGAATATACTGTGCTTTAAGCAGAAAGGGATATATTATAGGACATTAAATAGCTTATAGAATTATTTTGATGGACAGATGAAATGGATTTTAGGTGAGCTTCCAGAATTACAACCTAAAGCCACACCTCAGAATAAGGCCACCAGAGGAGCTACTGGTCCTCCCAAAACCAGAAAGGTGCCTGCCTGTCAAGTTGAAGTCACCTATATTATTAACTTATATTATTTTCCTTCTCTCTGAAGAATTTTTTAAAACAATTCTTACAAGGCAGGTCTACTGGCCACAAATTCCCTCAATTTTTGTTTGTCTAAGAAAGTGTTTCTCCTTCACTTGAATGATAATTTTGTGGGGTACAGAATTCTAGGCTGGTGTTTTTTTCCTCTCAATGCTTTAAATATTTAACTTCACTATCCTTTTGCTTGCATGGTTTCTGAGGAGAAGTTAAATGCAATTCTTATCTTTGCTCCTTTATGGGTAAGCTATTTTTTCCCTCTGGCTTCTTTCAAGATTTTTTCTTTAACCTCTGATTTTCTTAAGTTTGAATATGATATGCCTAAGTGTAATTTTTTTGTTTTGTTTTTGGTTTTATGTGTGTGTGTATGTGTGTGTGTACGTTTTGTTTTGGCATTTATCTGCTTAGTGTTCTGTGAATGTTTCGGATCTGTAGTTTGGTGTCTGACATTAATTTGGGGGAAGTCCTCAGTCATTATTGCTTCAAATATTGTTTCTGTTGCCTGCTTTCTTTTCCTTCTGGTATTCCCATTACATTCATATTACACTTTTGTAGTTCTCCCACAGTTCTTGGATAGTCTGGGATGGTTTTTTTTTTTTCAGTTTTTTTCTCTTTGCTTTTCAGTTTTGGAAGTTTCTATTGTTATATCCTCAGGTTCAGAGATTCTCTCCTCAGCTGTGTCCAGTCTCCTACTGAGTCCAACAAAGACATTCTTTATTTCTGTTAGTTTCTGATCTCTTCTGTTTCTTTGATTCTTTCATAGAATTTTCATCTCTCTGCTTACATTATCCATCTGTTCTCATGTGTTGTCTACTTTGCCCAAGAAAGCCTTTAGCACATTCATCATAGATTTTTATTTTTATTTATTTTTAATTAATTTTTATTGGAATATAGTTGCTTTACAAAGTTGTGTTAGTTTCTACTGTACAGCAAAATGAATCAGCTACACAAATACATATATCCCCTCTTTTTTGGATTTTCTTTCCATTTAGGTCACCACAGTACATTAAGTTCCCTGTGCTATACAGTATGTTCTTATTAGTTGTGTATTTTATATGTAGTATCGATAGTGTATATGTGTCAATCCCAATCTCCCAATTCCTCCCACCCCACCGTTTCCACCTTGGTATCCATACATTTGTGCTCTACGTCTGTGTCTGTATTTCTGCTTTGCAAATAAGATCATCTATACCATTTTTCTAGATTCCACATATATGTGTTAATATACAATATTTGTTTTTCTCTGATTTACTTCACTCTGTATGACACTCTGTAGGTCCATCCACATCTCTACAAATGACCCAATTTCGTTCCTTTTTATGGCTGAGTAATATTCCATTGTATATATGTGCCACATCTTCTTTATCCATTCATCTGCTGATGGACATCTAGGCTGCTTCTGTGTCCTGGCTATTGTAAATAGTGCTGCAATGAACATTGGGGTGCATGTGTCTTTTTGAATTATGGTTTTCTCAGGGTATATGCCCAGTAGTGGGACTGCTGGGTGATATGGTAGTTCTATTTTTAGTTTTTGAAGGAACATCCATACTGTTTTCCATAGTGGCTGTATCAATTTCTTCATAGATTTTTTAAATTCCTGGTCTGATAATTTCAACATTCCTGCAAGGACTATAGTTCTGATAACTGTTTAGTCTCTTCAAACTATGTTTTTTGCCTTTTAGTATGCCTTGTAATTTTTCATTGAAAGGTGGACATGATGTACCAGGTAAAAGGAATTTTACTTCCTCAGGAAAGCTCTGCCCTCCCAAACAAAACACAAGTCCCTAGGTCAGGTTTCCCTTGTAGCAGTTATTTTATTTGTATATCTCTCACACCACACTAGACTATATTTTTCAAGGTATAAGGGCCCATGTTTGTGTTGCTCACCATTTTCTTGCCTAACATAGTGCATGGTGCATAGTGGGTAGGCAACAAATACTTGGTGAATGAATGAAAATCCATTCTAATTTTGCATAAATTGTCCGTTTTCAACTCAAATTAAAAAAAAAAACACACACAGAAACAATAGCAACAACAAAATAAAAACAGGTTAGGGACAAGTATAACGGAATAATACTGTGCATAAGAGAAAAAAATTTGTGGAAACTATGAGGAATTGGAAGACAGCATTATCTTGTGTAAAGGCATTCAAAATTCAAATAACTTTGTAATGCTGTGAGGACAAAAAAAAGTATGTCCATATACCAGTTTTGATTATAGGCTGTCAGTTTGCAGTGCATGCCTTAAATAAATTGATATATCCATTATATATTCACTATTGGTTATAGGCTGCCAGTTTGCAATGCTTAAGTTGATATATCCATTATATATTCAATACAAATGGCATTTAATGCCCTGAGAATATGCTCACATATACTAAGTAAAACAAAAACAAAAGCACGCTAAACAAGCAGCAGCAGCATTCTCGTTTTATTTAAAAATACACCTAGGGCTTCCCTGGTGGCGCAGTGGTTGAGAATCTGCCTGCTAATGCAGGGGACACGGGTTCGAGCCCTGGTCTGGGAGGATCCCACATGCCACAGAGCAACTGGGCCCGTGAGCCACAACTACTGAGCCTGCGTGTCTGGAGCCTGTGCTCCTCAACAGGAGAGGCCGCGATAGTGAGAGGCCCCCGCTTGCCACAACTAGAGAAAGCCCTCGTGCAGAAACGAAGACCCAACACAGCAAAAATAAATAAATTAATAAACTCCTACCCCCAACATCTAAAAAAAAAAAAATACACCTAAAAAACACTGAGAAGAGTTGGATTAAAATGTCATCAGTGGCTATCTCTAGCTGATGGAATTAAATGTTCCTGTGTGTGTGCTTTTCTATATTTTGTTAACGCTCTACAATGAATATGTATTGTTTTTGTATCCAGAATTAAATTGTTTTTACAAGGTAGAGAATTAACTTGGGTGGCAATGTAGAGGATAAAATGGAGTAGAGTAGGATCAGAGGCAGAGAGATTAATAGACTTTTGCAATAGAATGGATGAAAGATGGTAGAAGCCAAATTAAGGCAGTGGTTGTGAGGCAAAGAAAGTAATTAGGTAGTAAGAACATAGAACATAGAACGAATGAATAGGATTTGGTAACCTTGGATCCATTTAGGTTGGAGATAAAGGCTAAGGAAACATTAGTTTAAACACTGTAATTCCATTGGTAACCCTGGATCTATATGGGTTGGGGTGGAGATAAGGGATATGAATTCATTAGTCTTATATATGGTAAATGAAATTGTGAACTTAAATGAGATTCCTTAGGGACAGTATATAAAATAGAAATAGGGCAATGGCCAGAATCATGGGGAACTCTTAATATTTAAGAACCAGATAGAGGAAGAAAGGCCTATAAAGAATAAGCAGGATTGATTAAAAAGGTAAAGCAACTAGGTTATCACGGAAACTAAAGGAAGGAAGGAAGGAAGGAAGGAAGGTTCAAGTAGGAATTGGTCAATGATGCTAGTGGAGAAAGCAACGTGCTTGCTTCTGAAGTTTGCTCCCTGTGAAAGGACCTCAATTAGTTCTGGGTCTTCCTCTACACTTGGGGAGATTGAGTGACTTATAAAATTAGTAAATTTGTGAAGAATGTCTGATTTAGCTTTGTCTTCCAACCTCAAAGAACAAGGTTGTCCAGAGACCAAATTCCCATTTGATCCTCCATGCTGTCCCTGTCAAGTGTTGCTGCTAGGAATTGGAGGTATAAATCTGCCTAATTCTGGGGATCAGTTGGCAGGCCGATTTGGTTTTCCCACTACGCAACATCAACCAACTTAACTTTATCTGTAATAAAGTGATATTTTGGCCTTCATTTCTATCCTTTGCTTTATTTCCCAAATTGTTCAGAACCTAGGCAAGAAGAGGGGGATTAGTTTACCGGGACCCACTTGGAAACTGCAACAATTGATGCCAAATTCCACACCAGGTAAGGTAGGGACTGGGAGAGGCTAATGTCTTTGGCAATTAGGAAGTAATCATAAATCACTATCTTCTTAATAAAGTCAAACAATTTTTCAAGGAAGACAATTGAGGAAATGTCTCCATGGAGATTTTGGTGGGACAATGTTAACTACTGCCCCAATCCTTGTTTTGTAAGATTCTCTAAGAATGGGACTATGCCACCCAGGGGACTATATTAGTCAGGGATATTTTAGTTGCACATGTATAAAACGTACCTTGACATAGCTTAAATGAGAGCAGCAGGTGTGGGAGGGAAAAAAGACAGAACTTAGTGGCCACTTAATTAATGGACAATGGGTTAGTCTACGATCCTGGATTTCAAATGCTATCTGGACTCTAGTCTCTATTGCTTATAATGCCTTGGTCTGTTTTTTCTACAGGCATACATTGCTTTGTTACATTTCACTTTACTGCATTTTGCAGATACTGCATTTTTTAAATAAAAGGTTTGTGGCAACTCTGCACTGAGCATACCTATTGGCACCACTTTTCCAATAGCATTTGTTCCCTTTGTATCTCTGTGTCACATTTTGTAATTCTCACATTTCAAACTTTTTCATTATTACTATATATGATTTGGTTATCTGTGAAACTACTGTGATGTTACTACTATGACTTGCTGAAGACTCAGATGATGGTAGCATTTTTTAGCAGTATTTTTATTTAAGGTATAATGCTTAAACATGCTTAAGACATAATGCTTTAATATGTTTAACACATAATGCTATTGCATACTTAATAGACTAGAGTATGGTGTAAAAATAACTTTTGTAAACACTGGGAAATCAACAAATTCGTGACTCACTTTATTGATATTTGCTTTCTTGTGGTAGTCTGGAACCGAACCTGCAATACCTCCAAGGAACACCTGTATGTGGTTAGGTAGGTTTGCTCCCTGTTGTGCCAAAGATGGTAAGTGGCAGCTCTAGCCTCAGTAAAATTGTCATATATTACTCTGGAGATTGGCTTGGCTCATGTACCTATCTTTATGACAGGGGAAGTCATATAACTGACAGCTTTATTACATAAAGGATAGGAATCTCCTGAAAAGATGGACATACAAAAGTGTTGTTCACTACGTTCTACCCTTGGCTACCCGGCACCTATACTTGTGCTTTCTTCAGTACACAGAATTTTAAAAATGCCCTAGTCTAAGATAATATAATTATACCATGGACAACTGAAATACTCTTCTCCAACAGGAGACATGCCAAACTCTCATCCAATTTTTCCATCTTGCTCTTGGAAACCAAGAGTTCTAGGTGATATGCATTTCTTAAACCAGGTTTGAATGTAGCACATCATGGTACAGCATGATAAAGATAACTTTATTAGATATTGGTATACACTTAAGGAAAGTAAGGGCACTCTAATTAGCTAGTAGATGAGGTTCTTGGTTAGTTAATACGTCCTTTTTTTTTTTTGGCTGTGTTGGGTCTTTGTTGCTGCGTGTAGGCTGTCTCTAGTTGAGGTGAGTGGGGGCTACTTTTTATTGCGGTGCACAGGCTTCTCATTGTGGTGGCTTCCCTTGTTGCAGAGCAGGGGCTCTAGGTGCACAGGCTTCAGTATTTGCGGCATGTGGGCTCAGTAGCTGTGGCTTGTGGGCTCTAGAGCGCAGGCTCAGTAGTTGTGGCGCATGGGCTTAGTTGCTCCGCGGCATGTGGGATTTTCCCGGACCAGGGCTCGAACCCGTGCCCCATGCATTGGCAGGCGGATTCTTAACTACTGCGCCACCAGGGAAGTCCAGTTAATATGTCTTGAGTTTGTGCTCTGGAAGGTGCTCCCTGATCCCTTGCCCATACATAAGAGGGTACTGGAATTAAGCAATCATAGGCCTTTGTTTGCAAGACTTGGTATTTTTTGTCTATACAAGTCTCTTACAATCTTAGTTGGTTGCTGGCCACCTTGCTTTTTGGTAACTCTGGTTTAGAAACCAAAAACAGAGATGGTGTGTTAATCTGTTTTCTGTCCCTTAGCAATGTGTTACAAGTTTGGAATGCAATGTCTATCCTCCAGTCAACTAAATTAACTATGTATTTCTAATTTGGCCTTTGCATCCAAAATCATAAGCTGAGCAATGAGTTTAGGGATAATGCAGCTAGGATTTATCTCTGTCCACTTGCCTCCAAGTTGCATCTCAGGGAATGGTTCCTCACAATGGGACTAATTTGTCAAACTTTGTCAGATAGGATATACACAGCAAGAGATGCATGAGGTGATCAAGAATCAGGCTTTTTTCAGGGTTCCAATTATATCTTTTACTGAGTTTTCAACTCCTTAGCTGTTTGCACTAGCTTTAGCTCAGGACAGAGAATATGGGTTTTCCAAACCTGTACATTGCAGGTTTAGTTGATTCTCAGTCACATGGATTACTGAGTACATGCAGAAAGGGGGTGTCTTAGAAATATACAGTTGTTCCTCAGTACTCAAAGGTGACTGGTTCCAGGACCTGCCACAGATAGCAAAATCTGCAGATGCTTGGGTCCAGTAGTCAACCCTCCAGATCTGTGGATTCTGCATTTGCAGATTTAACCATGTATGTGGAGTCCCCCAATACTGAGGGCCACTGTATTTATTTTTAAAAATTCGCACAGTTTAAGGGTTAACTGTGTTCTTTCTTCTGCATTCATATAGGCAGCTTGAACTGAAATGTATCCCTTTCTTGTAGGACCTTGCTAATGGACACACTGCAAAATCCTGACATTTTTCTACCAATTCCCCTAAAACGTTAACCTTGATATAGACACTGTCTAAGATCTAAAATTTAAAAATTTGCTTGCTTGCTACAACATAGTAAATATTAACGAACCTCCTAAGCCAAGGAATCATTATCACTGTGCATGCCACCTAGACTTACCAGTTTTACATTTCAGGGTGTGTCATTTGTTGACACTGGTATTATTTTATATACTAGTCAGGAATAAAAACCCAAACCTTGCCACTTTGAGATTTCTTACTCTTTTCCAGTTTAACAGTCCGTTTGAATTTCACATCAATTTTGGATGCAAGTTCAGGGAATTCAAAGTTTAACATATTATTAGGCTTTTCTCTCTCTCTAAGATTTTATCTGGTTGCTGGAGGTAAGTCCTTCACTACCATAGCATTGCTGGAGGGGCATCTGGCCTGCTTGCTGTCTAAATCTGTTGCTGTAAGGTCTATTGTTGATACAATTTGCAATCTATTCTCTCAAAATGTGATTGTTTTTCCTCTGCCCTTACTTTAGAATTTATGGGTGTTAGTGTTTTTTCAATAGGATCCTCTATCCAACCCATGGATTCATACCACAGCCTGTGCCATGAGTTTCAATCACCCTGTACTGCAGCAAGCCTGTGTAAAGCGATTGCGCTCTTACTGTGAATCAAATTTACATACCTCTTAAGGAATTCTGTATCTCCTTTTCAGTTCAGTGTAGTCAAGGAACATGCAGGAGTGGGAGTGGTTATCAATGCTGCCTGGCCATCTGCTTAAACATATTATGTTGCCATTTCTACTTGATTGTAGTTGCCTGTGTTGGGCAAAGTTCCAGGTGGGAAACAGGACCCAAGCCACAAGCTCCCTGTTTTTGAATTCCGAAGTCTTCCTGGCAGTGTCTATCCCTTACCCCTTAGGGTTTCAACTCTGAGGAGAGAGCCAAGAAATATGTCTCAATTCATGAGCACTTTTTTCCTCTTGCAATACCATCAAGACTGCCTCTACTGTCTTGTAATGATTTCTTTCTCAGACATGTTCGTGCCACATGGTGACCAAAGGCCACAGATAATTTAAACTTTTGCTTAACTTCAGCCAGAGTGAGGTGCCTCTTTCTTAATAATGCTAGCCAAAATGGTGAGGTTGTCTCTGATTGGCTCCTTTTGTTAACCTGCCCATTCCTAAACCAATCCCTATGACTGAGGAATTATGGTACTTTGGTTGGCTTGATTCATGGGCCCACTCCTGTGGTATGGGAGTTAAGACCAGGAAATGGATGGTTGCACCTGGAGAAACAAGGGTAGATCTACATTAGTTAGGACAAATTCTCAAATATCAGTGGGTCACACAAAAGAATGCATAAGAGGGGCTTCCCTGGTGGCACAGTGGTTGAGAATCTGCCTGCCAATGCAGGGGACACGGGTTCGAGCCCTGGTCTGGGAAGATCCCACATGCCACGGAGCAACTAGGCCCATGAGCCACAATTACTGAGCTTGCGTGTCTGGAGCCTGTGCTCCGCAACAAGAGAGGCCATGGTAGTGAGAGGCCCACGCACTGCGATGAAGAGTGGCCCCCACTTGCCGCAACTAGAGAAAGCCCTTGCACAGAAACGAAGACCAAACACAGCCATAAAAAAATTAATTAATTAATTAATTAAAAAAAAAGAATGCATAAGAACTCTAACACAAGTTAATAGGCAGGCAGCTATCCTCCAAGTGAAGATTCAGGAAACCAGAGTCCTTCCACCTTGTGGCTTCGCCATCTTCTACACATGGCTTCCAATACAAATGCCTTAAGTTGCTGGGGAATGGGAGATGCTGGAGAACTTTTCATGTGATATCTTTTATGGACCAGAGATGCAATAGGAGCTCATCACTTATACTCACATTCCACTAGTTAGAATCTAATTGGCATATCTAACTGGGAAGCCTAATTGCAAAGGAGGCTGGGAAATGTAATCTAACTCTGTGCCCAGAAGAAGAATCTAGTGTCTGCAAGAGTCCACTATTCTGATCACTAAATATCCATTTTACCTCTCTTCCCAAACAAAGAACACATCCTACTCCAATAAAGACAACCTAGAAGTTCTATCCAGTTACTAGGTCGGGCTTAAAGTCTAGTTTTTAGGTAATGTGCAGTCCTCTTCATTAGGTCCAGATACAACCTATGAATTAAAAAACACAAGTTATCTCTAATATCACCCCAAATTCCAGGAAACATATTGTACAGTGGTAGATCAGAAACAGGTAACTACAATATGCTCTCATTAGGAAAAGAGAAAACTGTGAGACACTAGGCAATATAGATACATAACAATGATGAAATACTGAGCAGGCATTTTGTGGTCCATCTGCTGTGAGTGGAGGAAATTTTGATGAGATCGCAATTTAGTTTTGGAGGGGAATTTGTCCTCTGTCTTCTGTATGGCCCAATACTGGCCTCTGAAATGTTTTCTGCCCATTATTACCCATGGCCACGTCCTATGTGAGTATTGGGGAGTTGTAAAGCATTTATGCTCTATTTTCTACTTATGCAAGTTTGGGATGGAACAGCTGCCTCAAGGTTTTAACACTTGAACAATATTTGAATCAAGTTCATAATTTGATCAGTAATAAAATTCCTTCAAAAATTTAGTCCTATGATCTATTTGCCTCCAGTAACTACACCCAATTTATTCCTTTGCTTCCTTGCCCCCGTGTCAGTTTCTCAAGAACTTCATCCCAGCCTCCTTGAGGCCATCGAAAATAACAGCCTTGGATGGAAAGGCCAAAGCCTTGATCTGATTTTTGTTCCGGCACTAAATCTTGGGAGGACTGTACTCAAGGCCTCTTCTAGTTTCTTTTTTTTACTGTTCCAGGTCAAGAATTCCAAATATTCCTATGCACTTTCATTTCTGCAACTGTTTCCTGAGCTTATCTCTTTAGCAAAGTCTTGCTAAAAGTAAAATGCTAAAATGCAAAATACAGTATTACTTATACTCTTTTGAACTATTTCCTCTTATTATTGAGATTGTACTGAGCTACAGTCTCAATAGGTAGGTAATAGTTTTACCCCCCATTTTGCCACTGCGAAACATGGGTCTCCTTCCAGCCTCTGATACCAGTTTCTCCAACATCTGCTGCATCATCAGTAAGCCAATACCGCATATTTTATAGCATAAAAATATGGGGTACTGCCTAAGCAGTACCCCACTTCCAGCACCAATTTCTAGGTTAGTCATAGTCATTCTAGCTCCTGTAACATATGAATTCTCAAATCTCAATTTTCTCTCTTACAGGAAGTCCAAAAAGCAGTGTTTCTAATTTGGAGGTGTCTGTCTTCCAAGTAGTAATTTAGCCATTCATGCTCCTTCTCTCTTCTGGCTCTGGCCATCTTCAAAATACAGTTTTTAAGATCACCATACTCACTAGCTTCAAGTTGATGGACAAAGAGTGAAGATGGAAGGACTTCATTAAGCCTGAAAATGAGCATGTCACTTCCTTTTACACTTCACTGGCTAAAAGTCATTCAAATGACCACAAATAACTAAAGGGAAGTTGGGATATTTAGTCTAGCTGTTTGCCCAGGAAGAAGAAATAAGTTTCATGAATGACTAATCAAGTCTCTATTACAAGGTTCTAAAAGGAAAAAAAATGCTACATAAAAAGAACAGAAAGTCACTCCAGGGTCTTTGTCCATTCTAATAGGTGTGACCTTATTCTAATAGTTCCAACAAAATAATCATTTCCCTATTATATAAAAGAGTAAGAATTCACTTTGTTGTAAATAATGGGATTACTTCAAACAGAGTATTTGTGATAGTGTGATAGGTACATAAGTCAGACTGCAGAGGGTTAATAAGTGAAATTCAGATAACAAAAAGAGACATTGAATGTAGAATACTCTTTAAAGCTTGGTTGTGAAGGAAAGGAAACACAGTGGAACCACAAATGTAGAGGATTGAAGACAGAAAAGATAATAGAAGAGAACTCAGGGATTGGAACTAGAGTACAGACGGATAATTCATCTTATATAAGAGCTGGGAGTGTCTCATTCCTCTGATATTGGAGGAAAGGAAAGATCCAGAAGTACCTAAGTTTCTAGCATTTGGAAAATTGAAGGAGTTTGTGACTAATAGCATTGATCTTCTTGTGAAGTTTGAAGTAAAGTCACATAATGAAATGTGGTTGGGATTTAAAGACTGCAAAAGTATTCTGGTGGGAAGGGAGAAAAAGGTGCTGAAGAATATATAAGTAGGAGGTTAAGACCTAAATCTGTAGCGTTAAGATACATAATGTAGTGTACTGTTCTGCACAGAACTTAGCAACCGCTGTAGGAGAGGAACAGGCAGATGATTAGCACTTCGTGTGTATATTTACTATAACACTTATTACACTGTAAAGCCCCAGGAAGCAGAGACTTAGATTTTACAAACTATGCACACAGTAGGCACATGATGAATTTTTGCTTGAATGAATTGATTCAATCATTGCCAATTCTGCCATAGTACTCTGTAGAGTACTGGCAACTGCCCACATTTCATATGGTATGCCAATGCTAAAAAGAAAAAAAAAAGGCTAAAAAAATTCAGGCATACTCAGCTAAACTTAGCAGTCTTAAAACGGCAACTATGTCAGCTGAGACATACTTTTTATCTTGTGCCAGTACATCTTTCTTTGATGTTTCCTTCATTTTCCTTATGCTACTGTGTTATTGAACCTGAAAGGCATAAATCTAAGTTCAATAAGCTACGTTATTATTCCAAAAGTCCTGAAAGTTCTTCAGACACCTACAACTGAACTCACAACCCCCATCACAATATTCCTTTCAAGAGATTCACAGACAAGGATGACTACTTATGATGCTTACTTCACAGATAAAAAGCTGAGTAGGTGAGGGGTGGAAGGACAAAATCGAGGTCATTCACTGAATCGTCAGCAGAGTCTGGCACAGATTCTGCTTCCTTCTCCTGTTTTCTCCCCTTGGAAACTTCAGAGTCGTAGTGATCTCAGACTTCACTTAGTCGAACTCCTTTATGTTACACAGGTGTAAACTCAGGTTCAGGAAGTCTGACCCAAGACTTAGTCAAAGTGGGCTCTTTCCTTTACACGACGCCATCTCTCAAGATCCACAGCCCTAACTCACCATTTGGCGGTAGAAAAAAATGGCCAGAAACGAAACTACGTACAAGAGTCCAGAACCAGGCTCCACCTCCCGGATCAGGCAGTCCGGGCCTCCAGCTAACAAAGCGTCTGGTCCGTGCTTCGGTATGGGTTCCCCACCCGGCCCAGGCTGCTCCTCTCCAGCCTGCCCGCCCGCCCCCAGCACCGCAGCACTGCCCGCCCGCGGGGGCCCAAGTCCCGACCCTCGAAATCTCACTTTCGTGTTTCGGCCACCCGCGCGCCACCGCTCAGGCGACGACTGATGGCGTCATCCGTACTTCCGCCTGCGGCTGCGTTCTAGTCATCACCGAGGAAGGAAGAAGGGAGGTCTGAAGGGCTGTGTGCGGGGGAAATAGCGAGGAAAGAGAAGCAATCCGGGTGTAGCGGGCGCTACGGCAGTAACCGCGGCCCTCCTCTGTCCCTGGCGTCCCCCCATCGGAAGTCGCCCTAGGCACACTTCCCCCGACTCTGGGTAGTCTCCCCTCCGCTTGATCTCCCGACACCCCGGTCTCCCTCTTCGCCTCTAACCACCCCCTCCTAGCTCCCTCACGCTCCCTCCCTCTCCCTCCCTCCCATCGTCAGGCTCCCCGCCCTTAGTATCGCGAGACGAGGTGAGAGCTGGCGGAGCGGCGGCGGCGGCGGCAGCAGTAGAGGTGACCGAGGCGGTGGCGGCGGAGGCGGCACCGAGCGCTGTGTTGGTCCCGGTGCGGCCGAAATCGCGGTAGAGCGTAGCCCCCACGCCCCTCCCCCGTCCGCGCCCTCCCTCTTTCCCCGGAGATGGAGAAGGCTACGGTTCCGGTGGCGGCGGCGGCGGCGGCAGCTGAGGGAGAAGGGAGCCCCCCGGCGGTGGCGGCTGTGGCGGGCCCCCCCGCGGCTGCACCGGCGGCGGAGGTCGGCAGCGGCGTTGGCGGCGGCGGCGGCAGCGGGGCTTGCTCGGCCTCGTCTCCTCGTGGGATGGTGCGAGTCTGCGACCTGCTCCTGAAGAAGAAGCCGCTGCCGCAGCAACACCACAAGGCCAAGCGTAACCGGACTTGCCGACCCCCCAGCAGCAGCGAAAGCAGCAGCGACAGCGACAACAGCGGCGGCGGTGGAGGCGGCGGCGGAGGCGGCGGCGGCGGCGGCACCAGCAGCAACAACAGCGAGGAAGAAGAGGACGACGACGACGAGGAAGAGGAGGTTTCTGAGGCAAGGGCCTGGTTTCAAGGGAAGGAGGGAGGAAGGGAGCGTAAAGGGTAGGGGCCAAAGGTGGGAGGGGACTTGCGGTGGGACAGATTCCTGTGGGCTTGATCTGTCTTAGGGGCCAGGCTTTCCACTGCCCCCTTTCTTTCCCCGGCCGAAATTGTGAGGTGTGGACATGTGGGGGAGGGTAGCTGACACGTGGGGGTGGGAGGACCACGGAGTGCACAGAGTTGGTGAACAGCACGTTACCCTGGCATGGTTCACTCGGTTTAGGATGGAGGGAATCGCTTAGATTCCCTCTTTGCCCAGCCGGCGGGGTCGGCCTTGGGCCAGTAGGGCCGTGTTACTCCTGGGGCGGGGGCGGGACCAAAGCTGGAGGGGTAAGATAATAGGTAGATGAGTTTCGTGAGGAACGACTAGGAGGTTGGTACATTTCTCCCACTTGTGAGGTGGAGGGGAGCAGTTTTGGGGGGAGGCAAGGTTGTAATGGACTCAGAGCTAGGTATTTGTGTACGTGAGAGACACGTGAGAAGCTGTACTTTTCCATACTGTTCTGCTGCAGGTTTTTTTTTTTTCATAACTATTGTGGCTGCTGAAGTAACCTTCACTTCCTCAATCTCTCAAGGATTTTGGATGAACTGATCTTATGTCCATATACATTTATATGTAACTCGGTGGATGAAAAATATGTTTGATCCTTACATGTACATACTCTTACATTTTCAAATGCTTCCTTGGTGAGGAAGAATTAAGCTAGGCCCTGTTGCTTTCCACATAACGTCAGGCAGCTGAAGAGTCTGCTTTGGAGCCAGGCTTGGTTGTGGTGAGTTGGAATAGGAAGGCCTCTTGGTTTGTCCTAGTGATCTGGTTTCATAATAACTGTTTATAATTTTTCCTGGGTCCACAGACAGGCGGCGTTGCAGGACCTCATTCTTCAAAGAAGACCATTTAACCAAAACTCAGTAAAACATACCAACCATACTGAGAACAAGCGAAGAAGAGTTAGCCTTACTAGTTAGCAGCTCTTTTGTAACTCTTTTGTCCACTCCCTGAAATGGAAGCTTGAAAATCTTGATCTGAAGAAAGAAGTTGTAACTTAAGGCAGCAGAAGGAAAGCAGCTTTAAAGGCTGATTATAAATTAACTTATAAGAGAGAACAACTGAATTATCTAGAAGTACCACTTGCCATTTATTCTTTTCCACAAGCACAGCTAATTTTGGTAAAAGACTGGTTTTTCGAAAATTGCATTATTGGAACTTGGGTTCCCTAATTTCAAATAGGGAAATACCTTTTAAAGAATTTGAGACTTGTCTGTTAGTAGAAGACTAGATTCTCTTTGACCTCAGACTGGATGAAGTTATATCGGTAGAGATGTAATAAATAGTTCGTGCGTGTATACCAAAAAGATGGACACTCCCTGCTATTTCATTTAGCCTACTGAATTCTAAGGGTAGGTTTGTAGTGATAGATTTTGTATTGACCTAGTTGGGTGTTTCAGGATAGTGTGTTGCTCAGCCTGCATATGAAACAGTGAAGAGAAGGATGTGACAGGATCCTTATTTCCAGTAAAATCTATTATATGGTAGTTAGAATCATTCAATTGTATTATTTTTACAGAGATGAGAAACATTTTAGAGGTAATCTCATCTAACCCTTTTATTTTAAAAATGAGACTTTTTTTTTTTTTTTTAAGGAAACTGGTTGTGGTGGTAACAGCAAAAGTGGAAGTCAGAGTTTTCTAATGATTCAGACCAGTATACTTTTCATGACAATTTATTCCCTGTATCTCCCTCCTGACCTTTTTCAAAAACTAGGCCGTCAATTGCAAGGTAACACAATCATGCAGCTATGGGCAAAATACCAATATTTTATTAAGATTTTAAATTCTCGGATAAAGTATCAAGCTCTGGTTTGGAACTTAATATGAAGTTGAGTGCAGTACTTACTGAAATATTATTCTCTAAACTTCACATACCTAGATAGTTCTGTCCATTGGAATTGAGCCAAATAAGCAAAACTTTTAGTAATTCATTAAATCATGTAGAATAGGCTTAAGTTTGTAGGTGTGTTAGTTTTGTGAGTTGGGTTTGTTTTCCTTGGAAGATAGGAATGATATATGTTGACTGATCAACTAGGGGAGTGTTTTCTTTGTTTTTAATATGCTTTATTCTGTCTTCTGTACAGTGGTGTAAACAGTGGGTTTGTCATTTGTTATGGAGCTGAGTCAGGAGAAATAAGTGGAAGAAAGCACAACCATTTGTTTAAATCTATACAGGTACATGATGAGGGATAAGCAGGCAGGAGGACAGTATGTCTCTGCACCTGCCTCCATCCTTGACCAGAATAGAGAAATAAATAAACGTAATTGTCACTGTACACTATAAGCTAAATGGATGAGTTGTGCAGTGTTTTTCATTTCATTACCGTTTTATTGACATGTTAGCAGAAGTTTAACTTGCTAGAGCTAGGAAATCTTGTGGCTAATACTTAATTGTACTTACTTCCTTTCTGTTATTGGCTACACAATGAAAAATATGGATAACGTCTTTGAGATTATTCTTCCAATAAAAAAATCATTGAAAGGTTAAGAAGGAGTAAGAAAGGTTATAGTTTTGGGATATTTAACCTACAAAAGTGGAGGATAATTTAACAAGAATATATATGTTTACTTCGATGAAACGCTAGCTGGATATTTTGTATACCTGCTGGAAGAGGGAACACTGGAAGGAAAGGAGATTCAATTTAAATAAAAGCTTTATTTGAATGTTCAAGAAAAAGAATCTAATTTTTACTAAACGTTAGCGTAGGTTATTGAGAATTGGATTTTCTCTTCAGTATTTCAGAATAAGGATAATCATGTTTTAGATAATTTGTGTAACTTCAGATATTCCTTTACCCACCTCCCCAATCTGATGCAAAACCTTAGATCAAAAACTGAAAATTGCAGTAATTTCTCAGCTTTCAGTGGGTGACTAACCAATATGGAAAATAGAAATGTATTTCCTAACATAAAAGTTGTGATGCACATCTTTTCCGATTAGTGGATTTCCGATTAGATGGAGCTTGGATTCATATCTTTGGTCCATCACACACTACGTTTGTGATCTTGGGCAAGTTACATAACCTCTCTCCTGTTTCCTTATATGTTAATGGTGATAATAGTAGATTCTATCTTATAGCATTGTTTTGAGAATTAAATGAGTTAATACAGTTTTCATGTATTCCCATTTTCACCCTTAGGTGTTGTCATATTTGTTTCATTATTCATAAATGTTTGGAGTTTCTACTATATGGTAGGAGTTTTACTGTACTGAGTAAGCAACGGTGAGCAAAACTATTTTAAGACATTGATTTAAAAATATACCAATGATTAAATATAAGTTTGAGGAAGTATGAGAGTGAAAGCAAATGGTTAGATGTATATCCTGAATAAAGTATATGAGAAGTATACAGATGTTCGGAGGGGATATTCATACTCATTTTAAAGGCAAAGATACTGGGTTAGAAGGGTTTTATTTAGGTAACTTCATTAGGGTCACGTAGCTGATAAGTGGCAGAGTGGACTTAACCTGTGTTTGTTTGATTCAAAGCAAAGCCTGCCTATTCATTCACTCATTCACATACTCTGGTATGCCGTGTGATGTTGAGTACGACATCAGTGATGTTGGCATTTCAGATGAGTTAAAACAAATTCAGATGGCATAGGGGAAGATACTTTTTGGCAGTAGGACAACCACTGAAGACAAATTAGCTACCCTGAGCTTTGCTTTTCTTGTTCTGAAAAGCTCATTAAAAAAAAAAAATACAGAGAAGTACAGATAAATATATTCATATTTCCACCATTTAGAATTAACAGTTGCTAACAGAATGAAACTTTATAGTGAAAACCACCTTGTTTAGAGGCAATCTTTTTGCTTCTCCCTGCCTTTCAAGACTTACGCTTTTTAAGGTTATCTTAGAAAAAAAAAATTTCCTTTTAAATAGGAGATGTTAATTTAGGGTCTGGATAGGCTGTGAATACCCTGGAGTTAAACTCAAGATTTTGTTGAAGGTGCTTATAAGTTGTTGTTGTTTTTCTTCTTTTCTTCCCTTAACCTGTAGTATGTGTGTAAAACTTTCATTAGATACCATACTCAGAAGTATATGACCACCTCCTCCCTCCTTCCTACCTTGTTATTTTGAAACATTCTCACTGCGTGGTTGTGGGAAATCAGGCGAGCATTTATATGGATTGTTTAGAATTGGGAAACTTGCTTCTAAGGTAATGTGGTAATGAAGAAAGCATATTTATGTTGTGAAGTAGGGGGTTGCAGATTTATCTTTCTGGTAAATTAGCCCTATGCCTACTCTCTTTTCTCTTAAATTCTCATATTTTGCCTTTTAATCGATGAAGCATTTTCATCTAGTCTGCTATGTTCTGTCAGATCCAAAGACAGAAAACTTGTCTTACATATCTCTCTATCTCCTACTGCACTGTACCATGTGTGTTATTAATAAGTCATAGCGTCTTACCTTTGCTAGGATTTGGTGAAGTCAGATCTCCGAAGTAAAAATAGTTTATAAATATATCTTATTTAGTTACTTTGGACATATTTGGTACCTCAAGTCTTTTTTATTTTTTTAAAGATTTCTTCTTTTTTCAAAATATTTATGTATTTATTTATTTGGTTGCATTGGGTCTTAGTTGCGGCAGGCGGGCCCCTTAGTTGTGGCTTGCGGGCTCCTTAATTGCAGCTCGCCGGCTCCTTAGTTGCAGCACGTAGGCTCCTTAGTTGTAGCATGCGAACTCTTAGTTGCAGTGTGCATGTGGGATCTAGTTCCCTGACCAGGGATCGGACCCCGGGCCCCCTGCACTGGGAGCGCAGAGTCTTATCCACTTGCGCCACCAGGGAAGTCCCTGGACCTCAAGTCTTAAGGTAACAGAACTTGCTTGCAGCTATTTATGGTGGACCCCTGTCAGATGCTTTTATGGGATTCTAATTACTCAGTTTAGTCTAGTCATTAACCTCACCAACCTAATTGGAGTTAGTATTGTGAAAGTTTTAACTGTTGAATAATCATCAAAGCAGTACATTTTGACTCCCAGAAATTCACTAGACTATTTGCTAGACTGCTTCTACTAGCATCCAGATTAGACCATCAGTTGACTAGCAGGTTGATTTTTAGGCCCTTGAGAGTATTTGCACTTATGACAGTATATTCTGTATTTTTTAAGGATAATTTAGTGGCTTAGGAAATGTGGATATAATGAGCTTCCTTATAATTTTTCCGTACTTGACCATAGACAAAAAGGAATTTTTACTTCCTAATGGTATGTGAATTAGTGCCTGCTGATACCACTTATATTTTTGTTAGGACCGATAGGGGGCACCAACATCCATGGTAACCTATTCCAAATCTGACTAACTTCCTTCAGCTTTCGCCTTTTGAAAAAAAAAAAGTCATTAGGGAATAGAAGGTGATGGGTAGATATGAATACTCCTTCGAGTGCTTGGAACCTTACCTTCCTGGTAGAGTTATGCCTATCCATTTGCCACCCAGAAGCAAAATACCCTTCCTGACTTAACGGTGTTTTTACTTCTTAACTTTTTTTTCTTTTGTCTTTAGAAACTATTCTTATCGAATCATGAGGGGAAGTGGAATTGTAGAGCATTATAGGTATCATTTTATCATGATTTGTAATTTAGGGTTTTAATTATTGAAAAGGGACATGCTGGAAATTTTATCTTCCCCAAGAATGCTATGAAAAAATCAATATAGACTTAATTATTGAAAGCATAACTTAGGTTGACTTCTGTCATCCTACGAAACTCATAAACATTACCTGATCTTTTTAGAGTTGACTTTTTACGTTTACTTCAGGGTGAAACTAGAGATAAAAGAGGGTCAGGTGGAAAAACATGTAAATATCACAATACTTTAGGAATTCCTTTTGGAGCCAATATTATTAGTGTTCTTATAGATAATTTTGATATATAATAAAATCTCTCAAAGTATGTAGATAGATCATATTGAATTGTACTGATGGGAATGGACAACAAGATTATTGAGAATAGATTGAAAATTTTAAATAGGTTTATATGAGTCATGGGTAAAAAAATGTGCTTTTTTGATTAAATGGTCTGAAACAAAGCATGCTTTTTCAGTAAAAGTTCAACATAATGTTAAACAAGATTAAATAAGGTATTAGAGATAACCAAAGTCATAATTCTAATTTTAAATAATGCTAAGATACATCTGCAAAAAATAGATTATATATATTTCTGCCTGCTGTACCGTGAAAATGATTACTAAAACTAAGGAAGTTCTAGAGAGAGAGTTTAAAAATGATTGGAGGGTGAGGGATGGAAGCCATGATCAAGGAGGACTGCTGATTATCCTTAATTATATTCTCATTGCTCTTATTATTTAATGTTCAAATTAACCAGTTACTCAAACTGAGTCACAACATGTATTAGTGTTATTTCAATTTTGAAAATAAGTAAACTCATTTCTCATTTCTTGAGATTATTTGAAAGTATAGACTAGACATGGCAAATTTATGAAACTAGTTTATAGCTGTGCATCTCCGGTAGGGTGTATTCCCCTCCCGAGCTATCATTTGGTCTCATTTAATCTTTAATTTTTTAATCCTCCCTGCCCCCCAGTAAAAAAGAAAGGAACAGAAAAGAAAAGTGGAGAAATAAAAGACCTATCCTAAAATTAATTCTTGGCTTGGTCTTTCCTCATGGAGTGTTTTTTAATTAAAGAACATTTGAATGAAAAATATTTCAGAGAGATCTGTGGAAAAATTGGTTTCATCAGTTTTGAATTTGGAATAAAAAAACATTAACATGAAGTTCTGTTTTCCTTTTCTTCTTTCCTATTGCCCTAAATCTGAAACCTGAGAAGAAAAGGAAGTCTTCCTGTTTGTGTTACACCAAATCTGTTTTCAGTTTAGTCTTTAACCCCGTTATTGTCTTTTCCCTTCTCTGTGCCACATTTCCCTCTTGTTTTTTATATGAAGTTAATAACAAAAATAGTCCTGTTGCAAAGCCTCTAGTGTAGTTCTTACTAGTGTGAGATTTGGTATAGGAGTGGATTCTTTTACTTGTGAAACATTTATTGTGTATCTACTATGTGTGGCTGTTTTTACTATATAATAATCTCAACCATTTCCTTCTCAGGGAATATGAAAAAGTTAGCTATATTTAAAATCATAGCTCTATATAGTTAGTAAAACTTTTAAACTTGCACACGTGAAAACTTAACACAGTGATGGAATTCTGTTTTTTATGATTTTTAGAAGATAAGTATCACTATTAGTATATTTTTCTAACTAAGTTTATTTAAGAGGCATTATTGAGACCTAGCATAATCACTTCGGAATTTTGAGGGTTTTGAAGAAATTGAGACATTATTCCCAGCTTCATAAAATTTAAATCTTGTTGAGACAAAATTAATAATAATTTAAAACTGTGAGGATGATTTTAATCCTGTATGATTACTTTACTTGGGAGTCTAACAGTTTTCAGTGTATCTGTGTGCCTTTAGAATTGGTCTCATTATAGGGATTGTTCTGTTTTTGCATACTGATAGTGTAGACTTTACATCTTTTATGAGTGTCTCTTGGAATACTCACTAATTTGGGGTATTTTTTTTTATTTAAAAATTTTTTTTAAGATGAGGCCTGTTATGTGATACTTTTTTAGAGTGTCCTTGACTACTAAGTTACACCAAAGAAACATTCATTCTAATTTTACCCTGAAGATTTTGTAGTAAGAAAAGAGGTAGCTATACTAGTATACTTACGGTTGCTACAGGTAGAGATGGGTTAGAATATGAAAAATTGAGTTACAGGGCAATGTCAAATATCTTTTAAATTAGATCTTAAATACAGTGTTTCTATAATTAAACATAATTAATTAAGCATACATATTTGTAGAAACTTACACATATTTGTAGAAAATTTGACAAAATCAAAAAATATCTAAGGAATACAAAAATCATCTAATCTTTTTTCCAGAATTAATCATTATTATTTGAAATCATCTTTGCATTCTTTTTTTCCTCAGATAATGATTACGTATTTATTTAACTATAAAAACTAGTGATGCTTGTTTTGTAAAAAAAAAAAAAGAGTCTTCTAATACATGAAGGTTTTATCCAACTCTTAGAGTAAATGCTGCTAACAGCTTGGTGTATATCAAATGGTCTAGTTTCTTTGTTGGTGAGAGTGAGTTGAATGAGAGAGATGGTGTGGGTGTGGGTATGTGTGTGTGTGGGGGGGTGTCTGAGAGAGTATGTTAGGATTTGGCTCATTCTCATTTACTTATGAATGTTTCACAGTATGATGTTCATAATTTATTTGATCTTTTATGTTGGTAGACAGATTGTTTTCAGGACATTGCTATCACATACACATTGCTGAAGTGAACATCCTTTTACAGTTATTTTTGAGTATAAAAGTATTTCTTTGGAATGGATTCCTGGAAATGGAATTTAAGGGCCAGAGGTTATTCACGTGTTAATTTGATAAATGCTCCCAAGTTTTACTTCCATCAGCAGTGTGTAAGAATGCCACTGGATTTGATCATCTTAGTTTTTAAAATCTGTTAAACAAAAAATAGTGTTTTGTTTTTGTTTTCCTTATTACTGTTGACATTGAGCAAATTTTCCTGTTTATTTTTTATTTGGATTTCTTTTGAAAATTTCCTGTTTTATCTATTATTACAGTTGTTACTTATTCTATTAGAGTTTTTTTTTCTTAGTGATTTGTGATGCTGTTTATATTTATGGGTATTAATCCTTCACGGTGTTGTTGCAACATATTCTCTGTTTACATTATTTTTACAACGTAGAAAATTTTTTATTTTTTTGTAGTAAGATGAATTATTCTTTTATGACTCCTTCTTTACCCCAGTATTTAAACAAAATTTCTTAGATATTTTCTTTTGATACTTCTATACTTTTTTTCCCAAAGATACATGGATATCTTTTTGGATATAGTATTTAATTGTTTATCCATTTCTTATTTACTCTTTTCATCAGCATTTGACCTTGCTGACCAATCCTTGCCTCTTAAAAAGTGCTATTCTCTTTGCTAATGTAATACCCCCCTCTCCTGTTTTTACATTACTAGCTGCTTTTTTTGGTCTTCTTGCTTCCTCCCACCCCCTTCACTGTACATCCTTTGGTTATTTAGTACATCATTGCTCATTCCTGGGCCCTTTTTGGTCTTTTATCTGCTTACTTCTTAGGTGATTTTATCTAGTTTTGTGTCTTTATATATGCATTTGCTAATGACTCTCAAGTTTATATCTCCAATATAAACCTTTCTTCTTGAGTACCGGGCTAAAACTTCTGGCCACCCAACAGTTGTACAAACCTTTCTTCTAACACATAGTCTTCTTTCTTCCTCAAGAGAATCAATCCAAAGTCCCATCTGGATACTACATATAGCTCACAGTGTAGGATATCTACATAATGCTTGTCCTCTTAATTCAGTCCAGTAATCTGTAAAATAATAAAAAACGTATCTATCCTTCCTTTGCCCAACCCATTGTACAGTGGTGAATAGGAATAGGATAATCATAATGACAGCTTCTTTGGAGAAGGAAGGAGTAAGTAGACAGCAGTCATTGGTCCATAGTAACAATGAAATCCTTCTGGACAGGAGAAGACTGCCCTGGCAACTATGTAAAATCCTTGGTTAAACTCTGATTTTGCTCTCTGGGAGGAATGCCCTTTTGAATATTGTGTGTGTCCTTGGCTTTGTTCTTTGGTGATTATTCCTTGTTATCTTCCTTTGCCACATCTGAAGTAGTAGGCATTTGAGATTGCAAAACTTTTATAGCACTGTACCAGTTGGCATACATTTAGGGGCTGCGGGGTTACTTAAAGTTCAGTTATAGAGTTTTATAGGCCAGTAATGTGGTTTGATGGTAAATCTGTCTCAAACATTTAATAGATTTCTGTTCTGTTTTCTTTAAGTCAGTACCATGTGATATTAACTACAGCAGGTCTCTTTTTGTCATATTTATTTTGAAATCAACTCATTCTCTTACTTCTCTCTCTACTAGGCCTTTTCCTTTCTCCCTGTCTTACCTGGCTACCTTGAGGGCATCTGAAATAATAGGCTTCGGTGACATATCAGTCAGGATTTAACCAGAGAGGCAGAACAAGTAGGAGGTTTATATATGCTAGATAGATAGATAGATAGGTAGAAAGATAGATAGATAGGTATATATTAAGAAATTTATTACAAGGAATTGGCTTACACAATTCTGGGGGCTGGCTAACAAATCTAAAATTTGTAAGGTAAGCAGTTGAAAAGGTAAGAGCTCAGGCAGGCTGGAACACATGGGCATATGCTGAAGCTGTTCTCCATAGGCAATTAGAAAAGGAAGATCCGGTGAAGGGATAGCAGCTATAGACTCAGCTGGTGTTTGGAGTCATATTTGTCAGGAAGAATCCAGTCTCTTTTAAGAGCTCAGCTGACTAGGTCCAGCTCACTAAGGATGATCACCCTAGCTTATTAGGGACTTTAATTATATCTGCAAATCCCGCCCCCCTACCTCTAACAGCAGCACCTAGATTAGTGTCTGAATAACTGAGAGAAAGTATTTACCAAATGGCTGTTGCCCTTCTTTCCTCTTAGTTTACCCTAACCAACTTGACACATCAAAAATCATCATAGGTGGGAAAGAAACACCCTGTACCTGATCTTTGTTACTGTCTGACAAAGAATCTCTGAGGTCAGAAAGTTAACTCCTTGTGTTTGGAATGCAGAAACAACTGCCTTTCCCAAACTTGAGAGACCCCAAATTAGACTGTTATAGAGTAGGGTTTGCTACTGAGAGATCTTCTCAGAGAGATCTCTGCTTACAAACTGCCTTATTCATAGTTGAGTTGATCTTTCTAGTTATTCTTTAAACAGCTAACACATCAATATTTTGAGTTTTTCTAATTGCTTTTCTTGGAGCTCCATACCTGGTAGTCTTGTGATGTGCCCTACTCGTTATTGCAGGCAAGAGTTTTACAAGATGCTTTGCTACTGCATAAGACTTGCTGGCTTCCCAGCCTGATACGCTTCCTTGCTACCTGTCTTCTAAGCCTTATCAGAATTTTTAGGAATTTGTTATTGCAGCATTCCACTACTAACTTACTGTATTAGTTACGGTATAGGATGGGTTATTTGAACAAAGAGACTCCAAAATACATGAAGTTCAAACAGGGTAGATTATGTGATAATCTGGGGGTAGTCCTTCATGTCATTCGTAGATCTAAGTTTCTACTGTTTTGTTACACCATCCCTTAACCTGTGCTGTCTAATATGGTAGTGACTAGCCATATTATGGCTACTGAGCACTTGAAATGTGGCTCTGGATTTTTAATTTTATTTAATTTTAAATTAATGTAATTTAAATAATCATATGTGGCTAGTGGCTACCATATTGGAGAATGAAGATACAGAATGTTTCCATCATCACAGAAAGTTTTATTGAATAGCTGTGCCTTAGAGTGTTGACTTCATCTACAAGTTCTAATCTGGTTTACTAGCATTATGTCCATGTTTCACCCTATTGTGGGCTGAATTGTGTTTCCTCACAATTCATGCTGAAGCCCTAACCCCCAGTATCTCAGGATGTGACAGGTTAAATCAGGTCATGTAGGGTGTGCTCTAATCCAGTCTGACAGACATCCTTATAAGAAGAAGAAATTTGGACATAAAAAGAGACACCAGGGATGTGTACACAGAGAGAAAAGGCCATGTGAGGGCACAGTGAGAAGACGGCTATCTGTAAACCAAGGAGAGAGGCCTTAGAAGAAACCACACCTGCTGACACCTTGATCTTGGACTTCTAGCCTCAGTAACTGTGAGAAAATAAATTGCTGTTGTTTAAGCCACCCGGTCTATGTATTTTGCAAGGCAGCCCTTGCAAACTAATACACAGCCCATGAGAAATAAGAACTAGAAAAGTGAGCACAGATAGCTTCCTTTTAAGGAGTTGACCAAGAAATTGCAAACATTACTTCCTGTTATATCCTGTTGGCCAGAACTTAGTTATATGTCCATACCTAGGACCTAGCTCTTGCTCTATGGGCATTATACCCAGATACAACTTGTGGGAGAAGTGTTTTACTAAAAGAAAAAGGGGAGTGTGGATATTGGGGGATAGTTAAAGACTTACACCAATATAATTCTAGGATTACATTGTCCTTATGGCTAGCAATATAAGAAAAAAAGTCACTTCTGGCTCCTGAAATATTCTTTTTGGCCTAGTTTGGGTCATGTGTCCATTGCTGAACCAGCAACTTCTACTACGGAAGAAGATTTCTTTGTTCAGGCCTACATCATGTCTTTCCACTCCATCTTGGAGGTGGACTAGGAGAGGTCATTCCCACCTGAGCCATCTCTCTCCATCTTTGCTGCCATTACCCTAGTGCTGGCTATTATCTTACTTAGACTTCATAGCAGCCTCCTAATTTGATCTCCTAGCTTTCTCTTCTGGTCTCACCATACTCCATTTATTATTCATGCAACAACTAAGCTAATCTTTCTGAAATGTAAATTGTTATTTGACTTCTCATCTCTCTTAGAATAAAGCCCAAACTTCTAACTTGGCCTTAGGATGTTATATTGACTCCAATAAATGATTGTCTTTTGTCTCTTTTTCAGTATTTATATCTGTCGTTTGTTTTTCTTCTCTTATTGCATCAGATTTGAACAGGCCCAAAATGTTGAATAAAAGTGGTAATATAGGCTATCCTTGTCTTTCCCTTGTTTTAATGGGAGTGCTGTTGGGTCACTATTAAGTATAATCCTTTATCAATTTAGTATATCTCTTTCTTTTACCCTACTAAATATTAGCAGAAATGTATACTGAATTTTGTCAAATGCTTTTTTGGCATCTATTGAAAAGATCATTTCTTCCTCTCCCTCCAATCTCTTCATATAATGAATTGCAATAATAAATTTCCTAATTACCTGTGTTTGAGATACTTATTATGATGTAGTTTTCTTTTAACATACTGTTGGGTTTGATTTCATTAAGCTTTTGATTTATATTTTCTATGGAGATTATTCATTTCATATTAGATTTTCAAATTTATTGGGAGAAACTATAGATAATTTCCTTCTTACATCAGTCTTATAAAATTTGTGCTTTATAGATTTAATTTATATGCATCCTTTTTCCTTTCAGTCTTATATGTTGTATTTTTAACTGTTTTTGCCATTGAGTTGTTAGAAGTTCGATCAAGTGCTTTATTTGATCTCTTTATAGTCAAGTAATTTTTTAAGTGGCTTAAGTAATTTAGTGTGTACTTCTTAATTGTGTATAATTTAAACAATTTAATAACAATACAACAAAAATTTTATTGTTTTAAGCACTTAAGTGTACAGTTCAGTAATGTTAAGTATATTCACATTGTTGTGTAACAGATGTTCAGAACTTTTTCATCTGGTAAAACTGAAATTCTCTACTCATTAGACAGCAACTTTACATTCTCCTTTCCGCCAACTCCTGGCAGCCAACATTCTACTTTCTGTTTCTATGAATTTGACTACTTTAGATACTTCATATAAGTAGAATCATATAGTACTTGTCTTTTTGTGACTGGCTTATTTCACTTAACATGATGTCCTGAGATTCATACATGTTGTATCATGTAACAGGATTTCCTTCCCTTCTAAGACTGAATATCCCATTGTATGTATATATACCACATTTTGTTTTATCCATATATCCATCGACGGACATTTGGGTTGCTTCCACCTCTTGGCTTATTGTGCCTGTTAATTTTTACACTCAATTCTTGTAATTCGAATTTATACTGGCTTTGGAGGAAGACATGAACTTAGTCTTATGTTTCCAAATAGTTAATCAGTTGATTTAGCTATTTCATCATCTATCCTTTCCCACTATTTGAAGTACTACCTTTATTTCATATATTTAGACAATAGAACAATAGACTGGGTTATATCTGCTCAGTATGTATATCTTTATATGTATTGTATTTGTATAACCTTAAGGCCCACGTACTAAAATTAGTTGTTTGTACTAAGCAATTTCCTGTGCTTTTTGACAAGTAGCTAACATCTGTAGGGTTTTATGGTTAACAAAGTAATGTTCCATATTTTTCATCTTACTTAGTGGTCTTTTGAAAAAAATATATATATATATATTTTTTTTTACTGCCTGTTAAGCCTGTAAGCAGGGTTGGCTTCTTTCCTTCCTTTCTTCCCTCCCTCTCTTCCAGATTTCTACTAAAGAAGTAAAGGTGCCTTCAGCACCAGCATCTGTACCATGTTCTTATTGATTTGTGATGTCATTAGCCTTAACTAGGCTGCCTTTTGGACTTGAACACCTCCATAACACTATTAGAGCAGGATCTACAAACTATGAATGTGTTTTAGTTCTCTTGCATTATCATTCTGGTGTTCTTTAGTTTTGTTTCAATATTTTAAAAATATATCTCAAATAAACCAGGAATAATTTAATACTTATGCAGCTGCTATTCAGGAAATGCCAAAATAGCAGAGCTGCTATATGACCTGAGATAGATGTTTTAATTCTATTGAAGAGATGATACATCTTTTAAACTGAACCTATGCTAAAGTATGTAGCAAAGTTACTAAACTATGACTGATGTTTGTTTATTTAATGTTGGTGGAGTCTTAAAGGGAGATTGCATTATCTTTTTTTTGTTATTAAATCATGTAGTAAATGTAAATTGTGTACTTGTGTAAACAAATTTTTGTTTTGCATAAATGGGGTCATTATAAAAATATTACGAAAATTTCTTTTTAAAATTAATGGTCTTATCATAGACTTTTCCCATATAAATACACTTATCGTTTATCTTATTCTTCTTAATGGCTGTGCAGTGTTCCCTTGTCAGGTATCATGACTTCCCTGGTTTTATTGAGTGTTTTGGCTGTGTCCAGTGTTCTACTACAAACAATACTGCAGTGGACTCTTTTTGATATGTATCTCTGTGTATGTGTGTCTGTATTTTGGTAGGATGTATTCCAATGGTGAAAGTGCTAGACCAAGGGTACATGGGTCTCTTCCTGTAACTCCCATTTTGTTATGTGTATGAGCACTGTATTTTTAAAACTACAGTGGTTTTGTAGTGGTTTAGTATGTTTTAGGATGTGCTATGTCAGATGTCAGCTTTCAAGCCCCATTAATATCTATTCTCTGTGGATGTCACTCTGATAGCTGCTTTACCCATTAAGAGCCAGATAAAATATCACCTCTTCCCTGAAAGTATTCATAACACTTAGAACATTGGGTAATTATAACCTCAATAACTAGTATTTTAATAACTAGTATTTTAATGAGTGCTTACTATATACCAGGCACAGTTCTAATTGCTTTATGTATAGTATCTCATTTAACCCTCACAACTCTAAGAGGTAGATAATAATATTATGCACAGTTTGTAGTTGAAAAAAAATCAGGGAAAAGAATAACTTGCTCAAGGTCACAGTAAATGATGGAAATAAGATACAAACATGGGCAGTCTCACATCAAAGTCTGCTTTTTTTAACTTCTATAGTTCACTGCCTCCCTACTACTCTTTCATGGTCTCCCTAGTAATTGCTCAAGAGATGTTTTGTATAAATTGTAGAACTCACTAGCTTATTTCATGTTGCATTTTGGTCATCTTTACAGATCTGTGTGAATGACATCTTTTTCTAGTTTATGACTTACGCCTGGGTCATTATACATAAGCAGTAATAGTCCTGGTATGTTTAAGAGTCGGTTAGAACACCATATTATAAAACTGCACCCCACACCCTTCAAAAAAAAGACTTTATAGGAGTGTAGTTAATGTTGCTCTGTTCTGTTACATCTTGTTGTTTCCCTAACTCCATCTTGGGAAAAATTCATGTGATTGATCTTGAGATGGATTTCATAGATTGTGAGTGAATCGTATACTATTCTTCCCCTTTTCTGGAACGTCAAGTGAAAATAGATACCTTGTAGGTGACCTCTTTTACAGTAAGTTCTTAAAATGTGAAGTGAAAAGAATGCTGTCTTAGACCCTACTACATCTCTCAATTCATGCTGTCAAGTAAGTGTGATGTGCAAGCTAAATCTCTCAGCCTCACCTAAGAGGGACATCATAATACCTTCTTTTGCTGGGGGTCAGATTAGCTAAGTGTGTGCAAACATTTGTGAACTATAACAGTCTCCGTAAATATTAGTTTTTAAAACTGAAGTTTGAGGAAGAATGGAGAGTGTTGTAAAAATGGGGTTACTGACTAGTAATATGTTTGGTTGTTTTTAAAAAATACAATTTAAAATCTGTAAGTTAGAAAAATCTGACTCTTTTATTTTCTTTCCTGACTCCATTTAATTTGATTATTTTATTGAATTCATAGACTGCCAATAAAACTCTTCAGCTGTAATTGTGCATGTGGGTTAATTTATTTTAGGTGGAGCCGGTGTTAGCATAGGAAGTGGGATTCTGTAATGAAGATTCCACAAATAATAGTTGTGTGGGTTAAATGATCTTTTAGGATTATATCCTGGATTCATTAGATCTTTAGTATTTAAATAGAATATATTCTTAAATTCCCCCAGAATTTAAAGTTTTTTTTACTACTTAATTATACTGTTAATAAAGAGGGACAGATAAGAGTAATGGGAAAGTCAACATCCTTTTCTTACTCTTTTATCTCCTTTTCTGGGAATGATGAGGCAAGCCGTATTCGGTGACTTCTCTGCTGTAGGCTTAGCAGGTGATTCAGTGGTTCTAGATAAAATGGCCAGATATCAAAGCAAAGATCTGACCATGCTGTTTTCTTAAGTCTCAGAACTTTTTTTTAAAAATAAATTTATTTATTTTATTTATTTATTTTTGGCTGCATTGGGTCTTCGTTGCTGTGCACGGGTTTTCTCTACTTGTGGCGAGTGGGGGCTACTCTTCGTTGTGGTGTGCGGGCTTCTCATTGCGGTGGCTTCTCGTTGTGGAGCATGGGCTCTAGGCGCATGGGCTTCAGTATTTGTGGCACGTGGGCTCAGTAGTTGTGGTTCGCAGGCCCTAGAGCGCAGGCTCAGTAATTGTGGCGTGCTGGCTTAGTTGCTCCACGGCATGTGGGATCTTCCCGGACCAGGGCTTGAACCCGTGTCCCCTGCATTGGCAGGCAGATTCTTAATCACTGCGCCACCAGGGAAGCCCCTTAAGTCTCAGAACTTTGAAAACATATCCCTAACTTACTTTGTGGATTGTTCTTTCACTTGTACCTTTCCTTCCTTTTTTTTTTTCTTACTCTGCCCAGTATTACCACCTCTCAGTCCAAGATCCACTCCACTATTCGACCCAGTTTGCTGGCTCCAACCCAAACTCTGGTACTGGGTTCTCTTAGCCAGAGCCGTGTTCTGGAATATATTTTAAGTTGTTAATGTGTTTTAGGTATGTGGGAGGTGTTTTGATATGTAGAAGTTCTTGCCTACTTTATCCTTATCACCAGATCCTCTTATCTTGTATGCCAAGACATAAAAAACATGGGCTTGGTATTGCAGCTTTTTGTCTCCATGCATGAGCAACTTCGTTTTGTTTCCCATGGAGCCCAGAAGAATAGCAAGGGGAGCCATTCATTGGCTTAGACAGCCTTGAATGTTAAGATTCATAAATCTTAATCAAATACTAAGGGCTTCTGACCTTACTACTAGAAGCAGAAGTTTCCCTGAAAATCTTAATTGAAGGGTCAGATTCCAGTTTCATTAAACCCCGGGCATGTGAATACTTGGCAATTTCTGTGCCTGACATAAAATTACATTCCATTATAAAATAACCCATTGCCTTTGTATTTGTTTTCCAATATTTCTCCTGGAAAAAAAACATTATATGGAAAAAGTTTAAAATCAAGTTGGGAAACTTTTGCATCCTGCTTTAATACTTTGTGACTTTGGGAAAATTACTGTTTAACCTCATTTTCTTCATCCATGTTGGGACTAATAATTTTTTCTAACAGAGTTTTTCTAAAGAATGGAGATAATCTCTATATCTAGTACACTGTCTTATATGTTGGAGGTATTCATTACTTAGTTTTTTTGTATTTAATTGTTAAATGTAATTCTTGAATGAAGTTGTCATTGTTCTTTTCCAGTCAGGAGCAGTTTTCTTTACCTTTTTTAGGTCATGGATTTTAGTTAGATTCTGATGAAAACTGTGGACCCCTTCTCCCTCATATGTACTTAAATATATACATACAGCATTTTGCAAATTTCAGGAGGCTAGAACTTTTGAGGCATAGGTCTATGAACCGTGAATTATTTACCTTAGGTGATGAGTACTGGATTTCATCTTTCATCCACTGAGGAGTTCAATGACCTTCTGTACTTTTTATCACCTCTAAAATTAAAAAGTAAACAACCCCTTCCATACCTCTCCTCAAATAATCATATCAAAGCTAAAGAATTTTTCTTCCAGAAGTGGACACTATATAACCTTTCAGAGAGTTTTCTTTGGATATATAATAGATTAGAACATTTTAAATCACTACCAGTCTTTCTTCCTTTGTTCTTTGTGAAACCATTGGAATCTTGACTCAGAAAAAACTAGTTAAGAGATAATTGGTTTCTATATATGCTTTTCTTTCCCTAGAGGTATGAAGGATGTCTTAGGAAATGATAGGATGCACTTAATAAAGTTTATAGCTATTTCCTCATTCTGTGTTTAACACCAAACTATAAAGCTTTAATTTTATTTCTTCTGGCTTATTTTACAATTTTTGTCTTAACTTTTCTTTTAAATATGGTGCATTGAGTACATTCCTTTAACTTTCTTTCTTCCCAACATCCCACTTATATGGTTTAAAGATTGAACTAAACCACAGTTTTGAAAAGCAAGGGACAGATGTTATTACACTGGTCAAACTACCTTAAAGAGGAGTAAAAGGACTTCATTAGCTCTGTAGCTTTATATGTGCTCGGATGTGTGTGGGGAAGGAGGGAAGATCCATCTTTAGGAATGGATAAGTCCATATTTGAATAATATCATCAGTACTGGTTTTCTTTCAACATTTTAGTCTCTCTTTTCTTCTGTATTAGTTTTATTTTCAGCCAGGCAAAGATGGCTGCCAGAGGAGAGGGGGGATGGGATATTATTCTAGCCAGACCTGGGTCATATGGCCACCCCAGTGGTAGCTGGGAAGACTCACCTCCACCCAAATCACATGTAATATTTTCCCCACGGACAAGAGGGATTATATTACTAGAAAAAGGGACCGGGGAGAATGTGTGTTGAACAGTAAAATTGCAGTTGACAGTCCACTACAGGTACCATCAGAGGACAAGAAATTATGAAGAAGATAGGAAGTTCATGGGATTGGATTGACAGCAAAATCTCAAAGGAAACTGGAACTCAAGATACCAGAGGTAAGCTCAGGATTTCCTAGGGGAACCTCAGAAAGACTCCAAGCTTGGAGTCAACAAGTACAGAGAACAGTAGTGGGCAATTGGGTAATAATCAAGAATTTTAAAGAATTATTTTCCAAAGTGCTGCATTAGTTGGACCTCCTTCCTGCCCTTTCTCCAGTCTTAACAGCCCTGGTGGCAGTCATGCCTGCCCTCAGGCCAGAAGTCTAACTGTTCTCTTTTAAGAAAGTAGATTAGCAATTCAGTAGGACATCTGAGGTGTTGGAACCTGAGAGAGAAGCAGAGGCACTGAAGCATGCCTCTTCAGAGAATAGCCGTTTTGGCGGATCCCAGCAAGTTTAACTTCCTGTCTAGGTACCTTTCTGGGATACCTGCTTAAATAGTACTACCCTCCCATTTAAGGGAGACACCATTTGGGAAAACAAATTCGAACAACCTCAGAGAGAGCCAAAAATAATCTTTTTTATGCCAATATAAACAGACAGACAGTTGAGGAGAATAAAGATGGAAGAGGATTAAGATGAAAGAAAGAACAGCTGACCTCAGATAAAATTCAGAAGAAAGCTTCAAAGAAAAAAAAGTGTAATATGTATTTTACTAAGATTCAAGAACATGTTGCAATGATTAATCATAGTTTCATTGAAAAAGTGGCAGAGAACCAGGACAGATTTTGAAAATTATGAAGATAAATTTTAATGGATGGGTTAAATAACAATTTAGCATGAATCAAGACTGAGTTGTTGATTTGGAGCCAAAGAGGAGGAACTCTGTGTATGTGAAGCAAAAAAAAAAAAGAAAGAAAAAAAATCTGGAAAAATTGAGAGAAAAAGAGTACGGAAAATACATCACAAAGTTTTCATATCTGTAAATATGAGTTCTAGAAGTAAAGAACAGGAAGGTGGAAAGGAGAAAAATATTGAAAGAAATCATTGAAGAAATATCATGAGCCAGAGAAAGATAATGAATTTCAGATTAAAGGAACCCATCTAATACCACACAGGATGAATGGAAAAAGACCTATATCTAGACACGTCTGGCAAAATTTCAGAACTCTAAGGATAAAAAGAAAATCCTCAGTTACTGCCAGAGACAGGGAATAAAAAATGGAAAATCAGGTCTTCCCTGGTGGCGCAGTGGTTGAGAGTCCACCTGCCAGTGCAGGGGACACGGGTTCGTGCCCCGGTCCGGGAGGATCCCACATGCCGCGGAGCAGCTGGGCCCGTGAGCCATGGCCGCTGAGCCTGCCCGTCCGGAGGCTGTGCTCTGCAACGGGAGAAGCCACAGCAGTGAGAGGCCCGCGTACCGGAAAAAAAAAAAAAGGAAAATCAAATAACTGAGTTCTTAGCAAACGTGCTGAACGCTTGAAGATAGTGAAGCAGTATTTTCATCATTTGGGGGAAAATACTGAACTTAAATTTTTTATAGTTAACCACATTATTTATCATATGAGGACAAGTATATTTTTATATTTAGAAAAACTATGTACTTGATATGAAAATATTTGAGACACTATAATACAGTGGAAAATATAATCCAAGATAGAGGATATGGTGGTAGGGCAGTGTCGGGGGGAGGAAACTGGTAGCTACAGTGGCAGTCTTGGACCTTCAAAAAGAGCCAAAGAGAGGGCTTCCCTGGTGACGCAGTGGTTGAGAGTCCACCTGCCGATGCAGTGGACATGGGTTCGTGCCCCGGTCCGGGAAGATCCCACATGCCGTGGAGCGGCTGGGCCCGCGAGTCACGGCCGCTGAGCCTGCGCGTCCGGAGCCTGTGCTCCGCAACGGGAGAGGCCACAACAGTGAGAGGCTCACACACCGCAAAAAAAAAAAAAAAAGAAAAAAAGAACCAAAGAGAGCTAGAAGAAAATTCAAGTGCTGCCACTCTTAGAAAACATGGACAATTCTATTTCAACCAGTAATGTCTAAATGATATAAAATTACATTCTCTTCAGTGATTAGTATTTACTTAGTCACATTATAAATGCAGTTAATTAATTTTTAGTTTTTAGACTCAACCTAGAAAATATATAAGATAGACTTGATTATAGTTATGGAATAGTTAAGGAGTATAGTTATAAACCTTTATAATATAAAAATAATATAACCTATAAAATTGCGAGATAGAGGGCAACAAAGGAAGGGTTAGTGCTCATTTCTTCAATGGACAGTCAATAGATAGCATATAAAAATTGGTAAATCAAGAAACAGAAGTAAAATGATGTTAAAGTTAAGCTTGTAACCGCACTGGAAGTCAGTTAACAGCGTTAACAGTGTATTGCCATTTTGTTTCAGGCCAGTAACAAAAAGATTTACTGTTCACCTTGTGCCTTTGTGGCCTTCGAATTTTTTAAAAATCGCACTTTCATGCATCATATTTATAATACTAAAAAGATTGCAGATGTGTTTCATTTATCTACCTAAATAATAATACTTTTATTTATAAAGTGCCATTCCAGGACCACATGGTTTTTAGAAATTCTGTGAGGTAGGTAGAAATGGAGGACATACAGAAATTAATTCCAAGAAATTGGAAAGTTGCATAGAATACAAATATGAATACTTTTATGTAAGATGCATAATTATTTCTTGACTGGCTTACACTCTTTATTCTGTATGTCAATTCCGGAGTCCTTTCCATGATTCTTTTTTTTTTTTTTTAATTTTATTTATCTATGGCTGTGTTGGGTCTTCGTTTCTGTGCGAGGGCTTTCTCTAGCTGCGGCAAGTGGGGGCCACTCTTCATCACGGTGCGCGGGCCTCTCACTATCGCGATCTCTCTTGTTGCGGAGCACAGGTTCCAGACGCGCAGGCTCAGTAATTGTGGCTCACGGGCCCAGTTGCTCCGTGGCATGTGGGATCTTCCCAGATCAGGGCTCGAACCCGTGTCCCCTGCATTGGCAGGCAGGTTCTCAACCACTGCGTCACCAGGGAAGCCCTTCCATGATTCTTTTAAAAAAAAAAGTTTGTTAAAAATTTGGATGTATGGGAAAATTCTGAGTCCTTCTTCCCACCAGTGCCTTTAAATAAGATGACATTTTCTCTGACATACTGAAGACTGGGATTAGAAGCCTGGTTTTTCCATAAGAAGAAAGTCATGTGATCAAGGAGAGCTACAGCTACTGGCGGCAGGGTATATCTTCTGGAAAAACTGGAAGAAAAGATGGGAATAGAGATGGCCTTTTTTATCTTTCTGAAGATAGAGCTTATCTTATGTCCCTAGCTGGACAATATTTGTTGAATGAAAGAATTTATTTTGATGCCACTTCAACTTAAAGATAGGTTGGCATCCTGTTCCTACTGTACATAGGTAAAATGTTTTTTGAAAGCCTAATTTTAGGAGTGTTGCATCAGAAACGTCTTTTGGGAAGCACATTTCTAATTGTATGTTTGTCATATTTGATTTTAAAAATCATGAAATATTATGCTGTTATATGCATATAAGTACTGAAAGTGTAAACTGCCAAGACCCTAAGACCTAAGTACACTATCTATAATGATTCTACTTAAATTATACAGTTTTCTAGGCAAGCTGGAGTGCTTAAAAAGAAATCAAATTATGCAAATATATACCCTTAAAATAACTTATGAGAAATACTTTAAAAACTAAGCATTTTACTGGAAATTGTGGAATTTGTGTTAGAGAGAGATGGTTTACCTGAGCGTACAAAAACGAATATTAAAGTATAAAATTATATTTGGCAATTCAGTTATGCTTTGAAACATTTTGTAAGCTATTGGTTTTTCAGTGGCTACCCTTTAAAGAATATTAACTGCCTTCACTGAGAGACATTGGCATATGTGTTCTTGAAGAGGATGGGAATTCTCAAGTAATTGTAAATATAGTTGACTCTGTTAAGAAATTGATGAAAGAGCTATTGAATGATATGAATGTGGGTTAAATTTGGTTTCATAAAACATAGTAGTGATTTCATAAAACATGCTGGTGTTTATCTGTTACACACATAAAAGTTGTTATATGTTAACTTCTGTTTTCTTATCTGGTGTTAGTTTTTATTAGATTTGGTAGTAAAACTGAATATCTGAAATTTGTGGGGGAAGTTGAAAGTAATGGTAGTAACATTGCTTCTAACATAGCTGTGTTGTGAGATATCTTCATGATGACCAAAGAGTCACAGTTACATTGACTGAAATCAGTATTTCTTTATATATGTATATATATATATATATATATATATATATATGGGGTTTGTGTTGGGATCTCTGGTCAGGATCAGATTAGTGGAAAAGGGACCCCATTTTGCAATTTTTGGCCTAGTTTTTTGAGGATATAGACAATTTAATGTAATACATTTCCTAGGAGATGGAATTATGAGTCTGAAAGAGTACTTGCAATAATTGCTTGCAGGCAAACCATTCCAGATTTGTTATGAATAGACTAGGCTAGAAACAGCAGAGTGGTAATTGGCATCATGAGAAACCAGACTGATTGGAGCTTGCTGCCAGCAACTCTAGGCCATCAAGCAACCAGAGAAGGAGTTGCGATTGCAAGGTTCCTTGGGTAGTTTTTGCATCCTGATTATTTTCCATGCCTTTGATACTGTCTTAAGTGACCTGGAGCTGTTTCTTGTGTCCCCTAGAGCAGGGGTCCCCAATTCCCGGGCTGTTAAGAACGCAGGCCGCACAGCAGGAGGTCAGTGGTGATGAAGCGGAGCTTCATCTGCCACTTCCCTTCACTCCCCATGGCTGGCATTACCGCCTGAACCATCCCCCCGCTCACCGCCAGGTCCTCGGAAAAATAGTCTTCCACGAAACCGGTCCCTGGTTCCAAAAAGATTGGGGACCGCTGCCCTAGAGTAGGACAGTCGTCCTTCCAGAAGGGTGGTAGAAATTGGTTAACTCAAAAAAATTGGCTTTGGACTTGTCTCTTGTTGTAATTTGCATTTTTATCCCCAGGCTCTCTACTCTCCCCACCACTGTGCTTGTGGGGTTGGGGTAGGGAGGTAGGCTGTGTGTGTGTGTGTGTGTGTGTGTGTGTGTGTGTGTGTGTGTGTGGTATATTTATTTTTGTTGGTAGATACTTGTTGCTTTGGAACAGAAGAAATGGAGAGCACTGTACTATCAGTAGATTTAGCCTATTTGAAACAAAACCAAAAAATGTTGAAGGAAGTTATTCCTATTATATATGTACTTGTTTATTTTTATTTGAAATGTTGTACAGACAAATTTGGGAGGTGAATGTTCTCCAAAAACAATAAAAATCTTGTCAATTTTGTATACATAGAACCTATTGTGAAATACTAGGAAAAGAATGAATTCATGGTGTGACCTAGCATCGGTAGAGACAACAAGTGCAAGTGTCCAGCAGGCACAACTGTAATTGCAGATGTGAAAGGAGGGAAAGCTGTTTTGTTTCTTACTTTGCTTAGTCTGTTACTTATATTTGGACAAGACTGTGGTTGTATTTAATTCTATACATGGGACACATCTGGGTGGAATATTTGTTTAAATATAATAATACTTTCTGTACTGTTCTGAATGGAGTTTTGAGTTTTATTTATTAGTTAGATTAAAGAAAAATGGAAAGGGACTATATATCAGAGAAGATGAAAAAATCATTGAAGATTTTGATTTTAGACTTTGTTGAAAATCAGGATCAAGTTTTTCTAGATTATAGACTCTTGAAGGTGCAGTAACTATTTGTCATTCTATATCCATTGTGTAGTATAAAGCCTGTCACCTAGTAAGCACTCAGTAAATATTTGTATAAATGAATGATCAAAATAGTAATGATCTTTCAAAAGAAAGTTTACTAGGGCCTTTTTATAGCATTAGCCTTGAGAAAAATTTTATTTAAGCAATAAATATCCTTCCTCACATTTAGAATATACTAATGGATGGCCTTTTCATTATTTATATATTAGGTTATAATTTTATATATCCTTACTTAATCCTTTGTTACCTAAGCCTTTTAGGTGTTCCTCACACATCTACAAGCCTGTCCAACTATTAACATTTATTTTGGAGGTTCTGGTGAAGTTTTAATCATTCTTATTTTTAAACATTATCATCAAAATTTGACCTGGGGGCTTCCCTGGTGGCGCAGTGGTTGAGAGTCCGCCTGCCAATGCAGGGGACGCACGTTCGTGCCCCGGTCCGGGAAGATCCCACATGCCGCGGAGCAGCTGTGCCCGTGAGCCATGGCCGCTGGGCCTGCGTGTCCAGAGCCTGTGCTCCGCGACGGGAGAGGCCACAACAGTGAGAGGCCTGTGTACCGCAAAAAGAAAAAAAAAAAAATTTGACCTGGGATACATGTCAAGAAACTGTGATAGAAGCTCTTTAGTGCTCTTTGTGTTAATAAAAACCTATCTTCTTCATCTTAGTTTGCGTTCGATTTTTTTTCCAAGAATGATGGAAGGATTACTTTAGAAATTTATGCTTTAGAAATGAATAGTTTGAAATAAATGTGGAAGGCAAACAAATGAATACCCAACAGTATTTTATTAATTTAGTTTAGTAAGAACATACCCAAAGAATTCTGGATCTTTATGATACTGAATTCCGGCAGAAACTTCACAACTTAAAGAGTCCATTAAACCTGGGTGGAATTTGTATTTAACCGAAGTAGATTTTCTAAAAGTGTCATTTGATTCACCATTCTTCTCTGTTCTCCAAGTACGTACATATAGACAGAATCTGCATTGTGGCTCCTTATTTTGTTTTTTGGGGTTTTTTTGTGGTAAATAAATTCTTAATCTGTCAGGGAATTAATGTATTTTTTTTGTTAAGGGAACAGAATTTAGATGAGAGGAGATGTAATTTTCATTTGCATTTCCTTAAAAAGTGGAAATGATGAGGGAGTAAGGATAAATCTAGAATCATGTTTTAAAACATGCTTATTTCTGATCTGGGTTTCACTTAATAGACTTTGTATCATTAATACTTACTATTTGTAGGGAAGCAGGCAGTCTCATTCACTGTCAGAGTGTAAATTCAACCTTAGTGGGCAATTTGGTAACATAAAGTTTTAAATAAAGTTTTAAATACATGTACCCATCAAGAAATTTACAGTACAGTTATATTCAGGTATGTGCAGAGTATGTGTGCCCTTTTTTTGGGCATGTTCATTGCAGTATTGTGAAATGTTGAAGGAACACAAATGCCCACCAAAAGGGAACTGATTAAATAAATTATAGTACAGTTTTTTAGTGAAAATTTGAGCAACTATCACAATCAAAGAGAGAGATACATGTACTAATCTGAAACAGTTATGGAGTATTACATTTTTAAAATGGAGATGAAGAAAAGTATGTACAATATGCTTCCATTTGTATAAAAAATAATCTACACTAAGATAAGCTTTATATATGTAGGTTATTTCTGGAAGAATACACTAGTTGTGCTTTTAGGAGTTGGTGAGAGAGAGGTTTACTTTTCCCTATGTTCTCTTTTATATAGGAATGTTTTCCATGTACATGTATTACTTTGCAGATAAAAACCATAGTTTTTTTTAAAAAAGAAAGTAATCTGTGGTGGTAATGAAAAGAATATTACTGTGCTACATTAGACATATATCGAGGGCTTCCCTAGTGGCACAGTGGTTAAGAATCCGCCTGCCAATGCAGGGGACATGGGTTCGAGCCCTGGTCCGGGAAGATCCCACATGCCACGGAGCAACTAAGCCCGTGCACCGCAACTACTGAGTCTGCACTCTAGAGCCCGTGAGCCACAACTACTGAAGCCCACGTGCCTAGAGCCTGTGCCCATGCACCTCAACGAAGACCCAACGCAGCCAAAACTAAAAAAAATAAAATAAATAAGTTAAAAAAAAAAGACATATATCGAGAACCCCCAGTCATATTGTGGCATGATTTGGTTTAGGAGAAATATAAGGTAAATTCATGGTGATAGAGTTATTTTAATAATGTATATAGGGTATCAGAAATTTGACCATGTTTTGTTATCCTTTTAATTTAAATTCTGTTTAACTCTTTAATGTATGTATGTCACTTATGCTTGGTCCAGGCTATTTTACACTTCTGCTGAAATATAACTTACAGAGTAGAAAAGAGAAAAATAGAGATGTTATAAAGTAATGACTACATTTCACACATTTTGAGAGGTGAAGTTGGTTCAGATTTTGTTTTCCTAGTAGTTTGTTTTTATGTAGGCGGGTGAAATAATTATATTTATGCTGCAACCAATTATTTGTCCTTGTTTTGTTTGAAAATGTGGATTTTGATAAGTCTCGCCCTTCCCTAAATAGAAAAAAATATTTGATGGGAGCAGAACTTCTTTACAAGGAATATTTGATTGAAAAAAAAATGTTTTATGTGGAGGAACAAACATCAACAAAATGTTAAACCATACAAAATAGGGTTGCTTGCTTGTCAACATATTTCTCTGTGTGTGTGTGTGTGTGTGTGTGTGTGTGTGTGTGTGTGTGTGTGTGTGTGTGTGTGTGTGTGTGTGTGTGTGTGTGTGTGTGTGTGTGTGTGTGTGTGTGTGTGGTTTCTTTGCTCCTCGTTCAAAGAAATCAGTGCTGGTCCTAAATAAAATTGTAACTTTCAGAAGATTCCTTTATGCAGTCTTGGTATTTATTAAGCTTCTTCTGTCCTTTTCCCCCACTTTTTATGGGAGGCTTTTCTCCTCACTTTGGACATTTGAATCTTCTTATTGTAGTAAGTATTTTCCTTTATGATTTAAGTCACTTACTTCTGTTAGTTTGTATTTGTTTGCGTAACTGTAAGTAGGTTATCATTTATGCTTTAATGCTTTTGCCATAGGTGAAAATTAAAGATTTTGAAATCCATTTTAGGCAAATGGGAAAACAGGTTTTTTTGCCTACAAATTGAGGTTGAACTAGAAGGAAAGTGGCTTACTATTAGGATGTAGGGTCTTATAGCAGATGTATATGAATCTCCTTTCACACACCCTTTTGCCCAAAGTATCCTATGCTGTGGCATAGGTCCTCATATTAACAAAAGAACCAGAAAATAAAATTAAGAATAAATAATTACTTTGCTGTATAACAAAGAATTACAGGGACTTCCCTAGTGGCGCAGTGGTTAAGAATCCGCCTGCCAGTGCAGGGGATACGGGTTCAATCCCTGGTCTGTGAAGATCCCACATGCTGTGGAGCAGCGAAGCCCGTGCGCCACAACTACTGAGCCTGTGCTCTAGAGCCCGCGAGCCACAACTACTGAGTCTGCGTGCCACAACTACTGAAGCCCGTGTGCCTAGAGCCCGTGCTCCTCCACAAGAGAAGCGACGGCAGTGAGAAGCCCACCCACCACAATGAAGAGTAGCCCCCATCACTGCAACTAGAGAAAGCCCGCGCTCAACAACGAAAACCCAATGCAGCCAAAAATAAATAAATAAATATATTAAAAAAAAAAGAATTACAGAAATTCTCAAATATAGATTCTGTTTATATTCAACATTTCTAATATCTTATTTCAGTGACCTAAAGATAATAGTCACAGAACACATGTTCTTGTCATCAGAAATAATTCCTAGTGGTAGCAATAATTTAAAAAGGATTAGGATACAAATCTGGATATCAGATGATTCCTTTATTCATGCATTTGTTATTTAATCAACAAATACTTAAGTCCTTGCTCTATGCCAGAGACTGTGCTGGCCCTGGGTATACCTTGGCAAACAGAGCATTGCCTGCTTTCATCAAGCTTGTGATCCGTAAGGGAGAGACATGATAAATGATATATAAATATCTGTAATTCTGTAAGAAAGCCATAATCACATCTTTATTACTAAAAACTTAACAGTATATGTCAGAAAACATAAGGGAAGCACCGTATAATCCTAGAACAGGAGGGAAGGAGACAGTGAATGGTTTGATTGACTTGAATCTTAGGGGGCCCGATTTCTTGTCAAAGTTGGAAAGCCTGTTCTTGGCTTATGGGAAATAAGAATGTATGAACATATGAGTTCCTTGAATTCAAATCTACCATTACTTGCTTCTGTTGGAAGAAGGTTTGAGAAACAGAAACTTCGTTGATGACTTCTCCTAATCTAAGGATGAAGCAGTTTATTTGAAGTATGGAACGGATTGAGCTGGAAGGAGGAAAATAGTAAGATCAGTTTTCTGGTTCTTCATAAGCTGTGTCTTAACAATGGACATTATTTTGTTTGAGAACCTCCAAATACCAGACACACTTATATATAAATGAAAGCGCTGTATATGGTCTGAGGGAAAACATTTTTAATATCATTTGTTTTCCATTAATTTCACACATCCTTTGAAGTCAGACCCTTCTGGGTTTGAATCTCAACTCTGCTATATAACTGTGTACTGTCTGTGGCTTGATTTTCTCATTCGTAAAATGAGGGTCATATCTGGAGGAAGTACAGTAGATGGTTCAGAGGACAGACTCTGGAGTAAAGTACCTGGGTCCATATCTTAGCTTCTTAACTTAATTAGCTTAGTTGCGAGTAAGTTGGGGAAGTTGCTTAACTTCTGTGTACCTCAGTTTCCAGAATGGAGATAATAGTAGCTACCTTTCTTTTAGGATTATTGTGAGATTTAATGAGTTAATATATACAAGGCACTTAAAGTGGTGTATCACATATAGTAAGCACAAGGTAATTATTAATGTTATTATTTTGAATTATTATCACCTAGGGTATTGTGAGGGTTAAATAACATGTTTATTTGAAAAACAATGACTTGTATATTGCCTGACACAGTGAGGATGTCTCCTAAATATCAGAAACTGAGTAGTAGATACTTTATCTCATTTAATCTTCTCATAAACCTGTTTAGAAGAAATTTTATCTGTTTTGTTGACTGTACCCAGGACAGTTTCTGATATACAATAGAAAATCCATTGTTGAGTGAATGTTATCCCTTTTTACAGATAAATAAACTAAGGCCCAAGAGAATTACAAAATCTTTCTACTAAAACATGGCATCACTTTGAGGAGACATTACTGGAAAGGCCATTCATATCATCACTGAGATTTGACCATATGTGAATGGTCTTCCCTGTCGTTTTCCTTTCCTTTAAAAAATTCACTTTCTCTAGTTAGGTTAGGAAAATTTAGACTAGAAGAACTGTTCACCTTAGAGTTATAATTAGATTGGTTAACCTAATTGAGGGATCACTTCAAGTTCAGTTTGTATGGCACTCTCACAAGTACAGGGTTATTTTGTTAATACTGCAGAGCACAAAACATTGTTCCTCTCCCATTGCATTTTGTATATTATATATTATATACGGAAGAAATTTGACAAAGTAAAAAATTTTACTAAAGTGAGGGTCAATTACAGTGATAAATATAAAATTAGCTCTACTGTTACTCACCTGCTTTATTTGCTATTAAATGATCCAGAAACAGTGTTTCTGAATTTCATTCATCTGAAATATTTTAGTCTCTTGTAGTATTTATGATAAGGTGGGGGGGGAGGCCATTTCTTTGGTTAGTAAATGAGGTTAAAGACATTCCTAGAAAATGCATATAACTGTGATGTGTTATGGTTTGCTTCAGTGATTGTAAATCTGTTGAATGTTAATCTCATTTCTCTTAGATATTTCCAAACAGATTAGTTTATAGAAAACCAGTTTACCATTAAAAAACTACATTAAATTATTACTTTCGGCACCCTCAAGTCAGCACCTGTAATATATGTGTTACATAATACATATGGCTGATGTAACAAATTCCTGATTTGGTATTACCTTGCATCCTTCTTTGCGTATTTAATATAGCCATTAATCTTACTACAAGGCTTTACTAAGGATAAATTGCTACGTAAACCACTTCAACCTCTTTTGTTCAACCAGGAAGCCAGACGTGTTTAAATAGGTTTTAAAAAAATGTTATTATTTCTTTTTTGAAATTTTAGAGTTTTAAAAATTTGAAATGGTAAAATAAGAGACTTTATTTTGCCTGTTGAAATTACTTGACAGAAGTTTGCTTTGGAATAGAGCTTCTGTATCTTTAAAAAATACACAGTGAGTCACCCCCTGCTCTTTTGGTAGATGCCTGGCTAGTGAACAGCTAAGCTGCTTTAGGCATGTAATAGAACATTCCATTTCCTGTTCCCTTGCTGACACAGAGGAGTGTTCCTGCTGGCAATGATCTAATCATAGTGCAGTAAGAAACATGGCAGTTTGATAAAACATGGTGGAGACAGCGGCTGAAATGGAAGCATATGTTCTAGAAGACATTCTTGAGGTAGGGCTAGGTTTGTAAATGAAATGAAAGTTGAAATCTGAACAAAGAAATCTTATCTGCCGGAATTATTTTACAGATGAATAGATTAGAGGAGAGAGCAAAGAGAGGCAGAGCATAAAAGCAAGATACGGTCAGACCTTATTCTGTGTGAGAATGTGCCAATCTAGTTCACATGATTACTAAAACCTTATTTTGTTTAAACCTAATGTTTTGTAAATTGTAGATATATGTTTGATAGGGGAAAAAAGAAAAAGAAAGGAAGGGCCTCGGACTTAATAAAAAGCCTTGTGCTGGTGGTGACCTTTAGATTAACTCATTAGAAGGTGGGGTCTGCAAAGCAGCTTTGAGTAGGTTTAGTATCATATGTCTTAGAATTCATTTACATATCTAAGCCCAAAACTGCTTGCAGTTAACTATTAAAAACAGCTGGTTATTTTAGTTTCTAGGGTAAAATTAAGCATATATATTAATCTAATTGCTTAATTTAGCTGGTACATTCTGCTTCTAGATTTTTCATGTGACTTCATTATAAAATAAATTATTAAATTAAAAATTAAAAGACTGTAAAATTTAACTAATGCTTGAGAGGTCACAAAAATCTGCATTTTGAGTCATGAGAATTTTAAATTATGTTTTCTTTTTTTTCCTGTTTGTGTCAGTGTTATAGAACCTATTTGCGTATAAATCAGTTCAAGAAAATACATGTCAAAGTGAAACTATAATTGGTTTTGGCCTTGGATGTAATATACCATCAAATATTTGTATTTATAGATATATAGATATTTAAATCCCATTTTCTTATTTTGGGGGTTGTAGGGTTCCCCCCCATTAAAAAAACTGTCTAATTTTCATGATGGTGAGTGGTATTCCTAATACTTAGACTGTTAAGATAATTCGTTAAATATTTTACTATCTTCAGGAAGAGAATTTGTTAGGGGGAGAGGGCTTGGGAGAATAAGCTGCAAAGGGAAGCTAGGCGGGGTTAACAAGAGAAAAAAGCCTATGCGCATTATAAAGTGCTGCATGATCAATGAGCATTTTCTGGAGTCCCTCAGTGTATGCTTGGAGCTGACATTGCAGCAAGTCTCATGGTTGTTCTGCAGAATGAAAACTGATTCCATTGTATTATCTAGCTCCTTGCAGACACCTGCCAACATACTCTTTACCCCTCTCCTAAGAGCTATTGTCTGAGTTGAATTCTCTGGTTAATTTCCATTCTTTTCATTTCTTTTTCTTTTTTATATTTTGATAGAATTAGTGAGTCTCCTTAGAAGTGGTATGGTGTATCTTATAAATAGTGATATATACTTTCATCAAGGCACTTCAATAATTAGCAGTGGTCACATGACTATTAGTGGTTCAGATTAAACAAGTCTAAAAAGTTCTAGTGGGACATATTTATTTGCTTTTTAAAAATTTTGCTTTGGATTTTAAAAGAAGCGTACCTTATAGATTTCAGTAAATTTATATATTTTCTTTGGTCATTTAAAATTTCAGCATATGACAGATTTTAGACGTCTTACTTATTTTCTGGGAAAACCCACTTGGGCATAGTTTTATGCCTTAAGTATAGGTTTTTTCTAATACTATCTTAAAAATTGGCTTTTCATTATTCCCACTAAACACAGAAGTGTTTAATGTCATGTTAAGATTTTATGTTGCCTAATTTGTTCATAGTCACTAGTTAGTTACAGAGGTTATTTTACCTCTGTAATTTTTATTGTCCTAGTTTTCAGTTTCTCTTAATTTGGTTCCTATACACCTGTCGCATTAAACCATACTAAGTGAGTTTTCTCTTTATTTAATATTATTTTATTTAACTGAGTATTTGTCAGTTACTGGCAGACTAGAAGTGAAAATTTTCCAACTAGTAATAAAATATTCTTTTCCAAAATTAAAAGTGCTCATAATGACCTAATGCTAAAAATAAAAGTTTAAAAAGAATAGACTTGCTAACTCTGAAGCTAAATATACCATATTCTAAAGTACCTCATATTGCAAGTGGATAGATATATTTTATACAGTGAACTTTCTAGAAAAAAAATTTTAATGGGTTAGCTCCTTGTGTAAATATCTAATAATGAAGTTCATCTATATGTCACATTGACAATTTTATTATTGTATCTAATATTGAGCCAAACAAACTTCTAATATGTGAAGTTTGTCACCATAATTTTCATCTTTATGACTGTTTATTGAGCATCTGGAATTTTATATAGATTTTTGATTATTTACATTAAACATTGAATTCCTGCTATGTTTTTCTTCTTTGAATGTAACTTGGTCTTTTGAATCTTACATTTTTAAAAGGTGCTTTTATTTAAGTTTTAATAAAAGGAAAACAAAATCAATATCAGTGAATTAGTGCAGATTAATTCTCATAATGCTATGGTTTACCTTTTAAATTGTGATTGTTTATTATATATACCCCTGTGTATTTAACCTCAATTTTTAGATGATCATCAAAATCTTGAGTAAAATACTGTAAGTTTCTAAAACTTACAGTAAAACTGGAAAAGCTTGATTTCAACTTATATCATTGCTTCTCAGCTCTCCAAGATAATGGATTTAATAGAATAACTTGTTTGTTTTAATTATGCAAATAATCCAGTCAGTAATTTTCTTCTCCAAACCAAAGTAGTCAAAGTGTTTCTGTTCCTTTTGCCCACCTTAACTAATACTCAGGAAAATAGCCAAATACAGATGATGGAAAAGGGCTGGGAGCCTACGTAAATATCTCTTTTTTTGTATTGCTTATGTTATTTTTGCTGATTATAATTTTAGAATTTTGATGTTCTTCCTCTAAGTCATATATAATAATGAATCTTAGTACTCAGAAAGATCAGTAAGAAGAAAAAGTCCTCCAAACTTTTTTTGGAAGGGTATATTCCAAATTTGTGTGACCAAGTGCTGTGTATATAAACCTTAAGTTTATACATAAGCTTTTTAAATATGAAAACATAAAACATATGAAAGTTCATTTCAGAAACTTGATTACTATATATTCTGGTTTCATTGTTTCTATTTGAACCATGTTTAGTGGTTTTTCTATAAGAATTGCTTTAGAAATGAGAAATTTTCACAAATCTTTTAATTGTAATCAAATTCAAAATACTTTCTTCAGGTTATAGCATTTGATGTATTTTTCCTTTAAAAAAGTAGCAAGTTCTTGAAAATAAAAATATTTACAGGGCTTCCCTGGTGGCGCAGTGGTTGAGAGTCCGCCTGCCTATGCAGGGGACATGGGTTCGTGCCCCGGTCCGGGAGGATCCCACATGCCGCGGAGCAGCTGGGCCCATGAGCCATGGCCGCTGAGCCTGCGCGTCCGGAGCCCGTGCTCCGCAACGGGAGAGGCCGCAACAGTGAGAGGCCCGTGTACCCCCCCCAAAAAAAATATTTACAGTGTTAAGTATAATAACTCTCGTGCCCAATCTTGTTCCTTTGTCAGCTAGAGCCAGTTTCTAGCTTCATCTGTACTTGATTTGACAGGTTGTAATGCATAATCTAAAAGCCTTAAATCTCTATCGTTGTTCCTTAGAGATTCAGTGGTTGAGGATTTGGCTGAACTGTTTAGGGTGTAACTAAATTAAGGGGCAGATTTAAACATATTAAGTAGGTTTATTATGGAACCATTTCTTTCTCTGTATTTATCTTGACATCAGAGGGTTTTTAATAAAATAAGCTTGAAAGAGTCACAGGGACACTATTGTTTCCTTTTGATTTGTCACCATTATGGACTAGTGGTAAATAGTGTATTTTCGTCTAAACAGGGGAAGTCCATTTGCTATTTATCATAAAAATTATTTTTAGTAATGATATAAAATCTCTGTGAAGTAGACTCTTTTGACAGTTACTTCCTATATTTCTTTTTAGTCTATAAAATAGATTGGCTTATGTAATGCACATCATTTATATATTTTATCAGTAAGTCTTCCATGGATTTCTAAAGTTCTGTATCTATATAGTTAGTATAATACTGGTGACATTTTTCACTAGGAATAGTTGGAGTTACTCTTAGGACATAAATATAATTTGATCTGGAGACAGAAAAGTTTAGCTAAATATGTAAATTATTTGAATTAATGTAAGTAACATTTTCCATTCATTAAGAGGCTTTGGAAAAATTAGACATTTGGGGCAGATTGAATCTTATAATTTCGCTCCAGCATTGAGCATCCTTAACATGCTAGGCACTTGAAATTCAATGAGCTTATTAGTCCAGCTAACTTTGCTTCATAAAAGTAAAAATTCGGAAGATAGAATGTCTGTCATTGGTATTTAAACATTCTTGGATTCAGGATGTGTATAGATTTGTATTCGAATACTAGTATTTTACTTCATTTGTTCATCTGAATAGTTTGAAACCCATGTTTTTAGCATTCTGAATTTTTTAGTACGCAAATATCTTTCTTTAAGCACCTTTACGTTATCTTTTTTGTGCTTATCTAATTGTTATGCCTATTTATGAATGTCAGGCTGTCTGGAAAGTCCCCTAGATCCCATTTTCATCTTTTTATCTGTAAAGATTTTTCTATTACCAATTCAGTCAGTATGTTGCTATACATAATGTGTATGTATATATGTGTATGTTCATGCAACACACTCACATATATGCTTACATATACTCTGTATACACACATCCATGTTCATGCTACATTATGCTTTATGAATACTCTTATGTATATATGTGTATTTTCATGCAACACACTCAGATATATGCTTACATATACTCTGCATACACACATTCATGTCCCTGCTATATTATGCTTTATGAATACTCTTATTTGAAACTCGAGTCTATCTTGAAGAGAGGGGCAGAAGTTGCAACATTGCTTTCACACACCAACTTTGGGAGAATGCATATAGGAGTAGTAGAAGATGACTAAGAGATACACTTATGTTAGTTAATAATCCCTCTAAAGAAGACTGATATTTTAGTGGAGTATAAAGGCTTCAAACAGCTTGCAAAAAGATAGTATAACTAGAGGTATGTGAATTAATCTGTTATTACTCTCACATGAGAGTAAAGGCAGGGTCATCCAAATGCCACTGGTCCCACATTAATCCAACATAGTCCAGTGGTTAATGTGGAGGATGCTGTGCAGCTTGCATTAGGAAAAGTCTACATCATGTATTACCTGCATATACATGTAGCAACATTGGCACTTTTCCTGGTTCTGAATTGTTAGGGGCCCTGTTCTGACCCTTGACTGAAGAACTCAGTCTGATGTGAAATGACTTGATCACTACAAACTTGCTGAGTATCAAAGTCCTGCTTAATCATTGGTTCGGTTTTAATATATAGCTTCCAGATTTGCCAAGACAAACGTCTTTCAGGAGGTGTTTGTAAATGTATGTGAGATAACTTTTGGTTTAATGAGTGGTTAGATTAATATTGGCCATTAATATTGGTCTTGGATGGAATCACGCTTATAACTAACTGGCTATATGTCAATAGATAGGTATATGTTGTACGTAAGATGCCCACATAATTTTATGGTGGCAATAGAAATTGACCACATTAGTTACAATTTGTTGAAAATTTAAGTTATTATACAGAGGGATTGTGTCATTACATGTTAACATAATTTTATAAAAAAAAACCTGTTATCCAAAAGAAAAACAACTGAGAAGAATGGCCTTATTTTACATTTTTACAAATATCTTTTAAGTCTGGCTTAATAGAAGATAACGAGACTCATATATCTGCTTTTATATTCAGTCTGTTGCAATGCATTATTTTGGAGGAAGTCTAAGAAGAAAATGTCACGTTTATATGAGGGTTAAAAAAGGGGAAGAATATTTTAATAACCCTTTTGATAATTGTGGATATTCTTCTTTGATACCACTCCTAAAACTACTCAAATGGGGGTTTCCTGGAGGTCAGTTGCAGTGTGTAATCTGAAACATTATCAATGAATTTTCTGAACTCTGTTCAATTAAAACCCACTGTTTTTTTGTGTGTTTTGAATAGATCTCTTGGTGCATGATTTTGTAGCGCCATACATTGGCAATTGGAAAATACTGATTTACTGACTTCCAAATATTTGCTGCATTTTATTCTGCAGTAATAACATTTGCTAATATCATCACCACTGTTGTCCTTAGAAAAGTAAAAAAGTGGGAAGCTGTCACATTCGATGACAGATATGTTTTCCAGAATTGTAATGTATACTTGAAAGCTTATCACTGATGACAAAGAAAGTGAGTTGTTTTCCTTGAAATGATATTGGTGTTCGTGAAAAAAACTATTGGTTTAGCTCACATTTATATGTGTTTTCTTGAGACAACTGCAGTACCTTGGTATGCAGCAGAAATGTTTCCCATTTTGTTACACAGAATATTAAAAAGTAATATACTCAAGGTTGAAAATTTAAAAATTAGTACTTTTTACTGCTTCATAATGGAAACTCACCTTTTTTTTTTCTTTCATTTAATTATGAGTGCATGACAGAAGAATATGATGATTCATGATATGGCCATGATTTGTGTAAAGGAAACAGCAGTTTTACCCACCATTACTTTTGTATCATCAGTACAAGTGTCAACACAGTGAAACAGGCAAATAACATTTTAGTACTGTATTATAAAAATAGTTTTAACTTCAGAGACCCTCTGAAAGAGTCTTGAGGATCCCCATGGATCCTGTGGACCATACCTGAATAACTGCTGGTTTAGAATATAGCCCAACTTTACAGTCAGTAATGGCATAAAACTAAGATTTAGATTTAAGTCTATTTGATTAAAATGTTTTCTTTTACCGTTTTATCAAACTTCTTAATTTATCACATAGTCCCAACTTCTCTAATCACTTTGTCACTCTTTCTAGGTTTCTTTTTCCTTCAACTACAATGTAGCAGATTTAAGACATGGGAAACATTTTGTGGAAAAAAATTTAAATACTGCTTTACAATTATAAGCCCTAGATTAGTCATTCAGAATTTATGAGAAAGGATTTTGAGGATTCCCGAGTGAAATAGTGAGTGAAAGAAGCTAGACGTAAGTAGAAAGTGGTTTTGCTTGAGGAATAACATTCTGTAAGTAACACTTTTGATTTTGGTAAGGATAATTAAAAACTTGAATGGGTTATAAATTTCATCAAATGTCATATGTTACAATTCTAAATGATTAGGAAAGGACTTTATCAATTATAACTATTTGAATATTCCTATCTTAGCTAGTAGAAACAAGTATATGAAGTATTTGTCAAATTTGAATATTTTTCTTTTTGAAGGTTTTAGGCTTCTTTTCTATATTCTGTCACAGGGGCCAGCTGGTTTTCATGCAATCACAGAAGTTCTTTCTTTGAGACTAGTTCTATTTTATATTGTCTATGAAAATGAAAAATGAGATTAAGATAATATATATCTTGGTTATCCAAAGACTAAGTTGTTTCAAATTCCTTTGCATAGTAGCAAATTAAGTCATTTAAAATCTACTTCATACTTTCCTCTTGTATTTATATGTACTGTGTTTTTGCCACAATTTAATTTTGAAATTGGCACTGAAATCATGTGGTCCCATAGGAAAAGATGGTCAGTTACATCTGCACATCTCTGTCTTTATGCTTCTTAAGTGCTGCAACTCTTCTCCCAAACTCCAAATTCCAAGGGACTGTTGAGATGAGGAACAATGTTGAGCCAGTGTTAAACTGCTTGTTGGTGTTTTCTGCTCTCTGAATTCCTTCTTTAGTCTCAGACCTTTTATCATTTAGCCTCTTTCTCTTAGTTTTGATACCTGCTGCCCACTTTATTTTGATTTCTTATTCCTGCTACAGATGGTCTAGATTCTGCTCTTCTACTTGATGTTTGAATAAGCCTAGCTCCTTGATTACAGACCTTCTCATTTGTTGACCTTCTCCTTTGTCTAACTAGTGTTTATCCTTAACTGGTTTTAACCTTGAATTTGTCCTGTTGCCATTTCCCTAGTCTTTGTCACATGTTCTACATTTGTAATTTATGCACTGTCATCATAAAAAGATCAACATGTATTTGTATGAACTGTTTAAGCAAGTTTGAGAAATACAGTTTCTGAGTTCTTATGTTCCATAGGAAATACTGGTTAAGATTTTCCAAAAACTTGTGCTGGTGTTTAAGTGTTCACAGACATTGGAAAGTTTTCCTTTCTATTATTTTGTCACATTTGTACAATATTTGTTATCTTCCCAAAATATCTTTCTCAGTTTCTTTTTCCTGATTTTCTTGGTTTTATCTATGAAATAAAGTAAATGGTGATAATAGTAGATGGAAAATGGCTTTCTTCTATGAAACTTTATTTATTTAAAAAACCAAAATATTAAGATTAAGCTCTATAAATGTCATTTGAAAAAAATCTTGTCAGGTGGATCATCATTCTGTAAATATTTCATGAATTACAAAGAATATATCTTTTATAAAGTGTGATAGGTAAATGAGAATGCTGAATTATATTGACATTGATTTTTAAGTATTTCTAGAGTATATTTAATAGGCTTCCTTTTTCATTGTCTTGAGGTTATAGTGTTATTATATGATTTTCTGTGAATAGTTTTATTCTTGGTGTCTTCCGTGACTTAGCATTGTATCTTGAACACAGTAAATGCTTGTTTCTTTTTTTTTTTTTTTTTAAGAAGATGCTGGGGGTAGGAGTTTATTAATTAATTTATTTATTTTTGCTGTGTTGGGTCTTCGTTTCTGTGCCAGGGCTTTCTCTAGTTGTGGCAAGCGGGGGCCACTCTTCATCTGGGTGCGTGGGCCTCTATCGCGGCCTCTCTTGTTGAGGAGCACAGGCGCCAGACGTGCAGGCTCAGTAGTTGTGGCTCACAGGCCCAGTTGCTCCGCGGCATGTGGGATCCTCCCAGACCAGGGCTCGAACCCGTGTCCCCTGCATTAGCAGGCAGATTCTCAACCACTGTACCACCAGGGAAGCCCTGTCATTTTAATTTGAGTTATACAATGAAGGAATTACCCTCCTATCTTTTTCTCTTGGGAAGTTCTTTGAACTCTTAGCTTTGGTTAGGTATATACATGGAATGAGGAAGAAGAACTAAAAGTTAATCACATTACTCAAATCAACCCAGGTGATCAGTAGGTTGGAGTTCTAAGACTTAGAGTCTTCGTATATTACTTGAAATAATTTTTTTTTTGTTCTCGCGCTTCTTAATTTCTAAAGTTAAATTGTACCATATAGTTTCTCTAAGATCCCTTCTAGATATAAAAGTCTTAACTAGAACTCTTAAGACAGTGGCTTCAGTAACGTCTAAACAAAAAGTTTGAGATGATGGTGTGTATCTCTCATGTAACTATCTTTTATTTGACATTCTTATACCCACCCAACTTTATCTTTACCATACTTAATATGAATTGTTTGCCTTTACATTGTATTCTAATATTCTGTTAGTACTTACATTGTTTACCTGCTACCCTCTTCAACATCTATTCATTATTCAAAGTCCTACTCCTTCCCTAGGGTTTTCTCTCTCTAGCTTTCCTTTCAAGTTGATTGTCTACTACCCTTTTCTGCTCTTAAAAAGTAATGGGAAACTGTGTACATTTAAAATATTTTAATGTCTCTGTAATGTCCTTGGTAAATGTTAAATTCTTTAATATGGATACCTTGGCTCTTTTTAAATTAAAAAAATTACTTCTGTATTTATGTAAAAGATGTTTCATCCCACAAAAGAATTTGAAGTAGCTTATAAAAGTATATATTATAAAAAATAAAAATACAAAAGGCAGAAATAGTAAATGAAGACCAGAGGTAAAAGCAGTACACAGAAAAGCATATACAATATATAATTACTAGACTTAGATTGAATTTACTAGCAACTAGAGCCAAATTAGAAACTTGATGAGTTTTGAGGTTTATGTTATTCATAAACTGCACAACCATACTACATGATCTGGATAACTGATATATTTCGTGCAATTTAGGTCTCAAAAAATTTTTTTCTTTGGGCCCCTGTATTGGAGGAACTGCTTGTTGTAATAAATAACTTCATCATTCCAAAAGTAAACAAGCTTTATATTGTTTCTACAGAATGTAAGCGAAGGGTTTTCTGTTAAAATTCAGTTGGGTTAAAAAAAATAGTACTGTAGCCTGAGTACTCAGTTTTCTGGTGGTCTGGTTTGTTTCAAGGATAAAATTTAGAACATCCGGAGCAGAGGTTGCAAACTCATGGTTTCTTGGCTATATCAGATTTAGAAATGTATTTTGTATAGCTCACATAATGTTGGCCCACATGATGGCCATTTATTTACATTTTCTTTAATTATCTCATAACTTTTGTGTAGTTTTCACTGTTCAGGCCTTGCAGATGTTCTGTTAAATTTGTCCCTGTAGGGGAGGAAAAACTTCTCTACCCTCTTAGATTCAGTGACTGAGACCTGCAAATTAAACTGATAGCAGATTAGCAGGAGAGAAGATTTATTACACATGCATATGGGGGGGGCCTCATAGAAAAGAAGTGAAAACCCAAAGAAGCAGTTAGGCTTGGGAGCTTATATGCCATTTTAACAAAGGGTGATAAATTGTGTCCTGACTAGCCAAAGGAAAAAGAATTTGGGCTTCTAGGGTGGTAAATTGTAGGAAGGTAACTATATGGGAAAACTAATTGGTAGATAAGGATTATTTATTGAAGTTTCTTATGCAGACTTAAGTTGGAGCCATCACCAGTGAAAAGAGTCATCTCCAGTGATTGAGTCTTTCTCCTCTTCCTGGTTTGGGAGAGGGCAGGAGGGTATGCTTCACAAAGGGGACATTTATGTTCTTTTAGGCAGAAAAGGGTAGGGCATAGAGTTCTTTCTGCATCTGCCTCTCAGTTGCTTTCAGTCAAAATAATCCTTATGCCAAAGTGGTATATTTTGGGGTGGCATATTCTAATGTCCTTTATCCCCTAAGTGTTTTATGTTTTGTTAAATTATTGTGAATGATAATTCTTTATATTTTATTTGGCAGTTGCTTATATATAGAAATGCAATGGACATTTGTATATTGACCTTGTATCCTACTGGCTTGCTAAATTCACTAGTTCTACCAGGATTGTTTGATGGTAGGATTTTCTACATACATGGTCACCACTGCAAATTAAGTCAGTTTTTTCTCCCCTATTTTTATGCCTTTAATTTTTTATTTCTTCCTTTATTGTCCTAGGTAGGACCTCCAATAAAATGCTGAATAGAATTGGTGATCTGTGGACAACACTGCCTTGTTCCTGATGTTAGGGGGAAAAGTTTAGTTTTTCCTAATTAAGTATGATGTTATCTATACTCATTTTTTGATTCTCTTATCTGGTTGAGATGTTCCCTTCTATCCCTAGTTTGCTGGGAATTTTTATTATCAAAAATAATATATATATATTTTTTTAGTTGAAGCATTTCAGTTTATTTCACTGAATAAGGTATTTTACATTTATTGATAACTCTCTGCTTTGTTCCAAGTTACTTATGTGGCTTACAAAAATACATATGAAATAAAAGAATCAATGGAGACAAAAAAAAGAGCATGTTAAAATGTAACTATAATACAGTTGACCCTTGAACAACACAGGCTTGAACTGGGCAGGTCCACTTATACATAGATTTTTTTTCAATAAATCCATACTAAAGTATTGATATTACATGATCTGCAGGCAGTTGAACAGTTGGTTCTCAGATGCAGAACTATGGATACAGAGGGCCTACTGTAAGGCTTCTGACTTTCAGCTGCATGGGAGTCAGCGCCGCTAACCGCCCCCCACCCCCACCCCCCGCCGCCCCACCGTGTTGTTCAAGGGTCAACTGTACTCAAAACATGTACTGTGAGCACCTCTAAGGTGGGTTAGTGAGAGCTGAACTTGGCACCTAGGTTCAAAAGATATTGAATTGTCGGGTGTTCTGTTTCTATTAAGATGATCCTATGATTTTCCTCTTTTATTCTGTTATTGTGTGAATTATATTAATTGACTCTTGGATTTTAAGCCAACTTTGTATTCTTGGGATAAACTTCATTTGGTCATGATGTATGACCCCTTTTGGATATGGCTGGCTTTGGTTTACTAGTATATTATTAAAGATTATTGTTCTTCACAAGGCATAGTGGTCTTTAGTTTTCTTTTCTTAAAAAACCTTTGACCATTTTTGTATTAGAGAAATGTTAGCCTCATAAAGTGATTGGAAGTATATCTTTCTCTTCTATTTTCTGAAAGCTTGTTTGAATTGACCAGTGAAGCCATCTATACCTAGTGTTTTATTTGTGGGAAAATTTTTAATGAAAAGTTCAGTTTCTTTGATAGAAATATAGCTGTTTAGCTTTTCATTGTCAGTTTTGATAGTTCTAAGTATTGTAAGGAGTTTGTCTATTTCAATCTAAGTTGTTGAATTAATTGACATAGAGTTGTTCATAACAGTCTTGTACTCTTTAAATGACGGTAAGATCTGTAATAATCTTCCCTCTTTCAATCCTGATATTGATAATTTGCATTTTTAATGTTTCTTCTTTTCTACTGTGAGTATCAAAATCTATAAATTTCCTTTTCATACACTGGTTATACCACACATTTATAACCACATACACTGGTTATACCACAGTTTTATACCACACACACAAAACACATGTGTTGTGTTTTCATTATTACTTAGTTTTAAATGTTTTATAATTTTCCTTGTGATTTCCTCTTTGACTCATTCTTTTCTCAGCTGGGGTTTCATGGGAGAATTACACTTTAATGCTTAAGACATCTCTTTTCTCCTGTGCCTGTATAATGATACTGTTTATATAACATACTTGGGAGAATTGAGAAAATAGTCATTCAAGTCATTTTTGGTCATCTGTGGTTCAGATGAGGAACTATTTTTGAGAACGGTTCTGTGGATTATGTAAAAGTGTTTTATTTCTAAAATGTTGGGGTGTTGTAGGTTTCCAGTTATGTGTGGTCAGAGAATATACTGTACTCTGATTTCAGTTCTTTTAAATGTATTGAAACTTGTTTTATGGTCCAAAATATGGTTCATTTTGGTAAATATTCCATGCATACCTAAAAAGAATATATTCTCTGCAGTTGTTGGGGTGAGTGTACCATAAATGTCAATTAGATTATGTTAATTAATAATGTTCAAGTCTTTTATATCCTGACTGATTTTCTGTCTACTTGTCTACCAACTACTAAGACATGAGTTTTAAAATTTTCAACTATAATTATGGAGAGTCTCGTGTTTTCTTTCTGATCTGTCAGTTTTTGCTCCATTATATTTTGGAGGTCGGTTATGAGGTACATAAACATTTAGGATTATTACGTCTTCTTGCTAAATTGATCCTTTTATGTAATTAAATGTTCCTCTTTATCTTTGTTAGTATCCCTTGTTTTGTCTAGATTCTACTTTGTTGGTATATCTTTCTCCATTCTTTTAACCTCTCTCTGTCTTTATATTTAAAGTGTGTTTCTTATAGACAGCATATAGTTATCTCTTGCCTTTTTATCCAGACTGTCAATTTTGCCTTTTAGTCAGTGTATTTGGTCCATTTTCACTAAATGTAATTATCAATATTTTATGTTTGAGTCTACCATCTTGCTAATTGTTTTCTACTTGTCCCATTTGTTATTGCCCCTTTTTCCATTGTTAATGTATTTTATTAGATTGAGTATTTTTAGTATTCCACTTTATTACCTCTGTTGCCTTAATACCTCTTTTTATTATTTTTAGGTGGTGGTTTTAGGGTTTGCAGTATACGTATTTTAACCCATAGCTGCCTTCACATAATAATATACCACTTAACACATAATGTTAGGAACATTATACCAGTTTATTTTATTTCTCTCCTGTGTCTCTTGTGGAATTATTGCCATATATTTTATTTCTACATATGTTGTGAATCTCCAGAATAGATTATTATTATTTAAAGATTTTTTTTAATGAGGAAAAGATACGCATTTTTGTATCACTCTGGTGTTCTTCATTACTTTGCACGAATTCAGTTTTATTGGGTATCTACTTGAATAATTTACATCCACTTGAATAATTTTCCTTAATGTTTCTTATGGTGCAGGTCTGCTGGCAACAAACTTTCTAAGGTTTTGTCTGTAAATATCTATTTCCCCTTAGGTTTGAAGGATATTTTCACTGCATGTAGCGTTGTAGGTGTTGTAAGATTTTTTCCTTTATTATTGATTTTCAGTGGGTTTATTGTTACATGCCTTGGTGCAGTTTGCTTTGTGTTTATCCTGCTTGAAATTTGTTGAGTTTATCCTGCTTGAAATTTGTTGAGCTTATTGAATTTGTGAGCTTATATTTTTCTCATTTCAAGAATTTCTCAGCAATATTTCTTTAAGTATTTTTTTTTTTCTGTCCTCTTCCTCTCTCTTCCTCGGAATTACACACTGTTACATCCTGCTAAAGGTAGCATTGCCTCTGTACATTTTTTCAGTCTTCTTCTCTTTGAGCTTTAGTTTGGATAGTTTCTATTGCTCTGTCTCAGGTTCATTGGTCCTTTACTCTGCAGTGTGATTCAGTTAATTTTCAGTAACAAATACTGTGTTTTTCAGCTATGGAAATTCTGTGTGATCTTTCAATTTTATATTTTTTATTTCTGTCTTCAATATGTTCACATTTTTCTTTGTGTCTTTGAGCATATTTTAAAGAGCTTAAGAGTCTTGTTCGCTAATTCTATGCCTGTCATTTTAAGGTCTGTTTCTGTTTATCTGTTTTTTTTTTCCACCAGTTATAGGACATACTTTCTTGCTTCTTTGCAAGTCTAGTAATTTTTATTTGGTGTTGGACAGTGTGATATAACATTGTCAAATGTCTAAATATTATTGTCCTTTAAAAAGTATTGAATTTAATTTTGGCTAGCAGGTTACTTGCAAATAAGCTTCATTCTTTTGAGGCTTGTTTTGAAGCATTCTTATCTAGTATTCTATACTCTAAAGTTAGAGAAGCCCTACTCATTCGTATGTGTGACCTGTCTGGATTCTCTACCGAGTACCCCAAGTGTTCAGTGAAATCCCTCTCCTCTGTCTGGTTGAATCTTTTGTATCCCAGCTCTGTGGGAGCCCCTGTGGTTGTTAGATTACAGTTCCGTAGTGGTTCTGTTCCCGGTTCTTCTCTCCAGTTTTCTGCCTTACAAATTTTAGCTTTCTCAGCTTCTCCAACCTCTGGTCTTTGTCTCCTGAACTAAATAGGACTTACGTTCTCTGCTTTGTTTTCCTCAAATACTGCTGGATATAGCGGAAAGATGGAGAAGTAGTGTTCACTTCTTTCTTTTCAGTTATCATACCCCTCTTTGCCTGTTGTCCATTGTCTTAAAAGAGATGGGAATCTTAGTCAAGTGCCAGTTATTTTGTTGTAACTGTAAACCATATAGTCACTATATTTAAACTTCTGGGTTGTGGAGAGAATTATACTAAAATAGACTAAGTTATGGCAAATTTGCAATGAAATATCTTTCATGGCTAATAGAGTGCCACATCTTATAGTCTTTCTAGCCCTCATCTGTTTAGTTGTAAAGTCATTTCATATTTTATACATGCAATATTTACTCAATGTCGAGCAGTTCCATTGCAGATACTTGTGAAACAATTGACTGCCAATGTTAACTGTTGATAGAGTACTGTGTTTATATACCAGCATCTAATATGCTTATGTTTCATAGTACATTTTAAGGAGGCCTAAACATACTTAGTGAAAAATTCTAAAAATTGCTCTCAGCTGCATTTTGAAGCAATTTAAAATAAACTGTTTCAGGTTATTACTAATGGCAAACACTCTATTGTCAGGTCTTTAGGAATGAGGTGGAAAACTTTATTAATTATAAAATTGTATAGAAAACTTGGAAATTGTAAAATGGTTCAAAGAAAGTTAAAATGAACAATGTTATATTTTGGTATGTTTCCTTTCAGTCCATTCTTTATGCAAATACAGATATATGCACCTTTTTAACAAATTGGGACCATGTTATTTAAAAATATTATATGTCTTGATTATTTTTTCCCCTCACACCTTATTTATATTTTGCTGTGTCCTTAAATATTTGCTGAAAATATCAAATAAATATGTCAAATTGACGTTTATTTCTTCTTTTGCTATTATAAATAATACTGCAATGAGTATTTTCCTGTGTTTTCCTTTAGATTTCGGAAAACTTATTGTACATTTCTAGATCAAGGGGTATGGATTTTGAAACTTTTTTGTTAATTACATTAATATGTATTTAGTGTAAAGATTTTGAAGCATAAAGGAAAAACATAAATATTTGAATATTTGTATCTGTCTTTTTGCTCACATCTGGTTTATTTTTACTAGACTTTAGAATTTTATGTCCTTTTAATATATATACCTTGAGCTTTATTCTATTTTATTACTTTTTCTTGAAAATAATTCTTTTGGTGATTGCATAATATTCTAGCCTGAGAATATAACTTACTGTGCATTTATATTGTTGGATATCTGGGTTAGTTTTTCTACTGGAAATACATTTTTTAAATATCCTTTGGCCATTTTGCTAAGGAAACGTGGCTTTATTTTTTGAGAGAATCTTTATGTATTGATGTGAATCTTTGTCAAATGTGATGAATTTTTTCTGAGTTATTTACATTTTTTTGGTATGGTTTTTCTTTTTTTTGCGGTACGCGGGCCTCTCACTGTTGTGGCCTCTCCCATTGTGGAGCACAGGCTCTGGACGCACAGGCTCAGCAGCCATGGCTCAGAGGCCTAGCTGCTCCACAGCACATGGGATCTTCCCAGACCGGGGCACGAACCCGTGTCCCCTGCATCAGCAGGCGGACTCTCAACCACTGCACCACCAGGGAAGCCCTCTTTTTATTTTTTTGCAAAACTTTTATATAAGTGTATCTTTTTCTTTGAATAATTTCTCTTATTTTATATTTAAAAACATCTTTCCTCTTCTGGAGATCAGATAATATTCGTCTATATGGTTTTTAATCCAGTCTTAGTAGAATTTATTTTATATTGTGATACATGATGTGATGAGATAAGAATCTTAACTTTTTACCCTAGCACCGTTTAAACAGATGAGTAGTGAGGTCATTTTATATTCCAAGATACCTGTTCTTTACAGAATCAATTTCTTTTTTACTAGGATTGACTAAATCCTATGAGTAATCCTTGAGTAAAAACAGCTTGACATTCAACAAACCTGTAGTTAAACTTGAACACTAGTTCCCCAAAGGTATACATTTGGCATTACAGTTGTATTCCTGATACAGTCCAACCTCTGATGGAAAGGAGAGAGTGATCATGGTGTTGGTTGAGGTGGGGGCATCTGAAAGGTAGAGGTGAATGCCTGATTACAAGACTACTGTGATCCAGTTTTATTCATCAGTGCCTAGCATAGTGCTGAGTACATTAGAGGTATTTTGATGTGTTTATTTAATAACTGAGCTTCACTCTTAACATACCTCCCAGGGCACCAACTCTGCTTTCCTGACAGTGCAACAGGGAAGAGCAAAATCTGACTCTGTGTTAGATCTGTTTCTTTTACTTTAACCCTTGCTTTTCATTGCTTTCGTTATTATAATCATACATAATGGCTTGCCTCAGAGAACCCTGCCCCTCTGCCTGAATGTTAAACAAAAGTGCCTTTGTTCAGCTCACAGGGAGACAGTCTGACCCTGCCCACCTGTGAATGGAGAGAAAGCATGAGAAAGAAAGGTTCTGATGTCTTTTATGTGATTTATAAAATGTTTGGCTGTTTTTGAATGTAAACAAAAGCTAATGGCAGTTAGAACAACTAAATGCCTTTCAATTAAGGGAAGTTATTTTTGTCTTCATATAGTAAACTACTTTCATGATGGAGTTATTAATCTTTATCTTTTAAGCAGTGGTTTAACCTTGGTCTTGCATTTGTATTTCCTAGAGAGCTTTTCAAAATTTTTATGCCCAAGCCAATACCCCCAAATGATTAAATCAGAATATCTGAGGATGTGGCCCAGGGATTAGTACTTTATCTGTTAATTTTAGTGTACAGCTAAAGTTGAGAACCACTGCTCTAAGAGTGTGGATAAAGAAAATATGAAGTGATATGCCCCCAAACTCTCCAAATGTCTTAGTCAATTCAGGCTGCTATAAGAAAGTACCATAGACTGGGTGGTTTGTAAACAGCAGAAATTTACATCTCATAGTTCTGGAGGCTGGAAGTCTGAGATCTCAGGGTACCAGTGTGGTGTCAGGTGCTAGTGAGGACCCTCTTCCAGGTTGCAGACAGCCGATTTCTTGTACTCATGTGGTGGAGAGCAAAAAGAGGAAGCAAGTTCTCTTATGACTCTTATAAGGGCACTAATCCCATTCATGAGGGCTCCATTCTCATGACATATAATCCTGATTACTTCCCAAAGGCCTCACCTCTTAATACCATTTCATAGTGAGGTAGATTTCAACATATGATTTTGTAGGGACACAAGCATTTTAGTCCATAGCATCGAGGAAGTAAAGTTGCTTCTTTATTAAATGCTGAATGGAAGCAGACCTTTGAATTGGCTGGCACTTTCTAAAAAAATTCAAGTGGGGAGATTCTGTAGTCTATTATGATAGACTTTTTCAATATTTAAATAATCTGGACAAAAATGTTCCTCCTGTCTTTATTTTATTTTATAATATAAGCCTATTTTGTTCTGTAATCAATGCAGACAAGAGACAAAAGCTCTTCTGTGTTCTTTTTTAGGATTCTGAAATTCATGATGGGTTAAAAATATAAGTAAATCTTTGTTAGCACAAGAACATTTTTAGTGTTTAATGTTTTTCTAGCTTCAAAAAAGGATATATACTAACTGTATGAGTTTTCATCACAATAATACTCCTCTAGGTGAAAAAGATAGACTTCATGGATATACTCTGTTGTCAGAAATTTTTTTAAGGCAATAAAAAAATATGAAAAGCATAGAGACATATTTCAGGGTCTCAAAATAAAGGACTTGTCAAAGTTAAATATATTTAATGATATAATAGTCATTCAACAAATATTTAGTGACTGCCTCCTAGGTGTACTGCTCTTGGCTATAGCAGTGAAAAAGACAGATGAAGGTCCTACTTTCTTGGGACTTATATAAAAGACTGGCAGTATATAATTTAACTAGAAAATAAATAATACAATTTAATATTACCATTAATACTATTAAAAAATGAAGTCAAGGTGATGGGGGTAGACGATGACAGAGAGGAGGAGGGTTCATAGGGTCAAAAAGTACTGCTCTAAGGAATGACAAATTTAAATAGAAACCTGAATGTTCAGAAGAAACTAGGCATTTGAAAATCTCAGTGAATTCCAGGCAGAGGGAACTGTAATTGTAAATTTCTGGGGTATGCCTCTACAGTTAATGGGTTTTTTTGTTTTGTTTTGTTTGTTTGTTTGTTTGTTTTGCTGTACGCGGGCCTCTCACTGTTGTGGCCTCTCCCGTTGCGGAGCAGAGGCTCCGGACGCAAAGGCTCAGCGGCCATGGCTCACGGGCCTAGCCGCTCCGCGGCATCTTCCCGTCTTCCCGGACCGGGGCACAAACCCGTGTCCCCTGCATCGGCAGGCGGACTCTCAACCACTGCGCCACCAGGGAAGCCCTACAGTTAATGTTTTGAAGGGGATTAGAAGAGGTAAAATTAATGAGGATATTTATATAAGGTAATGGAAAATTGAGAAAGTGTTTTCTTAAGGTAAATAGATGACTTCTTGCTGAAAAGTGCCTGGGAGCCTATTTCTTTGTCCTGCTGGAGTTTCCCCCCCCCTTTTCTTTTCCTCCCACTTTTCTTGTCTCCCTCTCCTTCTGTCCCCCCCTCTTCCTGCCCTACGAACATGCATGGGCACCTGCAGAGGGAGGCTACATTTTTTAGCGGCCTACGGGGAAGGGCCCAGGGCAAGTGTGGAAATAATTTCTATAGCTGTGGTATAATTGCTGATGTCCTGTTGCCATAATTTGAGGCAAATGGAGCCATGAATAGGAGATGTGTTGGGAAGAGAATGGGGAATTTTTAGAATGTACTATAGCTACTTTCTCTTGGATTTGCTCACAGAAGAGTTTGTTAAGATTTTTGATAGCAGACTCTTCAAATTCTTATATATCTTTTTATGTAAGTTTTAGGTCACCTTCCTTAGCTAGTATATTTTACCTTCACAGTTTTAAAACTTTGTAATTTGTTTTGTTCCTGACTCATCTCATTTATTATGTAATTCATTGGAGAATGTATTGGGGTATCATTTTGGGAAAGGATGGCTTTGATTTTGTTGGGGGATATGTGGTGGGGGCCGGATGTCCAGTGAAAGGAATTTTATAATTTTGGTTTAATCTCCTTTGTGATTTGGGGTGAAGCTGTAGTATGCTAAAGTAAATTATCTTAATTTTTTTTCTTTCTCTGATATTAGACGATTTATACTAAGGAATTACATCTGAAGTTATTAATTATAAATCATGTGCCTTTCAACATTCAAATTGTCTTTTTTCTTTTACAAAAATATGGATTTGGGATGAGATTTTGCATATGCATATATTTCAAAGCCATTTTGCCAGCATATCTTATAGACAACTTAGACACATTTCTTAGGAAGTCTTGAGCTTTTGAGTGTCAAGTAGACATATTCTTAAATAATCTCACGTTTTATCAAATGGAACATAGTGCCCATAACTATTCAGTTAATTTGTTGGGTGTACATTTGCAGTGCAACTAATGGGATTTTCATTTGCAAAGAGAAACTAAAGTAAATGATGTGTTTGGGTAATTTAAGGAGTTCGGTGTATAGACTTAAATATTTTATTGCTAATTAAATAATAATTTATATTACTTTATTATCATGACTCTATGTAATGGATCAAAGTCAGTGATATTTTAGTAAAACTGTTCTGCTCCATTGAATGTTTATTTAAAGCAAATGAATGCTCACGTACAATTATTAAATAGATGCAGTGACCATGTTTCAGTTTGCTTGGGACAATTCTAGTCTATATTTGTTTTCCTGGGGTAATTTCAAAAATGTGTTGATTTAGATCATACATATGGATATCTAAGGTGAATGATGGCAGTAATATAAGGCTGAGGGTACTTTGGTTCATACATGGTTTTTCCAATATTTTTAGGTTTTGTACCACTGGATAATAGAAGCTGAATGTAAAGTATACTAACACACTTGAATACCCCAAGTCAAAGAGTAAATAATATATTTAATGTGATTCTCATCCACCTGAATTTCTTTGTCTTGGCTTAGTTTGGCTAAATGTTCTTTCTTGAAAGTGCTGTAACAGGGTTCTCTTTTCTTTTAAAAGTTAAGACATATTTCTTTATTTGTGGTGTTCTGATTAGAGTTGCTTAAGTTTTGAGTGGAATGTCCCTAGTCCTATTTTTTCCCTAAGTCATATTATTTTTAATGTGCTATTTTGCAGAATGTGAGGTTCGTCAGGATGCATTTATTGTGTTATAGCACAATTGTCTATGCCATAAACATTGCATAAACCTTGATTTCCATAATGTAAACGGTATTTACTATATGACTATAAGACCAGTGGTATTTGCATAATAACTGCTTTTCCATCTTCTACCACAAGAACCCTTCTTACTGTGGGTAGGATATATTAGCAACAGAAGAGCTCACTATTTCAGAGCTGCTCAGTTTAGAGTGTTTGTTGGGGAGTTGGAGGCTAAAAGGGTGCTATTCAGAATGCATCCTGAGTTCTTGATAACCAGCAGAGAAATAGAACATTTTAGTTAGAGAACGCTTACAAAGCTTTTTCTGAAAATTGAATGTATTAGTTTCTTTCAAACATTTTAAATGTAGTAAATAAAATATGCTATGTTTGTGACATTTGATATGTGAAGTGCTATGGTAGAAATAGATTAGTAAAGACATAGATCCTATCAACCAGGAGTTACGGATCTCATTATTAATACTCACATCCAAATTAATTAGCTGAGAAAATCTAGTGAGTTGAATTGGCCGTGAAGATTCTTTTAATAATGTAAACGATAATTAATTTTTAATCTTTGTAATTTAAGATATTTAAATTTCATATTTGCGTTAACTCACCGCAAAATAGTCCTATTCCGAGGATGGAAACAAAACTTTTGTGGAAACACTATGTGACGCAAACTGGCATGCCTGCTACTTCTTGTCTGTCAGCAGACAACAAAATCAGTGAACTTAAAAAGTAAGATTTCACTGAGGAAACCAAGATAGGACAAAGTTTGAGTTTTTTTTCCTAGGCATGTATTTTCATGATTGTGATTTTATGTATGTCTAGTAAAATTATTCCAGAGTAAGAGTTACTTAATGACAGCTTGAAAAGAGCAGTATAATTTCCAGAGGCCATTTGAGTAATTTTGTGAACCTTTTATCAGGTCATGCCAAAAAATCCTCACAAACTTAGTTAGGGAGAGCTCTTAGTACATTTCAGTCCTTTGAAATGGTTCTTGAGGTCGGTGCTAAGCAAGGAATTCAGTTACTTGAAACAGCTACATAAGTATAAACTTTAGGATATAGAGGATCTACTTAAATGTCTACTTACTTTATGAAGTAATTTTGAAAAATATTGATTCTTGTCCACACTAACATTTTATGAAATAATTTTATTTATTATTCTTCACATATACCTTGACAAACATGTCTTTAACACAATGTTTTGGGTCATTAGCACAGCTTGCCAAAATACATCTTTCTTTCAGTTTAAGATTAGTGAGATAAAGTACTTTCACAGCTGTCTATAATGACTGAATCTAAAGCCACAAACACCTATTCTTATAGCTTAAGACAGTTGGGGTTTTCATTTTTCCTCTATGTAGCTATGTATTCTTGATTGCTACAGTGAAATCATTTACTGAGTAGTTTAAAATGTGCTCTTTGAAAGGTTTCTTTATAATAACATCCATCCAGCATTTAGAATTGAAGACTGGGAATAAAGTTTTAACCTTGTTATATTTCTTTGCCTTAAAAAATTATCATGTGAATTTTGTATATATTTATATCTTAGTCTTGCACTGTTTTGGACTAATGTGTCTTCCCCAAACAAGGAAGCATGACAAGGTGATTGACCGTTTTTTGAAGCATTTTTTGGTGTGGGTGGAGGAGGGTCAGCATTGCTTTACCCTTTATTTGGTTGTATAGTCTATTTGGCTTCTATATATAAATTCAGATTTTTAGGACTCATTTCTATGCAAAATACAATTAATTTTAAAATTAAAAGGTATCTTTTTGTAAGTTCATTGAGGTTGATAATACAGATGTTCTAAAGCCTCACCTATGAAAGGGTTACCTTTTTTTCTAGTTTCAGGATTTTAAAATTTAGTGAAAATCACAAGCGAGCAGTAGTGGCTTTATTCTTATTACATGGCATAAAAAATGTACCTCCTTTTAAATACTACCTCGACTCAAATAAAGTAAAATTAATGGATAATGGAAAGTATTATAATAGGTAGCAGTGATCTGTTCCAGTTATTACTGAAATTTATCAAATATGGTACAGAAATATTTATGAATTTAAGTGAGCAAGTATCTAGTGTCCTAATGTTGCTGCTGCTCACCATTGTTTGATATGCCAAGAATATTCTTTTTTTTAGATCTTACCCAAGTATTGGAAATTATTCATTTAGCAATTATTTTATTGAGTACCTATTGTGTTCTTAGAGCTTTGGTTACATAAGTCAGTGAAATATAATAATTTTTCCTACCTTGGGACATTGTAAAGACTTTGGCATTGCTTTAAGTGAAATGGGAGCCATTGGCCAGTTTTTAACAAAAAAGTCATAAATCTGATTTACATTTTAAAAGGAATTGGAATACTTAGAAATCTGACTTTTAATTATTTGTGCTTGATTAAGTTTTAGGTTTTATATATAAAACCTAAAACATATATAACTTAGGTAGGGTTCAGTCATTTATTTGGATGATAGTCTGTCCCCTCCTCTGTTGCTGTCCATTGTAGAGTATTATCTCTGAGCAGTGGAGGCAGTGAGACAGTGAAGATAGTAAAGGCAAGGCTCTGTACGTTCCTCTGAGAAAAAATACAGGAGGAAGAAGAGCTTTCTTTTCTTGGAGATGGGGAATACAGAAAGATGTCAATTTAAGATATGTTTAATTGAGGTGCCTGTAGCACATCCAGATCAGTGGAAACTGATATTTGAAATTATCAGTTAAAACGTGTTTGTAGGGCTTCCCTGGTGGCACAGTGGTTGAGAGTCCGCCTGCCGATGCAGGGGACACGGGTTCGTGCCCCGGTCCGGGAAGATCCCACATGCTGTGGAGCGGCTGGGCCCGTGAGCCATGGCCGCTGAGCCTGCGCGTCTGGAGCCTGTGCTCTGCGGCGGGAGAGGCCACGGCAGTGAGAGGCCCGCGTAACTCAAAAAAAAAAAAAACAACAAAAACGTGTTTATAGATGACGTTACCTTGTTAACTTACCTAATTAAACATAACTTAAACAAACAAAAAGACTCAAGATGAAACAAAGGGGACATATTAGTATTTAAATGAGTTAGTCAAGGAAGAGAAGCTCAGAAGGGCGTGATTAGAAAATACTTGAGATGGTGGGCACATTTATTTGTGAATTGGTCGGGAAAGAAATGATCCAGAAGGGAACAGATAGACTAAACGAAAGAGGAAAGGTTTAGGATCCTAGAATGCAGTTAAATACAGATTTAATAGATAATAGCAAAATGATAGAATTATAGAGGCTAGATATTAAAATGTAAAACTTCAGAGTTAGAAAGAGGTGTAAGTGTTCAATGTATAACCATGAGAATAGGTTATCATTGATTAGGTGATGTTTAAGATCCTTTCCACCTTCAAAAATTTAGGATTCTTAGAGTGGAGCATTCTTTTTTTTGTTAAATATAAAAGAAATATTGATACTAGAAATCTTTCTTTTTAATTGACTTTTAACCTTCTCATATTTGATGTTTATTGAATAGTAAAATTTTATCATTTTTATCATTTTTAAGCATACAGCTTTGGTACAGTATGACTTTCTGTCAATTATCATTCCATTAACTTTATTTAAAATTCCTATAAAACTTCAAACTTATTTTGACTTTGATTAAAAGTTTCTGTGTTCTCTGACTAATGGAATTAAACTAAAAGTAAAAAATGGAAAGATCTCTGGAAAACCCCCAAATATCTAGAAATTAAATAACATACCTTAAAAATAATATATAGGTCAAAGAGGAAGCCACATGGAAAATTAGAAATATTTTGAATTGAATGAAATAAATCAGAATTTGTGGTATGCAGCTAAAGCAATGCTTAGAGGGAAATTTATAACATTAAATGCTTATATTAAAAAAGAGTAAAGTTAGTGACCTCAAGTACTTCATTAAGAAATTGAAGGACTTCCCTGGTGGTGCAGTGGTTAAGAATCCACCTGCCAATGCAAGGGGACATGGGTTTGAGCCCTGGTCTGGGAAGATCCCACATGCCATGGAGCAGCTAAGCCCATGCACCACAACTACTGAGCCTGCTCTCTAGAGCCTGTGAGCCAGAACTACTGAGCCCGTATGCCATAACTACTGAAACCCACGCGCTTAGAGCCCATGCTCCGAAACAAGAGAAGCCATCACAATGGGAAGCCCGCACACCACAGCAAAGAACAGCCCCCACTCGATGCAACTACAGAAAGTACGCACGCAGCAATGAAGACCCAATGCAACCAGAAGTAAATAAATAAATAATTAAAAATAAATTTAAAGAAAAGAAATTGGAAAAAGAAGAGCAAATTAAACCAAAGCAGGCAGAATGCAAGCAATAATAAACATAACAGTAGAATATAAATTAACAAAAATTAATAAATAAACATAATAGTAGAAATTAATGAAATTGAAAATAAAAACAACAAAGAAAATAAAACTGAAAGTTGGAAGTAGGTTCTCTGAAAGAATCATTAAAAGTGATTGAGAGAAAGAGAGAGAGAAAAGACAAGCTATCCCATCCATATACATTAAAAGGTTAATAAGGGAGTATTATGAATTACTTTGCCAGCTAATTTAACTTAGATGAAATGAACAATTCTGTGAAAAACACAAAATATCAAATTTCACTCAAGATAAATAAATAACCAGAATAATATTATATCTAACAGAGAAATAGTATTTCTAATTAAAAACCCTCCAGCAAAGAAAACTACACATCTGAATGGCTTCATCTGTGAATTATATGAAACATTAAAGGAAGACATAGTTCAAATTCTGCAGAAACTTTTCCAGAAAATAGATGATGAGGAGTCACTTCCCAACTCATAAGACCTGCATTATTACCCTAATACCAAAACGCAAGCAAAGATATTATAAGAAAAGAAAATTATAGACCAGTATGCAATGAACCTAGATGTAAAATCCTAACAAAATATTAGCAAACAGAATCTAGCAATATATGAACAAGATTATACATCATGAACAAATGGTGTATATTCTAGGAATGCAAAGTTGATTTAACATTTGCTAATCAATCAGTGTAATTCACTACATTTATATACTCAAGAAAAATTATTTTATAATCTCACTATATATACAGAAAGAATTTGGCAAAATTCAACATGCATTGTTGAAAAAATTTTCAGCAAAAATTTTCAGAGAATTCTTGTGTTTGCTGAGAATTTTTTTAACCTCATAAAGGGTATTTATGAAAAACGTGGAACTAATGTCATACTTAACGATGAGAATGAATGCTTTTCCCCCTAAGGTTGAGAACAAGGCAGAGTTGCCCATTCTCATCATTCCTACTCAACATAGTGCTAGAGATCCTAGTCGGGTAAGTTTAAAAAAACTTTTATTCAGCAATAAAAAGGAATGAACTGCTAACGCATGCTGTAGGGTAGATGAATCTTAAAGCCATTGTGCATTTGTGAAAGAAGCTGCACTCAAAACTCTGGATGATTCCATTTCATTCTGTAAAAGAGAAAATGAAAGTAACAGAAAACATGATCACTAGGGGCAGAGGGTAATGGTAAGAGATTGCCTATAAAGGAACAAGAGAAATTTTTGAATTTAAGAAATATTGTCTATCTTGTTTATGGTGGCAGTTATGTAACTAGTTGTCAAAATTCACAGATTTATACAACTAAACATGGGTGAATGTATTCGAAATTATACTTCAATAAACCTGACTTTCAAAAAACTTTAATTGGGTACAGAAGGGAAAAAAATGAAGGGAAAGAATATAATATTCTCCTGATTTTTCTTCTCTTGGGAAACCAAGCAGTTGCTTTAACTGAATCTTACAATGACTGACTTTGATGCCAAGACTTTTTTCATTCATTTAAAAATAATTTGGTTGCATGTGTGTTTCAGACTGAATTACACATACCAGCAAGTTAATCCTATATACCTCAAAATAATACAAATTATTATGGTAGTTCTTTTGGAATTTTTGTTAGAAATATGGAAATAAGTTATTCTTGATATTTTTCTTTGAAGATCTAAAGGTTGTTTTTAAATTATTTGCGAACATTACATAATAGGAAACTACGTGGTCTTTTTTATTGTTGTTTTTAAAGGTAAGCAATATAGAAGGGTACAGACAAGTAAAACTGTAAAATTCTCTCATTGATTTCACTCTTTGATTACACTGTTAATCGCTTGGGTTTATATATCTTGAAATGTTTCGTTTGTGTTCTTGTACACATACATTTTGTTTTTAAAATCAACTTAAGCAGACGCATACCATGCCTGCTTTACTGAGGCATTTTTCACCTGATGTAATGTTGATACCTTTCTACATCAGCATTCATGTATTTATTCAGGAAATATTTTTATGTTTACGACTCTGTTCTAGTTGCAAAGGACAGAGCAAGGAACAAAATATGGTCCTTGCCTAAGTGAATTTATATTCAAGTAAGAAGAAGATGATAAACAAGTTGGGGGGAAAATGTCACTATATTGTTAAGTTTCATAAAGATAAATAATGAAGTGTAAAGAGATGAAAAGGGAAGGGACAGAATGAGCAGGATACGTACCTTAGATAGTCGTGGTGTAGGCTTTTATATGAGACCTACTTTATTCTTTAGATGGTTATTTATTATTTCATAGTATAATTTATTTAACTTATTCTGTTGATGGGCATATAGATTACTTAGATTTTTTTCTGTTATAATCAATACTTTAATGAACATCCTTGTACATATTTTTTTGCTTACATGTACAAGTATTTCTGTACACTAAATTCTTAGAAGGAAAACTGCATTTTAAAATGTCTATTATAGATTCTGCCAAATTATTCTCCAAAATAGGCATTATCTGTCAATGGATAAAGAATAATACCACATTTTAATTTGTATTTACCTGATTCCCAGTGAAGTTGAGCATATTTATTGGTCATTTGTTATGTCTTGTGTAAATTGCCTACTCATATCATTTTGCCCATTGCGGGATTTGCCTTTTTCTTACTGAAATTTTAGGATTTCTTTATAATTCTGTTTATAATATACTCATCATATTTTATAACATTTTCTCCTAACCTGTCAATTGTCTTACTTTATGGAATCTTTGGATTTTTCATTTTTATACTGTCAAAGTCTATCAGTCTTTTCCTTCCTAGCTTCTAGGTTTTGTGTCTTTCCAGAAAAGCCTTCTTATAGTAATTTAGTCTCTTATATTTTCTTCCACTACTTCTTTAGTTTTATTTATGTTTCTAGTAGATTTTAATTCATCTGGAATTTTTAGAATATATACTCTGTGGTTGGGACCTAACTAATTTTTTCAGTTTTGTAACCATTCTCCCAAAATAATTTATTGAACGATATGTCTTTTTTTCCACTGACTTGATATACAATCTCTATCATATTTTAAAAGTCCAAAATATATTTGTTCTGGATTTAATACTCCATTGCTTTGATGATTGTCATTTTATATTTGACATCTGGTAGGGCACCCCTCCCCATTGTCTTTTTCAAAAAAATTTTGGCAATTTCTGTGTATTTTCTCTTCCAGATGAACTTTAGAATCAACATGTCAAGTTCCATTAAAAATCCCTTTGGGATTTTGATTGGAAGTGCATTGAATTTACAGATTAATTTGGGGAGAATTGACATCTTTACACTATTGAATCTTCCCATCCAGGAACATGGTATGCCTCTCCATTTCTTCAGGTGTTCTTTTATGTCCTTTAGTAAAGTTTTATCGTTTTTTTCATGTAGGTCTTACATTTTTCTTGTTAGGTTTACTCCTGGGTATTTTGTAGTTTTTGTTGTTATTGTGAATTACATCTTTTCTTCCATTTTGCACTTTATTTTTCAATTGGTTATTGCTACTATATAGGAAATCTATTGATTTTTGTACGTTGATCTTACCATTTACTTAATTTTCAATTGATTCTCTTGAAATTTCTAGAAGGCTTATTATGTTTTCTGCAAATGATGGCATTTTGTTGTTTCCTTTTTTCAGTATTTACTTCACTATTTTGTTTTTTTGTTCGTTTTGTTTTGTTTTCTGGTCTTATTGCATTGGTTAGGTTTCCAGATCTTTTCCCTACTAGTTCTGATTTGGGCATCTTTTCTGATTTAAATGGAATGCTTCTAATATTTAAACTTCTACATTTATATATGCCTTAGATTTCTGATAGAAAACATTGTCAAGAACAAAAGTGTCCTTCTTGGCTTACCAGGTATTTCCATGGTAATAGATACTGTGTTTTATCATGTGTTTTTGTTGAGATGATACATTATTCTTTTCACCTCTAACATTTTAATGTAGTGAATTACATTAATACATTGACCTAATATTGGTAATGGTGTTTCTCATTTTTAGTATTTATTCAGCAAGTATTTGGATACTTGCAATATCGGATATTGCATTGTGCCAGGAACTTTGCCACAAACTTGGTGATAGCACTAAGTCTGAATGGTTCCTCTCTTTTTTATATGGAGAAGAGAGATAATAAGCAAGTACCCAAGGACAAGATAATTTTAGACTGTGGTAGTACTGTGGAGGAAATAAAGAGAATGGTATGGTAGAGAGATGAGGAGAGTACCTCCTTTGATATTATCATCTGAGAAGGTAAAATATAAACTTAAGACCTGAAGAATGATGAAAGCATTGGGAAAAGCATTCCAGGTAGGGGAAGATCACACATTAATTGTATTTCTTAATGTCTCCTTGATCCCCTTTCATATATGTGTGTGCTATACTTTTTACACAACTGCTGAATTTTCTAATGGTGTTTTATTTAAGTTTTTGTTTTGTTTAGTTTTTTTTTTTTCTGTTTAGGTTTACTAATAGGGTTATTTATGCTTATGAGCTAGGGAGTTTCACCATCTGATTTCTGGACTTCGTAAATAAGATAATAATGTTCTGTTCCTTCTGAAAGGACTACCCTTAAGATTTCTTCTATGGATATATTCTATTACATTTCTACCTTTCCTTGAGGTGATTTTGATGATTTCTTTTCTTAGAAAACCATCCATTTTGTTTAGACTTTCACATTTATTGATGTATAGTTGTGCTCAGTTTTCTCCTTATATTTTTTTCTTTCTCTGATTTTCTGTAATCAGACTTGTCAAAGGCTTGTTTCTTTCTTGTTAGACTTACCCAAGAAGCAATTTTTGGGTTTATTAATTACTTTTGTATCTCTCTGAATTACTTCATTTCTATATTTATCACTATAAATTATATTGATATATTTTGATTTGTATTTTATTTTTGAAGCTTTTTATGTATTTTAAACCTTTCTTGTGCTCTTCTGAATACATTTATGCTTTAAATTTTTCTTTAAGGATTGCTATGACCAAATTCCATTGGAAATAATATGCTCACAATTTTAATTTTCTTTTCCTCCGTATTCTGAGAGTTCATGAGTAGGCTTTTTTTCTTTTCTTTTTAAATTTTCAAGTACAGTGTTATTCTTTTATTGATAATATTTAGTTTCTTTTAGCTTAATGGACCAAGAATGTAATTAATTTAAAAAATGTATTAAAAAATCTGTTGAGATTTTCCTTTGCTTAAGATATGATCAGGTCTATTTTACTATGAAATATAAGTATAGTTCATTAATTCTATTTCTGAATTGTCCATATCTTTGCATAATCTACTTGATTTCCTCATTTTCTGAGAAAGATGTGTGGAAAGTTTCCCACTAAGTTGTGTGAATTTTCAAGTTGCTTACATTTCCAGTATTTTTACTTTATATGTTTCTGTTATATTGTTAGGGTACAAAGAAGTTGAGCTAGCACACACTCCTGGTGTATTGTATCTATTATCATTATGAAATGTTTTTTTTCTATATAATGCTTTTTGCCTTAAATTCTTCTTTGACTGATATTAATAATGGCACCTTTGACTGGGATTGCTTTTTCACACCTCTGTTTTCAACTTTTATGACAAAAAAATTTAGATCTCTCTCGTAATAGCATATAGTTGAGTTTTTTCCTTTTTTTTTAAATCCTAATCTACGTGTCAGTTTTAAAATAAGAGGAATTTTCCCATTCAGTTTTATATTAACTTGGTCTTTCGGTCTTTGTTCTTTTTCCTAACATTGAAGATTATGGCGAAGATGTATTTTCTTATTATCCCACACCCCACCCCCTTGTCTTTAACTGAATTGGAGTTTTTAAAATTCTATTTCCCTCTCAGTTTGAAAAATATGTTTTCTTCCTGTTCTTCAGCAGGCATTGGATTGCATTAAACACTGTTTGTAACTAGTTGCTCCCTTTCCCTTAACATAGGCTTTTGACATTATTTCATTCAAACTTGACTTTACTGTTTTTTAAATAATTTGAAATTTTAGTAATATATTTGTTTTAATATGCTTCTACTTTTTTAACTTTAAGGAATTATTTATTAACAACTACCTGAAATGTTAATGAAAGATTATATTCTACTAATTTATTTTCTAACTCCTTAGTCTTATGATTCCAAGGCTGTCCTTTTCTTGGATTCATTTTTGTTGTTAAGGCATACATTCTCTAAATTCAGAAATGTTTGTGGCTTTTAAATTTTCAGAGTGCTTACATCTCTAAAAAATTACCTTGTTCCACAGTTTAGACTTTTTAGAAATAATTGTGCTTCATTTCTTTTCATTGCAAATTGTCTTCTAGCATCTAGTTTTGTATTTGGAAAGTCTAATATCAATCTGAGTTTTAATTCTCTTATTAACAACACCCCCCTGGAATCTTTCTAGACTTTATATCCTTGGAATTCTCAGATTTTACCAGGTCATGACTCTGTGTGTAGGTGTGTAATCTGTATGTGTGTGTATATCTGCATGTGCATTTTAATGCCATCCTACAGGAAATTGTTTTATTTTGAGGCTCTTTTTATGATAATTGATGAATAATGATAAATAGCAGAAGTAGGCTAAATTTATAATTACATTACATTGTATTATTGATATGAACTTAAGGAAACCCTTGAAATAATCTATAACTAATTCTGTTAGCAAAAATCTACTTAAAAACTCTAGATTTGAGAATTCCATACAATTTTTACTTATTTTAAACATTAATAATTTGTTCACTTTATAAAGTTTATAATTAACGTCAAAAATTTCATATTGTATTGATGATTAATACTGAGTTGTTGCAGGCATGTAAGTACTTTGAAGCGTAAGAAAAGACGTCATGTCTTGTATTAGCTCTGTGAGAACACTGCTGTGTTTTGCAGTATTTCACTGATGCTTAGCACATTCCTAGATCTTAACTAAAATTTATTAGATGGATAGATGAGTATGAATGAAAGAATATAGGTATAAATCAGTGTTTTCTTAATGAATAGACTTCTGAAAGCTAAATTTATTTTAGTCAGGTTCACTTTAGTTTTATTTGCTTTAATCGCAGGATACTAATACCATAATGTCAGACTATTAATTGATGCTCTTTTTACAAGGACTTTAAGTGGGCTTTTATTTTATTTTCTTATTTTATTTTAATGTATACATAAATCAGTGTTCAGGGACTCCAGTAGTACAGAAAAATTACACCCCAAATGTATTAATTTTGGAGTAATTTACTCTTTATTAAGAGTTGCAGTATTTTAGCTGAATTTTACCCTATTTAAGACTATAGAGTGGGGTGAATTGGGAGACTGGGATTCACATATATACACTAATATGTATAAAATAGATAACTAGTGAGAACCTGCTGTATAACACAGGGAACTCTACTTCACTTTGCTGTGCAGTAGAAACTAATACAACATTGTAAAACAACTATACCCACCCCCCCAAAAAAAGACTATAAAAAATACAGAGCAAAGAAATTTTTATTAGATTTTAGGACCATGTACAGAAGAAAATAATTATGATGTACAGAAGAAAATAATTATGATGACTATGATGATTGTTTCTTATAATAAATATGTGTTTGTATTCAAAGAACTTGGAAGAACACATACCATATTTTTCTGGGCTTGTTTGAGAGACATAGTGTAAACTATTAAGAATTTATTCAATCAGTGTTATAAAATTATCATAGATTCAAATTAATCTCTTTTTTAATATTTACCTTTCTATATACAGCCTTTTAATATTATTATCATCTTGAAGTTTAGATTACCAGCTTGACATTCAATGATAAGTGGAGGGTGGTTTCCAGAACAACAAAAGCAGTAATAAATTGGTGGATAGTGATGAGATGGGAGGACGGGGAGTGTTAAAGGTCAAGAAATCCAAATTCTGTAGTTGCTAGCATTCTCGTTTTTTAAAGTATGTTTACTCTGGAAGACTGACCCTTTTTCCTATCCCCACCTTGCATAATCTTTCATTTGATATATTGATCAAATGATTGATAATTCCTAATTGGTTTCTTTGTCTCTGTTGTCCTGTCTATCCAAAACCATCTTTCACGTGGCCTCTATCTTTCTAGAATGCTGAGTATTTATTTTAATGCTTAAACCCTTCAGTAAGTTACCTTATAAATTCTGAACTTCTCAGCATGATACTGAAAGACCCCATCTTACTCAAGCATTATTCTTTTTACTATTTTCATTCAGAATTGTCTTTTCCTTCCTCTGTACAATCACTGTATTAGTATCTATTTTGTACTGTTTTCCAATTTTGTTTGATATAGTTAGCTATTTGTACATAGAGTTGCCTTTCTATATTTATATTTGTGGAAGGCATTGATTATTAAAAAAATCATTTTGGATTACCATTCTCCTGTGGCTGTCCTACTGCTTTGCACATAGTATGTAATTGGCAGTGAATATTTGTTAAATTGAATAGAGTTTGTATATATGATGTCTGGTTAATCAGAATATACTGTATCCTTATTCTTTGGAGTGAATACCAGTTTATTATACTACCAAATGGACTGCTCTTCTCTTATATAGCAGTGATAATACATTTGTTCTGAAGAGGAGTTAATTTGAAATGTTATGCTAATTTTCACAGTTGGTCCAAATGACACTACATTTCCACATTTTCATGTGACTTTGTGTTTTGAATATACAAGGATTGGGAATGCCATTAATAGCATAAACAAATTCATTCAGCTCTGACCATTGTTAAAAGACCTTGCTTTTTATTGTTAAGCATTTGTGTTAAGTTTATTTTGGGGAGAAAGTAAAAAATACTTTTTTGGGGGGGCTTCCCTCGTGGCTCAGTGGTTGAGAGTCCGCCTGCCGATGCAGGGGACATGGGTTCGTGCCCCGGTCCGGGAAGATCCCACATGCAGCGGAGCGGCTGGGCCCGTGAACCACGGCCGCTGAGCCTACGCGTCCAGAGCCTGTGCTCCACAGCGGGAGAGGCCACAACAGTGAGAGGCCCGCGTACCGCAAAAAAAAAGCAAAAAAAACTTTTTTTGAATTTTATTTTTTTTATATATACAGCAGGTTCTTATTAGTTATCTGTTTTATACATATTAGTGTATACATGTCAATCCCAATCTCCCAATTCATCCCACCACCACCCCATCCCTACTTTCCCCCCTTGGTGTCCATACGTTTGTTCTCTACATCTGTGTCTCTATTTCTGCCCTGCAAACTGGTTAAAAAATACTTTGTTAATTGAATAGTATTACCATTAAATAAGTTTTTTAAACAAAAGCAACCTCTGCAGTAAAACATCACCTTTAATCTTTAAAAACTAAAAGGATTTAATGTGCACAAAAGTATAGAGACTAGTAAAATAAAGCCTCTATAAATCTCTTTTTCAGATCACCAGTATCAAGAATTCGCCACACCACTTTGTTTTAAATTCCTGACAATATTTCTGTATACTACAATATGCATCTCTAAAAGATAAGGGCATTTTCTTACCTAACCAGAGTAATTCCTTTATACTATTTAATGCACAGTTCATATTCAGATTTCTTCATTTTCCTTGAAAATTTCAAATAAGGTCTATATTATTTTGATGGTTATGTCTCTGGAATTTCTTTAATTTAGAACAGTTCTTCCCTTTTACTGTCTCTGTCTCTCTCTCTCTTTTAAAACATGTTCTCGATTTTAGTTTAGTCTGTGTGCTTCTGTTTAACTCAGTGGTTCCCAGTTTCCCACCCCCAGGGTTTTGTTTTTTTTTTTTCCTCCAGGGGGACATTTGGCAATCTCTGGAGGTATTTTTAGTATCACAACCTGTGATAGGGTTGCTACTGGCATCTAGTGGGTACAGGCCAGGGATGCTGCTGAACATCCTGAAGTGTATGTATAGGACAGCTCCCAACAACGAAGAATTATCTGGCTCAAAATGTCAATGGTGCCAAGATTGAGGAGCCCTGATTTAAATTTTTCCTGATATTTGCCTTAATAATTTTTATAAACTGGAAGTTATTTCAGGGAGGCAAGAGTACTTCATAGGAGGTACTGTGTATTTTATGTTGCATAAATCAGGGGCATATAATGTTTAGTTGTCTCACTTTTAGTAATTAAACATTGGATTCAGGTATTAACAGCTTTATCCCTTAAATATAGAATTTAAAGTCAGCTTTTCTAGAGCAGGGTCAAACAACAGCCTCTTTTTCTGGTGGAAAGAATATTGAACTTGTTAATTGGATAACTGATCTCTTGGTGTTAGATATGTAGAAACTTGCTGTTTATATACAGATCCTGTGCTTTGTTTTTTCATCTGTAGCAATGAATTGAACGTGGTGATTTCTAAGACCCTTGCATTTTGATGGTTCTTTGTATTAGACCAGAATTTGATGCACAAACACCATTTCATAAAATATCCAGCTAGTCAAAACAGCACATCCAAAATAGTTTAGATATAACTTAAATTGTCATGCTTTGAATATTGATAACTTTGACATTATTTCCCTTAAGGATGAATAAACTTAGTAAGGACATCCCTTTCCTTCTGTCTCTCCACTCTTCAGGAAAGTTATTTATACATTTCATTTAAGGAAAATGTTTCAGAATATTTATGTGAATTTCTTATTCAGACCATTTTTAATGTTCCGGAACTTGGCCATTATTCAAAATGAATTTTTTTCTATAGAAATAATATGATAAAAATGAGTTAGGTTTCAATGGGAAAATGCATTTTAGTTTTCAATCTGAATTTCCTCAACTAAGGAAATGTTAAAGAGGTATATGCCCATAACTTAATTGACATTTGAATAAAGGATTACTTATTTTTGTATTTTTATAAGACTGCATCTCCTTATATCAGTCTCTCTACTTGTTCTGTAATGTAGCACAAGAACTTTTCCAGGTGGGAAAGGAGGAATTGGTGTTAAAGGAGGAAGTCCTCTTCTGCTACCTCTTCAGAACTCCTATGCCTCTTTTTTTTTCTCCTTTCTTCATCTTATGCACTTTCTACCTTGTATTATTGTTATTGTATAATTTTACTCTCACATTAAAGAAACAAGCTCCTAGGTAGTAGGCTTAATTTTACACATCTCATAGTAGTAAACATCAGTATCTCTTGTACAAAGACTGTTTGTAATAAAGGTTTAATAAATCAATGAAGATAGCATTTTTCCCTACCTGCTACCTAATATTTGATTTTTCTATATCTATAAAGTATACCTTTAAATTTATTTTTTGTAACTACCTCTCCCTTCTCCAAATACACTGCAACATTTTAGAATCTGAAAGGGAAGGGTCCCCAAATCATCTTTTATTTATTCAAGAGTTATTTGAGTCCTGACAATGTGATGAGCATAGTTCTAGTTGCTGTATATATATCAGTGCTCCAAAGTGCCTATTTCCATGGAGCTTAGAAAGACAGTAAATATATATAATAAGTCATGTGAAAAATTCATGAAAAAATTACGCAGAATAAGCATCTAGAGATGGCTGAGAGACTTGCTTAGGTCTCACAGGTAGCGGATGAAGCAGAAATGGTACCTAGGTCTTTAGATCCTAACAGTATCCTTGAAATTAGTTTATTCTTCATTAATCTTAAACTGGGGGGGTGGGGTGGGGGAGAATATAATAGACATCCATTCCTATTCTTTTCTTTCATCCTAATGTCTTTTTAAAAATCTATATATAGTATTTCATAGTCACTTGAATCTACTGATTTTTAAGTTATCAAGTTTTTCACATATCAAGAATAGTGGGCTTTAAAAATCAATATGAAAACTTTTATGGATGGGAATTCCCTGGCGGTCCAGTGGTTAGGACTGCGGGCTTTCACTGCTGAGAGCACGGGTTGGATCTCTGATCAGGGATCTAAGATCCCACAAGTTGTGCTGCGCGGCCAAAAAAAAAGAACTTTTATGGAGACGTTTTAAATCAATAAGAAAACATATTTCTTCTGCACTTAGTATCCCTCATGAAAAGATAGAGATGCATTTTTCTTAGTAAATTTTCACCAAACTTAGTTAAGATACAATGTGGCATAAGGGGACCTTGTGTCAGCAAATCACTTTTGATTGAAATTTAATACCTTCTGTGATCTAATTTGTAGCTTTCCGACTTTTCCTATAGTAAACCCTGTATTCTAGCATATAGAAATTTTATGCTTGTCTACCAGTGCTACATTCCTTCTTCTCCTTTTTTATATCAATTAGTTATTTTGGTCAAAATCCTTTCATATTCTTTCTGCATGCATTGTCTCCTTCAAACAGTCTTAGTACCTTTGATCTGTACTTTTGGTTTGGCACTTTGCACTGCTCTTTGATATCTTTTGTTTTCTAAAACCTTAATCTGAAACATTATTTAATTTTTCACCTGTTCATTTTAACCTGTGTTCATTTTTCCATGATTATTTCCTCTCTCTTTTTTTTTTTTGGTCTTCTCCCATTGGATTGAAAAATTGTAGATATTTTAACAGAGAAAATTTCATTGGGATGCAACTTTTTCTCTAGAAAGACTCATCGTCTGGACCATGGTTAAAGATAGGAGGACATAGTTTTTACCAGGCTATAATATTGAATCACATGTGTCTATGACCAAACCATGCTGAAAAGTCCCCTTCCTAATGTATAACACTTAGGCTTTCACTACTGCCTTTAAAAATAAAGTTTAAAAAACATTATTGTTTTTTTCTTAACTCCTTCCTATCATATAGATTTTTAAGGTTAATATAGAGCAAAATTCTTGAAAATTTTCAAATATTTACGGAGATTATTTTCAGAGTATTCGGTGTCTATTTATAGTTGAAATATTAGAAATCTGAAATGTTATTTCATATTAAACTGCATTAGCTTAATGGAAATTTAGAAAGAAGCATATTATTTCCCCCTAAATTTAACATTCAGTATTAAATATGTATTGATATAGGATTTATGCCTGGTTGCTAGACAGGTGACTTTTAAAGATGGAACAATAGATTTCTGATGTTATGTTGGTTAAGAATTTATTTCTGAAGTTTTTAAATCTTATTTCTGACAGCTAGATACTAGGCATGAGGGTAATTGTATTCTAGGTTATTAATAACTTTTATATCTATTTTAGTTATTACAGTGTTAGAAGTACTTTAGACTTGTGAAATAAATTTCACCTGATCATGTTAGTGATATTTTATATAATAATTACCAACTTTTTATCAGCAAACTGTAAAGAATTATATCTTTATACCTATTTGTAAGTAGCTCTATGACAAGGGATGTCAAAACAAAACTTTTCCCCATGTCTTAAGAGTTGCTATTTTCTAATTCTTTACATTTCTTTTAATTGAATCTGGTGTATGTTACTGTATCAGTGGTTCTCAGTGTGTGGTCTGCAGCCCTCTCAAGTTCCCAGAAATCATTTCAGGATGTTCAAGAGGTCAAAAATGTTTTCATCACAATACTAATATGTTACTTGCCTTTTTACTGGGTTGATATTTGCACTGATGATACAAAAGCAATGGTAGGTAAAACTGCTGGCCTCTTAAGGCCATGGCACAAAATTGTGCTAGTATCATTGTAGTTATCACTGCCATATATACTCACAGTTAAAAAAATAAAATGAAAAGCCAGTTTCACCTGAAGAATAATCTTGATAGAGCAATAAATATTAATTTTTTGAAATTTCCACTTTTGAATACATGTCCTTTTAATGTTATTGTGTGACAAAATGGGAGGAACACATAAAGCACTTATGCATATGAAAGTATGGTGGTGTTTGAGGGAAAAGCACTTGGGCTTTTTTGAGATGTGAGGTGAACAGTCCACTTTTTTTTTCATGAAATGTCTTTTTTTGCTGGAAAAATATAAAAGACAGACACACTATGCCTATCAAACTTGGGCATTTGGCAAATGTTCTCAGAAATGATCGAAGTGAGCCTTTAAGGGAAACAATCAACAGTATTTGTCACCAATGATAAAATTAAGCTTTCAAGCACAAACTAGAATTTTGGAAATTTTATTTGCCTGGGCTTGACAGCGTTCCAGTACTTAAAAACTTTTGTAATGAAACCAGTAGTGATATTAATGTTTTGATTTTTTGATATTGTAGTTTGATTTCAAATACAGTAAATATTAATAAATATAACCCTTATATGAAGTCCTTGGGAGCAGCACTACTTTATAGGTGTATAAAGGTGTCCTGAGAACAACAGATTTAAGAACAGCTAATTTAGGTCCTCTACCAAAGTCAAAAGGTTTCATGTCTAAGTATTAACCTCATAACCTCTCCCATACACTACCCTTCCCCCATGAAATTAGAATAGAAAAGAATACATATGATTTCAGTAAGAAAAGAAAATAGACTACATATGATATGAATAATATATTCTTAAATTATTCTACAAATGTAATTTTCTCTTTTAAACTGTGGGCTTATCTATCCCATTGAAATTATTCAGGATTGCATTGTATTTATCTTTGATTTTGATGTTAAAATATTTTTCTCTTCTCTTCCTTTTTCTTCTGTTTATTTCTCTTCCCACTTTCCTTTTCTCCTTTCATTCCTCCCTTTCTTCTTTTTTTGGTATTTGTTTTCTAGGTGGAGTCTTTCATTTTGGATCAGGATGATTTGGAAAATCCAATGCTGGAAACGGCTTCCAAGTTACTCTTGTCAGGTACTGCTGATGGTGCAGACCTCAGGACAGTAGATCCAGAAACACAAGCTAGACTGGAAGCTTTACTAGAAGCTGCAGGTAAGTCTGCAAACTCTACATATATAATAAGCCTAATTTTCCAAAGTTCTACATAACTCTTAAAAACTCCGGTTATTATAAATGTCTGATGTTGGATATTTAGTATAAGACTATTAATAAAGATTAATGGATTACTTTCTAGAGCATAACATGCAACATTTCATACAAGCATAGTTTCATTACCAGAATAAAATTGACAGGTTGTTGTAAACCTTATAAACAGAGACTTCTTTTTTTATTTTTTTTGGCTTCATTGGGTCTTCCTTGCTGCGCATGGGCTCTCTCTAGTTGCGGCGAGCAGGGCTACTGTGTTGCGGTGTGTGGGCTTCTCATTGCGGTGGCTTCTCTTGTTGCGGAACACGGGCTCTAGGCGCGTGGGCTTCAGTAGTTGTGGCACATGGGCTCAGTAGTTGTGGCTGATGGACTGTAGAACACAGGCTCAGTAGTTGTGGTGCACAGGCTTAGTTGCTCCGTGGCATGTGGGATCTTCCTGGACCAGGGCTCGAACCCGTGTCCCCTGCATTGGCAGGCGGATTCTTAACCACTGCGCCACCAGGGAAGTCCAAACAGAGACTTCTTATACAGTTAGTTTTCATTAGTCCTGAATTCCATCTTTGAAAATTCACCTACTTTATAAAACGTATTTATACCCCCAAATTATAGCGCTTTCTCAGTCTTTCATAGAAATGCACAGAACGGTGAAAATTTTGAGTTGTTCTGCGTGCATGTTTTCCGCTGAGGTGGTGCTCTCTGCCTTCTTGTTTCAGCTCTCATACTGTAAACAAGTGTCCTTTCCATGGTCTACTTAGTGCCACATTTTCCACATTTTTGTGCCTTTTGTTGGTGATTTCAAATGGCCCTCAAGTATAATGCTTAAGTGCTATCTAGTGTTCCTAAATGTGAAAAGGCTGTGATGTGCCTTTTGTAGAATATACGTGTATTATTAGATAAGCCTTTTCAGCATGAGTTATAGTGCTGTTGGCTGTGAGTTCAATGTTAATAAATCAAGTATAATATATTAAATAAGATTGTATTTAAATAAAAACACACATAAAACAAGCTTATGTATTGACTGGTTAATGCAAATGCTGTGGCCAGAGACTTCAGGCACCTAGCCCTGTATTTCCCCTTGGAGCAGTGGTTCAGTATTCATTAGTTCAGTGTTCCCAGTGACTTTACAGAACATAACTACCATGAATAATAAGAATTGACTGTGTATAATTCCCTCCACTTTTTTGTCACAGATTGTCTTTTAAAACCTTGTAAAGTGAATCATCATTATATTTTTGTAAAGTGGATCATCATTATATTGTCTTCATAAGAAGTGTTTTAATTAGAGTTTATATACATAACCAAGAGTAAACATCATAATATATAATATGCCTTAAATATAAGGGAATAGTAACTCTAAATCTCTATGATCATTTAAAATAACCATATTTTCTTAACTTTCCTAAAGTGGACATAAATATATGGTGAACATTAATTGTTCATGGCTTGAGCACCCTGAACCAATGCTAGATTTTGTACATTCAATGCATATAAACTGATTTTATTATAGCATAAAACTGACCTATTGCTGTTTGATAATGCTTTCAATAAATATCTCATAACACAGCATCTAAATATTTGAAGGACTCATGGTTAAGTTTGATTTCTATCCTGGGTAAAATTCTAGAATGGATTATTAAGGGAATGTTGACCAAATACAGATGAAAACATAGTAGGGGCACATGCAAGGTTCTTTCCTTGAGTATGGAAAACTGTACAGTGTAGCAGTGATATAATTTAGCATTTGCCTGAAATTTGATGTTGCTTTAGGAGTTTACCTGAGAGAAATGAGGATTGTGAAATTATTTGAAAACATGTCATAAGAGGAACAGGGAATGTTTCTCCTGAAGACGAGAAGACTCAAGTTGAATATAAGGGATATTTGTTTTCTGTGGTTCGAAGAGGCAGAACCAGGCTTAAAGATGCTACATGAAGGTAGATTTCAGCTGAAAGGAGCTACTTTTGGAAGTAGAGTTCCTTTTTATAGGATGCTAATAGTTGCTTCATTTTTCTCATTTCTGTGTTTATTCCCTTTTTTTTTCCGTTTTCTTTATAATAGCTAACAATCAATCAAGATGTCAGCTAAGCTGAGTTCTCATCTGTAGGCTGTAGAAGAAAATCCATTTCCAAGTTTATTATTGTTGGCAGCAGAATTTAATTCCTTGGAATTGTGGGACTGAGATCCTGATATTCATACAGACTGTCAGCTGAAACTGCTCTCACCTCTTTGAGGTCTCCCACATTCCCCCCATCTTCACATCAGCATGGCATTGTGGAATCCTTGTGCTTTGAATCTCTGATTTCCTTTTCTCCAACCAGCCAAAGAAATCTCTTTGGTCTTCCTGGGGTCATGTGATAAGGTCAGGCCCACCCAGATAACCTTCTTATCTTCAGGTCAACTATGCTATATAGCATAACCTAATCATAAATGATAAATGATAATGATAAAATCTATCAAATTCACAGTCCCAAAGATTATATAGAGTGTGTACACCAGAGCTGGGTAATCTTGGGAACATTTTAGAATTCCTAGTATACCGGTGATTGGACAGAAGCCTCTCCATTTCTTTGAGAACCCCCAAATGTCAATACCTTTAAGTCTTTTCTCTGTGGCTGTTTAATTTCTTGAGAGACACATCTGCCTGTTTCTGTCTAGTGAATTATAAATGCTGGCTGCCAGCATTTTGGGAGCTGAGAGTAGAAAAGGGGCTAAGGATCTCACTGTTTATCATGTATATGTTCACTTAATCCTCATTTTCAATTTAGTGTTATCTCTTCCTCATCTATACCCAATATCTTCTAGCCCAGGGTCTTTCTGGTTTAGTCTCTTTAGAGAATAATTATCTGGCTGTGCAGTTTGGGATGGAGTCTTAAATGTCTGACTGCTCCTCACAGGTGTTCAGCCAGTCTCTCTGTTTTCCAACCCAAGCCTCACCCCTGAACCTGGAACCTATATATAACTCCTGAGTCCTATTGGGTTGATCACTTTGTTTCTCGCTTATTTCTATGTTTCTGCTTATTCTGTTCTGCTAAGTCAGTTAATCTCCTCTTTACTATGTCTTCATGAATATTAGCTTTGATTTACAAATTTCTTCTAGTTTTATCAAAGATGGAGTTCCTGTTGTATTTTAGTTCTCCTTTGAGTAAGTTCTGAGAAGAAAAAAGGGGGAAATAATTGTCTTAAAATCATCTTGAAATCAAAAATCTAGATAATCATTTAATACACCTTTTCTCTGAAATTATATGGTTCTGTTCAATTGATTAAATGTCATAACTTGGAAAGAATAATTTGGTCATCGTGTATCATTTCTGTTATTTGATCTTCACTGATTAATATCTGATAATTGAATAAGACCAGTAAAAAAGATCACCATAATCCAGAGTAGCCAGATAAATTAATTTCCAATCACTGTTTATTTATTTGAAAGGTTACTATGTATTTCTTAGGTTACTTCCTAGTTATTTTTACTAAAATAGTTATCTTTACTTATGAAGATAGGAGAAGTTCATAAAAATTTAATATGGAATATTTTATTTTAAATGTTATTTTTTTAAAAAACAGGGATTACTTTCTTCTGATCTGGACATATCCTCTTGTTTAGTTCTTTTTTGTCACTGACAAATAGTTGTTACATAGCCAATCTGAGTTGGCTAAAATATTGGAGCTAATTCTCTCATGTGAGAATGCATCTGTGATATTGGTCTCAATAATGTTAGGATACTTAACTAACCACAGATATCTTATTGAATAAATACTACTATAGCATGTTCAGACTACAGTTGGCTTTTAATATTAGTGACACAAATTATGCAGTAGGTATCAGTCTTACCAGATTAAGACTGTTTTTATCCTTTGTATGTCTTGATTGTAGCAGACACTAAATATGACTGCTCTGAACATTTGTTATATCTAAATATCTAAAATCAGAAATGCTTTTTGCAATATTTATTCCGTAAGATGTAATATTTCATATCTTGGATTTGTCAGAAGGAAAAGCAAATGCGTATAAAGTTTTTTTTAAATAAACTTCAAACACAAACTTATATGATATTATTGAGCCCTTCCACTATTAAAAGAAATCTGTACGGATATGTTTATTATCATTTGGGAGATCTTTTTGGTCTTTGTCTTAGTTAAATAGTTTGTTTTAAAACCTCTTTAAAATAGTGTTTCTTAAACATTAATTGCGTTTGAATCACTTGGGGATCTTTTTTTAAAATGCAGGTTATTGATCAGTAAATTTTAGGGTCTCAGATTCTGCATTTCTGACAAGCTCCCAAGTGACAGTAATGCTTCTATCAGTAGTTCATGAACCACATGTTGAGTAGCGGGGTTCTGTAATATCCATTATAACATTAGTTGTTTTATCTTCAAGTTAGAGCAAAGGTTCTTAATCCTGGCTGTGCATCAGAATCTCCTTAGAGCCTTTAAAGTATGTAGATCCCTAGGCCTTCCTTTTACTTACTGAATTGTATCTTTAGATATAGGAGAGTTCAGCATCTGTACTTTTGAAAGGCTCCACTGATGGGCAGCCTGGATTAAGCAGCACTAAGTTTAGAATGTTAGAGATCAGCTTGCTTTATAGTGATATGGAGAGTAGCAACAAGTTGTGTTTCATGTACATGGTAACTAACCATTTCTGCTTTTGAAATTTAAAAAAAAATTTGTCTATTCTGAATATTTTTTAGATATGGTGTTTTTAGACATGATTTTGGGTGTATGTAATAAATTGTAGTCGTAATTTGAAGCAAATAGGTACTCATAGATAGGTTATCTTTTATATAGCCTATAATGTCTTATATGGCCATTTTTTGGTCACAAGTGGTAGTAGCCCAACTAAACATTCTTAAATGAAAATGGGCATTTACCAAAGGTATAGGTATGGTGCTGGCTTCTGGCACTACTAGTGTCAATGAGTCAAATATAACTTTATCAGAACTGTCTCCTTCCTATTTCTCTGCTCTCCTCTCCTCTATGTTGACTTACTTTGGGCAGTCTTTTTCTCTTTGTGGTGATAAAAGTGACCAAATAGCTCATGACTCACGATTTAGCAACCTTTGAGCATAGGTTCTTCTTGCAAACGTATGGCAGAAGTCTGAGTGAGGACACCCGACTGTCCCAGCATAGACCAACGACCCATTTCTAGAACCAGAGAGTCACACAGTTGAGCACTTATGGACCACATGGAAGGAATAAGACTAATAGAAAATTGGAGAACAGTGATTTCCCAGAAGATTCTGGCCAGGCAATATATATGTCCAGTGTATCATTTGGAGTTTAACATAAATAGAGTTAAGTAACTTGAATTTTGCTTTGTTTCTCCTTTTGGGTATATCTGAATTGGTGTGAAAATAATATAATAGGAATAGGCAAATTATCTACGGCTGATGGTAAAGCCTTTGCAGATCCTGAAGTGCTTCGGAGGTTGACATCATCTGTTAGTTGTGCGTTGGATGAAGCTGCTGCTGCACTTACCCGTATGAGAGCTGAAAGCACAGCAAATGCAGGGCAGTCGGACAAGTAAGTGTATTTCCACTGTGATCAGTATAAAAACATTTTCTTAAAAATAATTAAAATACCTAACATTTACTGAGCATGTATTTTGTGCCTGGCAGTATGCTAACCACTTTACCTGTGATATCTTATTTATACTCACAAAAAGCCTTAGGCATGGATTTTGTTTTTATTCCCGTTTTACTCATGAAAAGCAGAAAAGAAGTAACTTGAGATTGAATAGGTAACAAGTAGCAGAGGTAGGACGCCAGTGTCTGTCTGACTACAAGGCTGACTTCTTAGCCAATATGTTATAAAAGACCTTTTGCTTATTTAGATTTTGTTTTCTTTTAATGTTTTGGTGACAAAGAAGTAAATAATTTCTAATTAGTCATGCCATTTTCTACTTCATGTGCATAGTTCTGACCATTTTGAAGGGCAGGGTTTTTATTTGTTTATTTGTTTTATGAATGTTCAAAAATGTCAGAGATCTAGTTTCCATAACTTGAATGTAAGTGAGTTCCAGGGATGTTATTTTTATTTGTCCTATAATTCCTTTTATATAACATTTCACGTTTAGTAAGAACTCAGTAAATATTTTCTGACTTGGCCTTTAAAGTTTTTCTGATGATGTTATGCAATAAAAAACAATTACACCATCTTGTATATAAAACAGTTATGGGTAGTATAATGAAAAATACAATGCCAAGGAAGCAGCTGGAAAAGAACCATTAATACATGTTACTACTGTCTTCACCCTTCAGAGGCTTCTTTTTTTTCCTTTAACTGAAAAGAAGCCATTAAGCCATTTTATTTACAGTTGACTCAAACAACACAGGTCTGAACTGCACAGGTCCACTTATACACAGGGTTTTTTTCTTTCTCTTCTTTCTTTCTTTTTTTTTTCTTTTGGCCATGCCACGTGGCTTGTGGATCTCAGTTTCCCGACCAGGGATTAAACCCAGGCCACAGCAATGAAAGCCAAATCCTAACCAGAGAGCTCCTAGCACAGGTTTTTCTCAGTAGTGAATACTACATTGCTGCACAGTCTGTGGTTGGTTGAATCCATGGATGCAGAAACGTGGATACAGAGATATGGAGGAACTGCATTTATGGAGGGCAGACTGATTAGTTATTTGCAGATTTTCAGCTGAGTGGAGTGTGGTTACCCCTAACCCCTGTGATGTTCAAGGGTCAACTGTATTTTAGCAGTTACCTTTAAATAGTTGAAAAAAATGAGAATACTCTTTTATATATGAGTTTAGAGAATAAAAAATAACATTCAAGAATTGTCTTATATAATAGTGTTTTTATGCAACATCTTTTAGTATTAACAAGAATGTGAATTTGCTGTTTCTCTTAACTCTGTTTGTCTTCATTCATCTAAGTTTTCTGTTTTTATTAATATATTTTACCATCCTTCTCATAGATTGACTCTCGTTCTTTAGTTAACTTCCAGTTCTATTCCTTAGCTAACGTTCAGTTTTACTAGCCTATGATATTATTGATATTCTCCAGATATTTTTTAATGTGCCTTCTGGGACTGGCAAGACACCTTGAAGAGTATATTAAAGCTAGTTCAGCAGGAAATAGAATAGAAAAATAAAGAGTCGTAGATTCTTTGGCACTGACACTACTAAAAGTGATCAGAAAAACACTAGGCCATGTTTGTGACAGTCATGTTTGTTCAGCAAAGCTTGAGAAACAGTGGAGCGCAGTGGGTGTTTTGTGACAGTACAGTTAACAAGTAGACAAAATATATAGTATGGCATACAATGATACGATTATGGGCAGAAGAAATTGAATGCGGAAGTGCTAAGGCAGTGTTTGGGGTTAGGGATCATGTTGCATTTTTAATACGGTAGTCAGGGAAACCCTCATTTAAAAGGTGGCTTTTTAGCAAAGACCTGAAATAGATAAGGCAGTGAGCTGCGCCTGGGAGAAGCTTTTTTGTCAGAGGGATAGCAGATACATAAATCTTGGAGTTACAGCTTAATTAGCATTTTTGATGAAAAACGGGAAAGCCAATTTGGCTAAAGCGGAAAGAGTAAGTGAGAATAGTAGGTGTTGAAACCAGAGAAGTAAAAGGAGGAGTTTGAGATCCTACCACTGGACAGGTCTTATAAGGATTCTGACTTTTACTGTGGGTAAGATTAAAGGCCAGTGGAGGATTCTGAGCAGAGGAGTGACAGGTCTACTTCCTTTTAAGCAAGATCTCTCTGGCTCCTTCACTGAAAAAAGCCTGAAGGAGGAGAGCAAGGGTAAAAGCAGGGAGACTGCTTAGGAGACTTCACCTTAATCTTGGCTAAGGATGATGTTCTTAAAACTGGGTGGTAGTGATAATATAGGTATAGAAAACAGGTTATCCATGGATGATGGCTTTAGTACCTGAAGTGACAGGGCCATGTTTTAAGAGGAGGTTGTAAGAATTGAGGTATATTTGAAATAAAGAGAATATTAATGAAGAGACTCGGAATTAGTGTTTTTCTAAGAATGGATTTTAACCGCAAGTGAAGGAATCTTTAGAAATGTCCATAGTTGAAATTCTTTTGGAAGATTTACAGGGCAAATGCTTTACTCTAAGTATAATTTTCTGTTGTTCCACCACTTTTTCCACTCTCCTTTTGCTTGAATTAAGCCTTTGCCTTACCTGGATATTTTTCATACTTCCCCAAAATATGATGGCATAAGTAAATACTTCAAAAAAAGAATCTCCTTCTCAGTTATTCATAGATTAGTCAAAATTACATGCTCACAACTTTCCTATCTGATTTCCCTTTACTTGATTGAAGAACTTAGGCATTTATAATTAGTAAAAGTTTTACCCATTTCATTAAACCTTATAAAATTTTTCTAGTGACTAAACAGAAGTGTAATTATAACTTGTATTTCCTTCATGTGATTTTTCTATACAATTTTATGTTTTAAAATTTTGGATTTTTTCCCTACTTATAGTAAATTAGACTTTATGTTTCAGTTACATGATTGAAAACATTTTGTAATGGGGATAATTTTAATTCAGTGACTTTTATATGTAGATTTTAAAAACTTAGTGAACTGAATCATTTAATTTTCTTTTTGTTATGAATCATATTGAAATAATCATTCTTTTTAGCACTACTGTCCAGATTAATTTGAAAAAATCAACACTTATGCTGGGCAATTTTTTATATTCTTATATCCTGATATTACAATATTCTTCCCCCAATAGCCGCAGTTTGGCAGAAGCCTGTTCAGAAGGAGATGTAAATGCTGTGCGAAAGTTACTCATTGAAGGGCGAAGTGTAAATGAACACACTGAGGAAGGGGAGAGCCTCCTTTGTTTAGCTTGTTCTGCTGGATATTATGAGCTTGCACAGGTTTGTATTATCAAAATAAAGCTCACAGTTTTTTGATTGTTTTGTTTTAATTTGGCCTCTGTATTAAGGGAATAATAAACTAAAATCAACCATCAGGCTCATTTCAAGAAATAGTTTTGTTAGATACATTTTCTTTGTTTATTGGCTCTTTTGTTTATTGGCTCTCTAACATGACTAGGTAGGTGTTAACATAAATATATGTTCAAAAACTTTTGATGAAAATATCATTTTCTAATATCCTTTAAACTTTTTCTTTCATAAGGTTTTGTTGGCAATGCATGCCAATGTGGAAGATAGGGGGATCAAAGGTGACATTACACCTTTAATGGCTGCTGCTAATGGAGGACATGTCAAAATTGTGAAGTTGCTGCTAGCTCATAAAGCTGATGTCAATGCACAGTCTTCAACAGGTTATGCATACTTCTTTTTCAGTTTTCAAATATTAATACCCTCTGATAGTAATTAATTCACATGAAAGTGATCATTAGTGATGCTTTCACAATTATCAGTGCTGCACATTTGTATATATCTGTGCATTAGGCTTAAAGTACATAGAATGTATCTTGAATGAAATTTCTCCTGTTTTGTGTATGAGTGCTATTAACTGGCCTTGGTTCTTTTATATTAAACACTGGCTCAGTTAAAAGGACCATCCTCTTGGAAGTGGAGAGGATGGTCTCCACCTCTCAAACCCAAGTTTCCTATTTATCAGGGGAAAATGGAAGGGAAGATAGGGAGAATAAGAAGGATACGCAACAGAAGGCAGGTCTGTCATTGTCTAGTGTTAATAAATTGCGGCCTATAGAAAAAGAAAGTATTATGAAAACATTATGTTACACAAGAGACAATGTTAATCTAAGTTTTTTTTTCTTTCAAATTTGGGCATAAATGGATTTGTGTAAAAGCTCTAAAATATATGAAAATATATTTTGTGCATTTCCTTCATGCAAGATTTTTAAATTTATCAAATATTTTAAATAATTTTAAAGGTCTGCATGTTCTGGTTTGCGGGGGTTTTAGGAATTCTTATTTTACCCAGAAGTTAACTTTTTTTCCCATGTAAAATGGGAGATTTTTATCATTAAGAGGGAATGTTTTTGAAATTATTTTAACTTTGGCCACCAGTTAACTGATGTGTAAAGTTGTGGTGAAAACAGTACGTGATTAAAAGGAACGGTATGAGGTATATCTATATATGATGAATAATTATAATCCAAAGAAAAAATAAAGTTTGGGAACCATTTCTCTGATTAAAGTTAGAATCAGTGTAACTTTTTCCTCATGTGGGAGGTTAGTTTCAGAATTGCTCAGTTCTTTTATAACTCTACAATTGTGATAAGTGTATCTGATTTTCCACATGTGTTTGACCCTGATTTTTAAATGGAAAGAATAGGGAGTTGATTTCAGTAAGATAAAATGTAATGAAGAAAAGAATTATATATATAAGTGTAGTAGCTAAATTTATTAAGATTATAGTCTCTCATTTCATTTTTGTCTTTGATACTAAATAAACCTCTGTTTTATTTTGGTATTTTATGTTAATGTCTTTGTTTTTCTTCATTCAAATAGGCAATACAGCACTTACATATGCTTGTGCTGGAGGTTATGTAGATGTTGTAAAGGTGCTCTTGGAATCCGGTGCTAGTATTGAGGACCATAATGAAAATGGTCATACTCCTCTTATGGAAGCTGGAAGTGCTGGACATGTGGAAGTAGCCAGATTGCTGCTAGAAAATGGGGCTGGCATTAATACGCATTCCAATGAATTTAAAGAGAGTGCCCTTACGTTAGCTTGTTACAAAGGTACAGTAAAGAACTTTTTTTTTAAACAAAGTTTTTAAATTCATGAAATGACAGTTACTTCATATAGAATGGTTAGTCACTTAAAATAAAAAATAAAATATGGTAATAGTATATAGTACGTTATAAATAAGTGTTTAAAGTGTTTTAGAGTTTAAAAGTTTAATATATAAAGTTTATATATTAAACTTTGAAAATATACACTCAATATTATAAATATTGTCAGTGAAAAATAACTGTTGATCCAGTTGTTTTATTAGAAACAGTTATTTAATTTTAATATGCACTGTACTTTTTAATGATTTTGCTTCTCAGAGTATTTTGCCTGGTTTACACAAAAGAATCCTATTGAATCCGGAAGCGTTTAGCCTGTAAATTTAAAGTAAATGCAATAAAAGCTAGAATGAGGGGCTTCCCTGGGAGTCCAGTGGTTAAGACTCCACGCTTCCACTGCAGGCGGCGTGGGTTAGATCCCTGGTAGGGGAACTAAGATCCCACATGCCGTGCGATATGGCCAGTAAAGAAATAAATAGAAGCTAGAATGATTTATTAACAAGAAGGTGCTTAAGCTATTTCTCATGATACCAAGAAGAAAGGAAAAGAATTGAAGAGAAAGGAGGATATATGAAAAGGAAAATAAAAAGTGGTGTGGAGGGAGTTTGTATTCAAAAGAACAATTTTAGAGTATCATTAATACGTTTAATAAAGTTAGAGGGAAGAGCTGGTTGAAATTGAAAATATCTACCAATATATAGCTGTACAAAGGGGGTACATAGTGTTCTAAATGATGTCAATCAACCTGAAAATATTGATAATAGAGTAAAATATCTTCTTTGGGGGGAGCAAGATAATTGTCTGGAAAGATACTTGGTCCTCAGCTAGTTAATCTAGATTCTAAAAACACAGCCACAGAGCCAGACATTTTTCAGAATCAACCGTTTTGACAGATAAATTGCTATAAACTAAGAAACATTTTTTTTTTTAAAGATGTTGCGGGTAGGAGTTTATTAATTTATTTTATTTATTTTTGCTGTGTTGGGTCTTCGTTTCTGTGCCAGGGCTTTCTCTAGTTATGGTAAGTGGGGGCCACTCTTCATCGCGGTGCGCGGGCCTCTCACTATCGCAGCCTCTCTTGTTGCAGAGCACAGGCTCCAGATGCTCAGGCTCAGTAGTTGTGGCTCACGGGCCCAGTTGCTCCGCGGCATGTGGGATCCTCCCAGTCCAGGGCTCAAAACCGTGTCCCCTGCATTAGCAGGCAGATTCTCAACCACTGCGCCACCAGGGAAGCCCTAAACTAAGAAACTTTTTAAAAAGAAAATTTCATGAAATTTTATACCTGCATAGCCCATTCACTTCAATGTTTTCTACCATCTGCAGCTGTGTCATGATTGTATCATAAAATAAGTGATACATTTTTGACCCAGAGGCATCAAGAAAAAGCTCTTGCAAGGCAAGGTATAAAAGTTAAGGAGAAAAAGAAAAAAAGGAGGCACTCACTCTCGATGGCTGAATCTTCACGTACACTAGCTTGTGAGTGAATGTCTCCTTAAATTTTGCACCCAGGGCTTTGATTCCTTCACCTTTGTGTTGGACCTCCTGTTGTTTTGTTTCATTCTATCAGTACTTCAGAGTGGCCAGGGTTTTGTGAGGTCTTTTGGAATAACTTCACTTAAAAAACATGGCTAAAATACTCCTTAGACACATAAGTGACTAAAATTTAAGTTAAATGTAAAAATGTGCTCTAAAGGACTTTTGATTTTTTCGTGTTGCAGATAATTCAGATTAAGGGTACTTAGGAAGCACAGCTGAGGTCTCTTCTCCAGTTCTGTTTAGTAGTTATGCAGAGGTTGATCTTCATTGGGAGGGGAGAAATTAAGCCTTGGGGCAGCCTCTCCAGGGCAGGCCGATTGGGTGGCTCTGTCTTACCTTTCCATCAAATACTTTTGAAACCGGAACTAGCTCCATTTTACTACTGAGACCCAGCTGGCCAATGAGCTTTGAGATGGGGCTATATATAACTACTCTTCCCTCTCTCCTATGCTTGTAGCCCCACCCTGCTGAGGTTGGGGCTTGCAGGCTTTCCTTAGAGAAACTGGATATAGAACTGAGCTGGTGGAGAACATTTCTACTACTTCCAAGGATCCATGGACACTCTTACTTTCCCCTATTTCTGGTGAGGTCTCTTAGGATACAGATTGACAAGGAGGAGATGGGGAAGGGATAGAATTCAGGCTGAGACTTAAACATTGATGTGGATCTTTGGGAAGGGAGAATGACAGAGAGGAAGGAGAGATAGTTTGTTAGCAAAAACAAGGTATGGCAGGTGCTACACTTATTCACCAGAGTTAATTTTAACTGTTCATGATTCTGCCATCCACTCCTTCCTCCATTTCCAGTTGACTGAAAATTGACTGCAGCTCATTTCCAGATGAAGTTGGAAAAAAATTAGTCACTTTTCTACTGTTTCTTACATAGTATCTGAAGTCCTTTTTAAAATATAATTTATGTTCATTGTAACTACTCACAAGGTAATCTTTATCTGAACTGAAGCATATGGTTTATTTGAAACTACATAAATATATGTGTGTGTATATATATGTGTGTGTATATATATGTATGTGTGTGTATATGTTTATATCTAAATAAATGAATAAATATAAATGGTGTTGTTTCAAGAATATTTTTATATATATGGTTTCCAACTTACAAGCAGGTTGTTCCTAAAATGTCTGTGAGTTAGTTATGGAAACTTAAAGCTCATTTCCTCATAGAAATAACTTCAATGATGATTATCATCCCAGGCTACTAGTTCACAAAAGCTAATTTAGTCTATAGTATAAATAAAATAACTATGGCATGCCTGGGCCCTAAAAAGATTGTAGAGGGGATATTCTGGGTGTTGCATTTTAGGGCCACCTTTGCTCACCTACAGCAAGGATTTTAGTAATAGCAGTTTCTAGGGTAACAGGGTAAGGAGTAGAACAGCACAGATCACTTATATAATTTGTGTTGGGCAGTTGAGGGTGGCTTGTAGCTGACTTTAGTATTATGGTAATAAATGTATTGCTGTAAGTTAAATACAACTTTTCAAAATATTGTTAATTTTATTTTTGGGGAATAATAAAATATTTTTAAGTAATCTTATAAACTTTTGGTTTAGGACATCTAGAGATGGTGCGATTTCTTTTGGAAGCAGGCGCAGATCAAGAGCATAAAACAGATGAAATGCACACTGCTTTAATGGAGGCTTGCATGGTAAGATTGGTGAAATACATACATGAAATATATTTATATATTAGGTAGAGACAGAGTCAGTGTATAGTGAGTGCCGTTTCCTTGGGTTCAGAACCTCAGCTATCTGAGTTATAAGAGCCAGTCGTGCAGTATTAACTTCTATCAGAGGTGCTTTCTGAAGCTTTGTAGCACTACCTTCATTTTCTTAGTCTCCCATAGTTATAGTGGTTTTATGTAATTGGCACAAAAAGTGACTTTTTAAAAGTTGATCAAGGATATTAAAAATGAGAACATAATCCACAGAGTATGCACATAATACTAAGTAAAACATGTTCATCAAACCCGTAATTTAAAATTTATGAAAAATTTGAAATTAGAATATTATCTGCATTACATAATTCTCCCTCTGTCATTCTCCTTTCCCAAAGATCCCTTTCCAGAGACTTTCCCTTCCCAAAGATCCTCTATCATGCTCTTTTCTCAGCCTTGAATTCCTTTTTTTAAGAACTTTTTTTTAATTTGTACTTGAGAATGCGTAATAATAGTACTCTTAAACTTTTGTATCTCAGTCTATGACTTGTGGCACAGAAATGAATCAGAATAACATTATAGGCAGATTTATGAGAAAAACACACCAAAGATAAAGCAGACCCCAAATTTTAAGTTTCTTGTCTCAACTTCCCTTCAGAGAATGATTATTGAAAGGATGTTAAATTTTAATTACTAATTTTAAAAAAATTAGGTAGCCATTTAAGACGAGTTATTTTTTGTTTTTCTTATTGCCATACCAGTGTTTGCTTTAGTAAATTATTCTTTTGATTAAACAAATTTTCTGGGAGGGTTTTGAGTTCCCCATCTGTTAAAATAATATCCTTCTCTAGGGTTGTTGTGAGGATTAAATGACATAATGTGTGTAAGGAACTTAAAACATCCTTGCCACCGCCATTAGAGAAACAAACTATATGTAGATTAAAAAATTAAACTGGAATATTCTGTAGACCTACTTTGCATGCAATATAAGTAAGTGTTATAAGTAGATGAAAGATACTAGTAGGGACCATACGTTTTGGAGACTTGCTAAGAGACTGAGGTTTTAAACTGGACTTTAAAGGAAATGTAGGAGTTGACTACTTATGGAAGGAGAAAATTCTGAGCTAAAGGAACAGCAAAGTAACCACAGGGATAAGACATTAAAGTTGTGTAATATGGCAAGTACCAAGGCAAAAATGGGCATGACATGTTCAAAAGAAGATGAAATGTCTGTGAGGTAATACAGAAGGAAAAAATGTATCAAAGGAAGAAAGAATGGAAAAGTGAGCCTTGGGGTTGCCAATATTTAGGAAAACTGTGAGAAAGGGAGACTGGTAAAGAAGACAGAAGATATTAAGAGAGAACTTCTTTTTCTTTTTCTTAATTTTCACTGGCATTTGATTGTCAAACAACAAAGGAATTACCATGTATGTATTGTGTTCCCTTTTCCATCATGCTCAATTCCCCCACTCCTCTAAAAAGTATTGGATTTTTCTTTCTCTACCTAGCCAAAACTTTGCTTATCCTTAAAGTTTCTATGAGAATCCTACTTTCCCTTTCTAAACTTTATACTTTTAGCATTTAAGCTTATACTATGCAGTGTTGATGTTATCTCACAGTAATCTCTTATGTGCTTACTGTTTTTTTTTTCTGATGGTTAATAAGCTTTTTGATTGAAGATATTTTTCTACATATTTTATATCCTCAATTGCTATTTACTACTAGAGTAAACTGTAGATATGTCTTAATTAATGCTTGCTTACTCACCTGTTAAATGTAGATTTATTCTTATTTGAATTGAGATCAGTCAACTTCATTGTATAGCAATTGAGAAGTATTTTTAAAGATTTTTTAATGGTGCTGATTCAGTTTTTTTAATTGCATTGTAATCAGGATGGCCACGTTGAAGTAGCTAGGTTACTTCTTGACAGTGGTGCCCAAGTGAACATGCCTGCTGATTCATTTGAATCACCATTGACTTTGGCTGCATGTGGTGGGCACGTGGAACTTGCGGCTTTACTTATTGAAAGAGGAGCTAGCCTGGAAGAGGTCAATGATGAAGGTTATACACCATTGATGGAAGCTGCTCGTGAAGGACATGAAGAAATGGTGGCGTTACTTTTAGGCCAAGGTAACCAATACCAATCAAGACACTAACGCATAAATGTGTAAAATGTAAGATTATGATTTTATAAAATTGAATTTATTTCATTTTTCTAGTAGATTTGTAATGAGGTGCTATCACAAAAACTAAAGATGAAATATTTTCTTTGAAAACAGCTCTCATACTGTACTAAATAAAATCAAATGGACTTCTTTACTATTTAAGAGCTTTCAGAGCCATTTTGTGCTGTGTGAATAAAAATAGAGAGAAGTGGGGGTGGAATAGGGTTGTAGGTTATGTAGGGGCATGTATGAGATTCAGCATTTCTGCAGCTAATATATTGAGAGAATGCCTCTTAGGGCAGAATACCTATTAATAAATATTTGATGTTTCTAGTGTTTCATAAAGTACACTATGGGAAATCTTGCCATAAGGACTAACTTGATGAGAATGCAACAATGCATGTATAAGAAGCTGTCAAGGAGCTCAGTACACTGTGGGCTTCTCTTTTGGGGAAAGTGAAACAGTTACTTGACTGTATTAAGATACCTTAACTTTAGAAGTAATCTCGCATCTCTATCCATATTGGTAGCCTGGTTTTATATCTCTTTTAGTAGTAAAGGTTTTGTTTGTACAAATTTAGGAGGAATGGCACATTTTTAAAAAACCTTTTACTGAGAGGTAATATTGACTAGAATTTTAAAAGCATAGTTTTTGGAGCAGACTTTTTAGTTTGAATCACAAATCCACTGCTTGCCGATTTTGTAACTTTAGGCAAGTTTCTAACCTTCTGTGCCTCACTTTTGTTGTCTGTAGGGTTGTTGTGAGAATTTATAGATGTGTTTAAAGCTTTTAGAACACTGTTTGTCATATAGTGTCTGTTAAGTGTTAACTGTGGTGATGGTGGTTGTAGTGATGATGATAATGTTGTTGTGACCTTGGGCAAGTTAGTTAATCTCAATTTCCTTAGCTGTAAAAATGGAGCTAACAATAATATGTAAAATGCTTTAAATATTACCTGACAAATAACAGCATATTGAATATTATCTATTATTATTTTCATCAACATCTTTATCATCATTATTTTGAACCTTTATAACTAGGGGATGTGGTTTATTTTCTAAGGCCTTAAATCACATGACTTGTACCTTCTAGCTGAATAAATCTTATTCCAGCAGTGTACGTCAAATATGGACTAGTGGATGTGGTTTTGATAGTTTTCTTTATTTTTAACTGCCTCCTAGAATAGGGGAGAGGTACTTCATCATTTAGTAAATTAATATAAATGTTCATTTTTGAACTATAGTTTACTAGGAAATAATAATGTTTTGCTTATCTCTGGAATAAGTTAATGACTTTCTTTAAATAATTAGAATCTTTATTTTAGGAGCAAATATCAATGCACAGACAGAAGAAACTCAAGAAACTGCCTTGACTTTGGCTTGCTGTGGAGGCTTTCTGGAAGTGGCAGACTTTCTAATTAAGGCAGGAGCTGATATAGAACTAGGGTGTTCTACCCCTTTAATGGAAGCTGCTCAAGAGGGTCATTTGGAGTTAGTTAAATACTTATTAGCTGCAGGTAGGCATTTTTGCATTTGGGAGTTTTTTTACATGATTTATTTAAGTAAAAATATTGCCATGCAAATAGCTTTTTTTTGATGTATGATGCACTGAATGTGTATAGAAAAATAATGTGATAAATTTTTTAGTGTATTTTGAATAAATAATTTACCTTATTGCTGTTTGAAATATCTGCAGTTTTAATTTTAAGCAGTAATCTATTTCTAATTTTTTTTCTTTTTTGCTTTTAAAGATGCTGACAGTATTCTCTATTTCTAGAAATGGATAAGGCTGTTTTGTCTAATTTGAGGAGATATGGCTTATCTAGAAGAAATTTCAGTATCCACATTTGTGTCTTATGATTCTTTTATTAAGGCTGTGTATCTAACACTACTGCAGGAGCTAATGTTCATGCAACAACAGCAACAGGGGATACAGCACTAACATATGCCTGTGAAAATGGTCATACCGATGTAGCTGATGTCTTACTTCAGGCAGGAGCAGATCTGGTAAGCTATGTCACTTTCTAAATCTTAATATTTAAAGCTAAGACAAGAAATTAATTGAAAGGAGATTATAGACGAAAGGTGTTTCTTTACTTCTGATTTTATGTTGGCCTTTTTGCCATTCTTTATCTCATTTAGTCATATTTTTTTCCTATGCTGTTTGGTGTCCATTCTTATTTTCCTTGTTAGCAGGACTATCCAGTCTACTACCCCTTTTCCCCTACAAAAAAGGGAAAATTTTGTGTTTGATATGTTAATAAATAATCATAATAATTAATACAGATCTTCTCTTAAGTACTTAGCTATTTTTAGAAGCTTTTCTGATCTGTCATAAAAAGGCAAATATGGCTTAGAGGCATTTCACTGTAGTTTAGGAAATAAATTGTACCTATACCATCAAAGCATTATTAAGTAAAGGAGTTAAAAAGATAAGTATTCAGTAAATAATATTTTCCCTCAAATAACTTTTTATTTAGTGAGAAGGATGAAATACTGAGGTCATTTTTTAAAATATTTATTTATTTATTTTGGGCCGCATTGGGTCTTCGTTGCTGCGCACAGGCTTTCTCTAGTTGCGGCGAGTGGGGGTTACTCTTCGTTGTGGTGCGCAGTCTTCTCATTGCAGTGGCTTCTCTTGTTGCTGAGCACAGGCTCTAGGTGCGTGGGCTTCAGTAGTTGTGGCACTCAGGCTCAGTAGTTGTGGCGCACGGGCTTAGTTGCTCCATGGCATGTGGGGTCTTCCTGGACCAGGGCTTGAACCCGTGTCCCCTGCATTGGCAGGCGGATTCTTAACCACTGCGCCACCAGGGAAGTCCTTACTGAGGTCACTTTAAGGTAGATTACAAAGAGATGTCATAGGGAAAGGACAGACAGTAAAAAAGCTCAGAAGAGGTGAAGACGTCATCTGAGATGTTATGTTTGGGGCTGGGTAGGGTTTAGAAAGGTAGATACTGCGCTGTTGTTACAAAAGAGATACTCCAGTTGGAGGAAATAGTATGAGTACAGCCTGAGACGTAGGGAAGAAAAAAGCAATTGTGTGTGGGGAAAATAGTCATTCTTCCAGTTTAGCCTGTGAGGGAGTAAGAAAGGTAGGTTTTAGTTAAAACATAAGCACCCATGTGTTCATGGGGCTGAGATTAATAAGCAAATGTGTTTTCCTGTAGAAGTTCATAGTTTATGACAGAAACTCACATGCAGGCAGAAACAGGCTCCTCAATTAACTGATTTCTTAACTTAAACTTTACTTAACTTCTCTTTCCTCATTTATGAAAGGAGAGGGTTAAATTAGATTACTATTGTGGCCTCCTTCAGCTCTGTCTGTGTTGGTACAACTCTTGGAGAACTTATGACGCACATTATATTCTAGCTAGTCATGCGTATATTCTTCTTATTAGGTTTTGAGCTTCTTCAGCTTAGGAACTAAATTTCTAGTGTTTACTACAGTGACTGTGAAACATACAGCAATGTAATCTTGCTTAGTTAATTGCAATGAAAACAACTTAGTGTATGACTTAAGAGAAGAATCATCCGATGTAAGTGTAAAAAATATTGGCATGTAAAATGCTTTATAAAAGGTGTTTTTTTCTCAAACCTTTATACTGTAAGATCTGAAAATTTTTCCTATGCTGATATTCTGAATTGCAAAAATGCAGCTGGTTCTCCATCCTTTTGAAACCCAGAAATCTCTAGTAATATCTTATAATTGATGGTATTAAATATCACTAGCCTTGTTATTTTTATGTAAGGTAAAATAGAAATAATGGGAAGTCTGTAAAGACAGAGAGTGATATACTTAGAGAAATTCATACACGTAGGATACAAACTTATGAAAAGAAAATCACTTGTAGTGGATTAGGGTAATGTTGATAATGTTGATTGTTTGGAGAGGGCTGTGCTAGAGTGCCATTCATTGTTCAAGTTCCACAGTCCTTTTTGTAGAGAGAAGGAAAAATTACCCAGATGGATTTAGATGAGGGTGTAACAATCACATGAATATAACCCCAGTTCTTAATTTATCTATGTTTCCATAGAACATGTTTCTAATTTGAGATTGTTTAAATTAAAGAATGTATTCCTAGATTTACTTCAAAGCATGTTATTTAATATATTTAGATTCTGAAATTAGTTCAGTTCTCTTCCTTTTGATTTTCATGAAAGGGAATAATTGTTCATTAGAAATTAAATATCAAGTAAGTCTGTGGTTTTTAAACAGGAGCATGAATCTGAAGGTGGAAGAACTCCTTTAATGAAAGCTGCAAGAGCTGGTCATGTTTGTACCGTTCAGTTCCTAATTAGTAAAGGTAGGTTTGTGTAAGGCAGTAATTTTTTTCCACAGGTATCTATCCCCTGCCCTTGGGTATTAAGAGATTTACAGGTAAAGAACATTTTGGAGGTGTCACATGGTGGAGGGATGCTACTGAGATTTTTGTGAGTGGGTAGTTGATAAACGTCCTGCAACACATAGAACCATTCCAAACTGTGAAGAGTTCTGATACCGAATACCACCCTTGTTAAAAAAATTTCAATACAGAAAAATTTCTCTGTGTAAAAAACTTTGAGGGTTTAGATACCTTGAAGTCTTTTCTGTTTATGTAATAATATATCTCGAAACCTGGATTTTTATGTTGTTTCTGCCACTGATTAATTTGAAGGCAAGTCACTTTTCTTCTTTATATTTCCTTGGGCCTAAGTTTCCTTCTTTGTAAAATATAGAGAGGTGTTCATAAATATTGCACCCCCCCCCCCCAAAAAATCAAAATTGAAATGGAACAAATATGCCAAAAATGCATTTTCATTCATGGTCATTTATTCTACTTTGAATACCAAAATCCTTAATAACAAAGGTAGCCTAAAGTTTGAAATCGTTTGTAGGTAAAGAAAATAAATCAGAAATAACTTACTGGTCAAAGTATTTTAGGCAATTTGAACACTTCCTTGTGTTATATGTTTATAAATAAGACATAGTATTCTCAAGAATGAAATTATTTTCAGTTATTATCTCCTCTCTTCTTTAATTTTAATGAGTTTGATTCCAGTTTCTTCCTGGTATTTTATTTCCATTTCCCACATGCATAGCACAGTGCTCCAAATCAGGGATGAATTCATATTAGGGGGAAAATATACCTGTTTTCATTCTCAGATATTTCCCAATGAAAAAAGATTATACTACTATTACTTACTATTTTTTGTTAATTCCTTCCATATTTGGCCCATAGAGGGCAGTGTGGTTTATTTTTTATTGGTTTTTAGTCATCTTTCCCACTGAAGATATTAAAATGTAGATAAAATTTTATATTTTACTTTTTTAAAACAGTGATTATATTAGGAATAATATATACTTTTATCATTTAATGGTTCATACTGAAACATTTGTGGATGAAATTATATCATGTTTGTCTGGGATTTGTTTTAGAATAATTCAAGATGGGAGAGGAGAATGGATGTGGGTATATGTGAAATGAGATTGGCCATGTTTATAATCATTGAAGCTGGGTAATGGGTATGTGGGGCTTCATTATACTGTTCTCTCTACTCTTCGATTTTGAAGTTTACCATAATTTAAGAAACAACACTCTATTAACATGATTTTTCATGCCTTGTCTGTTTTAGGAGCAAATGTGAATAGAACCACAGCTAACAATGACCATACTGTACTGTCCCTGGCTTGTGCAGGGGGTCATCTGGCAGTGGTGGAACTACTTTTGGCTCATGGGGCAGATCCTACTCACCGTTTAAAAGTATGTAACTCAAATGTTTCAGGTAGCATTGTGAATTAATTTTCACTCTTGAGCATAACAAATTATTATCTATAAGTTGCACTTGTATTGGCATTCTAAATGTGTTCATTTTCTTCTGTTTTTAGAGAAAAGTGTTCTTTACTAAACCTAAAACTTTAATGTGTCTGGGGCCTGTTGGCTATATCTTCCTTAATGTTTCTGTAAATTAATTAAAAAAAAAATTTTTTTCCCCTTCCATATTCACTCTTTTAGGATGGCTCGACTATGTTGATTGAAGCAGCAAAAGGTGGTCATACAAGCGTTGTTTGCTATCTTTTGGACTATCCTAATAACTTGCTTTCAGCCCCTCCACCAGATGTCACTCAGTTAACGCCCCCATCCCACGATTTAAATAGGGTAAGCTTCTAAACTAAAGCATTTTATGTTATATCATCTTTTTCCCTTTTTCGGTCATAGTTCAAGATTAAACTAGATTGTTTTTTGTTATAATATGTAGTTCTTTTTATAGATAACATACTTGATATGGTTAATGAACCTCTGATGTAATATTCAGATTCTAGATTGATATGATTTTGCTTTGCTTTCTTACTGTGGCCAGAATAATCTTTTGATTTCAAAGTTCATTAAAAAAATGTCATGGAGGGAATTCCCTGGTGTCCAGTGGTTGGGACTCAGCGCTTTCACTGCTGGGTCCCGGGTTCAGTCCTTGGTCGGGGAACTAAGATCCCATCCCGCAAGCTGTGCAGCATGGCCGGAAAAAAAAAAGTCATGGAAAATAATTTGATACCAACACATTTTAAGTAAATATGTCGCCTGAGATTGTCATATGAAAAAATATTTCGAATGGATCTTTGTAACTTATTCTTCATTTAAAGCAAATTATGTAATGGAAGGTGAGGAAAAGCAGATATATAATCAGTTTCATTTGTCTTAGGCTCCTCGTGTACCAGTTCAAGCACTGCCCATGGTTGTCCCACCTCAGGAGCCTGACAAACCACCTGCCAATGTTGCCACTACTCTTCCCATCAGGAATAAAGGTCAGTTATACTTCTAAAGACTTAACAAGTTGTCCAAGTAAAAATGATAAGATTGCAAAAAAAAACCAAAAACTGGCCATTTAAAATTATTATTCCACAAAAAATGAATTTTACTAGGTCGGCATAATTGAAGATTTTTTTTTTAACAATGAAAAAAGCATGTTATTGGGAGAGAACATAGTTAAGAACACTAATTTGTGCTGGAATCAGAAGTATTAGCAGTAGAAATTCAGATGCTCATCTTTGATGCAATTCTGATTATCCATGATTTCCTCTAATAACTAGTCATTTCTATTCATGTTAAAATGTTAGGCTGCGTATAATTGGGTGACATTTTTGTAAATTACTAAAATTTCTGTAGTGATATGAGGCATAATATTAATAAGCTAGATCAAAATTAAATTTTATTTTAGAATAGCTGGTTTTAATATAGATTTTATATCTGGAATACCTTTTCTCAACCAAGAATTCAAAGTTACTTCAGATATGGTTGTTTGTTGCTCTAGAACTCTGAGGTCCATATTTGGTTTGTGGAAGTTACATCATGCATGTTCATAAGTTATGTCCCAAAAGATTACAGCTACCAGTTTTAATCAGTTTTTCCTTTTAGAAAGTTTTACCTGAGGAACCAATGTGGTTTTAATTTTTTGGTTTTTGGCTACCTATATTATTTTACCAACAAGAATACTAAGTATTTCCACCAGTTCTTTTCAATCACCACTACCAATCTAGAGCCTTGGCACCTTTTTCAGTTGGTATAGCAAGAAAATGATTGCTATACCGATAGCCAGATATGTTTATTCACCTGGCTGTCAGAAGATACAGTGGATGTCATAGTTCAGCATCTTTTCTTCCAGGGAAACTGAATCCCATTTCTCTACTGGCCAGGTAGCTTTGTGAATATGTGAATTTCTATCTTACCTTTATCAGTCTTGAAGATGGTAGGCCCCAACAAAGACATATATTTTAGTTGGATTTTAATTTCCTGGTACTTCTCAGTGGTTTGAGTACTCTTTGTGTGTATGTGTGTGTGTTTAAAAGGCACAGACTATTAAATGTAGAAAAACCTTGACTTAGAGGTTTAAGTTTTCCCTACATCTTAATAATTTAGCATTATTTTTCTGTTCTTATGATAAGTTTTTACATCTTTATGACCAGATGAGGTATCTATCTACACATAGCCTTAGATTTTACTTTAATTGTACCACTTAGATATCACAAACCTGCATCCCTCTATTGTCTAATTGTAACCATGTGATATTTTTAAAATTCTGAAATTAATTTCCCAAAGATTACTCTATGCACATAAAATACATACATTTTATATTTATGATAAAGAAGGTGGATTTGTTTTTAACTCCTTAACAGTGCATTTTCACCTTCTATGGATATATTAACTTGGTGCATAACTGTTGGCACTAAACCTCCCAACAGTAACTCTGTAATGAGGATGCCATTCATGTGCACTTCTGAGGGGGTTTCTTTTTCACACAGCTGCTTCTAAACAAAAGTCCAGCAGCCATTTGCCAGCAAACAGCCAGGATGTACAGGGTTACATCACCAATCAGTCTCCAGAGAGCATTGTAGAAGAGGCTCAGGGAAAGTTAACAGAACTGGAACAGAGGATAAAAGAAGCCATAGAAAAGAATGCACAGCTGCAGTCCTTGGAACTGGCTCATGCTGACCAACTTACCAAGGAGAAGATCGAGGAGCTGAACAAAACAAGGGAGGAACAAATTCAGAAGAAACAAAAGATTTTGGAGGAACTACAGAAAGTAGAACGAGAATTACAACTGAAAACTCAGCAGCAGCTAAAAAAGCAGTATCTAGAGGTTAAAGCTCAAAGAATTCAACTTCAGCAGCAGCAGCAACAGTCTTGCCAACATCTGGGACTGCTAACTCCTGTTGGGGTTGGAGAACAGCTTTCCGAGGGAGACTATGCACGGTTACAGCAAGTGGATCCCGTTTTGCTTAAAGATGAACCCCAGCAAACTGCTGCTCAGATGGGTTTTGCACCAGTCCAGCCTCTGGCCATGCCTCAAGCTTTGCCTCTGGCGGCAGGTCCCTTGCCTCCAGGGTCCATCGCAAATCTTACAGAACTGCAAGGAGTGATAGTTGGACAGCCAGTACTGGGCCAAGCACAGTTGGCAGGGCTGGGGCAAGGAATTCTGACAGAAACACAACAAGGGTTAATGGTAGCCAGCCCTGCTCAGACCCTCAATGACACGCTGGATGACATCATGGCAGGTGGGTTATATTGTTATGAGCAGGTATCAAATATGATTTGCTTAAGGCGAGTAAGAGTGTGCCAGAATTTTTTGCCGTTACCCAACTTGAGAACTATTTCTGGACTCTTGAACCATGTATATCTTTAGAAATATTAGTTCAATCTCAGACGTTCTCAGATGGATACAGGTCAAATTAAAGATTAGCTTATTCAATGCAAGTGGCTGAAACTTTCTGACTTAGGTGGGTAGGCTGGGAATCTAGGTTTTTCGGTAGTCAGGTTGATGTTTGATTTTTTTGTTTGTTTTTGGTTTTGTTTTTTCTCTTTAAGTTCAGAATACTGATAAAATTTTGGCTTTTTTGCTTCTGTATTCACACCAATAAACTGGGAAATTGGTAGAAGTTGAAGTGCAAAACTAGTAGGATATATCAGAAAGCTTATTTGTGAACAGAAATACTTTATATCCTAATGGATCAGACTTCAAACCTGATGGATATTAAAAAAAAAAAAAAGTAAATACTTTTACAACAATAATAAAGTACCAAACCAAATAAGGTTTGATTATACTGTATGTCAGTGATTTATCCCCTGTGAATGTTCATGTGTAGTTTCTTTCTAATTGTATTATGAGCAGGTGTGGTCCCTTGATAGTATCATAAATGATATATCTTTAAATGGGTAGGCAGAGAAATTTTTTTCCATTTTAATTAGATTCATTGGCAAAAAGAAATATTTTAGGGGTTGTTTTAATGGTTCTAGTTTGGGGTACTTAGTTTTTGTGAGTTCTGTAACAAAGTAGTAGAATGAGATTTTACAGGATTATAAGCCATAAGAATACTGTACTGAAAAGAATAATTTTCTTCATTTAAAAAAAAAGTAAAGAAAAAAAAACAGAAAAAGAAGGAACAGGGGAAAACAAAGGGAGTAAATAGGTGAATTTTGGTAATTTTCATCTGCTCTCTTCCTCCCTTTTAATTCTTTGGTCTATACTTAAAGGATGATTGAATTTTTTCTAATTTTGAAACTGTGTTTAAGTAGCATTATATATTATGATGAGATTATACATAATTTAACTTTAATCTTTTAAAAGAATAAAAGAAAATGAAATTGTATAGTGTTGAGATATTTAGCTAACATTCAGAAACTAAGAAACCAGCTAATGAGACAGATTTTGTACTTAGAAATTGCTCTAAAGTTTCCTAGTCTTCTTTTAGTATCACCTCAACAATAGTATGTGGAATGAAAGTCTCTGCTAATCTTAGAGGGTACAGTAACTACATCGGAAAAAATGCTATTAATTGTTAGTAAGAACTACAAAGCTTCTTATATTAAGAAGTATACATTTTTCCTATAGATTTGAAAGTTACTACTAATCACCATTAGTGGGTTATAATAATTGGGAATGTAATTTTAAAAACAGTATATATCTTATGAAAATTGAAGCACAGTAGCTCCAAATGCCAAATTTGATATTACTTTCATGGCCATTAATCTAGATCATAATGGTGTTCTTTATAATATGTCAATTCAACTACCAAAGAATGTGTAGAATTGAGTGTTATTTATTCTATTAAATGAAGAATGGACATTCCATACCAATGAATATTAAAAATTTTTTGATATGCTATCAGAATTTACCTGATGTTCTTGGGCATAGTTCAATAATGATTTGCCAGTTGTATAATTTTTATGCTGATCAGAATTATCGGAGGTTTGTAAAGTAGTTTTTCTGTTGATTTGTTTACCAAACGAAAACAATTAAATTCTCCCTATGTGTTCCAGGTGTTTTCATATAAAATTATTTTTTAAAGCTTATAACTTCTTAGGAAATATGACAGATACTTGTCATATTATAAAAATACTTTACCTGTTTATTCTCGTTTATATGGGGAGAGGAGAGATGGCCAGAAGAAAGAACAGGATTAAAAACATCCAGCTACCTCCCTGCAACCCATTCCTGCATCATGCATGTGCACGTGCACAAACATACACATATACACTCACTTCCACAGCCTTTAAACTTCTTCTCTAGTAATTGTTATTTCAGTTGACTAATGACCATTTCCATTTCTTTCTTTGGGTTTTTTAATATCTTACAACTTCATTAGGCTCAGTCTTCCTTCTCTCCTTCAGCATAATGTCTGTTCTTTATTCCTTAGTCCCCATTTATTAGACTGCTTTTATAAGATTCAGTCTCTTTTTCTCTAGTACTTGGCTGGTCAGAATCTTCTATCTTCCTTGGTTTCTGTACTAGCCAAACCAAAATCAGTTCCCTATTTAACCAGTCTTAACAACTTGCCTTTGCTGTGCTGTCAAGTTCCCTCTTTCCTTACCTGACGTTAAAATTTCTTTGAGCATCTGGTTTTCCCTCTCTGACCCTAAAATGAAGTTCCACACGTAAAGATCTGGTCTGTACCATGGTTCCTTCAGGTACCTACATATTTACAATTGTTACTTTTAATTTTAGAGAATGGATGAGTGACAGGCAGCTATTTAGTTTTAGTAAACCAATATCATAGGTACCCCAAGGGAATTAAATGAGAGAATTGATTTTTCCTATCTCCTTCTAGAAGAGGTGATAAGAAAAACCAGTTTGACCAAAAATAAGAAAACTAATATGTTCTTTAAAAGAACTTATTCAAATTGAAATGTAAATTATAATTTAGTCATTTAACAATAAACTTAGATTTTTTTGTTCAGTATCATGAAATAAAATTCAGTTTTTTGGACAGATTGGTGTTCATTCTGTTTAAGCTAATTTTGTGTTTAGCATTTTCATTTGTGAAAATCAGTCTAATCAGAGGAGAATATGGAACCCATTTTAAGAGCCATAGATTTTATATGGTTTTGAAATTTATATCTAGAATGTGTACATTTGAATTGTCTTGATCTTTTTCTTAACATACAAAACTATCAACGTGGAGTAACAATATCAAGGTCATTAGATGATTAACATGTTAGTGTTGAATACATGCCCTTTTCTATTGATCTGGATCCCTAAGGATTCAAATAGTGTGTTTTGTTTTGTTTTGTTTTGTTTTCTTTCCTCCTTTGTTCTTCCTTTGGCTTTTAAGTGGACTTAAAAATGTATAATTTTAGAATGTGTGTTGCTATAATGTATAGTGTATGTTTGTGCCTGAACTAAGGATTTCATGTAAAATAGATTTCTTAATTGACAATTGTGTTTATAATTGTTATGATAAGGTCTATTTCAGTTTTGTTCTTGGTAGGAGCATAACCTCTTTTGCCTGGTTTCAGATCCAGTTGTGAATCATGATTGTTTTCTGTCTCATGTAGTTGATAACTACATTGGTAACATACATCCACACTACTGTTGATCATTCAAAGATTAATGCCCAGACTCTAGTGCTATAGCATTTTTAATAAGGGGGAAAAAGGATTGATGTTCACATGGCAACTCCAGAAGTGAGTTGATCAGGGAATAAAGTACCCTCAACTGCTACCACCTTTGGAATTCTCCCATCTCAAGTACTGACCTAATTAGCCCCTTCTTAATTTGCTTATTTTGATGAAAATAATATCATGGCAAAATTATACTTAGAAGAACTAACAGTAATCTATACTTGAAGGCTGATTGCATGCATACATTTTTTTCTACCCTAATATTTTAATTTTGTCCTCCTAAGTCAGTGTGATTGCTAGATTGATTGGTGAGCATTTTACGCCCTTCAGAATAATTCTGTATGTGAGAAACTGTTTCTGTGTGAGGATCAAATTTTTATATATATATATGCTGTCATACTGAGGGCCACCCCCTGTCTGCAGTTAATAAAAGAATAGGAAGTATTTTAAATATTCAATAGCGAATGTCCCCAAACAGTGATATTACTTTCATTAGTTCTAGAAAATAAGGTGTGAAATTGGCAGGTAAAAGACACATTTTCTCCTTCTTAACTTGACTATTTTAACTTTTATTCCTTTTCTGATTAAGAAGATATAATGGATAACCATTTGCATATATATTTAATTTTAATTCATAAAAATAGTTTTGTTTTCAGGGTTATTTTGAATTAAGGTTTTGTGATTACATACCATAAGAGGGGAATTTGTTTTTCATATGGTTTATTGTTTAGCAAATGGGTTACTCTCAATATATATTTAAATTTTGGTCTGTTGTCCAGTGTCAGAAATAACCAGGAAAATGAGTTATTAGTGCTATGGCAGTCTACCTGTAGATATTTTGTTTTTAAAGATATTTAAATATTTTCTGACAACTATTTCTTGCTGTTACCTAACAATGTTTCATCCTCATTAAGTACAGTTATTTTGTTCAACAGCAGTCAGTGGAAGAGCATCTGCAATGTCAAACACTCCTACCCACAGTATCGCTGCTTCCATTTCCCAACCTCAGACTCCAACTCCAAGTCCTATCATCTCTCCTTCAGCCATGCTTCCTATCTACCCTGCCATTGATATTGATGCACAGGTAAGCTCCAAACTCAGGAGTGATAGTTTTTAGCTGGAATTATATCATCATTAGAAACATTAATCAGTTATTTAAATTATCTTAGACTGCTTTGTGTCTGGGCAAAGACCTGAGCCACAGTTATAAATTAGAATCCACATTTAAAGAAATAAAATACCAAATACAGATTATTACTGATAATTATTGTGAAGATCTGGTTTCTGATATCATCAAGTAATCTTTTTTTCTTAAACTTTAGTTTAAAAAGGGATGTAAAAAGAAAGAACTTATTTAAGATTATGTATTTTCTTCTAAACTTAAATTAGAAGATGTGTCTTAAAATTCATATTGGATTCCATTTATATAGCATATATACTCAGTTATATTTATATTGTCTTTGAAAATTCTGATCTTGCTGACTGAAATATGTAGTAAGTCTATGTGTCTGTTTCTATAACACTGTTAAGTTTAAAAAACAAGTTTTTTAAAAGAATTAGTTTACCATGAAATGTCAGAGCAAAGTGAGGTTGGAAAAGAGAAGGTAGCTTGTGTTGTGTCCTGAAGAAATGCCAAGCAGCCTAGCTTAGAAGACTGCTGAATGAGGTAAGGGTATGTGGCTTTCTTCAGGACTGAGAAATGTTTGAAGTTTATTTAGTTTTGTGTTTTGATTAATGCCTGATGGAGAGACTAGTGTGAGGGTGGTGGTGTACGTTATAAAACTTGCAGTTTTATAAATGATCACTTCTTTATAAGCATCAATTTTAGGGAGGGGGGGGTGGGGGAGGGGGGGAGAGAGAGAGAGAGAGAGAGTGTGTGTGTGTGTGTGTGTGTGTGTGTGCGCGTGTGCGCGTGTGCGCGCGTGTGTGTGTGTTTGTATTATTGCATCCTTAAGGGCCTGTACTATTAAACTATTGGAATAAAGCCTCCTTTTCATTAAGATGTTTCTTGGTAATACTATGAAAAAGGAATTTCATTTCTGTTCTTACTTGCTTCCCTTATTTTATATGAGCTAACTTTTTTTTGAGCACCTAAAATAGTTAGGGGCTTTCTTTAAGGAATAACTTTATTCAGTCTTCAGATTACACATATAAGGTAGCTACTCTTAAACAGCCATTTTCCTGCTGAAGAAACCTAGACTAAGAGAGAGATTAAACATTTGGCTTACAATCACTTCATTTAACTAAGAAATGGTGGGGCTGGAGTCAAACTTAGGTTGGTTTGACTTCAAAGGCACCCTTCCAAATGCCATACTATAGGGCTTCATTTTTAGTCTCATAAAAAAAAGTAGACATTCATTTGGTGAACCACAATGGTTTACATTTCATATTGATAGCATTGTAGAATTGGATTGAACTTTTTATTGAATTTGCATTATTTTCCTCTAATCTGTTTTGCTCTGAGTCTGTTAATGTTTTAACCGGAAGTATATTTTCTAATTTTGTGAGATCAAAAATTGATCCATAAGCAAAAGTAAAACTTCACCAAAATATAAAGTGTTTCTTCTTTTTTTTTTTAGTGCTTTAAAATAAAACAGCCACAGGGACTTCCCTGGTGGTCCTGTGGTTAAGACTCTGCACTTCCACTGCAGCGGGGCAGGTTTGATCTCTGGTTGGGGAACTAAGATCCCACGTGCTGCATGGTGCAGCCAAAATTAAATCAATTAATCAATCAGCTACAGAAAAGGTTCCATCAAGTATGATCATGATTTTATTGAATTTGAGATTATAGTGATAATGAAATTTTATCTGACTATACCACTCAACCAACCATAAATTAATTTCTGAGAAGTTACATATAAATACTTTTAAAAAGTTAATTGAACAAACGATGTACATTTTAAATGTAGTAGACATACTTATGTAAAAAGATTTGACTATGGCTCCTTAAAAATCTGCTTCTTTATCTGGTCTTTACATTGAGGCTTTTCAGTTGGGTTAGCCTAATATGAGTTACAATACTTTTCATGGAGTTTACCATAACTGCTTAGTTAGAAATTTCCTGTTTTGGAACACATAATACAAAATAATTATTTGGAAATAATTGTTCACCATTTTTTCTTTAACCTTCAGTGTTAGTTTTTTTAACTTACTAGTTTTTATGATACCAAGAAGGTACTTAAAGTGATAAATACAAAGATTCTTTTATGCTTAATCCACCTGAAGTTTTTTCTAGATTCTCAATACAAATTCCATGAGATTTTACGTAATGGATATTTTGGTTTATGTGTGACAATGCTGTGCCATTACAGACAGGTGATATGATGAAGATTCTTCCTCTATTTTGAAAGATTAAAATTCCTCTAATAATTGGATTTTCCATTTGTTTATTTAACAAAACTTAACATGTACATTCTTTTTTTTGTTTTTTTTGCGGTACGCGGGCCTCTCGCTCTTGTGGCCTCTCCCGTTGCGGAGCACAGGCTCCGGACACGCAGGCTCAGCGGCCATGGCTCACGGGCCCAGCTGCTCCGCGGCACGTGGGATCTTCCCAGACCGCGGCACGAACCCGTGTCCCCTGCATCAGCAGGCGGACCCTCAACTACTGTCCCACCAGGGAAGCCCAACATGTACATTCTTACTCTTTACAGATACTTACTTCTTTAACTTAATCTCTGTAACAATTAAAAAAAGTAGGTACTGTTGCTATTACCATTTTACAGGTAAGGAAAGAGGCCTTGCCTAACAGCCAATTTTTTAGTGGAGCCAGCTTTCAAAGAAACAAAAAAAAGACTCTGGGTCCAAAATCTAGAAAATGGGTCTGCCTAGATAGCAAAGGGTCATGTGTGTTTAATCTTTACATCTGTTTAGCATATTTCCTTGGCCATACAGCATATTTACCACAAATCTTAAGGAAGAACAAAAGAAGTGTGATTTTTTTTAATGCCTCAGTATATAAGTCTCTTTTTTTAAATGCTAATGATTCTTGAAAAATGGTCCTTTAGTTGATCATTATAGTAGGGAACTAATATTTTAAACAAGGATTAGCTGGAATCGTATGTGTAATTTCTGGCCCTTAAAGAATGCTGACGATAAGAGTTTGCATTCTTTATAACATTCCTCAAATCTTACGTTCTATAACTAGAAATCACCCTTGGTTTGTGTGCCACAGGCTCTCCGCCTCTCATGTAAGGGTCTTATTGAATTAAGTTTGGATACTATCAAAACTTTTAAGATTAATACTACACACTGTGCTGTTACCAAAATTTATTTTAGGAAACATCAATAAATGATAGTTTGAAGTAATTATTTGGGACTGTTTTACTATGCATTCTGATAACATAGCTCTAATCTCTTTTTATTTTGCTTGAGTGGTGTAATAAAACTTATACCTGGGTACTCTAGATATGGAAATTAGGAATCACATATAGATTTTTAAGAACTGTGGTTTTATATGAAACAATAAATCTGGTTGAAGGTAAGAGCTGAATCCCCTGAATTAATTAAATATTTTCTGTATTTTATAGTGTGAACTTTTTATTAACTCTGCTAGCCGAAAGTGAGAAAGAATTAGTTGTTCTCTTCATAGGTTCTAAAACCTGTGTTCTGGCATGAACTGAACTTGTGTTCCAGTTCTGAACTGCTTGACATTTTATTCTCAAATTTCTAAAGGCTTTCCTTAAACTTGGAATAACTTATTCTAGCACATCTCAAAAATGAGAAAAATAAATACCTCCTCATGTAATTTTGCCTTTTTTTCCTGTTTTTAATAATTAACATGTATCTATTATCTTTTAAAGAGGTAGATGTTAAATTTAACCTACATATCAAGACTGAAATTGTAGAGTATGTAAAATTATGTTTTACCTTTAATGGTATAAATGTCATTGGTATTTCTCTTTTCTTCTGTTTTTGCAACATGGAAAACAGTTTCACCACGATTTAATGAGAAATTAAGGAGCCCAGGAAAAAACTCATTTAACTCATAATAGTAATATGAAATACTCTGCCATTAAAGCATTCTACTTTAAAATGCATGCATTTGACTTGTTTATATGAAGTGTTTTAAATAGGTTATTTACTGTCTTACTGATTTTTCTCATTTATTGAATGCCCTAAAGTGCCATCCTTTTTAATCTTATACATGACCCCTAACGTGGTTAGAGAATGAGATATTTGGGACTATGGAGGTCTAAAAAATATTCAGCCCTTTAAATCCTAATAGTTTTCAAAGTAATTTATTTAATTACTTTAAATGAAATGAATAGATATACTTTTTATAGTTCAGATATTTTTTTTCACTTATATTCTAGCTCATTAAAAGCTGCCTTTTCCTTTAATATTTCATTTGTCTTATGATTCTTGCTTTTTTTTTTAATCTTATAAAATTGAATAGTCATGCTGGTAATTTACAGAATATTTTTACATTGAATATAATTTTATCATTTTTTATAAGCCTGAATCATCATAACATGTTATGATACAGAATGGTATATTTTATGATATTGTGAGCTAAATGGAAATTTTCTTTAGAATATAAACCTGGAAAGCTCTTAACAAAGCTCTGGGCATCTTTTTCCTTTCCAGGTTTCTCTTAGATATATGACCAAGAATGTGACTTGGTAACCAGTATAATAACATAACTTTAGTGTTACTTTGCCTTCTAGAAAGTCATCACCTACATTTCATTTCCTTGATTAGAAATATTCAAAACACCTGTTTTCTTTAATTCAAAACTACCTGTATCTTATCAGTAGTTAATTTTAACCCAAACTCCTACTTCAGTTAAATTGTTTCTTGATATATTGCAAATCAGGATATTTCTTACCATTTTGGGAATATGTAGTATATATTTGGGGGGGCGGTGAAAGTCTCACTTCAGAATCTTTAAATTCTTTCATTATTGTCTTAAAAAGATTGTTGTAAAATATTAATTGCTTTAATTTCACCTTAATGCAGAAATATAGTGAAGTTACCTACTTTTAAGTTGCCCAGGGAATTTGACTAACCTCCCCCTCTTCTTCAGCTTTAAATATCTTTTCCTTCAACTCTCACATTGTTCATATTTCTCTCTTAGTTTCAACCTAAATTTGCCCTGTACAGTAACCTGTAAACTCCTAGTGAGCAGAGACTGTATTTACTTACCTTTGTCAGCGCTAGAGTATCTAGCAGAGTACTTTGAATATAAAAGGTGCTTAATAAATGTCAATTGAATTGATGTTTTATAATGTGGAAAAAACCCAAATTTTACTGATCCTCTAAAATTTTCCATGCTTACCTTTTCCAAATTTTGTTTGTCTCTTCATTCTCTATTACGATTGGCACCAGTTTCCTAAATTACTCTTTAACCCCTAGAAGACTTCTAGAAACCTCATAAACTTTATCATAAAGTTGACTCTTTGTAATAAAGATTACTCTTCTACTGATTGTCTATACTAACATAGAGAACACATAATACAGATAGACTTAGCATTCTGTTCACCTCAGTCAGCTGTGCCTTAGGGCTGCTCTCTGATGTAAGAGGGTAAGCAGCATTTTGTTATCGATGATCTTGGTTTTTTTTACACCAGTCTTTACCCATTGTTAGCATGTGTGACCATCGGAAGGTTATTTCTCTGACCTTTGTCTCCTTTTCTCTGAAATCAGATTCCTTCCTTATAAACCTGAAATAAATATAATATTATATAACACAGTAAATATATATTTCATTTATGTAATCCTTTGTTTTATTAGTGATAGCTTTTATTCTATGACCCTTACAACTACTGTCATTCATTCAACTTAACTATCTTTTATTGTTTCCTAGGCAAGACATCACTAATAGGTAGAGAATGCAAACATAAATAAGACATGTTTATTACCTTCCAGGAATTTATAGTCCCCTGAGGGTGATAGACACATAAGTAATATTAACATAAGGAAGATTGGTGATAAATGCTGTAATAGAGGTGAATATGTGAAAGCGGGAAGATGGCTTAGACAGAGCTATACAATAAAAAAATAATGCAAGATTCATATAATTTTATGTTTTCTGGTAGCCACATACTATGATAGAGTGTGACCACTGGTTAAATCTATTATTGGTCACTGTCACTGGCATAAGTCAGAAGTAAACTGTATATAAACAGTGTCATGTCTCAATTATAATTGTGTTTGTCTTTCAAAATGCATTGTATATTATATTTTTTTGTTCTTTTAAATTTTTAGGGGCTTTGTTCCTCGAATGCAGTTAAGTTACTTGGAAATAATTTTTTCATTTCAAGACTTGTTTTTCAGCTTTGTTAGATGGGTCCAGAGTAGCTAATTTGGCCTAATGGCTGAGGATTTTTCTTGATATTCTGTGTGTTTTGAGGGTCTTTCTGCTCTGGCTGTGGGAACCAAACTATTCCCAGTTCTGTGTAAGCTCTAGGTGTTGTTCAATCCCTTCTGGTAGTCTTTCCCTGGCCTCCAGTAATTTTTCTTATGCACGTATGCTGATCAGAGCTCAGCTGAAGACTCAAGAGGAGCCCTCTGCAGATCTCTGGAGTGCTCTCTGTATGTAGTGTCTTCCTTTCCAGTAGTCTACCCCATGAATTCTAGCCACCTTCACTTCTCCAAACTCTCTTTTCAATGCAGGGAGAATGCCAGGCTCTATTTGGGTACCCTCTTCCTGCACTTTAGCCTGGAAACTCTTCAGGCTATACAATAAGTTAATCATTTCTGTCCTCAGTGATCACTGTCATGTGTTGCCTGTCTAACTAACATCATTTCAAATAGTTTGTCTTTTTTTGTCGTTTGGGATGGGAAGATAAATCTTGTCTATGCTACTCCATTTATGGGTAGAAGGGAAAGTGAGTCCACTGTAGTATTTCTTAAAACATGTAGTTGAAAATAGCATATGGTTGAAAATCATACATTTTTTTCTTCTTGCTTGCTTTAAGAATTGCCCATAAAGTTCAAATATTATTTGTAGTTTAAAAAAATCACAAGTTGACCATTAGTGGGGAAAAAAAAAAGAGGTTACTATCCAAATGTTTGATACAGTAGAATGGTATATATGTGTGTGTATGTGTGTGTGTGTGTATTTGGTATATGTACATATTATGTAATTGATGTTAACATTTTTAATTGTCTAATGAGCTAATCAACAATTTTTTACAGACTGAGAGTAATCATGACACAGCGCTAACGCTTGCCTGTGCTGGTGGTCATGAGGAACTGGTACAGACATTGCTAGAGAGAGGAGCTAGTATTGAGCACAGAGACAAGAAAGGTAAGGCCTACTTTTGTTAACTTTTCTTCTGATTATTTGTGTTCTGTGACGAAATACTACTTGTAGCCCTATTTTGATGGACAACAGCACTGTTTCTTTACTTAGCTAAGAAGATCTTTATTTTACTCCAGGTTTTACTCCGCTCATCTTGGCTGCTACAGCTGGTCATGTTGGTGTTGTGGAAATATTGCTGGACAATGGTGCAGACATTGAAGCCCAGTCAGAAAGAACCAAGGACACACCGCTATCTTTGGCTTGTTCTGGGGGAAGACAGGAGGTATTGTCCCCAAGTGTAATTTTTTTTTTTCTCTCTGTTTAACAGATGTGCACTTTAATTTATATGACTTTGTGGTAACAGTGGACAGACATTAAGATTTATCACAGTAACTGAGACTATAATCTTTTAGCAAAAGGATAAGAATTAGTGTTATAAACTGTCTTGCCAGAAAAATTATACGTTGTTTATTATCCTACTCATCTGAAAGTACGAACTGCCATAGGAATCCCTCTATATTGCATTCAGGCTAAGAGAATGATTAAGACATCCCAAATCAAATCAGCAAGCTCCTGATAAGTGGGGCCTATATTCACTCATCTTTTCCTGTCCCAGAGTACTTAGTGTGAAAGGTACTTAAGCTCAGCCTCTGTTTGCTCCATTGTGTGTCTTCTTCGGACATTTAATAATCAGTTGGATAACCTCATTCTTCTGGCATTTAATAATTAGTTGGATAACCTCATTTTAAATCACTTTTTTAAATCCAATTCTATTCACCAGTCGTGCTGTCTCTATGGATTGGTAACTTCTCAGTTAGGGAGTTGTTGAATCTTATATTTAGGAAGCACTCTAGGTCATTCCAGGTGAGTTTCCTACCCTCAGCTTAAAAATCTTTTTCTTTTTTATTTCACCATTCTAATTATTTTCTGTATTCCACAGTGGAGGTGATTCTGTCAGTCGGAAATGTAAATGTTCTGTTTTTGATATATAATGAAAGTAAAATTTTGACTTAACTGAAATTTTCAATCACTGTGTGGTTTGAAATCATACTTGTCTCATAACATTTTTCAATATTGAATCAAAAAGAAATCAGTTGATTTTCTTCCTTTCAAAGCAATGTTAAAGCCTATAGTCTACTGTAATCTTTATGTATTCTTACGAAAATGTAACAGATGCGGTAATGATAATTATAGAAGTCTTTTAGGGTAATAATTTTGCCTATAACACTCTTGCTTTTATTTGGTGTCATTAGAACAGTAAAGTATTTTGCAGTAATTAATAAAATATTAGAAAGTCATTTTACTATAAAATCAAAAAATAATTCTTTTATATTGAATGTTTATTACTTTTGGGGAATAGACCATTCCGTCTGAGAGATAACTAGGGTCAGTTATCTTTGCATAAAAGAACTAAGAAAACTTTAGAAATTTGATTAGGGTTTTCTACTTTATTGCTTAAGGGACTCTTTGTAAAATAAAATAGCCTAATGCCAGTTTGGGGGCTTGTTTTTATGATGTTGTTACATAAGCCAGTTAGTCTTACTGGCTCTAAAAGCAAAAATGTGATAGAAAGTCATCTAAAACTAGTCATAGCTTCAGAGAAAGATAAGAATCATATCGCTTATACATGGAATCTTAAAAAAAAAAATACAAATGAACTTATATACAAAACAGAAATAGACCCACAGACACAGAAAACAAATTTATGGCTACCAAAGGAGAAAGGAGTGGGAGAGGGATAAATTAGGAGTTTGGGATTAACATATACACACTGCTGCGTATGGAATAGATGACCAACAAGGACCTACTGTATAGCACAGGGAACTATACTCAATATTTTATAGTAACCTCTAAGTAAAAGAATCTGGAAAAAAAAGTATGTATATGTATGTATAATTGAATCACTTTGCTGTACACCTGAAACTAACACAACTTTGTAAATCAATTTACACTTCAATAAAAAAAATTTTTTAAATGAAATTTAAAATAGAAAATGCTTATGAATGTGAACGTAAAAAAAGACAAAAATAAAATAAAATTGGTCATAGCTTTATTCAAACGAGTAAAGTTTTAGCTGGTAGTAAGGCAAAGCACTGTTCATTAACATTTATTTATTTCCCAGTTAGATATATTATTAACAGTAAGAGCAAGGATAAGTGCTATGAGCTTGAGCAATCCTTAACTTCCTTATGCCTCATTTGTAAAATGAAGATAAGATGCTAGTACCTGTGTCAAAGAGTTTTTTTGTGCATTAAATGGCATAATAGACAAAAGATCTATGAATGGCACTTAAATAAATGCTAAATATTCTCAGCAATCAGGGAATGCAAATTAAGACCCCAGTGAGATACCACCAGCTACATCCACTAGAATGGCTAAAATTATAAAGATTGACAATACCAAATTTTGCTGAGGATGTGGAGTAACCAGAACTCCTTGTTGATGAGAGTGTAAATAGTACAACCACTTTAGGAACAGGTTTGGCAATTTCTTAACTAAACATGCACCCAGAAATTCTGCTGCTAGGTGGAGCCCATGAGCAATGAAAATATATTTCCACAAGAAATGTTCATGGAAACTTTATTCAGAATTGCCCAAAACTAGAAACAGTAGAGATGTTTATCAGTAGAAGGGATAAAGCAGCACATTCACATAATGGAATGCTACGCAATACACACAGTTGACTTTCAAACACTCTGTGATTCATTTATATGAAGATCTATGGTAAATGAAACTAATCTTTGGGTAGGATTGACTGAGAAAGAACATGAGTAAATAACAGATTTAAATTAGGTTTATGCGTTTCTCGATACAAATTAGGTTTATGCGTTTCTCGATACTCAGTGAATATACACTTAAGTTTTGTGCATTTATTGAAAGTTACAAATTTCACCTAAGAAAAAACCTAAAAAGCCTAAAAGCAAGTAAGAGTTTAGTTCATGGTACACATGCTGATGTGTTTAAGGGAAATTGCAGGTGTCTACAATTTACTTAGAAATGAAATGCATCAAAAAATGATGGACAGACGAATAAATGTGATAAAGTAAGCAGAGGAGAATGTTAATGGTAGAATCTAGGTGATGATTGTATGTAAATTTTTTTCAACTTTTCTGTGTGCTTAAAAATTTTTATGGTAAAATGTTGGGGGAAGATAAGTGTTAGCTTTATTCCAAAAATGTTTTTAACATTTAGTTTTTGATTTTAAGTTTAAAAAATATTTTAAGGACATTTACATGTATAAATGAAAAAATCTTATTCTGTTTTACCACTGTGTGGTGGAATAATACAGAAATACTAATTTCCAAAACAGCATTGCACAAGAACACATGAGGTCAAGATCTTTCAATGAAAACACTGTGCCATTTCAACAGATTCCAAAATGGATTTTACTTGAGAAACGATTCCTTTATCGGCCTCTAAGACCTTTTGCTTTCATTTGAGACTGATTTTGTGCAAAGGATGAATGACTTTCCCCTTCTTTTGTTATACAATAAAGCAGAAAAAAAGAGAAATCAGAAATATACACCTTGCAAGTTGTCTCACCATAAGAAGAAAACACATTTTTTCCTTTTCTTTTTCCAGGTGGTGGAGCTATTGTTAGCTCGAGGGGCAAATAAAGAGCACAGGAATGTTTCTGATTACACACCTCTAAGCCTGGCTGCTTCTGGTGGCTATGTGAACATTATCAAAATATTACTAAATGCAGGAGCTGAGATTAATTCTAGGCAAGTTTTATTCTCTCTCTCCAAGTCCCTTAAGAGTGTTATGTTAAAGATATTTGTAGCACACTTTTTAATGCCATATTTAGGAAATGCCTTCATTACAAATTTAGAATTCAAATTTAAGTGTTTAAAATTGTTGACATAGAACTTGAAAAAATTATCACTTTATTTCTTATGATAAACGTAAACACATCTGTCTTATGTTTTTATTAGCAAGCAAGTATATACTTTAGAATGGAAAGTTCATTTTAATAATGACTTAATAATTTATCACTTTCAGCCCAAGTCATTATGTTGAATGAGATACAGAAAGTATTCTAGTTCTGGGTAGTAAAAGATTTGTAGTGTAGTCTTGGTAATATCTCAAAGATTTAGTAGGGCTGAGAAGAATGATTATTTTAAATAATTCTGCAGAATAAAGAATCTTAAATCCTAAGATAGAGTTCTGTATTATCATCTAGTTTTTCTGGGACATTTAAAAAATATATTGGGCTTCCCTGGTGGCACAGTGGTTGAGAGTCCGTCTACCGATGCAGGGGACATGGGTTCGTGCCCCGGTCCGGGAGGATCCCACATGCCGCGGAGCGGCTGGGCCCGTGAGCCATGGCCGCTGAGCCTGTGCATCCGGAGCCTGTGCTCCGCAACGGGAGAGGCCACAACAGTGAGAGGCCCGTGTACCGCAAAAAATAAAAAAAAATTTTTTTAAATAAATAAATAAAAATAAAAAATATATTTTTCCCTTTGTTCTCCCCATACTTCCACCCCCAGAACTGGTAGCAAATTGGGCATTTCTCCTCTGATGTTAGCAGCTATGAATGGGCACACAGCTGCCGTTAAGCTCCTGTTAGACATGGGCTCTGACATAAATGCTCAAATAGAAACCAATCGGAACACTGCCCTTACCTTAGCCTGCTTCCAAGGAAGAACTGAAGTGGTTAGTCTTCTGCTTGATAGAAAAGCAAATGTGGAACACAGAGCTAAGGTAAGAAAAAGTCTGAGATTTACCCATGGGTTTATTGCTTTGACATTTAAGGTGTACATTGGCAATATGCTAATTATACTTCTAGTACTTTGTAGTAACATTTATCTCTTACATATATAAACAAATCATTCTGTATGACTCAGTTAAGCATTAACTCTTGAAATACCTCAGCAATAGATTTTTATAGGTAATAATGACATTGGGGTTATCAGCTGAAAACTATGTAGTATAATGAAAGAGAAGAGAGGGAGCATTTATTAAGTGCCAGTTATATGCCAAGTACATGTGTCTTAAAATTTTTACCAACAAATGGACATTAGGTAGAATCATCTGCTTTCAGTAGACCTCACTGTAACTGAGAGAGGTTAGCAGTGTCAGTGCTGAAATTTAGTCGTGAATTTTGTAACAGCTGTACCGTATTGCTCCCCCAGATCGTTGTTCTTTAACATTTTAGTACTTTCTGGTCTCTTACGTGTTGTTTTTTATTTTTCACCAAACCTAGACTGGCCTCACACCGCTAATGGAAGCTGCCTCTGGTGGATATGCAGAGGTGGGCCGAGTTCTTTTGGATAAAGGTGCTGATGTTAATGCCCCTCCAGTGCCCTCCTCGAGAGATACAGCTTTAACCATAGCAGCAGATAAAGGGCATTATAAATTCTGTGAGCTTCTCATTGGCAGGTATGATGCTACCATACCCTTCATATATGAACATGGTATTACTAGTGATTACTACTCTCTGTGCAAATTGAACTATTAAAAAATCAAATGTGATTACTTCTATAAACTGCAGTGTATTTTTTTATGTTTTAAACCTATCTCTATTATTTTCCACCCATCCAGAGCTATGCTGCATTGTTTAATATATTTCAGTGCAATCTAGAAATACTTCTTTTCTTCCTTTTTTGTCTGTGTATACACTTTTAAAGTACTATAATAAGCTATTTGAACATCCATCTATTGTCATCCATATTCACATCTCCCACACAGTTTTGCAAAGATATCACCTTAAGTCTTGTAAGTCTGGCAATAATCTAAGGCTTCATTGTTGATTTTCTTGTTCTATAATTAGGGCTTTTAAGAGACAGTTATGGAACTGTTCAAGATATGAAATAGAGTCCAGGATATTTTTTGTTTTCAGTCACTTAGGAGTTACTTGCCAGTCTTTCAAAGTTGCTTGTCTGCTAAATTAGATTGCCTACTTTAACAGTCTGAAAGACTTTTGCATGGTGTCCTAACAGTAGTAATTAGTAGTAGCTACTATCAACTAGTTATTTACCATGAGTCTTATCTACCATGATGCCCACTGAGTGCTAAACCTTCATGTTATTTTAAGATTCATTCTTTTACGAAGCCACATAATATAAATACATGAATACAAATAATCTGAAAGATATAATCACCTCATAGGATACTGTTTGTGCTCTAGGATACTGTTTAATATATTATGATATTAACAGGATGTACCATTATTTTTCACTAAAGAAAATTTTACATTTTCTCAGCATTTTAAGCTCAGAATTATGCACAAAGAGTCATTATTTTTAAAATAAGAAAAGCAATTATTGATATATCATTAGTTTTGATTCAATGGCTTTTAATTTGATGACTGGAAATTCTTTGTAATGTAATTCTGTTAGAGAAATATATTTTAGTCCTATATATTTTAAACAATTTTTTCCTTTACAAAATATTTTCACAAAATTCATAGTTGATTTTTATTATTATCTGTGTCATTTCATTTAAAAGTGATATTTGTGTCATTCATTTAGGGGTGCTCACATTGATGTACGTAACAAGAAGGGGAACACTCCATTGTGGCTGGCAGCAAATGGTGGACACCTTGATGTGGTTCAGTTACTGGTGCAAGCAGGTGCAGATGTGGATGCAGCTGATAACCGCAAGATAACTCCTCTTATGGCAGCATTTAGAAAGGTAGAAGTCTTTCATTCTCAGTCACTTGGATATTTTTCACTTAGGCTAGGAAGTGCATAATTTAATTATCACTAAAGACTCTCATTTTACGATCTAACAGTAGTGATGAAAGCAGTAAAATAATAAGCAAATAATCACTCTGATGGCAACATTGAAAGGTAGATACAGGTATGCCAGAAAAGCCATTAATAGTATCCATATTGGATGTCAAAGCTAAGTAAACTTTTAAAAAGTTGTTCGAATAGTATTTTCAAAATCTAGTTGCAATCTTAATCTTTCACAAAATATAAATCCAACTAAGTAATTAATTACTTGTTTATGAATGAGTGTTTTCTTGTATTAGCACAGCAGAGAAAAGTTTAGCTTAAATTGATTTCATTTTTAATTATTCACTTTAATTTCTAGGAAAAAAGGAAAAATGAAAATTCAGCTGCCAGTATTTGAAACCTTCAGAAGTAGAAATAAATTTTGTAAAACTGAAACTTTCTGTAATGCATAGCACAGAACTGTGTATAAGTAATTTGATTTAATATTTTGGTTGATCTCTTAAATGCAGGTCTGATTTGTTATTGGGGAAGCCAGACTACTATTCCAGGGATTATAATTTTGAGTTTTGTCATTCTGTAGGTATAATTTTGAGTTTTGTCATTCACGTAGGTAAAATCTCTTATAGATTCCAAATTACTTTGTTGTATTGAAAATTTTTAATATATAAATTGTAAAAAAATCATCTTTTCCTTTTTCTCTTATTATTCTCTCTGACTCTTGTTCTTTATACCACCTCCTCCCTGGGTGTTCTAGACTAGCTTCCCACTGACTCTCTGAATTTTTTTTTCCTTGCTAATCAAACTTATTCTCAATGGCTACCTACCTCTTCTCCAAGCAAGCTACCATATAAAGTTTATCATCCAAACCATTTCACTATGTTAGTATCCTCTTCAAGTACCTTTTCATGTCTCCCCAGTCTCTGTAATCCTTTGAAATCCAATCTTAGTTTGTTATTCAAAGCCCAATCTAGTGCTTTTAGAACTCATCTCCCATTGAGTCCCTAATGTGGAGTCTTCTCCTTGCTTGGTCTTTTGTCATTGTCTCCCATAGCACCTTTGTTCTCATCTTGGGAATGCCCATGTCCTTCCTCATTCTTCCAAAATTACTCATTCTTTGGGTACAGTGTAAATCTCCCCTTCTACAGAAACTCTTCCCATTCCATTTGAGCTCACATTGAGATATCTGATCTCTTAAAGGTTGTAGAAATTCTACAATTCATTATTATCTTTATCATTTATTTTGACAAATATGTATTGTTATTACCTTAACATCTAACATGCATATATCTCATCTTTCCAAATAGACTTAGCTCCTTAAGAAAGGCACTTATCTTTTATACTCTTTGTATTCATTCCATTATTTTTCTTAGTACCTACCATGTACAACTGTAATTGTTGGCATATTACATTGTACAGATTCCAACTGTTGCTTTTTGTACAAAATGTAATAATCAGGGATCCACACACAAAGTCAGGTAACTGTATGAGTTGTCCCATATAAATAGTTTAAATACTGTAGAAGTGTTGGTGAGATATCAAGGAAAGGTGCAAATGGCATTTAAGCTATTCATTAAAAGATAGGGATAGTTCAAAAGGATGCAGATGAGAAGGAAGAAATAAATGCAATAGAGGAAATGTACTAAATATAAACAGATGTTTATTCATCCGTTTATATGTGTTGTGTCAGTAATAGTGTGGATTAGAGAAAGTAGAAAGCCTCTTGAAGACTGGTCTAAAGATTTTGAACTTAGTGAACTGTGTTACAGTGAATAATATAATCATCGCTCAAGCCTTAGGAAAGTGTATGTTATTTCTTTTGCACTACCTAGTATAGTGCTATGCATTCAGTTTTTATCTCAAAGAAAGATCAAAATTGTTATTTCTACTCTTTTAATGCTTAAAATTGAAACACGATACTCAGTTCTAATGAATTAGCTAGGAAAAAAAAGATGAGGTTTTTCTTTTCTTTCACACATATCCTGCATTTCTTCATACTGACTTTATTGTTTTTTTAAATTCAGAATGGTTTAGAATTTTAGGTCAGGTTATTCTGTATTTTTTTTTTTTTTGGAGGGTAGGATGAAAATGAACAATGTAGATTTATCTAACTTATTAGAACCGAAGCCTGTCTCTTTTTCATTTACAGTGCGAATAATACCCAATTTAAGTCTTTATTTTGTGGCACTAATGTTAATGGAATCTTAGTTAAGACAGACTAGATTTACTGAATCCTGATAGAGTCTGTTTTCAGTCTGACACTGATATCTATTTTTTAGGGTCATGTGAAGGTGGTGCGCTACTTAGTCAAAGAAGTCAATCAGTTTCCATCAGATTCTGAATGTATGAGATACATAGCAACGATCACTGATAAGGTAATATACTGATTAAATTCATCCCCATTATATGAGCTTGGGATCCCATTTGGCTTTTCATATATATGTATATTCCACACTAAGATAAAAAAAGTCTTAGTTTGAACAATAATGTGTGGTACATAGCACTTTTCATTTATCTAGGATTTGGGAATGAAGTATGATATTTAAGAATCTCTTCAGATGATTTACTTACCTCATGAAGTAATAAAACATTTTCTGTTTTAGAATTACTTTATCTTTTTAAATAGTACTTAAGCTAATTTAATTTTAATGTAAATACTAAACAATCTAAAGCAAATTATTGTTACTATTCATTAGTGCTGTAATCTATTCAGACAGATATCTCTTCTGAGAGGAACAAGTCAGTGGATTTTTTTAATACCTAAACAAAAATTAACACAGTACTTTTAATTATGGTCAAGAAAACTCTTAACATGTTCAACATAATATAAAAGTTGGAGTAACTGTCAGTTTAAGAATGAATTTGCTAGGATTTTTGCAGGGAAAGTAAGGAAAAATAAATCCCTTTAGAATTCTAATTGAGATCAAAATATTTGAATAAAATCCTAAGACATGCCTCTGAAAATCTAAAAATGTCTTTAATTTTCTCAGCAGTTATCACATGATAGTGAACAGCTTTTTCCCATAAGTTTTATTTAACATAGCTAATCCACTGTCTTGCCTGCCTCTAGATTCATTTATGACAATTAATGTTCCTAGATACCCCTTATGGAAGGGGGGCAGAGATTTAAAATAAAGCTTTTGTCTTAATAGGGAAATATCCCTTTCCTGTCAAAAACTGTATGTTCTAAGAATGAAATCACTGAGATGTCTATAAATACATGCTTTTTATGAATGATTCCAGCACAAGAAGTTATAGCAACAAAGCTTAAATATTTGAGAACAGTTCTTGCCAAATAAGTATTTTAAATTGTTTTAAACCTATTTTTTTTTGTTGATGTTGACCTTTTCCTTTAGCCCATTAACCAGCTGACAGATTATTGCAGCTCTATTTATAGTATGATTTCTTATATTTAAATAACAGGAGTAAATAATTTTAGTACCAGTCAAATGGATATTATTTTGAAGAACAATAGAGGCTCTTTGCTAACGTATTTTTAAAAATATACCATTTAAATTATGTTTTTATTTGCATTCTTTTTTTGCCTTACTACTGATCTTTATTGCTTATGTTCATTCAAGTACCTTAATTAATATTTTCATGTTTTCAGGAATCTCTCTAAATGTTAATTTTTTGAGTCTGGAAACATCTTAATTTTTCGTTTTAGGAGATGCTGAAGAAGTGCCACCTTTGTATGGAGTCGATAGTACAAGCCAAAGATAGACAGGCTGCTGAAGCAAACAAAAATGCCAGCATTTTATTAGAGGAGTTAGACTTGGAAAAGGTAATGGTAACCTTTACATATGAAAAATACCTACTTTTTTCCTTTCAGCTTCTCTTCCTCCTAATTTGTAATCTGTGGTTTTTTGTTTTGGTTTGGTTTTGCTTTAAATTATGTACATGATTTTTCTCTCCAAGTTTGGCTCAGATAGTGGAGAGGATTATGAGTATTTTAAACATCATTATATCATTAAAATAGTTTTCTTTATAATCGAATTAACAAAATTATTGTAGGAATTGCATTGATCTGCAAGTCAGGGAACCTAGCCTCTAATGCTCAATTATCTCAACTAATGTTCTCTTAATCCCCATCCAACTCTGTACTTCATTGATCCTAGACCTTGTAATTTGTTGCCAACGGATTTATCAGAAGTACCAAATACACTAGGAAGGCATACACTACCAAGCCATGACCAACTAGTGAAATACGACCAGTTGATGGAATGTTTAATGCGCACCTTTTTATTTTATTTTATTTTTATAAAATTGTACGATTTAAATGCATGAAATGTATTGTATATCTATTATTTTTTTAACATCTTTATTAGAGTAGAATTGCTTTACAATAGTGTGTTAGTTTCTGCTTTATAACAAAGTGAATCAGCGATACATATACATATATCCCCATATCTCCTCCCTCTTGTATCTCCCTCCCACCCTCCCTATCCCACCCCTCTAGGTGGTCACAAAGCAACGGAGCTGATCTCCCTGTGCTATGCGACTGCTTCCCACTAGCTATCTATTTTACATTTGGTAGTATATATAAGTCCATGCCACTCTCTCATTTCGTCCCAGCTTACCTTTCCCCCTCCCCGTGTTCTCAAGTCCATTCTCTACGTCTGTGTCTTTATTCCTCTTTATTCCTTTCCTGCCCTTTAATGTGTACCTTTTTAAATGGATGATTTCTCTTGTATTTTTCTCTTTCAGGCACACTACAGTATCATTCCCATTTATTCCCATGGGGAGAAAAACACTCCAAACAATGTACAGTTTGGGCAGTCCCATAGCTGCTTCTTTACTCTCTGTTCCTATCAATAACTGTACTCTATAATGTAATAGTAGGAAAAGAATTGGTTGGTATTGAATATTATGGAATATATATTCTGCCATATTTCATCTTTTTTAAAAAGGTTAAAAATGCTATGAAATTTAACATATACTTTTTGGATTTATAAAGGATATGCAGTGATAGTGGGGGCTGGGGCACCCCCCCCCCATGCAGTTGAAAAGCAATGTGTAACTTTATACTTGGGCCCTCCATATCTTCAGTTTCAAGTCCCTGGATTTCAACCAACCACAGATTATGTAGTACTGTAGTACTTATTCATTTTAAAGAATCCGCATAAAGTGGGCCTGCACAGTGTTGTTCACAGGTCAATTGTATATATAACATTTTTCATTTGAGTCAAGTCCATTCTTTTTAATTAGACTTACTGACTTTGTTAAGCTATATATTTCATCTCACATAAAGAAAGTATGAATTATTTTAAACATTTTGTTCTAAAGTCAATGTGAAAATACAGTATTCTGAAAAATATATTTAAAATCAGAGGTTCTTTTTTTTTTTTTTTTTTTTCCCGGTACGCGGGCCTCTCACTGTTGTGGCCTCTCCCGTTGCGGAGCACAGGCTCCGGACACGCAGGCTCAGCGGCCATGGCCACGGGCCCAGCCACTCCGCGGCATGTGGGATCTTCCCAGACTGGGGCACGAACCAGTGTCCCCCGCATCGGCAGGCGGACTCTCAACCACTGCGCCACCAGGGAAGCCCCAGAGGTTCTTCATTTTAAAAACTTTCTAGTTTAGATTCTGATCAAATGAAAATTAGATTTTTTGGCCACTTTGAAGTTTTAATTGAACACATTGAGAACAGATATGGTTATAATTATTGTAACTATACCTATTTTTAATATTCAGTTTCATCAAATATTTATTTAATGTTCACTAAATACCAGGCGATATAATAGGGCCAAGTTGTATGACAGAATATGTATTATTTGAGTCTTCTCTGTAAGAAATATTATTACCCTCATATTACAGATGGAGAAACTGAATCTATGGAAGTTAAGTAACTTGCTGAAGCTAGGCTAAGATTTAAATCCACTTTTTTTAATTCTAAATTCCCTGCTTTCCTCTCCTCCCTTAATTGAAGTCAACCTACATTTTAGTGCTTTCTCCTTATAATATTATAATATCCTGTTTTTGCATTACTCTCTCATTTTTATATGTTAGAATCGCTAATTTATTTCATAATATTGTTTCTTTTTGCATTTTTATAAATCTTAGAAGACATCCTTTCTATAGCTGAGACATAGATATCTGTTTTTAAATAAAATCTTTAATTGTTTCATACCTTTGTTGTTTATATGTTACATGAAATACATTTAGAGATTTACTGCATACCTGTGGATCAAAGTCAAGAAGCAGCTTTTAGGAATGTCCTATTGTGCATGTCTTCAATGATTTATTTTCTTTTTTCTTTATTACAATAATGTGTTCAGTTTAAACTGTGAACTATGCAAAGATAACTAAAAGAACAGCATACGCCATCATTGTAAGGTAACTGAAGTTCAAAACCTGGTATGGTGATTAACTAAAAGTCCTCACTTCTGACCTTTAAAACCTTTAAAGACCTTACATGTTCTGCCCACTCACACCACTTCTTACTCCTGTCTGATCTTATTTTACTACTTTCTCTTGGTCACTTTGCTCTATCCATAATGACCATCCTTTTTGCTCTTGCTATGCCTTCTGCCTTGAATGTCACTTCACTTGCCTCATATTTTAGTCTCCCTTTCACATTCTTCCTACTCTTCTTCCCTTCTTTATTTTCATGTTCTAATATTCTAAATACTGTATTTTACTTAGTTAGCTTGTTTGTCTCTCTCTACCACTAGATTGTATGAACTACAAAATGGTGCCTGGCATGTTAGTAAACATTTGTTGAACAAATAAATATCCATGTATATGAAAACTGTACTTTTTAAAAATTAGAATCATGCGAACATATTACTCTAATACTTGCTTTTCCCTCTCTCAATAAGTGAAGAATATTGTCAACTGATAGTGATTTATAACTGCATAATATACTCCATAGTAGGTTTGTTTCCAGTTTTGTCACTACAAATAATGTTGCAATAAACATCATTATACATGTTTCTTTATATTTTGGTGCTTTTATTTTTATGGAGTAAGTTTCTTCACTTAGGTCAGTATATTTTAAATTTGATACTTTCAGAATATTTTCCTACTACCATCAGCAATACATAAGTGTTTTTTCCTTGAATTCTTGCCAGTCTTTCTTAACCTAGATGGTCATGCTTTCAGAGCCTCAGATTTAAAGCAATTCAAAAGGAATTTCTTTCAATGTCATTGCATATTTTCCAGTTTTTTTTTTTTTTCTTTTTCGGTACGTGGGCCTCTCACTGTTGTGGCCTCTCCCGTTGCGGAGCACAGGCTCTGGACGCGCAGGCTCAGCGGCCATGGCTCACAGGCCCAGCTGCTCCGCGGCATGTGGGATCCTCCCGGACCGCGGCACGAACCCGTGTCCCCTGCATCAGCAGGCAGACTCTCAACCACTGCGCCACCAGGGAAGCCCTATTTTCCAGTATTAATTGTTAATCAAAAATTAATTAGATGCAAATTCTTCTGCATGGACTGATACTTTATAAACAGTTTTGAATGGGGATGGTACATAGATAGAATTCTAGACTGTGGACGAGACTGTTCTTTCCTGAACTCCAGCCCCTTTCTATTTCTATTTGAAAAATTATCAGATTGAGATGTGTTAGGGTTTGGTTCACTATTTTTAATGTATGATTTACATCTGGAAAAATACACCGTTTTGCCTTTTGAGGCTCAGTACATTCTGGCTCCACCATTTCTGATTTAGAAATATCATTGGAGTGGTCTTGTCTGGTTTAACTTGGATGTTCTGCATGGGTAACTTGTGTAAAAATGCTCCTTTGATCAACCTTTCTAATTTGAAAATGTTGGTTAATAGGTTTATAAAAATTGCTGCTGAGAATACTGCTCATTATATTTACCAGATTCCCTTATCCTTATGCAGCAAACACTATGTGGAAGAGTCCATGCTCTAGAGCAGTTCATCTGGTCTAACTGTGGAATACTCTGGCAGTTAATTTCTTGTTCTCTTAGGACATGAACAACTAGGTTATGTTTTGGGCTGTTAGAATCCATAGTGGGTATTATTGGTCTGCATTTTTAATGTTTTACCCCTCTACTTTATCACTTACTGTTTTTTCTCTTTGTAAACTTTCATAATCTTTTAGGGAGCTATGTACAGTATATTTTTAAAATATTCCTAATAGATGTTTTCAGTTGGGTTTTTTGCCACCACTGAAGCTATTAATATGCCCACCTCACAATCTCAGTTTCATACATTTCATTCTCTGATTATCACCTCATGTCTTTTCAGCTTTACTCCCTCTAGAATTCTACCTCCAGCAAGCCTAAAAACATTCTGTCTACCAATAAATTGTAAGATCCATTTATCGTACCACCCTTCACTGGCCTTACTCTTTTCTTTCTCCTTTTTCTTTATTGAAGCCTAGTAATTAAAGGTGTCTAAGGAAAAAAAGCATTCAACCTTGATGACTAATTTTACTTTAATTGTGTGACAGTGAACCCTTTAATGCCTCCCAGTAGTCATACTATATATTTCCCTAGTTTAATTTACTCTCCCACTCTCCTAGACCATTAGTTCTTTCTCCTTTATCCTGCGACTTCTGGTACATCCTCTTCTTCAACCTCTGATGACCTTGCATGCTACTTCAGTAAGAAAACTGAAGCACCAGAAGAAAACTGCCAGAGACTTCCCCTACCCCATCTCCCCAACCCACCAAGCCCTGTACCCATATATTTCCTACCAATTACTAGATAAACTTGTTGTAACCAATCCCTCCATTTGTGAACTACATCATATTTTCTGTCTGCCATCCCTTACTCAAAAACATTGTTTTGGGGCTTCCCTGGTGGCGCAGTGGTTGAGAGTCCGCCTGCCGATGCTGGGGACACAGGTTCGTGCCCTGGTCCGGGAAGATCCCACATGCCGCGGAGCGGCTGGGCCTGTGAGCCATGGCCGCTGAGCCTGCACGTCCGGAGCCTGTGCTCCGCAATGGGAGAGGCCGCAGCGATGAGAGGCCTGCGTACCGCAAAAAAAAAAAAAAAACAAAAACATTGTTGTGGCGGTTTTCTTTTCTTCTATATCATTTTCCCCCCTCTCCTGGATCATCCTCATCATCATATAAGCTTCTTTGTCCAATCTTAAAAAAAACTTCTGATTTTTCCAACACGTACCTCCCCGCCCCCCCATTTTCAGCTACAAGCCCATTTCTGCTCCCATTTGCAGCAAAACTTGTCTATTTTGGGTATTCCAATTCTTTTTTGTCTTGAATTTACTCCTACCAGGCTCTCACTCCTACAGCTCCACCAAAACTATGCCTTTACGGTCTTTGGGGACTCTCACTAGCTAAATCCAGTGATTACTTCTCTATCCTTATCTTACTAAGCCTAATAACACCTGACATACTCTATTTATCTGGCCTTCATTACACTACACAGTCTTGGTTTTTCTCTTATCTTTCTGAATGTTCCTTCTGTATCTCTAGTTCCTCCTCTTCTCTCCTCTTAGTTGGCAAGTCATTTAGCTTATTACATGATCTTCTTTATCCACTGGTCATCTCATCCTGCTTCTTACCTTTAAATATATACTAGCTGATCCCAAATTTATATCTTTAGTCCAAACCTCTTCCCTACATTCCAGTCTCTTATATCTAGCTAGCTACTCAACATGTCCTTTTGGATACTTAATTAGACATCTCATACTTACGTTCAAATGTGAACTCCTGATCTTTGCCCACTCCAAACCCACAACTCTGTCTTGTAATTTGCTCAGGCTAAAGATATCGATATCATGCTTGGTTTCTCTCTGTCCTCCATTGTGTTGGAAAATCTAGTTACCTTTGCCTTAGAACTATATCAAGGATCCTAGTCACTATTTATCACTTCTCACCCTGATTCAAGTCATTAATATCATCTTTTACCTGTATTTCCTCAGTAGTCATTTAACTGGTCTCCCTGATTCCATCATTGCTCTGCCGTCTGTTCTCTATTTAACACTTAGAGTGATCCTATATATCAGTTAAATCAAATCACTCTTTTGCTCAAAACCCTACAGTGCCATTTCCCTCAGAGTAAAAGATAAAAAGTCTTTAAAATGCCCCGTGGGACCTTAGGTGATGAAGTCTCCTGATATGTTCTCTGAAAGTCATTTTCTATTATTCTCAACCAGACTGACCTACTTAAACATTCCAGGCCTACCTGAACATACAGCTTATATACTGACTGTTCTCTTTGCCTGCTATACTTCAAATCTTTTAAATGTTTATTTAAACTTCACCTTCATGTTCCCCTATATGTCCCCATATACACACTTCTCTTCCTCTGCTCCAGTATTCCTGTTTTACATTGTACTTAACACCTTTTTAAAAAACTGTATAATGTATTACGTTTGCTGTCTGTGTGCCTCCCCCAGCAACTAAATGTAAGCTTCATAAGCTTCATGAGGGCAGGGATATTTTGTCTTCTGCTTAGTCCTAAGAGACTAGAACCATGCTTAGTACATAGTTATCAAAAAAATTTTGCTGGATCCTGCCCTTCCCTTCCCCTGTACTCCTTGACCTCTTTTTCTGTTATTGATACCACTACTGAATTCAGAAATAATTGAAATCTTGATGTAGTTTTCAGATTCTCAATTATCTTTGCTCCGCATTCTCTATATCCATCAAATAAGTTAGTGTAGTAAATTAACTTAATCCAGTATCTGGCACATATTAACCCCCTAAATATTAATGGTATCAGTATCATCATCATGACCTTTAATTGAGCTTTGGCAGTCTCTTTATGTCTTCTGTTCCATCCTCTCCTAAATTATCACTTCTCACCTGAAGTATTGCAGTAGGCTTCTTAACAGTCTGTCTATAAATAAATACCTTTGCCTCTGTCATCTTTTGCCTTCAGTTTAATCCTTCTTTATTCCAGTGTAACTTTTCCAGTTCCCATAGTTTCTGATACACAGATATGATTGCCTTTACTCCCTACTCGAAATCTTTCAGTCTTCATTGTCTGCATGGGAAATTTAAAACATTTGGCTCTTCCTGTCTTCTCTAGGCTCATCACTCACTATGGTTTTCTACTCCTCACATATCTCATTCACATAACTGTATCCAAATATGCACATGGGGGACTTCCCTGGCGGTCCAGTGGTTAAGACTCCGCACTTCCAATGCAGGGGGTGTGGGTTCTATCTCTGGTCAGGGAGCTAAGATCCCACGTGGCTCGAGGTGCGGCCAAAAAAAGAAAAAAACAGATTTGCACATGGTATTTCTTTAGTCTGGACTGCCTTTCCCTGAATCCTTAAATTCTCATCTTAAAAAGCTTAACTCTCAAACATCAATTTGTTTCCTGAATCTATAATTAGAAATCACCAGTTAGGGAATTCCCTGGCAGTCCAGTGATTAGGACTCAGTGTTTTCGCTACTGCTGGGGCCTGGGTTGGGGAACTAAGATCCTGCAGACAAAAGAAAAAATCAGTTGGACTAGTGCCCTTTCTTTCCTTTTCCACAATGAGGTTATTTATTCTGCAATTTGACTCTTTTCTTCAAAACCTCTACCCTCCCCCACATATGCTCACAAACATGTAGCAGTTCCCCGGTAAGTGAAATGAGGTCTAGGGCATGTACCTTGTGAGAAAATATAGAATGTAGGCTGAATTTCTAACCCTGTTTACCTGCACCTCCAGACTTACTCGAGTCTCATGGTTTAAATACTCTGTTTTCATCTTTTCGCCTTCGGATCTTGTATCAGTTATTACCACCTCTCCCATACTTTAGTGCCTGCTATTTCATTAACTCCTACCCTCTTTCTACAACTTCATGAAGTTAACTATCCTAATGAAACCTTACCACAAATTTAGTATTTTGTTTCCTTATCTAAATATTTTAAGGGAATAATCTATGTCTTGTTGACTCTACTTTTCTTTTTTCTTTTTTTTTACTTTTCTTTGTAATTCTCCATCCAGGACCATTTGCTGCTTACTTCTCCACTAATTCAGTGAACTAACTATGGCAGAGGTCACCAATGGCATCTTATTGCCAAATCCAGAATAAGATTAGACATCTCATACTTGTGTCCTTACTGATACTTTGTGATACTTACCAGTGTTGATTTGCCTTCCTTTATGAAACTCTTCTCCCATTGAAGCTGCTTTCTCCTGATTGTCATCTTCTGCCTGATATATGCCTTTCTAAAAGTCTCATTTGGTCTTCCTTTTTTTTTTTTTTTTTTTTGTGGTACGCGGGCCTCTCACTGTTGTGGCCTCTCCCGTTGCGGAGCACAGGCTCTGGACGCGCAGGCTCAGCGGCCGTGGCTCACGGGCCCAGCCGCTCCGCGGCATGTGGGATCCTCCCAGACCAGGACACGAACCTGTGTCCCCTGCATCAGCAGGTGGACTCTCAACCACTGTGCCACCAGGGAAGCCCTAGTTTTTCTATTTTTAAAAGTTCTTCCCCCCTCTTGAATACCAATCACAATTATTTCTTACCACTGGACACATTTTAAAAATCAAGCAAAATTAATAATTCATCTGGCCGAGCCAAAAGTCTTAAACCTCACTTGTTATTTTTATCCCCCCAAATCTATTTCCTGGCTTTTTTTCCATACAGATGTAATATAGATGAAATATCAGTTTTATTATTCCTGATTCTAAATTGGAGAGGCTTAGTATCTATCTGTAGCCACAGTTGCTTTGAAAATGTTTCTTTGGCACACCCTTCACCCCCCTTTCTACTCCTTCTCTTCCCTTTACACTTAGCTATTTATTTCTTGAAAGTCAGCAAAACAGATCAACCCCAGGCCTCCCTCACTGGAGCTCAGGCAGAGATGTAGAAAGTATAGGGATCCTGAGGACAGGCAGCTTAGCTACATTAAAGCAAGGCTGAATGAGCTGAGTCATACATGCTCAGTTCCTTCTTTCAAACTCACCAGTCAGGTAGTACTCCTTCCTTGTAGTGAACTAGGGTGTGAAGGTCACCAATTACTGTTTTCTTCTCAGTCCTTTGGAAAGGTCAAAAGCTCCTCCCTTACTGGTCTTCAGAGGAAACTTGGGTACTTCTGGAAGACCAGCAAAAATTTCTAGGGGGTAGGTACTATGCAGACAATTTTTATATCTCCAGTTTCCATTTGTGTTCTTTCCTAAAATCCATCTGCTTGAGAAAGTATCTGGTGTTCTATAGATTCTCCTTAATTATTTACCTTTTCGGAAACAAAAGTCATATCTCTTACCCAAGAGAATGTAATTATGGTGCATTGCCCCAGGGTGTGAAAACTTTCAAGGTGGGCAAGACCTTTTAGTCACCCAACAAGGATTATTTCAAAAGGGAGGAGGGGTGTCTAGCAAAAGCTAGAGACTTAAAAAGTCAGACTTTTTCTCAAGAAAAGTAAGTCTGATTTGGCTTATAAGTTTGTCTTTAAGGGCTGCTTTCAGTAGTTAGGATATTGTGACATTTTCCATAAACTAAGTATCATTGTTTTGACACATATTTAAAATATACATAAAATGTATAGAAAGCTAGATTATATCAAGGAATATGTACTTTGAAAATGTCATTTAGAGAACATGCAAACAAAAGAGTTTGTAGATGATTTTACCATTTTATGAGCCAAAGAGGAAAATTTAATAGTTAAAATAGCTTATTAAGAGATGTTATTGGACTTTAAAACTTTTTCCTAGTTTTTTTGACTGTGAAAGTAATATGTATCCAGTTTAACAAATAGAAACAATGTACAGTTATATAAAGTAAAATTGAAAGTCACCATCTTTCTGCTACTTCTTGTCCAAGCCCATGCTCTAGAGGTAATCACTAGTAAACCTTTGATTTGTATCCTGGATAGATTCACATAAAGCACCGCCCCCCCCTCCCACACCAAATGAGATCATTGGTTTGCAATTTGCCTTTTTTTTCCTAGCAAATGTAAATTGTGAACATTTTCCCAGGTATACATTTATAACTTTTAATGGCTGCCTAGTATTCTGTGAATATATACTGTTGTTAACTTCTCCCCACCCCATGGATTTACCTAGCTTCCATTTACTAGTATTGTAATCAACTTTGCAATGGAAAGTATTAAGCCTATATTTTTCCACTAGAGGTAGTCATTTTATAGAATATATTCTTAGGATAAGCACTTTGTAATTTTCATAGGAGGCTTTCAAATTACCTTTCTAAAAATGTTAATGTCAGTATAAACTGACAGCAGTGTAGGGAGGAATTCATTTTCCCAAACTTTTGCTAGCTGATATCTTTTTTAATTTTCCCAAATTAATGAACAAAACATGGTAGCTTGTTATTTTAATTTATATTTCCATAGTGATTATGAAGTTATGTATATCTTTATCATTCATCCATTTTGAAATTAGGTTGTCTTTATCATTAATTTGATCTTGACATTTAAAAATATTATTTTCTCTTTACAGTGATTTGAGTATGATCTTGATCAAACAATGAATTGAACTAAGATGACTTTGAATTGTATGGTATCCCAGTACCCTTAATGATAAAATGACATTATGTGACAACTTTTTTCCAAGGTAAATTCCAGTGTTATAATTCTGTTTTATTGATTCTTTAACAGTTAAGGGAAGAAAGCCGGAGGCTGGCTTTGGCTGCAAAAAGAGAAAAGAGAAAGGAGAAGAGAAGAAAGAAAAAAGAAGAACAAAGAAGAAAACTAGAAGAGATTGAAGCCAAAAATAAAGAAAACTTTGAACTCCAAGCTGCTCAAGAAAAAGAAAAGCATAAAGTTGAAGGTATTTTCTCTAAACCATCTAATTTGTTTCATGTAATACATTCTACTCAAAATTATATTTCCTTAAATATCAGTAACTTAAGGTGAAAAAAGATCTCTACGTTATTAAGGCCTAAAGTATTCATATGCTATTTTCATTTTTTGACTTCTTCCCAGCTTTTTATTATAAAGAATTTCAAACCTACACACAAGTTGAAAGAATAATGAAACAAACACCTGAAATACCCTTCACCTAATTTAAAAATAAACATTTTACTATATTTGCTTTATCTTTTTCTCTAAATATACATACATAGTTTTTTCCTAAGCCATCTGAAAGTAAATTGCAGACATCTGACATTGCACCTATAAAACATCAGCACACATCCAAGGAATGACATTTGCTTACATAATTGCAATACCATTTATAATACCTTAAAAAATTAACAGTAATTCCATAATTTCATCTACAGCCAAGACCATATTCAGATTTTTCTTAAATGAGGGAATTATTTTTAACTAGGTTCTAAATAAAAAATTATTTGAGATGAGGATATTGTTAGAAAGGACCATTGTCATTAAACCACCAAATATTTATGCTGTGTGTGTGTGTTAATTTCCCCCTCCTCCAGCCTTTTATTTTGAAAAATTTCAAACTACAGAAAAGTTTAAGGATTAGTATAATGAACGCCTGTGAGTCACCTAGATTCATATAACATTTTGGCACATTTGTTTATCTTTTTTCCTCTCTCTTTTTTTGAATAGTCTTATATATGTTGTACACCTCATACGAAATTACCCCTAAATACTTGAGCAGTGTTTCCCAGAAAAAGAACATTATTTTACATAACCACAATAACATTATTACACTTAAGAAATTTAATAATTATGTAATAATATGTAATATACGGTACATATTCATATTTCCCAAAGTGTCCCCAAAATATTTTTTATAACTGCCTACTATGCGTTGTTTAGAACTTAGGGACAGAGAGAATAGATCAATCATATCCATCTCATTACCAGTGAATGCTGGAATGACTGATAACTTTATATCTAATAGTAGTAGTAAAGTAAATTCAGCATTTATTTTTGTCGAGTGCTTAAATCTAAATATATGCGAAGAACACTAGAACTTGCTAATTCAGTATTGCTACTTCTACAGATGAACCTGAAGTCTTGACAGAGCCTCCAAGTGCCACAACCACTACTACCATAGGTATATCTGCAACCTGGACCACTTTGGCAGGTTCCCATGGTAAAAGAAACAATACCATAACTACAACCAGTTCAAAGAGGAAAAACAGGAAAAATAAAATTACTCCAGAAAATGTTCAAATTATATTTGATGATCCACTACCAATCTCATACAGTCAGCCAGAGAAGGTGAATGGAGAGTCCAAGAGCAGCAGTACCAGCGAGAGTGGAGACAGTGATAACATGAGAATTTCCAGTTGCAGTGATGAAAGTAGTAACAGCAACAGCAGCCGAAAGAGTGACAATCATTCACCTGCTATGGTCACCACCACTGTGACCAGCAAGAAGCAGCCATCAGTTCTGGTTACATTTCCAAAGGAGGAGAGAAAATCTGTTTCTGGCAAGGCTTCAATAAAGTTAGTTCCAATTTTCATTTTCATGATTTATAGTATCATTATGAAACACTTTCTTGCTGAATTGTTTAGTAAAGCAGGCAGATGAACAACTGACAAAATAAGGGTTTGTCTTTGTTCTAAAGAAGGCATGATTTCATTTGAATTAAAGAATTACTGTAGGGCTTCCCTGGTGGCACAGTGGTTGAGAGTCTGCCTGCCAATGCAGGGGACACGGGTTCGTGCCCCGGTCCGGGAAGATCCCACATGCCGCAGAGCGGCTGGGCCTGTGAGCCATGGCCACTGAGCCTGCGCGTCCGGAGCCTGTGCTCCGCAGTGGGAGAGGGCACAACAGTGAGAGGCCCGTGTACCACAAAAAAAAAAAAAGAATTTGTAATTTCTTCATTTTGGTTGTTAAACTTAACCCATGAAAAGTATTAATTATGGTTTCTCAGGGATTATTATTGTATTTCAGTTCTGCTAAATTTGACCTCTAGATAATATCTTCTTAAAATTGGCCCTTCATATTATGCTAAGTATTGAAAAGTGAAAAATAAATTTCTCATTTATTCATCATAGTATTCTTAAAATAAAGAATATAATCATGTAGTAGATTGCCTTTATCATTAAAAATTCTACATCTCTTCTATATTTAATGTGTTTTTCCTCCCTGTTAAAGATTGTCAGAGACTATCAGTGAAGTGACCAGTAATTCTCTTTCCACTTGCACAAAATCTGGTCCATCTCCCCTTTCCTCTCCAAATGGGAAATTAACAGTAGCAAGTCCTAAGCGTGGACAAAAGAGGGAAGAAGGATGGAAAGAAGTTGTAAGAAGGTGACTGATTATTTCTTTTATTGTTTTTCTCATTTTTATATGTGCTCTATTTCACAATGAAGCATAGTTTACCTTACAGTTAAATTCCCCTAACTCTTCCAGAGGTTGCAAACAAACTGGTGGCCCAAGGCTGCATCTGGCCAACAGAGACGACCTATACTATATTTTAGATGGAAAAAAAAGTGTATGTTAACACTTTTAAAATTGAGAAATTTTACATAAAAAGTTAGATCATTGTGGTGTCTGCTTGACCCCCATAGGTATTGGTATTTGGTAGTGAGCTAATTTATTCAAGGTGATAGATTGTCTTGTTCGGCTTTGTAACCTCAGAGCCCACTATGTAGTATCTACTGCATACCTGTAAATATTTGGAGAATGAATTAAGTATTGGTTTTAAACTATTCTTCAAATCATAGGATACCTTTATTTCAGGGGTTTTAGGACTAAAATATTTTGCTTGGAATTTTTAATAATATGTATTAAAAAGTAAAACAACATCCCAGAAACTAAAAGGTGGTAAGATACCACAGACCTAGAAAGGATGTGATCCATTATAAATCTTTGATAACCTATTTTAAGGAACTCTCCAGAAATTCCATCAAAAAAATTAAACTTTTGATTGTTTTAAAACAAAATCTGTAGTGAACCAAGCTTATTACTGTTAATCTCAAGATGTACTGTACATTTTTTATCTTATTTTGGGCCAACACTTCCCCTCAACCCCCATCTCTATCTTTATCTCTTTCTCTGTCTCACACACATTCTTTTGAACTAACTGAAATCACAACATCAGAATACTTTCTGTACAAAAATAAGAGAATTCAGTTTTCCTGCATGTATTTTATATTGTAGTATGCAAGCAAATTCTTAACTAACTTAAAATAATGATCACTGACTGATTATTATGTTCTTTAGGGAAAAAGGAATTATCAAGTAACTTAGTTATGTATACAAAAGGGCAGGGATCATACCTTACCATTTAAAAAACGTATAATTTCATATTTAATCTATTCTAAATAAATAATTTACTTATTCATTGAAGCACAGTTGGCTCCTTCTTTTTATTGAGAGTTATACTGTTTTTCTTTTAGAAGTATTCTTTAATTTAGACTTGTCAGAAATTTATATCTACCTTTCCTGAATCTGAATGTTTAAAATTGTAATGTAATTTTGTAGGTGTTAGGTGGGTTTTGCTTTTTTGGAATTCCAGCAGGCTTTTCTCTTTCCTCACACAACTAAACGTCCCTTAGCAAGTTTCCATATTTGTGGATAATCATTTTAATGACTCTAGAAGAATGCAGGGCAACAATGAATTTTTAGTATCATCCTTTCAGTTATATATTAGGGAATAAAAACAAGAATATGAGTCAAACACCCAAAGGTACCCACAAGAAGCCTTTCTTGACTCCTTGGGGTAGATTAGATGCCCCAACCAATGTGTCTTTATGATACCCTATTAGAGCTCTTACAACATCGTGTTGTAGTTTTCTTACTTGGTTTCTACATAGTCAGTATATGTAGGCAGGAACCCCTGTCTTTTATTTGCCATTAGTATTTGCATCAACACAGCGTATATCTACATGTATGTGCGTCACAGATATTAATGAAGGACGAAAGTCAAAAAAGCAAAGTTTTTGGTAATGAGATGAGAAGCTGTGGTAAAGCTCACTCTCTCTCTTTCTCTTTTCTGTGGCTCTTAGTTGCCTTTTATCACTTAGAGTGAGAGTAGGTAGAAGAGGCTTATTCAACAATATTCTGCATTTACAGAAACATATTTTAGTAATAATTCTTATTTTAATTACAACCACTGATAATTATGATTTATCTTAATTTATTTTTGCAACTGTTAAACAGGTCAAAGAAAGTGTCTGTTCCATCAACTGTGATATCCAGAGTGATTGGAAGAGGAGGCTGTAACATTAATGCTATTCGGGAGTTCACTGGTGCACACATAGATATTGATAAGCAGAAAGACAAGACAGGAGACCGGATAATAACTATAAGGCAAAATTTTGTCTCTTACGATTTTTTTCTTTTGTACTTTATTGCACTAGAGCTTAATTATCAATATATATAAGCATTTGAGTTTTCAATGGAACTTACTTTTTTAAATGGGAATTTGATTCGTGTTTAAGATAACCTTTACAGTTTTTTTTTTCTTATTTATATGCTCTTGTGAAGTATTTCAAAGGGCTTTAAAGGAATTTTTCTTTTGTGTGTGTATGGCAAAGGTTTGAATAATCTTTTCCTTATATAAACTTGTAATATGACATTCTTAAACACTTTTTAAGAAGGAGTAGGTTTCTAACACATTCTAATCTGTAGTTTTCCATCTTTCTCTTAAATTAGCATTTGAGATTTGTTATTCTGAGATTGTATCTTTAGAATATGAGCTCAGTAATAGGTTTAAATCTGAAGTGGATATTTGTTTTAAATTGAATACTTGAACATGTCTGTGCCTGAATACCCTTAGAGTTAAGATGATATTCTAAGAAATCATAAATTTGGTTGTGAGAGACAGGTGCCCTTCCCAGTAATAGAAGGACAGATAGTTTTTTAGCCTGCCTCAAGAGGAAGGAAGCAATTAACCAGCTCTGTTTTGCACTTATCCCCTTCTCCTATCTTGTTTATCCCTCCCCTGGGATAGGTGTAGTCACAACTTGCCTTATCCAGAGAAGAGGGGAAGTAGATACCCTTTATAAGTAATTTTCCCCTTAGGGCCTCCATAAGGCTTTCCTTTCAATCAAATATTTTCCTGAACATCCAAGACTGGGGTTTGACCTTATGGCCATTGTTGTAATTATCAGGATTCTTCTCTCATTTTGAGACATCTGTCCAAAAGAGTTATAATAATCACTCTACTAATAGAGAAACCACTAATAAATATAAATGGGGTCATCTTAGCTACCAGGATTTAAAATAAAATACTATTTTCTTACTCAGTGGTATTATTTTTCTTGCTTATTTGTACTGCTTTTAATATTGATCAGCTGTTCAACTTCATGGTAACAATATGGATTACGTAGGATTTTAAGTGCAGTGCTTTTCCTGTCTAGAATGTATTTCACAGTTGGAAGATGATTGTTTAGTCTGAGGAAACAATAGTGAAATTAAATTTTTGGGAAAAGAAGTCATTTACTTTTCCTTTGAAAAATATAGTGGTGTGTCAGGACAGTTTATTGCTTTGTTTGCATAATACCTCAAAAATAGTCAGAAAATTGCTTCTTAACTTTTATCTGTTCTCTGTATGTGTGTACATACACATACACACATGAATTAATTTAGGCTTTACATATTAAAGAGGGGAAATTGGACCTAATTTTTTTTTTTTTGTCAACTTATAGGGGTGGCACTGAATCAACAAGACAAGCAACTCAGTTGATCAATGCTCTGATCAAGGATCCAGACAAAGAAATTGATGAACTTATTCCAAAGAATCGTTTGAAAAGCTCCTCAGCAAATTCCAAAATTGGGTCATCAGCACCTACCACCACTGCTGCTAACAGTTCCTTAATGGGAATTAAAATGACGACTGTAGCTCTGTCATCAACATCTCAAACTGCCACAGCACTCACTGTGCCTGCAATTTCTTCTGCATCTACTCACAAAACCATTAAGAACCCAGTGAATAATGTGAGGCCTGGTTTTCCAGTTTCTCTTCCATTAGCATATCCTCCTCCACAGTTTGCACATGCTTTGCTTGCTGCTCAGACTTTCCAGCAGATCCGTCCACCAAGGTTGCCCATGACACACTTTGGAGGTACTTTTCCACCAGCTCAATCCACTTGGGGTCCTTTTCCTGTCAGGCCTTTGAGCCCTGCCAGAGCTACTAACTCGCCTAAGCCTCACATGGTGCCTCGCCATAGCAATCAGAATAGCAGTGGTTCTCAGGTGAATTCAGCAGGTTCTTTAACTTCAAGTCCAACAACTACAACCAGTTCATCAGCTTCAACGGTGCCTGGTACATCTACAAATGGCAGTCCAAGTTCACCTTCTGTTAGAAGGCAGCTTTTCGTCACAGTTGTGAAGACATCCAATGCCACCACAACAACAGTCACAACCACAGCAAGTAACAACAGCACTGCACCCACAAATGCCACATATCCTATGCCTACTGCCAAAGAACACTACCCAGTATCATCCCCATCTTCCCCATCACCACCAGCCCAGCCAGGAGGGGTTTCTAGAAACAGCCCTTTGGATTGTGGAACAGCATCTCCAAATAAAGGGGCATCTTCCTCTGAACAGGAAGCAGGTAGTCCACCAGTAGTAGAAACAACAAACAGTAGACCTCCAAACAGCAGCAGTTCTTCTGGGAGTTCATCAGTTCATTCTACTCAGCAGCAACCTCCGGGATCTGTTTCTCAGGAGCCAAGACCACCTCTTCAGCAGTCTCAGGTTCCTCCCCCGGAAGTTAGAATGACTGTTCCTCCTTTAGTAACAACAAGTTCTGCTCCAGTGGCGGTGCCTTCTACTGCCCCAGTGACTTACCCTATGCCTCAGACACAAATGGGATGCTCCCAGCCTCCGCCTAAAATGGAACCCCCTGCTATTAGACCACCCTCTCATGGCACAGCTGCCCCTCACAAGAATCCAGCTCCTGTGCAAAATTCATCTGTTGCAGTCCTCAGTGTCAATCACATTAAAAGACCTCACAGTGTTCCCTCTTCTGTCCAGCTACCTTCGACCTTAAGTACACAAAGTGCTTGTCAAAATTCAATACATCCAGCAAATAAGCCTATTGCTCCCAATTTCAGTGCCCCCTTACCATTTGGGCCCTTTAGCACATTGTTTGAAAATAGCCCTACTTCTGCTCATGCCTTCTGGGGAGGATCTGTTGTATCATCTCAGTCAACACCAGAATCTATGCTATCAGGAAAATCCTCATATTTGCCAAATTCAGATCCTTTACATCAGTCTGATACTTCCAAAGCTCCAGGTTTTAGACCACCATTACAGAGACCTGCTCCAAGTCCCTCAGGTAAGTTTGTATTTTCTGACATTCTGCAGCTGCTCGTTTATACAAATGATTTTGAAACTCTGGGTTATTTTCTAATACTTTTACTCTGTGACTGGGTCAGATAGACAGACAGTAGTACTAATTCAAATGCTATTGTATTGACTGTCTAGAATGGCATTATTATTTTTTAAATCTTTTTAGAAGCTGTAATGGATTTTTATCTTAAATTTACTATAAATAAGTTTATTCATCAGGTATATTTTTCTCTCTCAAAGTAAAGAAAAGGGGACTTCCCTGGTAGTCCAGTGGTTAAGACTCTACACTCACAATGCAGGGGGGCTGGGTTCCATCCCTGGTCAGGGAAATAAATCCCACATGCCACAACTAAGACCAGGCGCAGCCAAATAAATAAATAAAAATATTTTAAAAATAAATAAATTTAAAAAGTCTCTTTTTTTTTTTTTTTTTTTTTTTTTGCGGTACGCGGGTCTCTCACTGTTGTGGCCTCTCCCATTGCGGAGCACAGGCTCCGGATGCGCAGGCTTAGCGGCCATGGCTTGAGGGCCCAGCCGCTCCATGGCATGTGGGATCTTCCCAGACCGGGGCACGAACCCGTATCCCCTGCATCAGCAGGCGGACTCTCAACCACTGCGCCACCAGGGAAGCCCCTCATATTTTAATTTAATAAGATAATGCCATCAAAAGTTTGCTTTTAGTTCAAATAAAAAATTATTACCAAAGATTTTTAAAATTTGATTTCACTTCCGACTGTCTTTTTTGTTTTAAAAATAATGAGAAAAATGTAGAGATACATAGTTCAAAAGGGTAGGCACTAACTATATGTGCTATTTAAATTTAATAAAATTAAAAATTCATCTCAGTCAAACTGCCCATTTTTAAAATTTTTTCCCAGTTTTGTTGAGATGTAATTGATGTACATCACTGTATATGAGTTTAAGGTGTAGAGCATAATGGTTTGACTTACATACATTGTGAGATAATTGCGGCAGTAAATTTAGTTAGCATTCATCATCTCCTATAGATACAATTTTTTAAAAAAAAGAAAAAGGAAAAAATATTTTTCCTTGTGATGAGAGCTCTTAGGATTTAGTCTCTCTTAACAGCTTTCCTATGTATCATACAACAGTGTTAACTACCGTTACTATGTTGCACATTACATTCCTAATACTTACTTATCTTGTAACTGGAAGTTTGTACCTTTTGACCACCTTCCTCCAATTCCCGCACCCCACCCCACCTCCACCTCTAGTAACCACAAATCTGATCTCTTTTTCTATGAGTTTGTTTGTTTGAGATTCCACATATAAGTGAGATCATACAGTTTTTGTCTTTCTCTGTCTGACTTATTTTACTTAGCATAATGCCCTCATGGCCCATCCATTTTGTCAGAAATGGCAGGATTTCCTCGTGTTTTTTTGTGGTTTTTTTATGACTAAATAATATCCCATTGTGTGTGTGTATGTGTGTGGTATGTATACATATATGTATACATACCACAGCTTCTTTATCCATTCATCCATGGATGGATACTTACGTTTTTTCCATGTCTTAGCTATCGTATATAATGCTGTTACGAACATGGAAGTGTAGGTATCTTTTTGAGTTAGTGTTTGTGTTTCTTTTGGATATAGTTCCAGAAGTGGAATTGCTGGATCATGTGGTAGTTCTATTTTTAGTTTTCTGAGGATCCCCCTTACTGTTTTCCATTGTGGCTGTAGGCTGGTCATATTTCAAGTGCTTCCTTGTTAAGCACATAATGGCTGGTAGCTGCAATATTGGAGAGCCCAGATACTGAACACATCTGTTAATATAAAAAGTGCTGTTAGACAGTGCTGATATCTAAAGAGGATCTAAAGATCTGGTTTTGAGTGACTGCTTTTTCTTTTTTAACTTTTTACTTTGAAATATTTTTAGATTTATAGAAGACTTCTTCTATAATTACCCCAATTTCCCCTAAGTAAACATTCTTACACCATATATTTATTAAAACTAAGAAATTAATATTGGTACAGTACAATTAACTGGACTACAGACTTTATTCAGATTCCACAGTTTTTCCAATAATGTTCTTTTTCTGTTGCAGTGTCCAGGATACCAAGTTGCATTTTGAGCTTTGTGGTTTTGTTGTTTTTTTTTTTTTTTTTTTTGCGGTACGCGGGCCTCTCACTGTTGTGGCCTCTCCCGTTGCGGAGCACAGGCTCCGGACACGCAGGCTCAGCGGCCATGGCTCACAGGCCCAGCCGCTCCGCGGCATGTGGGATCTTCCTGGACTGGGGCACGAACCCGTGTCCCCTGCATCGGTAGGCGGACTCTCAACCACTGCGCCACCAGGGAAGCCCAAGCTTTGTGTTTTAATGTGAATATTTCAAATAATTAAAGATAATTTCATTGAGTTATTTGTAGTGAGGTGGATGGACCTAGAGTCTGTCCTACAGAGTGAAGAAATTAGAAAGAGAAAAACAAATACTGTATGCTAAAAACAAATACTGTATGCACGTATATATAGAATTGGGGAAAAAATGTGGTTCTGTAGAACCTAGGGGCAGGACAGGAATAGAGACGTAGATGTAGAGAATGGACTTGAGGACACGGGGAGGGGGGAAGGGTAAGCTAGGACTAAGTGAGAGAGTGGCATGGACATATATACACTACCAAATGTAAAATAGATAGCTAGTGGGAAGCAGCCGCATAGCACAGGGAGATCAGCTCGGTGCTTTGTGACCACCTAGAGGGGTGGGATAGGGAGGGTGGGAGGGAGATGCAAGAGGAAAGAGATATGGGGAAATATGTATATGTATAGCTGATTCACTTGTTATAAAGCAGAAACTAACACACCATTGTAAAGCAGTTATACTCCGATAAAGATGTTAAGAAAAAGTCTACCATTAAAGCAGTAATAAAATAAAAATAAAGATAATTTCATGCTAGAGATAGACAAACTATGGTCCATGTGCCAAGTATGGCATACTACCTGATTTTACATTTGTGGGTTTTTTTAATTGAGTTATAACAATTATGTAATATTTTAAAAAAAATTTTTTAATTTTTAAGAAGAATAATATGTGACACAAAAAATAGTACATTCGGAACTTCCCTGGTTGTCTCGTGGTTAAGAATCCGCCTTCCAGTGCAGGGAATGTGGGTTCAGTCCCTGGTCGGGGAACTAAGATCCCACATGCCACGGGGCAACTAAGTCCTGGTGCTGCAGCTAGAGAGCCCACGCACTCTGGAGCCCGTGCGCCACAACTACAGAGAAGCCCACGTGCCACAGCTAAGACTCGATGCAGCCAAAAATAAATAAATAAATAATTTTTAAAAAATAAAATAGTGCATTCAAATTTCAGTGTTCATAAATAAAAGTTTTATTGAAATACATCTATGCCCATTCATTTACATATTGTGTTATGGCTGCTTCCATGCTCTGCTGACAGCCTAAAAATATTTATTATTTAGCCCTTTACAGAAAGGTTGCCAACTTGTTATGTGTTATTGAAGAGATGACATTCTGGGACTAAAAATTTCTAAATAGAATGGAAACTGATTGTTATTTTTACCTATTTCTATAACACATAAATATAATGTAAAGAACATGGTCAGTAAATATTTCCTTGCTGGGGGTTGATTGAAATATTTTCATGTACTTTCAAAAACACTTTCTCTTAATACTAAATAGAATCAATATAATTTGGTTGTAAAAGCTTCATATGCTAATTAGTACATTGGAAATACTTTTTTCATTTTTTTATTTTTAAAAAAGTTTTATTGGAGTGTGGTTGATTTACAGTGTTATGTTAGTTTCAGGTTACAGCAAAGTGAATCAGTTATACATATATCCACTCTTTTTTGGATTCTTTTCCCATATAGGCCATAACAGAGCATTGAATAGAGTTCCCTGTGCTATATAGTAGGTTCTTATTAGTTATCTATTTTATGTCTAATAGTGTGTATATGTCAATTCCAATCTCCCAATTTGTCCCTCCCTGCCCCTTACCCCCTGGTAACTGTAAGTTTGTTCTCTACATCTGTAACTCTATTTCTGTTTCATAGATAAGTTCATTTGTACTCTTTTTTTTAGATTCCACATATAAGCAGTATATGATATTTGTCTTTCTCTGTCTGACTTCACTCAGTATGACAATCTCTAGGTTCATTGATGTTGCTGCAAATGGCATTATTTCGTTCTTTTTTATGGCTGGGTAATATTCCATTGTATATATGTACCACATCTTTGCCCATTCCTCCATTGATGGACATTTAGGTTGCTTCCATATCCTGGCTGTTGTAAACAGTGCTGCAGTGAACATTGGGGTGTGTTTATCTTTTCAAATTACGGTTTTCTCTGGATATATGCCCAGGAGTGGGATTGCTGAATCATATGGTAGCTCTGCTTTTAGTTTTTTAAGGAACCTCCATACTGTTCTCCATAGTGGCTGTACCAATTTACATTCCCACCAACAGCATAGGCCAGTTCCATTTTCTCCACACCCTCTCCAGCATTTATTGTTCGTAGATTTTTTGATGATGACCATTCTGACCGGTATGAGGTGATACCACATTGTAGTTTTGATTTACATTTCTCTAATAATTAGTGATGTTGAGCATTTTTCATGTGATTTTAGCCATCTGTATGTCTTCTTTGAAGAAATGTCTATTTAGATCTTCTGCCCATTTTTCGATTGGGTTGTTTGTTTTTTTTGATATTGAGCTGCATGAGCTGTTTGTATATTTTGGGGATTAATTGGAAATGCTTTTATATTTCATTTTTGTAGAGTTGGAATTTAGTGAAAATACTTCACTTTTCAAAAAATGTGAAATCTAGGTAATGTGTTAAGAAAGACTAAAATTAAGATTTAGAGAAAAATAAATAAATTCTTGTTTTGTGGAAAAGTATAGAAAAAAGCCGTGCTATATCGGGAGGTAAGGTTTTGGGGTGTACAGTTGATTGGAGCCAAAATTAGCAATGAAGTTTAACTTAAGAGTCTATCAGAGGGAAGTATTAGATTCAGGTCAACATAGGCATGTTTGCCTTTACAGCTATACCACTATTTCTACACCCTAGAAATTAACATTAATTCAGTAATAGCACCCAATATGTAGTACCATCATCCCAAATATACCCTTTATGCCTGTATGTTTCTTTTTTTTCTTCTTTTGATCCAACCAATCAAGATTCACACATTGCTTTTGGCTATTATGTCTCTTTGATCTCCCACAGTCTAAAACATCTCACCACCTTCTTTTGTTCTTCTTGACATTGAATCCTTTGAAGAGTCCAGTTGTACTGAAGAATGTCCTGCATTTCAGATTCACCTGTTTTCTCAATCTGTGGTTACATTCTGGTTAAACATTTCTAGCAGGAACATCAGATAGGTAATGTTTGAATCTCACACTGCATTGTATCAGGAGGCACTCAGTGACAGATTGTCCTTCTCTTATCTATGGAAAGCATGGCCACTTAGTTAAGATGCTGATTGTCAGATCTCTCTATTATAAAAGTATAGCTACAGGGGCTTCCCTGGTGGCACAGTGGTTGAGAGCCCACCTGCCGATGCAGGGGACACGGGTTCGTGCCCCGGTCCGGGAAGATCCCACATGCCGCGGAGCGGCTGGGCCTGTGAGCCATGGCCACTGAGCCTGCACGTCCAGAGCCTGTGCTCCGCAACAGGAGAGGCCACAACAGTGAGAGGCCCGCGTACCACCAAAAAAAAAAAAAAAGTATAGCTACAATCTTTTTTTTTCTCCTATAGTTTTTTTTTTGGTTTGTTTTTAGTTTTGTGGGGTTTTTTCGGTTTTGTTTTTGTTTTTTTATTTTAGTAGCACTCTTAAGTTCACAGCAAAATTGAGAGAAAAGTACAGGGGTTTTCCATATACCCCCTGCCTTCACACAGGCACAGCCTCCTTTATTACTACATCCCACTTCAGAATGGTATTTTTGTTACAGTTGATGAACCTACAGTCACACATCCTTATCAAAGTCTGTAGTTTACATGGGGTTCATTCTTGGTGCTGTACATTCTGTGGGTTTGAACAAAAGTCTAGTATAGTAACCATTATACTATCATCCAGAGTATTTTCAGTGCCTTAAAAATCCTTTGTGGTTTGCCTACTCATCCCTCCCTTCCCCATACGTTTTTAAAGGTAAAATTTTATACAACTCCTTGGCCACTAAACCTATTTAAATTCTAGTGTTAATATTAAATCTATATGTATTCTATAATAAGTAATAAAATGTCAGAATTAAAATTAAATGTAAAATGTTTTCCTTGGTAATTTCTTTTTCATAGCTATATTTAGGAAATAAAGGGGGAAATAATGAATGGAATAATGAGTGGAATGACTGGAAGAAGTAAGCAAGGAGAAATTTTTTTAATAATCTAAAATATTTTTGGATATATTAGGGACCTCTTGGAATTTTAGGTTTTTCTAATTATATCTCCTAGGGGTAACTATTATAAATTATGATTATCTTCTACATTATAGGTATTGTCAATATGGACTCACCATATGGTTCTGTAACACCTTCTTCTACACATTTGGGAAACTTTGCCTCAAACCTTTCAGGAGGTCAAATGTATGGACCTGGGGCACCCCTTGGAGGAGCACCCACAGCTGCTAACTTTAACAGACAACATTTTTCCCCACTTAGTTTGTTGACTCCATGTTCATCAGCATCAAATGGTGAGTAATATACACTGTAGTTCCAGAGGAAGAGTTTGTCTGTATGTTCCCTTAGAAAACAAAAGGTTTTGGGTTTCCCTAATGGCACAGTGGTTGAGAGTCCGCCTGCCGATGCAGGGGACATGGGTTCGTGCCCTGGTCCGGGAAGATCCCACATGCCGTGGAGCGGCTGGTCCCGTGAGCCGTGGCCGCTGAACCTACGCGTCCGGAGCCTGTGCTCCGCAACGGGAGAGGCCACAACAGTGAGAGGCCCGCATACCACAAAAAAATCCCCAAAAAAACAAAAGGTTTTAAGTTTTTCAAAGTTTGTAGTCTTTAAGTTTTAAATCTCTTAATAATTTAATTTCTATAAAAATGTAATTTGTATTCATGGCAATCTGAAATCAGGAGGAATTTAAATAGAATTTCCAGGTTTTTAACGTATTAGAATCAACTTTGACTCTATCAAACCTAGCATATTATATTGAAGTTAATTTCTAAGAGGGATCATTTTTTGAGAATAAAAAATCTTGTTGTATCATCTATTGATACACATTTACTTTCAGGTTTGAGAATATAGCTTCCAAGAAGAAAGATTTGTAGCCTTAAAAGTAGTATAAATATAATGTTCTTTTGGTCTACCTTTAAATCTCATCTATTACATAAATAATACAACTGATTTCACATTACCAGATATGTGATTTTAACTGTAGTCAGACTTTGAAGCAGTGATCAGATTTTTCAGACCAAGGAAGATCATTCATCATTAGGGAATTCAACTCACATTAAGAGAATTCCATAGTGAGGCTATTATTTGTGGTTATTTATTTATTTAGCAAGGATAAAGGCATCAAATTGCTTTCACCTTGAGGAAATTTTAATAAGAATCCATTTTTTTTTAAACTACCAAATTTCTTCTAACAGTGTTAGAGCCCAGTTAATAGAGACTGGTTAACTGAATGAAAGAGTAAAAAAATATTAGTATTTGAGAGATGCGTATCAAAGTACATTGCCAGTGAAAGCATGAACTAAGGTGTAGCATATAGTGAATTTACATATTTATAGTTTTTCTTGTGTTTGTCAAATAACAAGGACTGTCACTTGGAATATTAATTATCCTTGTACAGGTGTCCCTAAGTGAAAAGAAGTGGTTTAAGAAAGAATTCAAAGTGACTGTGATAAAAACATGCCAGAAACAAAGTGAGAAGTATGAAAATAAAGTACGAATGTAAGAAGAAAGAAAGTTTACAGCAGTTCTCATTGAGGATACTTTACCCATCTTTGAAGATAAAGTGAATATACTATAACATAGCTACTTAGCCTGGCTTATCTAAACTAAGCTATTAACAGAACACTGAAACTAAATATAACTCTAAGGAATAACTGATTATGACATTTAAGTCTTAACTATCTGGCTTATAAGGAAAGGTTATAGCCTCAGTTATTTAAAGCTGTATTCAATGCAACATAAATTTCTGTGTACTAGAGGAATATGGATATTTGTTTTATTTATTTAGTTTATTATAAGGAATATTGATAGGTATATATTGAATGGAAGGTAATTCACTCTGTATTAAAAATTGGCCTGGGCCTTCCTGGTGGCACAGTGATTAAGAATCCGCCTGCCAATGCAGGGGACACGGGTTCGAGCTCTGGTCCGGGAAGATCCCACATGCTGCGGAGCAACTAAGCCCGTGCACCACAAGTACTGAGCCTGTGCTCTAGAGCCCGTGAGCCACAACTACTGAAGTCCACGTGCCTAGAGCCCATGCTCTGCAACAAGAGAAGCCAACGCAATGAGAAGCCTGCACACTGCAACCAAGAGTAGCCTTGCTTGCCGCAGCTAGAGAAATAGAGAAAGCCTGCACACAGCAATGAAGACCCCACACAGCCAAAAATAAATAAGTAAATTTATTTATTTATTTATTTAAAAAGTTGGCCAAAAAAGGGGGGGGGATTCCCTGGCAGTCCAGTGGCTAGGACTCCAAGCTTCCATTGCCAGGGGCACGGGTTCGATTCCTGGTCAGGGAACTGAGATCCCGCAAGCCGCGCCACGTGGTGCAGCAAAAAAAAGAAAAAATTGGTACTTTATCCTAATTCAGGGTTCTCTCCCTTTAGGGAGGTGAATTTGAAGAGATTTTAGGGCAAGTTACAACAATTAAGGAAAAAAAAAAGTAAAGTAAAATATTGAGGATTACCGATGAACTCTGTTTGTAGTATAGCTAATAACCATATGTTACATGATAATAACAATAACAACAGTTAATTTACTGAGGTTTAGATACTTTTCAAGGTAATTTCCCCCCCAGATTGCCTTTGTCAGCAAAATCCTAATATAGACAGGTAGGTGAGCTTAGACAAGTCATTTCAGTGAACCTCAATTTTCTGATCTGTTAATATCCACCACACTGGATTAGTTTAAGGAGTAAATGGGATAATCTACTATTACTATTGGTCTACTATTATCTACTATTACTACTATTATCTACTATTACTGTTGGTCTTTCTTCTTTTTGATGATAATGAACAGTAAGTGTTAGTCCTGTTTTCTAATAGTTTTAGAAATGTACTAATGGAATGGTAACAGAAGAGCAAACATAAGTAGCCAGTGATTAAAAAGTCTGAAACATAATTTTTGAATGATTTTACCTGCTTAGTTTTTTCTTTGACTCCTCTTAAAATTAGTTTTTATTCCTAAGTATAGAACAGATCTGAATCAGTGTCTTCTGAGTATGTTGAGCTGAAACTAAACCGTTATAGGAATAAAAACATCTTCCTTAAAATACATATGGGTGATTCATATTCACCTATTTTTATATAAAAATAAGGATAGTCTTTGATTTTCATGTTCATAAAGAAATAGGAATTGGGAGAAAAGGTGTTAAAATGGTAACATCATTGCTATTGAAATGTGTTACCTGAAATTTTTTGGTACTTAATCCTTAAAATAGAATGGATTCTCAGAAGCAGAGAATGTTTTAATATAAAATAAAACATACTTACTGATACTAATGTTTATTACTATAGGAAATACATTAGAAATTTTTTTTCCCCTTTTGAACCATGAACCACTCAAGGTAAACATGTTGCATTTGATTATATCTCTAGGGTCTTTAAAGAGTAGCACAAAGAACCCGTGTATATCCCCCCACCCCCACTCACTAATTGTTAACATGTTGCCACATTCCTCCCTTTCCCCACCATGTATCCCTGTGTGTATGAGTGAGTGAGTGTGTGTCTGTGTACATGTGTGTATGTAGAGTATGTGTAGGGATTGTAGGGGTTTTTTTTCCTGAATCATTTTAGAGTTAGTTGCACATATCAAGCTGATTTCCCCTAAATACTCCAAATTATAATATTTTGGAAGAACAAGAACATTCTCTTCCACAACTACAATGCAGTTGTCAATTTCAGCAAATTTTACATTGATACATTATTATTATCTAATGTATAGTCCATATTCACATTTCATCACTTGTCCCAATAATGCCGTTATTACTTCCTCTCATTCAAGATTCAAATCAGTATCACAGATTGCATTTAATTCCCATGTCTTTTTAGTCTCAGAAAATCTGGAACTGTTTCCTTAGCCTTTCTGTATCTTTCAAAGAAAGCTTTTTTTTTTTTTTTTTTCAGATTATAGGTTAGTTGTTTGGTAAAATGCCTGAGTTTGTTTTTCTGATATTTCTTCATGATTAAGTTTAAGTTATATATTTTTGACACGAATATTAGTATTAGTCAACATTGCACCCTTCTCACTGACATTAGAAGGTATAAAATGTCAGTTTGTGCTATTATTGGTGCTATTAACTTTGATCTCTTGGTTTCACAGATTTCTACACTGTCATATTGTCATTTTTCCCTTTGTAATTTATAATTAATATGTGGGGAGTTGCTTTGAGACAATTCTTATTCCTCATCAGACTTTCAGGCAGAATATAAGGGAAGGGGGGTGGAGAAGTAGCACTTATCTCAGTAGAAATAATAGTTTTATTTTTGTAACCATGATAATATTTATAAATTTAAAACAAAACCAACCTTGATAAAGGGAAAAACACTAAAATTGAATGTAAATAGAAACAAGTAAACCTATCTGTATTTTAGATTATTAACATAAACCTACTAAAAGAAAAAGAAACAATCCAAAAAACTCTTAAAGACAGTAGTATTTTGTATACCCTTCAGTCTAAAGACAAATAAACTTCAGACAAATCTGCACTTCTACTTAGGACATTTGTTTTTTTATAATATTATAGATAAACAATTTTAAAACTATATGGGGTATATTGTAAGGTTGAGCAAATGAATAAGTAAAAATATTGATGATGATGTGATCCAGGATTCTCACTGTAAGAAGAGAGAAATATAGAGTAGAGTAAGGCAAGGAAAAACCCCATGGAATTGGATTGGAATTAGAGGATCAATATGAACTCATGATTTTATTTTTTCTTTTATTATTATTTTTTAAAATAAATTTATTTATTTTTGGCTGCGATGGGTCTTGCTGTGAGCGGGCTTTCTCTAGTTGCAGCAAGTACGGGCTACTTTTCGTTGAGGTGCACGGGCTTCTCATTGTAGTGGCTTCTCGTATTGCGGAGCATGGGCTCTAGAGCGCAGGCTCAGTAGTTGTGGCGCACGGGCTTAGTAGCTCTGCGGCATGTGGGATCTTCCCGGACCAGGGCTTGAACCCGTGTCCCCTGCTTTGGCAGGCGGATTCTTAACCACTGTGCCACCAGGGAAGTCCATGAACTCATAATTTTTAAATGATGTTATGTGTTGCATTGAATCATATAAAATTGCCATTTCGCCACCCCCCCAGCACTGCCTACTGAAAGGGCCTAGAAGCAATGAATTTTCAGTAGCACTAAGCGTATTCAGTGTCCAGATCTGTCTGTTAAATATTTTAGTTTACTAAAAGAAACTAGGTCTTCTTGGGGAAATAGCTGCTTGGAGAGCTGGGGCAGGGAAAGTATAAGGGGAGCCTGCAAAAGTCTTAGAGTGTCAGAAAGTAATTCAGTGCTCAGATGATTGGGACATGTCAAAAGGACACAGGAGGCGGCTTGAAAGGGGCTCCCACTAGCCAAATTCAGGACAATTTGACCATCAAAATGAATAATGTCAGCTCATTGAATAAAACAAAAACCCATGTTTACATAATGATTGTAAATAAAATTTTAAAATGCAGAAGAGGGAATGTTGCTTCTTACAGTATAATGACAACTCATAAATGTAGAGGAATTATAATTTGAGTCATCATTTTGCAACTGTTAGAATGATTGATTCAGGCAAGACTCTCAGACTTTTTTACCTTTAATACTGAGCTTTTAACTAGTTTTCATTTTCCTTACCTAATGTAAATCTTAATACTTTTTAATGACCATTTAGTTTGTTTCATCTGACTTCTAACTCTTCTTTAGGTAATCTGTTCACATGAGTGTAATTTCATGTTTTTGTTTATTTCTGGTAGTCTTTTAAAATTTTGTTTTTAGTATTTATATTTGTCTTAAAAATTGCCATTCTGGGTGCTGTTGTAGAACTAACCACAGAAGCATGACTTATTTTTCACAATATATGTATCTGGTTTATGTACTTGAACAGGTTTTATCACCACTTCTCCATACATTCCACTTTTCTTTTCCCTCCCCCTCTTTAGGACATCAGGACATGGTATTAGGACTCTGGCAAATTAAGTTGGGATGTGGGGGACATGGGTCCCTTCCTTCAAAAAACAAAAAAAGAAAGAAAGCAAAGAACCTTCCTTGAGGCCCCCAAACAGCAGATTGGTGATGCCGGAGACCCTTCTGCATACAGTCTGGGCAGAGATCACTTCAGCCCTTATTCCACTCAAACTGCTAAGGTCTATCCTACCAACATTCAACCAGTCCATGCATTGAGTACTGATCACTGGCTCTGGTCTGTGAGTTTCAGGCCTTGGCAAATTTAGTCAGTGGGCCATTTTGACATTCAGTCTTACAAAGCTGTTGTCGGATCAAAAAGCAGTAAAAAAGCATTAACAGTTTTTTAAGGAGAAAACTAATTTTACATCGTGACTTAGTACACATGTACCTCTGTGTGATTGAAATATATTTACAAAACAATACTTATCCTTACAATATATGTTGCATGCTGGTATTTTCTATTCTGTTTTCTTTAACCTTTAAAACAATTTTTTACGTTAGTCATGACCAACCACATTCATCTCATGATCTACTATAGTTTAATCAACACTGAACTGAAGCATGAAAGTACAGTGTAATTTTCCTGCAGGAGCACTTTTTCCATTTGTAAGTCACATTGCTCTTTCAATTTGAATTCAGGACCTGTTGTCATTTCATAACTGAGGTGGATTTACTGAAGCTTCAGTTTCAGGATAATCTTATTTGCAGGGGGCCCTGCCAAGGTCCTGTACCTGATTTTGTATTTGTAGTTTCACATTCTTTTTCTAAAACAGATTCCCAAGATTATATAGGATCCCACAAAACCTCTAAAACCTTTTTTTTCTCTAATATATGTTAGCATATTTAATAACATGACTCTGATTTAGATTTTGCTTCTTTTTTTCTAATTAAAGAAATTATAATAATTAGAGATGAGAAGAGAAGTTATAATTATGCTCTTTTCGTAGCAAGGAATATAGACCGACCCAAGCAATCTCAAGGAAAATGGTATTTACTTTAAGGCTGTACAGGGCGATCTTCAGAACTGTCCAGGATTTAGTACAGCAACTCTCTATCTCTTTCTATAGTGGATTTATGATCTCTCACTCATGGTCTGTTTCTTATCTTGCTTACTCTCTTTACACCTAGGCTTCTTCGTAATCTCATCTTATATACGGTCCTCAAAGATTCAATTCAGAGTTAATTAGGCCAGTTTTTCTCTGTTTACCAATTGCACCTTTCTGATTGAGAAATATGGTTGGCTCAGCTCATATGTTCAAGTAAGGTCGTAAGTCATAGATTACCAGCTAGCCTGAAGTAGATCATTGTTCAGTCAGATGCCTGCTGTTAGTCCAGTTAAGCCATCAGGAAGGAAGCAGAAAACAGTCATCTGATAAACTTTAAAAAAATAAAATAAAAAAACAACGAACTATGGCTAGTGAGGTGGCAGAATCTGTGAAAAGGGCAAATTTTTATTTTTTCAGGCTTTCTCTAGTTGTGGTGAGCAGGGGCTACTCTTTGTTGCGGTGCGCGGGCTTCTCATTGCGGTGGCTTCTCTTGTTGTGGACTACGTGCTCTAGGCGCGCGGGCTTCAGTAGTTGTGGCATGCGGGCTCAGTAGTTGTGACTTGCGGGCTCTAGAGCGCAGGTCAATAGTTGTGGCGCATGGGCTTAGGTGCTCCACGGCATGTGGGATCTTCCTGGACCAGGGAACGAACCAGTGTCCCCTGTATTATCAGGTGGATTCTTATGTACTGTGCCACCAGGGAAGTCCCAGGGCAAATTTCTTAAATGAGGTGGGTTAGCAGGCAAGCCTCGTTATTCTGCTCATTTAAACAGAATATGGAGGGTTTCTTGGGACCTCCCTAGTGGCACAGTGATTAAGAATCCACCTGCCAATGCAGGGCACACAGGTTCGATCCCTGGTCTGGGAAGATCCCACATGCCACAGAGCAACTAATCCTGTGCACCACAACTACTGAGCCCGCATGCCACAACTACTGAAGCCTGCATGCCTGGAGCCTGTGCTCCACAGCAAGAGAAGCCACCGCAATGAGAAGCCCGGGCACCGCAACAAAGAGTAGCCCTTGCTCGCTGCAACTAGAAAAAGCCCGCTTGCAGCAATGAAGACGCAAGCAGCCAAAAATAAAAAAATAAATTAAAAAAACAGAATATGGAGGGTTTCTGTTATTTTGCTTTGCTTTTGTTTTTTGAAGGATACAGTAAAAGAGTGAAAAACTAGCTCTAACGTAGAAGTTAGGGCAGGCTCCCAGAGATGAGTCTGAGGAAAGGTAGGATTCATTCGTTCTCCTTCCATCAGTCCTTCCTGCTTGCCTTCCATCTCTGCTTCCTTCCTCCCTGTCACCTTTGACTGTGTCTTCGTGTTAATTTTCTGGGTTGATTTTTCTCAGGTGTATAATTGTGCCCTTTCAATATGTAGTTTAAAAAACAAAAAATAGAACTTTGTGTATCATATTTACAACTGCTTGTGTTCCTTGCAGTTCGATTTAGTCTTTTCTGGAATATTCTTTCATTTCTAATCCTTTCCTGAGTTTTGTCATCTTGTTTCTAGTTTTACTAATTCTGAATTATGCTGTTCTTTCAAATCTTTTATTTCTTTAAGCTCACTTTGGAATTTTAGATTATAGTCTCTTTCTGATGTGCCTTTAGAATATTAGACTAAACTATAGCACTGGGTTTTTTTTGGTTTTTTTGTTTTGTTTGTTTTGTTTTGTTTTGTTTTGCGGTACGCGGGCCTCTCACCGTTGCGGCCCCTCCCGCTGCAGAACACAGGCTCCGGATGCACAGGCTCGGTGGCCATGGCTCACGGGCCCAGCCGCTCCGCGGCATGTGGGATCTTCCCCGGACCGGGGCACGAACCCGCGTCCCCTGCATCGGCAGGCGGACTCTCAACCACTGCGCCACCAGGGAAGCCCAGGGACTGGTTTTTTTGGCAGCAGGAACTGGTTTCGTGGAAGACAGTTTTTCTATGGACGGGGGTAATGGGAGTGATGGGGAGTGGCAGATGAAGCTTTGCTCGCTTGCCCGCTGCTCACCTCGTGCTGTGCGGCCCAGTTCCTAACAGGCCGAGGACGAGTACCGGTCTGCGGCCCAGGGGTTGGGGACCTCTGGTCTACAAGTTATTATGGGTCCATATCTCCTTTAGTTAATAGAATAGCTTTGCATGGAATTCGACTGCAGTTCTATTTTGTTTTGAATTTTTTAATGAAGTGAGTTTTCCTGAACATTTAGAAGGAGTAAGTGGATCCGGATATCTTCTCTAGCTTAAAGACTCTAGAATTTCCTCTTATAAGGAAGTGTGCAAAAATATGGTCTTATACTTTGTTAAATCTCTTGGCTTTGTTGTCCTTACCCACCCATCCAGCCTACCCACCTCTTCCACCTCTGCCCTACTCTTGACTGGATATTTTCTTCACTTTGCTTTTGTTGTCGCTTTCCTGTTCAGTTTAGAATCTGTTCCCAGAAGTTTCTTGTCAGTGTAGGACTTTATCAGCAGGTACCTTTAAGAAGTCATAGCGAGGACTTCCTTGATGGTCCAGTGGTTAAGAATCTGCCTTCCAGTGCAGGGGACGTGGGTTCGATCCCTGATTGGGGAACTAAGATTCCACATGCTGTGAGGCAACTAAGCCTGCACGCTCTAGAGCAGGGGTTCCCAGCCCCCCGTCTGCAGCCTGTTAGGAACCGGGCCTCACAGCAGGAGGTGAGTGGCAGGCGAGCGAGCAAAGCTTCATCTGCTGCTCCCCATCGCTCCACGTAGCTCACATTACCACCTGAATCATCACCCCCATTACCACCTGAACCATTCCCCACCCCCCACACACATCCCTCACCCTGTGGAAAAATTGTCTTCCACAAAACTGGTCCCTGGTGCCAAAAGGTTGGGGACCACTGCCCTGGAACCCACGTGCCACAACTAGAGAGAAGCCCATGCACCGCAATGAAAGATCCCACATGCTGCAGCGAAGATCCTGTGTGCTGCAACTGAGACCCAATGCAGCCGAATAAATAAATATATATATTTTTTAAAGTCATAGGGCCCAAGTTGCTCCAGCTTTTTCAGACCTTACTGTGAATCCCTTACAATCACCCATGCATAGGCAGAACTCTCCCACTTTCACCTGCTGTTCTCAGATTGGCCTGCCCTGCTTTCCTTTGAATACCTTTGACTGTTTTGTGGCTCTTCTGTTCTCAGGTCTAGAGAATTGCTTCCTTCCACACAGATGCTGCTACTACATGAGTCTTATAGCTGTTGGTGATTTGTCCCCATTCACTTGTATCTTTGGATTCATTTGGATATCTTGTCTGTTTTGTTATAGATGTTATCCATGGGCATGGGTTTTGGGCTTAGCTAACTTAGTGGCTTTTTTTAATGGGAAGAATCAAAACCTGTGCTACTGTTACTTCCATCATCCTAGAATTCCTTCTTATGCCACTGTAAGATGAATTTTTAAATATTTATAATTTTTTTGAAGACACATGTGGCTTTTCCATTTTCTTATCATTTGTTAAAAGTAAATGCTATCAAGTAATGCTAATGGATCCATGACCGCAGGAAATATATTTTAATTTTTCATTAGAAGGTAATAGTTTTCTTGGTTTACTTTTACAGTTAAGTCCATGTTTCATGTTTTTGTTCCCCAATGAAATCAGTATCCATACAATAAATTATAATTTATAAGGTACTTTAGCATTCACTCCTTTTAGTTAATAGTCACGACATCTCATTGAGTGGCGGTACTATCAATTTAACCAAAATAGACTTCTGCAAGTACTAATAAGATGGAATTGATCCCCACAGTACTTTCCAATTTTGTATGATTCTAAAATACATGTGAGAAGTCTTCTAAAAAACATGTTCAGGCCAATAATATTATTGAATTTTCTTTGTCTTCCAAGTTCCCTGAAAAGTACCTCAGGATATAGAAGCACTATGTTTGTGTGTACAGATAGATTGATTGATTTTGTAAATTGATTAGCTACCTGAGTCCTTTTGGATAGATACATACACACACACACACACACACATTCCCACGCATACACACATACATATAGAAAACTTAAATGCAAACATAAATGAAAAAATATTAAATGACTATCACTAGGGCATAGAGTCAGTTATGAATAAGTTGTATCTATGCAGGTAACTCTTTTGACTTTTTAAAAATTTATTTATTTATTTATTTTTGGCTACATTGGGTCTTCGTTGCTGCACACAGGCTTTCTCTAGTTGGGGCTAGCGGGGGCTACTCTGGTTGCGGTGCACAGGCTTCTCATTGCGGTGGCTTCTCTTGTTGCAGAGCACAGGCTCTAGGCTCGTGGGCTTCAGTGGTTGTGGCACACGGGCTCAGTACTTGTGGCTCGTGGGCTCTAGAGCACAGGCTTCAGTAGTTGTGGCGCATGGGCTAGTTGCTCCGTGGCATGTGGGATCTTCCCGGACCAGGGCTCTAACCCGTGTCTCCTGCATTGGCAGGCGCATTCTTAACCACTGCGCCACCAGGGAAGCCCAGCTGTTTTGACTTTTAAGCATCAAGCTCCTCCACAATTCAGACTCTTTAAATTTGAATGTGCTTGAGATTTGAACTTTTCATAAGAAATACAGTTTTGGTTATTTTTGTTTATCCTTCTTCTCTGTAGTGTGTAAAGAGATTAAATCACTAATGAATGCTCCCAAATTGCCTATATTAAGAACTAGCTTTGTTTTGATAAGTAGAGCTTAAACCGCCATTTCTAAAAGTTTTCTGTGGAATACCCACAAGATAGAATGAAACAGTTGGGTTATGAAGCATAGCCTTCTGTTGGTATTTTATCAGCATATTAAAGTTCTGTGAAGTCCTGATTTAAAGAAACTTATTTTTTTCTTAAGCTTGATCTTCCAAATTTGTTAGATACCTGAATATCTTTGTTTTTTCATCATAACATACCAAGGGACAAATGTTCCCAAGGAAAATAGTTTGAGAATTGCCAATACAGGCAGTGGTTTTCCCCACCTCCATTTTGTTGTTGTCATTGTTATTTGTTTTTTTAATTTAAACATTGTCTTCTCATTGCTCTGGTGTTCTGTTCTACCCACTGTCAAGGGTAAATTTATTTAAATATTAATTAGTGTGTAGTTGCAGCATTCACACCTTCACATTCTACTATCATGAAACTAAATGGGAAAATTGTGAGCCGAATTAAAAACTGACTGCAGAGTCATAGAACTTTAACCAAATTTTAATATACATAATTTATTATCTAAGCATTATACTCAAATTTCATTTTTTCCTCAAAGAATGCATATTTAAGATATCTTCAGAATTTAAGATTCTGTTTTACAAAAGTACAGGCTGTATAGTTGACATGTATATTATTTGAAAATATCTTTTCTTTAGATTCTCCTGCACAGTCGGTATCCTCCGGAGTTCGTGCACCTTCTCCTGCCCCATCATCAGTACCTTTAGGGTCAGAAAAGCCCAGCAACGTCTCTCAGGATAGAAAAGTTCCAGTCCCTATTGGGACGGAACGTTCTGCACGTATCAGGCAAACTGGAACTTCAGCTCCATCTGTTATTGGGAGTAATTTGTCCACATCAGTAGGGCATAGTGGCATCTGGTCCTTTGAAGGGATTGGTGGCAATCAAGGTATGATATGCTATTCTGCTTACTGGAAAGTAAGTTTATGCATTTAACTAAAATATTGTAAGCAGTATTTAATTATCATAGGCATTCTTTAAAAATCTGTATTCATGTCTTTTTGTTTTGACTAATCAATTTATTTAAGAGTTTGAAACATTTTTTTGTTCCCATGTGAGCTCTTACTGAATTTATCATTGCTTTCTGAAGATAGTTTAATGCAAGCATATTATTTTCTTCATATTAAGGAAATATTAATATTTCTTTTGGGTCTCTTAAGCTTTTATCTTAGCTTTTTTTGTTTTGTAACACAAAGTGTTTATGTTACTTTGTTAGGCTATTATGTCACTACCTACAAACATGGAAATACTGTGATAAATATATAAAAGTAGGTCATTATTCTGAAGGAATTCACAATTCAATATGGAAAATATTCAAAATATATAAATTTTTTTTGCTGCTTTCTGATTTTAAATATCACCAATTATTTTTTTCTGCCTCTTCATTTTCCCTCAGACAAAGTAGACTGGTGCAACCCTGGGATGGGAAATCCTATGATGCACAGGCCAATGTCTGATCCAGGAGTGTTTTCACAGCATCAAGCAATGGAGCGAGAGAGTACAGGAATTGTAACTCCTTCTGGTACATTCCATCAGCATGTTCCTGCAGGATACATGGACTTTCCTAAAGTTGGGGTAATGGTGATTTAAAAGCATTTTCATTATTTCGAAATGATTTTCTGATTATTAGCCTTATTTCACTTACCAGAGTATAAGCGTTTCTGAAATGATGCTGGAGTTTTGGCTTGGAATTATAGGTCAAAAGCTGGCTAAAATATAAACATTTATAAATCCTGATTTTGTCCCAGTTTAGAGAAATGTTTTTTGACAAAATATTTTATATACTAGGATTATAGTATCTTCTGTTTAGTGCTAGAAGAAATCATATTATGGAAAATAATTTTTACATCACCTAGATAACTTATACTTTTCCAAAATGAGGTGAAGTTTCAAATATCAGTTTTAAGGCTATTGATTATACTGGGAAAAGTAACCAGTGACTTGAATGTCCATAATCTTTGCTTTCTCCTCTTTTAAGGGTATGCCTTTTTCTGTGTATGGGAATGCAATGATTCCTCCAGTAGCACCTATTCCTGATGGTGCTGGAGGACCCATATTTAATGGCCCTCATGCTGCGGACCCCTCTTGGAATTCCCTGATAAAGATGGTTTCAAGCTCCACAGAAAATAATGGCCCTCAAACGGTAAGGCTGATCATTCAGTGAACTTTTATTTAGTGTTTATGAGCTGCCAAGACAAATGGGATAAAGATAAATCATTGTTGTGAGAGAGTATGGTGAATTTGAGCAGTTGAGGAAATTGAGGGAAGTTTAATGTAGCTGAAATACAGCAGAATGATATGGAAAATGGTACCAAAGGTAGTGGTTTGGGGCTAAAATTATGAAAGGCATAATTAATATATTCTGTTGGGTGGTAAGTAAAACATTTTAAGTTGCAAAGTGTTGTAATGTAATCTTATGTATCAGAATTTACTAGTGGTGTGAAAAGGGCCATCTAGAGGTTATTTATTAAAAGTATTATAAATGTCAAAACAGTATATAACTGTGAAAATGCACAGAAATGGTTGTATATTTTAGCTTATTATGGTATATGTTTAATACCTGATTCATTTTCCTTCCACGGTCATCAACCTGTATGTACTCACATAATGGTTTTTAAAAAACAATGATAATTCAGATCCTGTTTGAGGGATAAGAGGAAAGGCAGGAAAACAACAGATAAAAGTGGTTTATCACTGCTTTTCTTCATTGTTTCCCAGCATGTTGCAAACTGATTGAGACTTAGCTATTTTAGTTCATAAATATTAGGAGCACTTCCTTAGTGTTGAGGAGTTTTGTTTTAATCAAATATACGTTCAATACATATGTAATCAAATGTGTGCTCTATATTCATAGGTGTGGACTGGACCCTGGGCACCTCACATGAACAGTGTGCATATGAACCAGCTTGGCTGATGAGGATCAGCTTGTTAGCCTGCAGATTCCTTTTCATTCAGAGGAAATCACAAGTGGCCGAAAAAAATTTATGCTCCCAAATCATTCTACTGATGTGCTTGACTGAAGTGTGTAGGCTTTTTGCAGAAGAACTTACTAACTGACCTACTTTCTGTGAACATTTGTGACTGCCCATTCCCCATCATCATCTGTTTTACCTTAGTTAGCATTTTTCTTATCATTTTTCTTTTTTTCTTTCCCTCTTCCCCTTTGGCCATAACTTTCTGTTGAAGCTGTTCTTTGGCTGGTTGGTTTTAGTACTGTAAACTGCTTCTGAGCAAACACGGAAATTTAGCAAAATTATGTAAACTTGATCCTGAAGTTTTAGAATGGCAAATAAATGTACAATTGTTTACATAACAGAAAAGGCTAAGCAGAAAGTAAATTTCAATATGTCAGTATAGAGGCTCTACTTTATGTAGACTTAAATTAATGTGAGATATGTACCTTCATATTCAGAAATCTGGATGTTTCCTTCATACATTAAACTATTAATAAGTACAACTTTTTTGCTTGTGTAATTTAAGTATAAAGTAAAACAATGGGCATTATCAGTGAATGCTTCCCGACGTTGGCTTTTAAAATACCCATGCTTCTCTCTTTTGAGTTTGTTTGCAGCAAGGCACATATAGAATAAGAAATTTATCACTTTTTCATGTCTCTTTATTACCTTGTCACACTTTTAAAACTAATACACACTTCTCTCTTCATTCTTTTTTTCTCTCTTCACCCTTACCACTAATACCGGTAAAATTTTCTTGCTGATAGTGAAATAATTCTGTAAAGATTTTTACTCTAATGGCTGCTACGAAGAGGTGGAGAATCTTCATCATCTCTTGTCGTTTCTTCTAACCATAAAACATACAGTCTTTTTGAGAATTTAAAAAGCCACCACTGGTTCCCAGTCAGCATATATAAGCCCTTAATATACTGTTTATTATTAAACAATTCAATGTACTATTTTATATTGGATAATATTGATTCTTAACATTGGCTTTCTGGTCACCAGGAGTCAACATAAAAATTCCAATTTTCAGTAATTTAGTGGAAAGTGTTTGGTTTTTTGGGGTTTTATTTTTCAATTTTAAAGGCTTCTTAATCTCTACACTTGTATATTAAAAGTGAAAGGGATCAACAGCTAACTTGGGGCAAGTAATAAAATACATTTTGCATTTTTCATTAAGACAATTTATGGTAGACATGAATACACAGGTTACAAAATGAAGTCTCCATTTAACCTGTTTATATAAGACACAGGGCCACACTAAACTACTCAGTGGAATTTATCTATTCAGTTCACTTGGAACAATAAACAGTAACATATCCAAGAAGAATATGTGTCCTACCGTCTCATGTGGAAAAATAAATTATATGGTTGAAATGTAAAAGAAACTAAGCATAAAAGTAAAGTGATGTATATATCAATCTGTCTTTTTTAAAAAAAAATTAGACCTAAATTCCTCACTGTTGAAACATAAACATTAACGAAGATTCAGATAGATTACCAACAGTTGACAATATTAATATGGTTCCTTGGCTGTTCAAGTAAATGAAATGATTTCTTTATTCTGGTAGCCTGAGTAAAGAGTAGAAAAGAGGATTTCTCAAACATATGCAGAAGTTTGTAAACAACACATTTATATCTTTTATTTTAGGAGGTGGTCTTAAAATATATAAATCTGTTTTCCTACCTGTCCTTGATTGATATGACCAAATTTAAAGGAAAAGCTAAATGAAAACCTACAAATAAATATACTTATGACATAAAATTATTGCACTTTACTAAGAAAGAGGTATAATGCTATTTAACAGACTATTTTATGTATGACTTTTGCCACCATCCTATAATTTTTTGCTTGATTTCTTTGCTGTGTTTACTAGAGTTTATTTTCTAATTAAAATAATCTTGCTAGATAACAGATACTAGCCAGTATTTATCAAAACACATGACTTGTGTTGACTCACAAAAGTGAATTTCTTAAGATAGGGTGTCTTACTAAAAAAGAAAAGGAAAAAAAAACCCTATATATATATTTTTTACTTTAAAGCTACAGGACAGGGGAGTATTGATTGGAATGTTCCTTATTTAGTTTTGGGGATCAGGCTTGTTAAATACAATACCATGGTTTTAGAAGTCTGTAGTAGGAACATTTTTCAAATACATTTTTTATATTTCAGATGTAATGCAGTGCACTTTTATTTGAACAATAAAAAACATAATCTTTTGAGACCATGCAGGTCTTTTTTTTCCCCCTTTTTGAAAGTAATGTGGTATGTATAATTGCAGACTATGTAAGGTATTTCTTTTCTCTTATTCTTTTAAGAAGCAGCTTAACTCTTGGACATAACGGTTAGGTTAGTTCACACCTTAAATCCCAAAATAGTTAATATCCCAATTATTGTGTAATCTGTTTATACCAACCATTCCATTTTAGAGATAATTTTGTTTACTTGTGCCAAGAGAATCCCCATTTCATGCCTTTTCAACATATATTTCAACATATACCAATATATTCAAAAAAAGTAATTTTAGTATTCATGTGAAAGGTATTTCCCCCTTCTGTTCCCTGTTACTGTAAAGTTAAATCATTTTATTTTATTAATAATTGAAAATTAATTTTTTTTGGTAATTACTATACTTACAGTCATTTTTCTTCTCAGGAAAAAGAAGGAGGTAAATAGTTCACTAACTGTTCCTGTCTTGTTTTTATGAAAATATTATTCCATTTTTCTTTTGATTCAAATGACCTAATACACATTTCATAAAAACTATTTTGCACAATAGTTTGCACAATAGTGAATACATTATTCACTTTAGTTTTAAAACAATACAAAGTGTTAAACTGGAAATCTCGCATTAGAGAACAGAACATTTAAAGAATGACAAAACTTTCAAATAAGAAATTTTTAAATCAGGATTATTTCAAAATGATTAAAATATCAAAGGAAAACCATTACACTGTTTTTCATTACTAATATGGAGATTCAGTATTCCAGTACTCAATGTATTTTTACTTTAGATAAATGTATTCAGATGTCTTTTAATATTAATGTTTGGGACACTTACATTATACGTTGTAAATTCTGGATGCTCCTGAATCTCTTTGGAAATATATATATCCTATTGATAAATGCTTAAACAAGTCACAACACTCAATTAACTGGTGTTATTGTGAATTAACTGGTGTTATTGTGAATCAACTGGTGTTAATTCCAGGTGACTGGAATTTAGGGTGAGCGCATCATTAGTGCTTTAATACTTAATCTACTGTGTTACACACCTTGATTGCAAAAATACCATCACTTACCATTTTGGGTAAGTGAATATAGAGAAAATGTGCCACTGTAGCTTAGAAATTCTTAGAAGTAAGAATTTCTTTACGTGACACTTGGAATGTAGGACTAATAGATGTGTTACAAGGGGTCTCATATTAGACTTCTACCTTTAAATGAATTCACACTTTTGAAAAGTAAAAGCCAATTTTGCATGCTCAATACTTAAAAATCAATGATAAGATAATACGAGAGGATTTTTTTAATGAGAGAAAAAAGCTAATTCTACATTAGGTATCTTTGGTTTTAAAAAGTAATGTATTAAATAGGAAAAAGAGAAGAAATTAAATCTGATTGCCAGGGAACACTAACAATTCCTTGTGAAAATATCCTTTAAAGTCAAACATTTCAGAAGGCATATATGGGAAATGAGAAATTTAAATGACTGTACATATATACAGTTTATGTATAATAGCCTACATTAATATTTTGACCTCCATTCCTATGTTCAGCACAGCGATGGATAAGAATTTCAGAAACTTTAGAAAGTAAATATATAGTCTTTGTTTTTAAGGAGTTTAAATAAAATTAAGAAAAAAGTGTGTTGTAGTAAGAATAAAAGACAGGAATAGGCTAATAATGTTGAACTTTAAAAAAATGTTTAGTATGTCCATTTGCAAAGTACATGATTTCAGTTGGTTGGTTTGCCCGATATTTGCATGGTCATTTTGTACTGTATTCTGCAACTCAAAAGATACAAGGTATCACAATGTTACCAGTACATACATATACATGAGTGCTGACACTTCTTTTGCATTGGGCTTTATAATTGACAAATACTTTTCCCAACATTCTCTACCAAGTAGACAGCCAGTTCTGATCATCCCCATTATCCAAATTTTAAAATGTATGTTTATGTATATGAAGTTATCAAGTTAAATATTCATAAATTTTATTTACATCACAATATTCAAGCTTAAAACAATGGAACATTTGTAAATGAGAATGTAATTTGTGACCTCAAAATGTAGCAGAAAGGGTGGACCTACACTGGTTGAAGAGGTCCCAGTCCCGACTCCTGATACAGCTTAACAAAAGGAAGTCTTAGGAGTTTGAGGAATAGCTTGACAAACTTTTGTTTTAAATTATATGAACAGTGAATGCATAAATATGAATTTTTCACTTTAGGATCTTTATCCTTTAATCTCCTTTTCTCCTGGATATCAAAAGATCAGATTCCCTAAGCTTATGTGCCACTGTGGAAGGACCAACTCCTAATGTCATCAGTTCTCTGGGAGGAGAGGAATCCAGCAGCATAGAAGTTGCTTCTTTACTCACAATCTTTGGGCCAAGATATTTCCCTCTAAAATTCCTTTCCACTTTAAATCAGTAGTCAGTAGCAACAGGTTGCTTGTTTTAACTTGACAAACGGATAGGGAGATAGATTGATAGGTTTTTACCTTTAAAAAGTAAATTCTGTATATAACAGATATTGGAATGTGTGTGTTAACATTCAAAAGTTCATGCATGGATTTATCAGCCAATTTGAAGGAAGATGACTTCCAGAATCCAGAGGAAAGGGTGCATCTGGTACCCTTGGGTAGGTGCATAATGAAGCAAGAACAGTAGCTTCAGTTTGACATTACCCCAACACTGGTTGGAGCCTTCGTTTTAATCAACGTTTTATTCCTCACAACACAATTTGGCCTCTAGGTGTAGGGGTGACCCTTCTTTTAGGAAACTCCTTCATGTTATTCCCGTGTTTGCTTTTGCCAGGAGCAAAAAACCCAAAATTAGCCCATATACATTTAGCCTATTCCTTTTAACCAGAAGACACCTAATGTTGCTGTTCAGGCTCTTGAAAGCTTATATAGGATATATGTTAAGCCCCAGTAAAGAATTCACCGCGCTGCCAGTGATAATTCCTCTTAACTCAGGAGATGGTACTTTACCCTTAACATAAGGTGTTTTGCTGCTCTTTATGATGAAAGAAAACACTTAAGTTGGGTCTGAAAATGTCTATTATGACAGATGAGCCAATTAAACATACCACAGACTAAACTAAGCCTAGTGCATAAAGGTTGTTGATTAAAACAATCCAGAAACACACGCCTGTCTCCAAACTGGCATTTCAGCAACATGTTGACTCCTGGGTAGTATAATCTATCTCAATCTCTAGCGGAAGCAATTGGGGCGCGCACAAAAAGACGTGGGGGACTACCTCCTGATCACATAAGGTAAAACTTAAACCGTGACCCGATTAGTTTAAGTGAAAAAGAACGGAAAGGCACAACCCGAACACCAACTTTACAAGGTGAGCTCTTCCCAGAAAACACCTCTCCCGGCCCAGTGCAGCAAGCCCCGCCCCGGGCAGCAAGCCCCACCTCCGACTCTGCAATTCCGGTCGAGCCTCTGAGGAGCTCCACCGCAGCACCGCGGAAGTTTCGTGTGTGCGCAGTAGGCTTGATTAGTGCCGCGTGGGAAAGGCGGGACTTCCCTACGTCTTGCGTCATCTCTAGTGCGACGCAATACGTCACTGGTGTGATTGGGAAAGTCAATTATGGCTGCCGGCGGGCTGCCGCCATCTTTACGCCCGGCGTCGCCAGCGCATGCGCGTAGCGGCCTTGCTGAGCGGTACGCGCAGTTAGCCCGTGTCGTACGCGTGTTGGATACAGTCGTGTGCAGAGATGCTGTGCCGGTTGAGCGTTAGGTGGCTGCAGCCGCGGCCTGCCCTGCAGCTCCGGGGCTTGGGCCCACCGGTCGTACCGGCCCCCACCGGCGGCGCCAAGCCCTCCGCTCTGCCATTGTGGGCGGTGGCATCAGTCTCTGCAGTTGGCCCGAGCGGCGCGGGTGGCTGGTATGAAGCCCTGGCTACGTCGGCGCCGGTGCAGGGCGCCGAGGACGTACTGCTCTTTGCGCACACCGCCTCGGGCCTGCCCTGGTGGGGCAGCATTCTTCTCACCACCGTGGCCCTGCGCGGCGCTGTCACGCTGCCCTTGGCCGCCTACCAGCACTACATCCTGGCCAAGGTGAGGGGCGCCGAGCCGCGCATGGACGCGCTTCCGTGGTGAGGACTGGCCGACGTCTACCCGGGGCTTAAGGTCCCCAGGTACTCCCGGAGTGCTTAGTGTTAGTCATCAGTACCAGTAAGGCAGTGAGCTACTTTACAAAAAGGAATTAACACAGGGCAGAAGTAAATGCAATTTTTGGTGGCTCTGTGACTGCCACAGAGTATATTAAAGATTCTTAATGGACTTCTGTTTCCTCAGTTGACATTACTGGGAAATCCAGGAATTGAAACATTAAAGTGCAGAGTGTAGTTCTTATATAATCCTTATAATAGCCCTGTGAAGTAGGTGCTGATATACATTTTATATATGAGAGAATAGGACTTTAGAGGTTAAATAATTTGTCCAAGATCATACTGATGTACAAGCTGGAGTTTGAATTTGGTTGCAACTGAGGAAATCTTAAATTAACATCCTATACGCAGACTTAGGGTTTCTTGACATGACCAGTAAACCACATTTTTAAATGAGCTGAGGGAATAGAGAGTGAAATTATGAATGGTTATGAATAAAGATCTTTTATGTTCCCATAACAAAGCCTACTTTTTCTTTAGCTAGGTGGAAAATTTGCAGCCAGAAATAAAAAGCATTGCAAGGCACCTTAACCAAGACGTTGCAGTTCGTGCAAATCAGTTGGGGTGGTCCAAAAGAGCTGCCAGGTAAGCTAATTCTGTGCATATAACACCATGAAAATATATATACGTATATATAATGTGTAAGTGATTTTTATTATAGGTTTTGGTATTCTGTAGCTTTAGCAGCAAAGTAGTTCTTTTTTCTCTTTAATATTTTAATAAGTTTATGTGGCATGGTAGTTTTATATACTGGACCAAAAGCAAAAAAAATAGGGAAACAAGAGAGAGTTCCTTGTCCTTAAGGGACTTCAGGCTACTGAAAAAGACAGACATGTAGTCAAATAATGACTGAACTAAGTACTGTACAAAAGATTATGTACAAGGAGTTGGGTCATCACGGAAAGTCAGGAAAGGCTTCACAGGATGAAGATACTGTGACAGTTGTTGGGATTTTTGTCAACAAATGATACAGGTTATTTACAAACTTGACCTTTTGACAACATACAGCAGGTAGTAGCCCAAAGGAATGGGGAGGTAGAAAGTATGAATGACATGGTAAAAGCAACTGGATAGGCAAGGTGTTGTCATTCTGCTCTGGTTACCCTATGTAGTTGTCTGCCTGGGTTCTTAGAAAGCCCTTGCCCAAGGGTGCTCGACCATGGCACAGTTCTATGCCTACAGTCATCCACTAGGAACTTCTAAGTCCACCTCCTTCTATCAGCCTAAGCTAGTTCTGCTTAGTCAATTTCCCAAATTCTGATCCTTACTTGACTGTGACAAAGTGTTCACCAGTTCACAGCAATGAGAAAAATAAGGTTTTTTTAGTATGAATATGTAATATATATATATATATATATATATATAGCTTTTCATATATTTTTATCTATATAGGTGTAAATTTGCCAACTATCTTTGGTATGAAATTGTGTCCCTCTTTATATAGAGTTAAAAAGACCTGACATTTAAAAAAAATCATTTTTACAGCTTAACGTCTTTATTTGCTAAAATAGGAAGTTGGTAAACCTATAGTTTTGAAGTTTTACTGATCAGGGAAATCTGAGGACTACAGCTCTAGGCCAGAAGAACAAATTAGTAGCTGCTCACCTGGGTTATAAATGCAGCCTAGACAAGACTGTGGCACCTTGCTTATGCAGCACTGGCAGGATGATTGTCCAGACACATCCTTAGACAGATGAGTGGCTTTCTAGGAAGACATATCTGAGGTTTCCTGCATTTTCAATGGAGCTGGGTTTTGAAGCGTGACAGGGAAGTTGTCAGGTGAACAGCCAGGAAACTGGGCAGTCCACACAGATGATATAATAACTTTCAAAGGCATGCTGATGTGGAAGTCTGATTTGTTGGATGACCCCAGTCATTCAAGGGGCCAGAATATACAGAAGAGTAAAGTAAAGAGAGTAACTCTTCTAAAGAAGAGTAACAGGAAATAAAGTTGGAAAAGCAGGCAGAGGCTGAATTACAAAGAGCCTGCAATGTCTCCGTATACTGTCTTAATTCAGTACATTATAATTAGATTAAATTCAGCAAACCTATTGAAAACCAACCTTGTACAAAACATGCTGTGAGAGATTTAAAGATGAAGACCCAATACCATAGTATAGAAAGTGGGACTTAACAGAAATAACTAATATGGTTAATAGAGAAACAGAGTAGGAAAACCTTTATGAAAGAGTTGATTGAAGAGTGAAGACCATTTTGACGGGCCAAGAGCATACACAGTACACAACCACATTGCAAGGTATATTCGGGGATCAAGTGATTGAGCTTGGCTGGAGTGGAGAGATATGAGTAAAATGGGCTTTCACCTCTAGTATTTGTGATTTAAATTGTGGTCATACCATGTTAGTAGTGAAATTTCCCTCCTCAAAGCCTAGTTTGCCAGAGATCACCAGAATCAAAGACTGTAGTCTGACAGTGTCAGATTTATCAAATTGTTAATGTAATTTGCGTACATTGCTAAAGAACTTTGAATAAAAGGCTTTATTTGCCTTTTGTTTAGGCAGCCCCGTGGTATAGCTTACAACAACCAAAAATCCTGCATAAATCCTTTAGCCAGTAACCACAGCACGGGTGTGTTTGTGCTGTGGGGATGAAACACTGCTAGTAGTCAAATGACATTTTCTCCTTTCCCTTTTTCCCTCTTCCCTCAAACTAGGCTCACTTATCTAAAGACTATGCGGAGGCTTGTTTCAGAGCTGTATGTTCGGGATAACTGCCACCCTTTCAAAGCCACTGTGTTGGTCTGGATTCAGCTTCCAATGTGGATATTCGTGTCTGTTGCTCTCCGGAATTTTAGCACAGGGGCAACACATTCAGAAGGTAGTTATTATTGAAGTCTGTTTCCCCCAAATAAGTTTTCTAACGTTGTCTTTGTACTCTTCTTTTTTTTTTTTGCGGTACACGGGCCTCTCACTGTTGGGGCCTCTCCCGTTGCGGAGCACAGGCTCCGGACGCGCAGGCTCAGTGGCCATGGCTCACGGGCCCAGCTGCTCTGTGGCATGTGAGATCTTCCCGGACCAGGGCACGAACCCGCGTCCCCTGCATCGGCAGGCAGACTCTCAACCACTGCGCCACCAGGGAAGCCCTGTCTTTGTACTCTTAAAAAAAAGAAAAAACCAAGCAAAAAATAAAAAACATCCATACTTCTCATAACTAGAATACACTTTTATCATCTCCCTTACAAGGGTATAGAATTTAAAATATTAAGTGTAAAGCAAACTAGCTGTGTTGAGAAAACAAATCAATCTAGGAAGGACGTCACTAGTACTGCTTCTTGGAGGTCATGGTTATAATTCCATAATACGGTTTCCTGGCCAAGAATTTTTTCTATTAATAAATTTAAGAAGCCAGAAAAGCTTTCACAGTTATAAGTGTAAACATTAATTAAGAAAGGTTATAAAGTAAAGGGCTTGTTTTTTACTTTCATTTAAAGGCATTTCTAACCAGAAAGTAATCTAAATAGACTTGAAAGAAAGTCTAATTTTTTAAATTTTTTAAATTTAAGTCTGAAAAGATTACTGCTACATGTCTTTATTGTCTCTACATCTATTTACTACAGAAAACTTCTTGCCTCTTTCTCAGTACAGGAAGAACTAACTTATGTTGTGGAGTGAAAATAACCTGAATAAAAAGTGCAAATCTTTAGTGTGAGGAACACCTTATTGCAATTACTTCCCTCTGCTATTTTAGAAATTCTTTTGTTTTACTTATAAAAATGTTTCGGCAGGTTTTTCTGTTCAGGAGCAGTTAGCTACTGGTGGGGTCCTATGGTTTCCTGACCTCACTGCCCTGGATTCCACTTGGATTCTGCCTGTCTCCATTGGTGTCATCAACTTATTAATAGTGGAGGTCAGTGGTTTTAAATGAGATTTGCTTGCCATTTAAATCATTGGGGGTTTTGTTGCTGTTCTGACCTCAAATGTAAATTGTATTTGAGTTGGTGGTGATAGCTCTGAGCTAAAATTGAGACTCCTTAGTTTTGGTCGCTGATCAGCTGTTGATAAATTGTCTTAGGCCAGTTCCTTAACACCTCTGGGGATCAGAATGCTCATAATTAAGAGAGCTGAATTTGAACATTTCCAAAATGTCTTTTAGCTTTAAAATTATATGATTCTAATACAGACAGTTTTGTGATTTGCTTTTTGGTAAAGACAACAATTAAAATGCCTAATGAATCTGGTTTTCTTCCCACAATATATTGATGTGTTGTGTATATGTTTAATATGTCAATTTGTAGGTGGTCAGTACCTGACTGCCATTTTTAAGTTACACAACCTTAGAAAAGCCATAGAACTTCTTTATAAGATGGAATGGAGAAACATACATATAAAATATGACCCCTATTCCATAAAGAACTGTCCATAAGAACATAGACTCTTTGAGCTAGAAGAAACCTTAGAAAAGACCTAACTCAGTTGAGATTTCACAGACCTCATATCCACAGCTCTCTGTTTGGGATATCTAATACACCCCTTATTTTTTCAGACGAGAAAAGTGAGGATGATACTCTGAGGTCTTGCGTGAAGTTTTCCTGAGGAAAGACTATGTGTAGTCTAAGTGTGTTAGCCTAAGAGCATCTACCACAGTGCTGTTAACATGGTTGGTAATTAGTGAATATTTCTTAGAAAGAAAGAATCGATAACAGGGTCACAGTGAATAATGTCAGTCCTCTAGTCTTTCTTTTATTCCATCTAAAGACCCAGCATGCATAAGTTTAATAAAAGCCTGTTCTTACTTAACATTCACCATGTGCCAGGCACTATTGTAAGCAATGTACATGAATTAACTCATTTAATTCTTAAAATAATCGTGTGATGTCAGTGCTACTATTATCCCCATTTTAAGGTGCAGAAGGTAAGGCACAGAAAGGTTGAGTAACTTGTGCAAGGTCACATAACCACTGAATGCAGGGCTGCCTTGTGAATCTAGGTAGTTTGAGTGTAGAATCTGTGCTCGTAATCATTAAGTTATGCTGCCTCTTAAATAAGTAATTCATAAACCATAACTGCCTTTCCTAGCCTTGGTTCTTTTCTGTACTCCACGTAGCCAGGTCACAAACCTTTGAGATACCTGTTAAGTTCCTTCTTTATGCCAGGTCCTGTGTTTAGATGTTAAAAAACAAGGACAGTGATTCATACATAATACTTATCTTGAAGGGACTTCAGTTTTACAGACAATCTTTAAAAAACATTGACTTGTAAAAATTATGCTGTGATACTGTTTAGATGAATCTCTTTATTGCTGTTATTTAAAGTTCCATTTAAGAATTTTACATAAATTTATCAGTTTTATTTTAAATTTTTATTGCTTTTCTTAAAATATAGGTAGAGGCCAATCAAAAATCAGTTTGTATTTTAAAGCTTGTCTCATTTAATGTGCATTTCAATAATCAGCATATGTTATATATTCTACCCCTTCAGATTTTTGCTCTGCAAAAAGTTGGAATGTCTCGTTTCCAGACATATATAACGTACTTTGTTCGTGCATTATCGGTGTTGATGATTCCAATTGCAGCGACAGTACCTTCAGTGAGTAAGCACCAGTATTGCGTGAAGCATGTGCTAAATATAAATCTTCTGTTTCTAGCTTAGACTGGCTGAGATTCTGCCTCTTCTATTGAGCTTCCTCTGACTACTCAATCCCTTACTGGTTTCTGGGTTTCTGTAATAACGAATCTACTGTCTCTATCACCAAGTGACATCTGAATATTTCTTGGGGGATTGGTTAATCTTCCTTTACGTGAATGTGTCTTAACCCTCCTATTAAACCAAACTCCTTTTCCTCTTTTTTTTTTCTTTTTTTTTTTTTAATCTTGCTAAGTACCTGATGCAGTACTATGAACATAGTATTTGCTCTGTTTGATTAACTGATATATTGAATTCCTTCTGTCTTCATAGACTGGTCCAAGGAGTTTTAGCAATGAAAAAAGAAACAAAACTTTGTGCTAGGTTTGTATGGGTTCATATGTAATATTGTTTAATCTCATAACAGTTTTATGAGATACATATACTTGTCCCTATTTATATGTAATTAAACTTTTATAGAAATAGAAAAAGAAATGTTATATTTGCAGTTATTTCATATTTTTAGCCTTTTGCTTCCATGGATACTTTAGTGCTAAGATGGGTAAAGCTATGTCAGGTATAGAGCTGTCTTAGCTCTGAGCCAACACATAGACCGTAAAGTAGCAGTCATTTGTTGCTGGTAGTTAGAGTTATATCATTTATATAAAAGTACTTTATAGGACTTGTCTTAGGAATCTGAAATAGTATGTTTTTATCGTAAAAAAATGTGAATTAAATGTTTGTTTTTTTTAAGACATATTTATTCTGCATCATGATCAGACTGTTACATTTAGCAGTCAATAGCATGGGTGCAAAAAAAAAAAAAGTCACAGTGAAAACCTTTGTTGGAATGCTTTACACTTTCCACAGAACAGAAACTGAAATAACCTGTTATACACTTAGTCACAAATACAGTCCTCGAGTTTTTTGGCCCATACACAGGAGTATTGTCTAAAACATGTCTTCTTTGTAGCATCTAGGCCCTGCCACCACTGTGCTTGGCTGAGTTCACAAATCTGTTGTACCCTGTAGCTTCCCTGTCACTTCTCTGGCTCTCCTCTCCTGCTAAGCTTTGTTTCCTGGCAGTAATCAAAACCTTCTGCCACTGCCATAGCTCCTGCTGCTGCTGGAACCACCACAGCCACCTTGGTTTTATCGTTTGACGAAGTATTGGCCTCCACCACCATAGAGGCGAGAACTTTTGCCTCCAAAGTTTCCTCCTTTCATCAGTCCAGAATTTGAAGATTGACTGTTGTAAATGCCAAAATCATTGTAGCTTCTGCCATCTCTGAAATTGCTTCCGTCATTACCAAATCCATTATAGCCATCCCCACTGCCACCATAGCCACCACCACCATGGCTGCCACCAAAGGCATCTCGACCACTGAAGTTTCCTCCACCACCAAAGTTGTCATTCCCACCAAAACCACCGCCACGACCACCACCAAAGTTTCCAGAACCACTTCGACCTCTTTGGCTGGATGAAGCACTAGCCATCTCTTGCTGAGATAGGGCTTTCCTTACTTCACAGTTGTGGCCATTCACAGTGTGGTGTTTCTGAATGACAGTCTTGTCTGTGGGGTCATGGTCACCAAAGGTTATGAAAAGTAAAGTCTCTCTTGTTGCTGCTGCCTTAGTTAGTCATGGTTTCAATCACTTCAGTTTTCCCATACTGTTCAGAATAATCTCTTAGGTGATGTTCTTCAATGTCTTCTTTAATGCCACCAACAAAAGTCTTTTTCACAGTTAAGTGGGCACCAGGTCTTTGAGAATCTTCTCTTGAGACAGCCCTCTTTGGTTCCCCAACTCTCCCATCCACCTTGTGTGGCCTTGCCTTCATGGCTGCATCCGCCTCCTCCACAGTGGCATACGTGACAAACCCGAAGCCTCTGGAGTGCTTGGTGTTTGGATCCCTCGTTACCACACAGTCTGTGAGCATTCCCCTTTGTTGAAAATGGCTCCCCAGACTCTAATCGGTTGTTTCAAAGCTCAAAGCTCAAACCTCCGATGAAGAGCTTCTGCAGATGTTCGGGCTCTTTGGGAGACCCCGACTTACACATGATGGCAGTAGATGGGGGAGACTTCAATGATGCTTACTTGGCGGTGTCCATGGGCTCAATTAAATGTTAAATGTTTTTAAGCTGTCACTTAGACATAGTACCATCATTAATCCTGTGTAAAATAAGTTTCCTTGTTTCTAAAATAGACACCATAATGTCTGTGAGAATTAATGAAATGACAAGTGTCTATTATAGTACTTTTCATGTAATAATAATATTATTATAAAATACTCTGTAAAAACAGAACAATACAAACTCACTACATTTCTAAGGAGAAATAATACCTGTTATAACTCAGGAAACCCCCAGATCAAGTGAAATAGGAGCAGTAAAGTTGTAGTGAGAGGTTGGATTCAAAGTGAGTAACAGATCTGAAAAACAGTGTCTTTTTTTTTTTAAGCTTTTTTTTTTTTTTTTTTACTTATTTATTTTATCTTATTTATTTTTGTCTGTGTTGGGTCTTTGTTTCTGTGGGCGGGCTTTCTCTAGTTGCAGCGAGCGGGGGCTACTCTTCGTTGCGATGTGCAGACTTCTCATTGTGACTGCAGTGGCTTCTCTTGTTGTGGAGCATGGGCTGTAGGCGTGCGGGCTCAGTAGTTGTGGCTCGCGGGCTTAGTTGCTTCCCAGCATGTGGGATCTTCCCGGACCAGGGTTCGAACCCAGGTGCCCTGCACTGGCAGGTAGATTCTTAACCACTGCGCCACCAGGGAAGCCCTGAATAACAGTGTCTTAAGTACCCAAAAATCCATTCTCTCAAATACAGGAAATTCTGAATTAGGTAATTCAGTGTAGAGCTGATGGAGCATCCCTGTGAAGACTTGAGAAAGGCAGCCTGCTTCTGTCTCAATGCTGCATCATCCACAGCCTGTAATGGTCTTGAAGGCCGCAGGATAGTCACGATGGCCACTGGAGCTTGTTACCTTGCGAGAATAGTAAAAAGGTTCCTCAAGCACAGTCAGCCCCTTTCAGGACCCTGGCCAGGTGCCCCACCAAACACTGAGCTTCCATCTTAAATATGTGACTGTACCTAACTGCAGAAGAGGTTGGGAAGGATAGTCTTCTTTCTCTTTTTTTTAGATGGCAGTATACCCTGCTGAAAATTAGTATTTTTCTTACTTAGGAAGAAGAATGATACTTAGTAGGCAGTTTTTAGTTTGACGTAGTTGAGGCTCAGGATACTGTTCGCTTCATGGATAAGTTTGATGATGATGGTAGTTAATATTTATTCAACATTAACATTGTACCAGGCCCTTTTTAAAATCATTTACATATATTAGTATACATATTTCTCCCAACAGGGCACTGAAGTAGGAGCTATTATAATCTCTACTTTACTGCTGAGGAAACTGAGGCACAGAGAGGTTAAGTAACTCATCAAGGTTACTCATCTTTTAAGTGGCAGAGTCTAACACACATCCAGGCAGTTTGGCTCTTACTCTTAACTACTGTGCTAACCTGCCTTTAAGGATGTATTGCTTACTGCCCTTAAAAACTTGCTCTGGAACAAATGCAAGTGCTTAATATGGGCGACATTACTGTGCTTACCACTCTACCTAAATTTTCTTATTTATTCCTCACAGTATCTCTTTGAGGTGGGTACAGTTCTGTCCCCATTTTATAGAAGAGAAAACTGAAACAAGAAAAATAATGTACCCAAAGTTAGATAAATAGATTTCAAACTCAGGCAGTTTGACTCCAGGACCTGGATTCAACCACCACGTGGTCTTGCCTCTGGGGACTGATTACCTTCTGATGCCAAAGAAAGGTTTGGGAAAGATGTATGTATGTATGTATGGGAATGTTTTGAGAGGCCGCAGAACTTAGTCTTTGACCTAAATAGTAAGTCTGAATGGTAGTAAAAAAGAAAGTTGAAGATAATGCTGAGACTCTTTGTCTCAGGAAAAGGCAAAGATAATGCAGTCCTGACTACACTTAGAAACTGGTTGGTGGGAAAAATTTGGAAGATAGGTGACTGTATATAGGTCTAGGGGGGCTAAGTTTGCCATGATAAATGGCTGTGCCCCCAGTAGCGTACCTTCAATGTAGCAGCCTGTCAAGACTCTTGGTGGGGAAAAAGTATGCTTAACTGCCAGAGATGGAGGTGAGATCTCTCTTGGACCTCTGCTCAGGAGCTGTTCTCTGTCATCCACTTTCTGTCATGAATACCTCTCCTTTTTGTTTCTTTTTGCTTTTGAGTCTTCCTTTCAACTTTCTTACCTACCTATCTGATCCGTCACAGGTATCTAATAGCTACTGAAAGTCTTGGTCAGTCCTGGTGTACTTATATTTACAGAGATTGTAATTTTTTTTTTTATTGCCTACCTATTTCTAGACCTTGGTGTCCTTGGAGAAGGGAGAGATGCTAACTTTCATGTCCTTTCTTCTCTTTACAGTCGATTGTTCTCTACTGGTTATGCTCCAGCCTCATGGGCCTTTCACAGAACTTGCTGCTGCGTTCTCCTAGATTTCGCCAACTTTGTCGAATACCGTTGACCAAGTCAGATTCAGACACTCCTTATAAAGACCTCTTTGCTGCCTTTTACGCCAAGTTCATTTCAAGAAAATGATATACTTTCTAGTAATTTTGAAACAATTACAAGTTTCACTGTTAATGTATTTAGAAGATTTAGAAATTCAGATATGGTTTAATTTGCTTTTTAAAATCATGAGCTCTGTGAAGTACTGTGGATTAAGATATAATCCAGATATATTTGATAGTACTTAAAATCTTTTAAGTGCTGAAAACGTAGTATGTTCAGTTATATAAAAGTGGGATCAAAGTGTCGGGCCCTGTTTATAAAATTACAACTTGCGAGAGGTGCTAGAACTTTGGAAAACAGGACTAGAGAAGTTTTATAAAATAAAAGAATCCAGTGAAGTGATTTTTAAAATTTTGGGGGTGTGGAGGATCATAGACCCGGTTGATCATTTAATAAAGCCATGGTTTTCTCTTCAGAAAAGTCCTGGAACTCACAACATGGAGGCCTTTATTGACCCCCCTTCTGGTAATTCCTGGTTAATAAGTATTATTCTAATGGAACATACATTGATGATGAGTTAATGTGTGATTTTAAAATGAAAAGGACTTGAGATACATGCAGTGGAGTAGTCCACGCATGTAAGAAAGTACCTAATAGGGTAGGTAGTGTTGCTTCTCAACCTTGCTCTGAAGGAATACAAAAATTGTACATTTCCTTTCTCTGTAATTTAAGGCGTCTAGAATACAGAGCATAGAACTAAGTACTGCTAGAGCCCAAAGTAGAAAATCTTAAGCTAATCATATAGAATATGAAGGAACCCAATATCTCTGATAATCCTTTAAGAAAGTGAAAAACTGGTACTAGGGTCAAGGTTATGCTAATTGGGAGACTCCTTTAGACCTGTACACCTTGGTATGATAATGCATAACATTAAATTGGTCTGAGGATCTTAATATTACAAAATTCATAATTTCATAGCTTAGAAAAAAGGATCAAAGTAAATTTTAAAAGCTCAAAAGATCAGGATAGTATTTAGCAAGTTTTAAAAATAATGACTGAATACATGAAGTTACATTAGTTACACTATTACTAGAAATTAAATAGTAGGTGAAGAATCATCTCATTCAGCCAGAGAGCATGCATATGAACATTGTGTATTCAGTCATTAGAGAATATAGGTAGATCACATAATTGTGAAGTAAGCTTGTTGTGCAGAATTCTGGAGACAGAGCTGTTTGAGTCTTTCCTGTCATCTCAAAGTACAGTAGACCCTTCTGTCTTCCTAGCCCCAAAGCCACAACCATTAAGAGCTTCAAACTGTCAGCAGCTAGAATCCCAACAAACAGCTGAAACAGACTTCATTAGATAAGGACTAACATAGCCACAGATAGGGAATGATTCTGTGACTCTTGAACATATTAACTTGACTATAGTCGTTTGTGGAATACAGTTTCAAAGTAAAAGGGACTATTAGAAAACTTTGAACTTTATTTGGTAATTGTGTTGCTCTTGTTAATATTGCATTGCTGTTTTGGAACTCTTATTGTCAGGTAAAATATATAATGATGTTTACTGGTATATTTGTTTTCTGTGGATGCTGTTAACAAAATCTTTATACTGCTTATGCACCAGGAGGAAGATGCTATTGAATGTATTTGATATTATAAGATATATCTCTTTCAAATTTTTCTTTTAAGAGATAGATTTAGGGATTGCCCCTGAGGTCCTACAAAAGAGGGTCCTCCCCACAGTTCTCCACCAGTATACTCAGAAAGCCTAGCCTTCATATCTGTTTCACCTAAGACCTTCCACAATCTCAGTTAAGAACTGATGAAATAAAATTCATGTTTTACGGCAAGATGAGAAAAGTTTAAACATAAATTTTTTCTTTGTCCCTTTGGGCCTCCTCCCTCCCCTTTAGCAGGTATTGTGCATCTGCATTAACCAGAGCTCTTTAGGAGATGACATTCCTTAATCTCATTAAGGGACACTGACTCTTAGGAGATAACCTTCCTTCTTGTAAGGGACCATGATGACTCATGACCCACTGTTTGCTTTGTACCTGTAGGTCTGGATTGTGTAAACTGTTAATAATATGTCGTATGACATAAACCCTTTGTCTCAAAAACGTACATAACTGTGCTTTGACCCCTAATTGGCAGAACGGTCCCCAGAGCTTTCTGAAAGTCTACCTCTCAGAGTATAATCCTCAAATTGGCTTGAAATTTTTGCATTTTTTTCCTTAAACTGTTGATGAATTTTTCTGTTGACAGAGCTGTACATAAAAGCACTTTGATCCTGGTTGATTCCTGTCCATAGGAACCACAAGGCCTGGCAGTTACCACAAAAAAAAGAAAAAAAAATACCAGCTGAGGAATGGCAGCAGAAGAGATTAAACCAAGAAAGCACTTTTACACAGAAGCCTTGCCTAGTTCTTAGAGCAGTAACTTTTGCTTTGCTGTAACTTGAACATGAGAGAGATCCGACACAACTGTCCCAAAGGAATATGTAACAAGAGAACCCTGTTCCCTTGTATTCTCACTGACTACCTTCTTGACTGCCCAGTTTTTACGTAAGTTTTGCAAGATAGTCTTACCTTTAATTGCCTAGGCCTACACTGCTGATTTTCTTCTGTAAAATGAGGACTTCCGGGTGTTTGAGAACAAAAACCTTGATGGAAAGACCTTAAAATCAAAATAAATGCTTTAAGAAAGCAGCCCGGCTTCCCTGGTGGCGCAGTGGTTAAGAATCCGCCTGCCAGTGCAGGGGACACGGGTTTGAGCCCTGGTCCGGGAAGATCCCACATGCTGCGGAGCAACTAAGCCTGTGCGCCACAACTTAGGGCCCGCGAGCCACAACTACTGAAGCCCGTGTGCCTAGAGCCCGTGCTCCACAACAAGAGAAGCCACCGCAATGAGAAGCCTGTGCACCGCAACGAACAGTAGCCCCCGCTCAACGCAGCTAGCGAAAGCCTGTGCGCAGCAACGAAGATCCAGTGCAGCCAAAAATAAATAAATAATTTTTTTAAAAAAAGCAGCCACTGTTAATGAGTTTTTCTGTCTAAGGCAACAAAAAAGAAATTTCTATCCTTGAAAGTTCCTGCTAGACTCCAGAGGGCCAAGAATTTCTTGAAAAAGAAACCTCTGGGGAAAATGCCCCATTTCTATCTTTTCTATTTTGAGAAAATTTTACGGTCATGCTCCTCTTCCTTTGTGTCCCTGATGTGGCAGTTATATTTGTTTTTCCTTAGTTGAGAAGGCAGCATTGTATTTAATTTAGCTTTGGTTTTTGTTTTCTGGCTAAATTGTAGCTCTCCGGGAAAACTTAAAACTGGACTATGAAATATACCTAACTATATCCCTTTCATTGCAGCTGCATTTCTGCATGTTCCAACGGTAGTACAATTGATAATTTGAGGAATTTCTTCTAATTATAACCTCAAACTTCCTGGCTTTTCTGTGAGTGATGGATGCTTCTGAGGGTAAGGAGTATTAAAAATATGAATTCTGTATCTGAGAATTAACAGCTGCTTATTCCATGTTATTCATAATGTGTCCCATGTGTTGCTATAGGTAGGAAACTCTCCTTTTGTGGTTTCCTTATAGAAGCTTCAGTTGTGCTTATATGAGTTTTCAAATACAGATGTTCCATTTTGGGATGCAAGTGAAAACCAGAAATTCCCATTTAAAATTACAGTCACAACCAAGTAGAGATTTTAAAATGAAATATTTTCTTCCTTTAACTCTCACGTATCTACATCACAATGTGTTACTTTACTTTAAAATACAGTCAATCCTCATTCACAGTTTCATATTTGTGAATTCACCTACTCACTAAAATTTATTTGTAAAATGCTCATGATATTTTTTTTTTTTGCGGTACGCGGGCCTCTCACCGCTGTGGCCTCTCCCGTTGCGGGGCACAGGCTCCGGACGCGCAGGCTCAGCGGCCATGGCTCACGGGCCCAGCCGCTCCGCGGCGTGCGGGATCCTCCCGGACCGGGGCACGAACCCGTGTCTCCTGCATCGGCAGGCGGACTCCCAACCACTGCACCACCAGGGAAGCCCGCTTGTGATATTTTTGCTGTTACTAGCAGACATGTGGCTGCACGCTCAGAGCAGCAAAAAATTTGAGACCAGTGCACACATTCCCAGCAGCAGTCAAATCAAGTGACACTGCGTTTTGTTTCAGCTCTCGTACTGTAAACGTGTCCTTCTTGTGGTCTATTTAGTGCCATGTTTTTCTCATTTTTACACTTTTTGGTGATGATTTCTCTGTTTAAGATGGCCCCCGAGCACTAAGTACAAGAAGACTGTGATGTCTTCACAGAGAAAATATGTGTTAGGTAAGCCTTTTTCCAGTGTGATTTACAGTGCTACTGGCCATGAGTTCAGTGTTAATGAATCAACAATATATATTAAATAAGATGTCTTTAAACAGAAACACACATAGGACGTGATTATGTCTTGATTGGTTGATGAAATTGGTTGTTGTGACCAAAGGCTTGAAGGAGCCTAACTCTGAATTTCCTCTAGGAGTGATGGGTGGCTTTATAGAACAAAACTACCGTGAATAATGAGAATTGAATGTATTTCAGCCTATGCTGCACAGTTTTATAGTCATATGGTGGTTTAAATCAGGCATCCTTAAATTGAGGACCAATGGGCCACAAATCTAGCTCACGGCCCTTTTTTGTACAGCCTGAAAGCCAACAGTAGTTTTTACATTCTTATATGATTGAAAAAGAATGAAAAGATAATATTTTGTGACACATAAAAATTACGTGAAGTTCACATTTCAGTGTTTTGCTGGTGCACAGCCATGTTTGTTTATGTATTATCTGTGGCTTTCATGCTTCAACTGCAGAGCTGAGTGGTTGTGACAGAGATTTTATGTCACAGTGCTTCATACTGTGCTCAGCACACAGATCTTGGTGATGCGGTTATAACTCCACAGCATTTCGTGTGTACTGCCCTACTGCGATATTTTATTTTTTATTACCAGTTCATATCCAGTCAAAATAAGAAAAGTGGATTTTATATGTCATACTTTTAAAGCACAGTAGAGTATGGATTATTTTGTTATTGAATTAGATGGCAAAACATTGTGTTTATTATGCAGTGACACTATCGCTGTGCTGAAAGAACAGGATGTATGTTGACATTTCCAGACATCATGATATTCCCAACTTGCAGGAAAGCGATGGTCAGAAAAAGTAGAAAATTTCAAGTGGAATATCTCATCACAGCAGAATGGATTTGAAAGAAAAACTCACAACTAACGGAAAATTCTGTTTCCTCTATACACTACCCACAGAACCCTTCTGGCCACCAAATGTGTGTGTGTGTTCTCCATACCAAGCAGTTCTCCAGTTCTTTGCAGGCACCAACTGAGTGTCCTACAATTTAGTTCAGTTCTGATACTACCTGGAGTTTTCACCTGAAAACTGGGTTTGCCTCTTGGTGGGTTTCCAGCCAAGAGACACAAACAAGCCAAAGATCAGGAGAAGAAAGGATTTATAACTTGCAGCAAGTAAGGAGAACACGGGGGATTTTCCAAAAGGAATGTCTCCCCGAACTGCAAAATTGGGGAAGTTTTAAGCTAAGGATATGTGCACATTCAGGAAGGGGCTAGAGCAGAGGAGAATTCAGCACAGAATTGGGGCAAAAGTCAACAGAGTCCAAGTTCCTAAGGGTCAGAAAAGGTTAACATCATCATTCCTTAGGTTCTGACCTATCTGAGGTCTCAGTGTGTAGTTACCATCCTCCACCTGGGTGGGGGCCTTAGTGCTTTCAGAACTCAAAGATAATGTATCAGATTGTTATGTATATCCCTTGAGGAGGAACTAGAACTCTCATCTCTGAACTGTTGTTTCTTGACTGCATTTCCTTTGTTCCTGCATTCCCTTATGATCATTGATTATAGAGACCTATTCAAGGGCAAGCATCCTAGGCAGGCTTAGATCACAAAATGGCTTAGGGCAAAAATGGCTTCTCTCACATCAAGGAAGCCATGCCTGGTTCACCCCCTACCTTATCTGCTTACAGAGTCAGTACAGATTGCACAGTCCCACAAGACTGCCCTCTGTCCCCGCCCCCCACTTCAGACACCAATCTGAAGTATTACCTACAACCTCTGCCCGACTTGGTTGCAAATCTGGGGTTCCCATAACCCTTTCCTTGGGTTTGATAATTTGCTAGAACAGTTCACAAAACTTAGGAAGGCATTTAACTATTATCCATTTATTATAAAGGATGCAACTCAGGAACAGCTAAATGGAAGGATTGCCTGGGTCAATGTATAGGGCTGGGTACAAAGAGCTCCTATACTCTGCAGGCTTCATTACGTAGGCACGAGTGATTACAGCATTGGTCATTGGTGATTGGATTCGGTCTCCAGCCCCTTTCCCCACCTGAGAGGTCAAGGGATGGGGCTGAAAGTTTCCATTTCAACCCTCTGATCTTGTGGTTGGTTCCTCTGACAAAAAGAAGCTGGGATTGAGAGATCTCATAGACTCCACCACCTTAAGAGATGGAGCAGTTAGCCACAATTCCAAATTTTGACGTTCAAGCCACGTGTTATTATCCTGTTGCTGCTGTAGTGAATTACTACAAACTTAGTGACTTAAAACAACACACACACAAAAACAAACAAAAAAACCCACATTTATTATCTTACAACTCTGGGGGTCAGATGTCTGAAATGGATCCACAGGGCTGCGTTCCTTCTGGAGGCTCTAGGAGAGACTCTAGTTTCACACACACCCAGTCTCTCTCTCTCTTGTCTTATCTCTTTCTTTCACTATGACTCTCCTGCCTCCCTCTTACAAGGACTCTTGTAATTATATTGGGCTGCTCTGATAATCCAGGATAATCTTCCCATCTCAAGATCCTTAATTTAGGCACATTTTTTGACCTTGTTTCTCATGTCTAAGCACTACCACTTCTTTTTTTTTTTTTTTCATCTTTATTGGCGTATAATTGCTTTACAATGGTATGTTAGTTTCAGCTTCACAACAAAATGAATCAGTTATATATATACATATGTTCCCATATCTCTTCCCACTTGCCTCTCCCTCCCTCCGACCCTCCCTATCCCACCCCTCCAGGCGGTCACAAAGCACCTGGGCTGATCTCCCTGTGCTATGCGGCTGCTTCCCACTAGCTATCTACCTTACGTTTGGTAGTGTATATATGTCCATGCCTCTCTCTCTCTCTCTCTCTCTCTCTCTCTCTCTCTCTCTCTCTCTCGCTTGTCACCGTTTACCCTTCCCCCTCCCCATAGCCTCAAGTCATTCTCTAGTAAGTCTGTGTCTTTATTCCTGTTTCACCCCTAGGTTTTTAATGACATTTTTTTTCTTAAATTCAATATATATGTGTTAGCATACGGAATTTGTCTCTCTCTTTCTGACTGACTTCACTCTGTATGACAGACTCTAGGTCTATCCACCTCATTACAAATAGCTCAATTTCGTTTCTTTTTATGGCTGAGTAATATTCCATTGTATATATGTGCCACATCTTCTTTATCCATTCATCCGATGATGGACACTTAGGTTGTTTCCATCTCTGGGCTATTGTAAATAGAGCTGCAATGAACATTTTGGTACATGACTCTCTTTGAATTATGGTTTTCTCAGGGTATATGCCCAGTAGTGGGATTGCTGGGTCATATGGTAGTTCTATTTGTAGTTTTTTAAGGAACCTCCATACTGTTCTCCACAGTGGCTGTATCAATTTACATTCCCACCAACAGTACAAGAGTGTTCCCTTTTCTCCACACTCTCTCCAGCATTTATTGTTTCTAGATTTTTTGATGATGGCCATTCTGACTGGTGTGAGATGATATCTCATTGCAGTTTTGATTTGCATTTCTCTAATGATTAGTGATGTTGAGCATTCTTTCATGTGTTTGTTGGCACTCTGTATATCTTCTTTGGAGAAATGTCTATTTAGGTCTTCTGCCCATTTTTGGATTGGGTTGTTTGTTTTTTTGTTATTAAGCTGCATGAGCTGCTTATAAATTTTGGAGATTAATCCTTTGTCAGTTGCTTCATTTGCAAATATTTTCTCCCATTCTGAGGGTTGTCTTTTGATCTTTATGGTTTCCTTTGCTGCGCAAAAGCTTTTAAGTTTCATTAGGTCCCATTTGTTTACTTTTGTTTTTATTTCCATTTCTCTAGGAGGTGGGTCAAAAAGGACCTTGCTGTGATTTATGTCATAGAGTGTCCTGCCTATATTTTCCTCTAAGAGTTTGATAGTTTCTGGCCTTACATTTAGGTCTTTAATCCATTTTGAGCTTATTTTTGTGTATGGTGTTAGGGAGTGATCTAATCTCATACTTTTACATGTAGCTGTCCAGTTTTCCCAGCACCACTTATTGAAGAGGCTGTCCTTTCTCCACTGTACATTCCTGCCTCCTTTGTCAAAGATAAGGTGACCATATGTGCGTGGGTTTATCTCTGGGCTTTCTATCCTGTTCCATTGAGCTATATTTCTGTTTTTGTGCCAGTACCATACTGTCTTGATTACTGTAGCTTTGTAGTATAGTCTGAAGTCAGGAAGCCTGATTCCTCCAGCTCCGTTTTTCGTTCTCAAGATTGCTTTGGCTATTTGAGGTCTTTTGTGTTTCCATACAAATTGTGAAATTTTTTGTTCTAGTTCTGTGAAAAATGCCAGTGGTGGTTTGATAGGGATTGCATTGAATCTGTAGATTGCTTTGGGTAGTAGAGTCATTTTCACAATGTTGATTCTTCCAATCCAGGAACATGGTATATCTCTCCATCTATTTGTATCATCTTTAACTTCTTTCATCAGTGTCATAATTTTCTGCATACAGATCTTTTGTCTCCTTAGGTAGGTTTATTCCTAGATATTTTATTCTTTTTGTTGCAATGGTAAATGGGAGTGTTTTCTTGATTTCACTTTCAGATTTTTCATCCTTAGTGTATAGGAATGCCAGAGATTTCTGTGCATTAATTTTGTATCCTGCTACTTTACCAAATTCATTGATTAGCTTTAGTAGCTTTCTGGTAACATCTTTAGGATTCTCTATGTATAGTATCATGCCATCTGCAAAGAGTGACAGCTTTACTTCTGCTTTTCCGATTTGGATTCCTTTTATTTCCTTTTCTTCTCTGATTGCTGTGGCTAGGACTTCCAAAACTATGTTGAATAAGAGTGGTGAGAGTGGGCAACCTTGTCTTGTTCCTGATCTTAGTGGAAAAGGTTTCAGTTTTTCACCATTGAGGACGATGTTGGCTGTGGGTTTGTCATATATGGCCTTTATTATGTTGAGGAAAGTTCCCTCTATGCCTACTTTCTGCAGGGTTTTTATCATAAATGGGTGTTGAATTTTGTCAAAAGCTTTCTCTGCATCTATTGAGATGATCATATGGTTTTTCTCCTTCAATTTGTTAATATGGTGTATCACGTTGATTGATTTGCGTATATTGAAGAATCCTTGCATTCCTGGAATAAACCCCACTTGACCATGGTGTATGATCCGTTTACTGTGCTGTTGGATTCTGTTTGCTAGTATTTTGTTGAGGATTTTTGCATCTATGTTCATCAGTGATATTGGCCTGTAATTTTCTTTCTTTGTGACATCCTTGTCTGGTTTTGGTATCAGGATGATGGTGGCCTCGTAGAATGAGTTGGGGAGTGTTCCTCCCTCTGCTATATTTTGGAAGAGTTTGAGAAGGATAGGTGATAGCTCTTCTCTAAATGTTTGATAGAATTCGCCTGTGAAGCCATCTGGTCCTGGGCTTTTGCTTGTTGGAAGATTTTAAATCACAGTTTCAATTTCAGTGCTTTTGATTGGTCTGTTCATATTTTCTATTTCTTCCTGATTCAGTCTTGGCAGGTTATGCATTTCTAAGAATTTGTCCATTTCTTCCAGGTTGTCCATTTTATTGGCATAGAGTTGCTTGTAGTAATCTCTCACGATCTTTTGTATTTCTGCAGTGTCAGTTGTTACTTCTCCTTTTTCATTTCTAATTCTATTGATTTGAGTCTTCTCCCTTTTTTTCTTGATGAGTCTGGCTAATGGTTTATCAATTTTGTTTATCCTTTCAAAGAACCAGCTTTTAGTTTTATTGATCTTTGCTATCATTTCCTTCATTTCTTTTTCATTTATTTCTGATCTGATTTTTATGATTTCTTTCCTTCTGCTAACTTTGGGGTTTTTTTGTTCTTCTTTCTCTAATTGCTTTAGGTGCAAGGTTAGGTTGTTTATTCGAGATGTTTCCTGTTTCTAAGGTAGGATTGTATTAAGCACTACCACTTCTAAATCAAGATCTATGGAGATGAATGTACTCCTCTGTCTTCCATGTTGCCACTGCACTATCTAGATCTAAGGAGTCGCTCCATCTCCCATCATCTCCCTTTTTTTCCCTATCTGTAGCCCCCTGTTTCTTTTAGATGGTGGTGGGGAGAGCAGGGTCACTTTCTGACACTATTTAGAGTAATCCCTCCAGGTTGTGTCTTGGACGTTAATGTCAGTGCCTTGGGCAGGGTGTGTTTTCTCCCTACCATCTTCCTGTGGGCAGGAGCTTACTAAAATGCCTTACCAAGATAATCCTGACCATGGTCTCTGACATCATCCACCTCAGGGAACCTAACCCGTCCACCACTACATATGATAAGCTTCCAGTAGTCAGTTGTTTATATGTCTGGAATGCACAAGTGACATTTCTGGAACCAATATCTGGCTTGCCATTCCTGTTGCTGCACATGAGTAACTTGTCTTTTCTGTATGTCAGTGATGTGCTGAACTGCCCAAGGGGTAAGATGTTCATTCCCCCAACTCAGCTCCAGCTTGACAGCTCTGACACCTTGTCACTTACCCTAAAATTGTTTAATGGAAGCAGGGCACATATTCAGAAATCAAAAAAGGTGAGTCCGTCATGCAGCTGGTAATTCCTGGTGGCCTTGTAGGCGTGGCAACCCACACATTGGCTCCATTGTTATTTTCTATATGCAGAGTGGCTCACATTCCTTGTCGATGAAGTTCTATTAAAATTCTCAGGTTTGGGGGTTTTCTGAGGATAAAAGGGAATAGACGTTTTTTTAAAAAAGCCCTGCCAAATGAGACATTTCTTTAGTAACCACCTCTCAGTCTTTCCCCCTTGACCACATAGAGTAAAGCAGAGATATTTTTCCCCATAATGTCTAGGCTAGAATTTGGCCTTCTTGAGGGTAGGAAGTAAAGTGATTGATCCACCAACAAAAGTGTGTATACAGATATTACTCTCTGATTTTATGAAAAAACTTTATGGGTATGAATTCTATGAGTTTGTTCATTAAAATTATCCTGGATAGCCCACTGTGGTGGGTAATGTGCTCAAATGAATGCACTGGCCACCAGAGTCACATTTTAGTCAAGACACTCAGCTCTCTTTGTCCTGGAGAAGAAGCATTTCTACATGAGCTCTCGGGGTGCCTCTGTTCCCCAGGTGTCCAAGGTTAAGATGCATAGACCTCAGCCTCCCATGGGCAGCATTTCTGAGGAGGTGCCAGCTGCACCCACAGCCACTTTTTTCAAGAATGCTTTTATTCCCATTTCATCCTCACAACTAGGACTCAGTTCTCCCTTCACCCCATCTGAAGCTTCAGATGTTCCAGACAGACTTTCACCAGTCCTCAACCTCCATCTGAGATACAGTAGGGTTAGGTTGATATGATTTAGGGCTTTATACGTGCCCAGGTACAGAGGCGTGGGTTGTCGGGTACCTGTCTACTCGCCACTTTCTCTCTCCTCCAGTATTCCGTACTGTTCTGATGCCCTTGCTGGTGGGACACATGAATCTCCATGGTTACCCCAGACTGAAAATAGATGCTGAAATTATAGTTTGAGAATACCACCTTACAGTAGTCCTGGGAAGCATCCAGTTTACACAGAATAGGAAGATAAGGGAGTAATTATGAGCTCACACTTGAAATGGTACCTCTTCATTCTGTAAATTTATATCTAGTAGCCCACTCCAGTGCTAAAGATTCTAGTTTGTACTTTGTTTTTTTTTTTTTTTTTTGGCTGTACCACGTGTCTTACAAAATCTTGATTCCCCAACTAGGGATTGAACTTGGGCCGATGGCAGTGGAAGCAAGGAGTCCTAACTACTGGACCACCAGGGAATTCCCTAAAAATTCTGGTTTGTAAGTGGAGTACAAAGCTCTGTAATTCCATAGTCCCTCAACTAGCAAAGGCAACCAGCTGTTCCTGTTCTTTTGTTCTCTGGAATCATCTTATATTGCACTGCCCCTAAGCCTTCCAAACAGATGTGAGTGTGTCATATGTAGGTCAGATGTTGGTACAGTGACACTGAGAAGTCAATCCACTTATGCATAGAATGCTTGCCTGCTGGCTTCTTCTCCCAGTGGGACCAGGATAGAATGACTCCACTTCTCTCTCAGTGCCCAAGACTGCTGGGGGTCATCAGAGGAGAGAGAAGACAAGGTGGTAACCTAGTGAAAGTGTAGCCTCAAGTCAAAATAGTGAGAGGAATTGGAAATCCAAATCCTTAAAAAACAACAACAGCCCACTGATAACTCCCAGGTATAAGGTCTCTAGTTCTCTAAAGTGCATGAGACAGGGCCAGTGTTTGAGCAAGTCTTCCAAGGGATTTTGTGTTTGCCTTTGGCTGAGATAACAGGTGCCCCACATATTTGACAGGGATACAGTAGATACAGTACAATTGACGAGTACCATGAAGTTTCAGATTCGCCTTTTTGAGATGGTCTACTGCTTTATTTTTATTTATTTATTAATAAATTATTTTTGGCTGCATTGGGTCTTCGTTGCTGTATGTGGGCTTTCTCTAGCTGCAGCGAGTGGGGGCTACTCTTCGTTGTGGGGCGTGGGCTTCTCATTGTGGTGGCTTCTTTTGTTGCAGAGCAGGGACTCTAGAGCGCAGGCTCAGTAGTTGTGGCGCACGGGCTTAGTTGCTCCGCAGCATGTGGGATCTTCCTAGACCAGGGCTCAAACCCCTGTCCCCTGCACTGGCAGGTGGATTCTTAACCATTGTGCCAGCAGGGAAACCCTGGTCTACTGCTTTAAAGTCTCTTCTCTTGTTCTTCCAAAGAGTTACCAAATATAATGAGATTGTCTAGATGCACCATTATGTCCAGGGAATTTGCGTTCCCAAGCACTTTCTCTAGATCAGCTGCTGAAAGGTAGTTGGAATCCCAGAGGTTTGGTGTTTTTGTTCCCTAAAATGTAGGATTAACTTTTTTTTTTTTCCTGAGCTAGACCTTTCCTTTGTTTCATCTAACTTTTCCTTTCTTGCCATAAGACTGCTTTTGACTCGTCTACAAGGTTTTTCTTCTCTTTTATTCCCAGGTATATTCAGATATTATGTGCACATTCGCCTCTCTCTGAGGCCAAATGGGTTTAAAGTCTTCAAATGGGTTTAAAATGGTATCAGTTCAATTGGTCTGAGGGGTCAGATTGCAGGTCTGCTGCAATCAGACAAGACTTAGCCTGCTCTGGAAGGAAGTATTCTTCTTGCTTTCTTTGGGAAAGAAATTGTGGACCTGGGGTGATATTAAATCAAAACTTTCTTATCTCATGCAGTATATTGAAGGGAAAGGGATTGTTTCCCCCTATCTTTTGTTGTAGACAGTAACCACCCAGACCACCATTAGCATTAATCTTTATTCTAAAATACTGGCCCTGAGAAGGTCCAATGGAACATTCTGACATGGGGGAGGAGGGTAAAATTGTATAGAGTTTAGCACGAAGGGTCACTTAACATTTAGATGATTTGGAAAATTAGTCAAGGGTGTTCTCCTTAGAGTGAGGAATAGTTTGTGCTGATTCATAGCCGTGGTTTGGGCATGGATTTTATCAAGAGCAGTGGAGAACAACAAGGGGCTAAGGTCATATGTAGAAGGGAGTAGAGAGGAACAGTTGCAGGGACCCAGTGGAAGGTTCTCGGGTCTCTTACACGATTTTTTTCTCTTACACTATTTTTAATGTATATATAAAGACCAAGCATGTTTTGCAGACAGAAAGAAGGCTATTTCATAATAATTTCACAAGCATTGTACATTCACTTTCTTTGTAGCATTATGTACCCTCAGAAGAGACAGACAGATAATTGCAGTACGTAGTTGGAAGAACAAGAGAGAGTTTTCACGATCTACCAATTCATCTGATTTCCATGAGAACTAAGATCACTATGTGGTAATAGCAGAGGGTCCCAGGGTTTCCCACAACAACAGGGTGAGTCCTCTGGGAAAATACCCATTTCTTAAATTTAGGAAACCTGTTACCACGGACCACCACCACTGAGCACTGGCTCAGCAGTTTCAGCATTTTGAAGTCCCAACGTGGGATATTGATGTGTTTTAGCCCATTTGTCCCATACCATACTCCACATGTCTTAATTTTGTTGCACTCCAATATCCAGGCACTCTGACATTAATATGATGCTTAAGTTAGTCATTTTCTCTAATAAACCATTTTTTTCTAGGATACTCCCTAAAAAGTAGAGGGCTTCATATTGCCAGTGTTTTTTCTGTCTAGCATATTTTATATCCCATTCAATGATAGAGAATACCTAAATCCTGATTTATAGTTTACTTTTCCATTACTTAGTTTGATTATAAGACCTCTTTTGATCACAGTAAGTGGCACCCTAATTCAATCTAACTTCAGAAAAAAGAGGTTATATTTATTCATATAACTACAAAGTTTATAGGTAATGTTGGGTTTAGGCATGGGTGGTCCTAGAAGTTTAAACAGTGTCCTCAGGACCATTTTCTTTTATTTTTCAACTTTGCTTTCCTTTGGGTTGGCCTGATTTTTGAAGCTCAAGTGGCAAATATGGCCACTAGTAGCTCTAGGCTCACAATATCTCTTCAGTTAGTGCTTCCTGTACTTCTAGAAAATGTTCTAGGGAAGACCTTGATTGGCTTGTGTGGGTGTAGTATATTGTTTGGCCGGATATGGGTTACGTTTACCACTCCCAGATCCAGTGTTGGGGTAACTCCAACCTAAACCATGTGAATGGAGTGTTGGGAAGGAATGGATTTTCAAAGGATACAGGACTTCTCCATCCAGCTCCTTAGCTGCTCAGCAGCATATGTATATATAATATAATTTATTATAATGTAATTAATATTAATATATAATTATGTAGAATTAATATCTTAATATAATTTGAACGTTACATTTGTTATATATAAATATGTAATTATATAAATATATAACTTAAAACATAATGTAACTATTTCTCCTTAACAGAAGACAGCCCAAATTTTCATATAATTCCTGCATTTGCTTTTATTTTATTTTTTAATAAATTTATTTATTTATTTAGTTTTGGCTGCGTTGGGTCTTTGTTGCTGTGCACGGGCTTTCTCTAGTTGTGGCAAGCAAGGGTTACTCTTCATTGTGGTGTGCGGGCTTCTCATTGCGGTGGCTTCTCTTCTTGCAGAGCACAGGCTCTAGGCGCACGGGCTCAGTAGCTGTGGCTCACGGGCTGTAGAGCGCAGGCTCAGTAGTTGTGGCGTGCGGGCTTAGTTCCTCCGCGGCATGTGGGATCTTTCCGGACCAGGGCTCGAACCAGTGTCCCCTTCATTGGCAGGTGTATTCTCAACCACTGCGCCACCAGGGACGCCCTGCATTTACTTTTAGATCCAAGGTCTTTGAATAATTTATATGCCTCTCAGTTAGGTTCATGAGATTCTACATGGTAAGAAATATACTTACGTGTCCAATAATAAGTAGTGGAAGGGAAAGAAAACAGGAAAAGTTCCCATTTGAGGTAGGGAAGAAGGGAAATCACCGCGTGGCTGCAGGTTCCTAGCGCATGCACACACACAGCCCCTGGGGCTCCCTGACGGGGAAGTAAAGCTGTTTTAGTTTGTCTTGCCCACAGCCGCAGGTGAGATGAGCACTGGGAGGGCTTCCCTTCTGGAGCTGCACCAGTTCCCTTTTGGTACTGCTTTTCCTGCCTGGGAGGCACCTTGGGAGTTAACAGGCTTGTGGTTCTGCTGGCAAAATATTTACTTTGAAACCGTTCCAGCCTTCCCCTTGACTTGCTTTCTCACAGTTCCATGGTCTAGCAAGCAATGCCAGAGAGCTTGTTGATGTGTGGTCTGTGAGTCCTGACCCTGTTTAGGGGCAGGCCTTACTGCACTGCCCATCTTCTGGTTCTCTGCTTACTGCTTCTTACGGACCTGTTTTTCAGAAACTATAGGCTGCGTGTCGTTCTGCAGAGCAAACCTCCTCCTCACTGCTAGGCTGCATCCCAGTGCATTGCTGTTTAGAATGGCAGTACTTATTATCATTGCTCGGCAGAAAGAGGACTGAAGGAGGTAATGCTGGGGAGAGGCAGTGCAGTGGGGAAAGATTTTCCTGTTCGGACCTGTAGGTGACACTGGGCCACACCTCTCCTATAGTGACAGGAAAACAATAGAGAGTGTCCAACTCCACCTGGCAAGCTCCTGCTTTGATTTTTACTTTCCTTTAGTTCTTCTAAGTCCTAGGGAAAAGGGCCTGGGCCAGCCAGACTGCATTGTCACAAACAGTATGGAGGACGGGCCTCTGGGGTATAACACTAAACGCTATGGCCAGTCAGTCCCAGCAATCCTGGGTCTTTTCCAATACTCAGAAGGGATTCCCCAGGAGTTTGCCATCACAGGGCCAGCTCAGCAGAAACAGAAAAATATGGCCCTGAACTCGTGAATAAGAGCCTGTTTTTAAAACACAGCTGAGCTTCTGGTAGTGCCTAATCAAATAACTAATTCGTTCTTCTTCGTGGTCCTGAACCCAGGCCATGGCAGTGAAAGTGCCAGGTCCTAACCACTGGAGCACGAGGGAACTCCCTAGCCATTTTATTTTTAAGTTGTCTGTACTGGCTATCTTCAGTCTCTCATTCTTCACTCCCTCCCACTCTCCATTACTTTGACCTTTTGCATTGTGCTCTAGTTCACTAATTTGTTCTTCATCTGTGTCTATTCTGCAGTTATGTCTACTCAGTGTTCTTAGTTTCATTTTGTTGCAGGAAGGGGGACCCCTTCCAGGGCCCAAGAGTGGGCCCTTGTCTAACACTTGGAAATGAATTGTCCAAGGAGACACACGTGCTGACAAAGCAAGAGACTTTATTGGGAAGGGGCGCCTGGGCGGAGAGCAGGAGAATAAGGGAACCCCGGATAACTGCTCTACCACATGGCTCACAGTCTCAGGTTTTATGGTGATGGGATTAGTTTCCGGGTTATCTCTGGCCAATCACTCTGACTCAGGCGCATCGCTCAGCCAAGATCAATTCCAGTGAGAAGGATTCTGGGAGGACATGTGGACTGGCTTCTCCTGCCTCCTTTTGACCTTTCCTGAATTCTTCCGGCTGGTGGTGCCTTGTTAATTTTGTGTTCCTTACCAGGACCTCCTGTTTAAGATAACTCATACTAGTAGCTACTATTGGGCCTGGCCAGGGTGGGCGGTTTCAGTCAGTGGTTCCTTTGACAATTTCAGTTACAATATTTAAAAGTTTATTTGTTCTAATCAATTCTTTTTTCACAAAAGCCGACGTTTGCTACATGGGTAAGCCTACTTTTGCTACATGGATCTGTTTAATGATTCTGAAGGTATTAATTATACTTCTTTTAAAAGAACTTTCAGTTTTATTTCCTCGGGAGTTAGTTCTTTTGCGTATTTAGGTCGATGCTTATATTTCAGGGCACGATTTTACTTAACTATTTGGTCATTCTTGGTTGTATTTTTGTCTTTGATTTAACTTTCTTCTGCTAGCATCTGTTATTGTAGCAGCCTCCAGTAATTGTGAGGAAAGGCTGCAAGGCAAAAGGTGTCAATAATGTCTTCTTCTATGAGGAGTGCTCCTTGTTCCTCTCAAGTGTAGCTGGCCACTCAGGACATTACATTGCCCCCTAATTCAAGGACTTACAGTCATTTTTCTTATAGCTGTTAGATGACTCTGCTGGCTGTTATTTGACATAAGCAAGATCAAATGGTTGAAGGGCTCTCAAAACAAGCGGACAGTTGCCCTTTCCCTTGTCTATCTTCAAATTTGCCAAATTTCCAAGCTTAGAGTACCGTCAGAACTGCGTCCACCTTTATGTAACTCCTTCCCTGCATACGTTTTCTTCATCATTTCTATTCCATTAATGATTGCCTCGTTTTTCATTGCTGCTATAGACTTTTTTTTAATATCTTTTTTTTTCCTTTGGTAATTTCTAGAGGTTTGAGCAGTCAGACAGGTATCCCCAGTCTGCTATGTGGATTCCTCCTTTCTCTTCAAATACTGTGCCACTGCAATAAACATCCACATTCCTCCTGAAACTTTTTTCAATCCTTATTTTGCTTCACTTCTTGATTTCTACCTTTTTGGCAGCATTTGGTATGCTTAACCACTTTTTTCTTCTTTAAACACCCTTTTTAATTTCCATGGCAAAGCATGCTTTGAGTCTTCCTCTCCTATTTCCGATACCTCCCTTGTGGTCTCCTGTTCCTCTTAAGTCTTGACCATTAGAGTTTTTTCTAGGCCTTATCTTCTCATGCTACATCCTCCTCTAGGAGGTTCTTTTGGCCACAGTACCATCTATGCACTTATGTATTCAAAATCTGCACCTCCAATTCTTTGGCTCTCTAGAGCTTGAGACTAATAACGTTACCTGACTATTGGACATTTCCACGTGGCTGTCTGTAGGCAGTAAATTCAATATACCTAAAGTTCAACTCATTATCACCCTCTGACCAAACCCCTTCCTTTTTCTATATTCTCTACCGAGTTGCCCGGGTTAGAGAAATAAATATCCTGAATTCACCCTCTCCTGTAACCTTCCTTTCTTGCCTCATACTCTAAGTTATAAAATTCTTTTGCATGTGTCTGCTTCTGTAAGTCCCTATTGCTGGAACCTGTGAGCCACCATTATTTCACTTGGATTTCTACAACATCTTTCTAACTGCTCTCTACCTGCAGTCTTGTCTTTTCAGCCTATTCTTCATTCTGTAGCTATAGACCTTTCTCAAAAGGAAATAGAATCTTGCCATTTCCTGCCTAAAATGCTTTACTAAAAACTGTTTTTTAAAAATAGAATACAAAGTCTTCAACATGGTGACTCATACACTCAGCTTTAATTTATGCAGTCACTCTATTCCTAATTTTCCCCCCCAGGACTTTTCACATTCCTAGCAACACTGCTTCGCGCTTCAACCATCCTGCAGTTGAAGTGTCGTTTCTTCTGGGAACTTTCCCTTGCCTCACACATTAGTGTTGAGTGGTCCTCTTCTTTGCATCCATAGCTCTTGCCTGATTCTACATGGCCCTTATTACCCTGTATTGTAACTGACTTGAATGTGTATCCTCAATAGCACATACCCAATATGAGGGCAGAAAGAGTGTCAGGTACAGGGTTTTACCCCTTAGACCTAGCACACGAACAGGCGCTTGATAAATTCTGAATGAACAAAATAACAACAATATTTACCACATACTTCATAGTACTTGTGTCAGACCCTGTCCTGAGTGCTTTTCATGCTTTAGCTTATTTACTCCTTGCAAGAACCTGGTAAGTTATAGACTGTTATCATTCCCAGTTGACAAATGAAGACATTAAGGTTTAAAGAGGTTAAATCTCAGGCTCAATGGTGCATAGTACATAGTAATAAGTAATTCAATCTGGATATAAATCCAAGTCTCTACTGAGTCCTAAAATGTGAATGCAAGGAAGGAGGGTATTGGCTGGAGAGGAGTATTAACCAGATTTGTATGGGAATAGTGGATAGGGGTACATGGATCCAAGACATTTACTTTATAATTCTTTTACAGTAACTTAAACCAAAGCATCTGCTATAGGCTGAATGTTTGTGTCCCCCCACTTCCAAATTAACCCCCAAGATGATATTATTTGGAGGTGGGGCCCTTGGGAGGTGATTAGGCAAGAGTGTGAAGCTCCTGCAAATGAGACTAGTACCCTTAAAAAAAAAGACCCTAGAGGGCTCCTGCCCCCTTCTGCCATGTGAGGATACAGCAAGAAAATGGCCATCTATGAACCAGGGAGTGGACCTCACCAGACCTTGAATCTTCTGGCACCCTGCTTTTGGACTTCCCAGCCTTCAGAACTATGAGAAATAAATGTTCGTTGTTTAAGCCACCCAGTCTATGTATTCTATTATAGCATCCCAAATGGACTAAGACAGTATCCGAGTTGGTAAAAATCAAGATTAGAAAACAGTTACCCCAAGCCTTCTTCAGATACCCAGGAATCTACTTAAAACAGGCTGTCTGAAATGTCTTCAAATGAAGACATCTGAACATTGAAACATCTGTAATTGTTGCCTGATTTTTTAAACCTTACGTTATGCTTAGGTATCAAAAATGTGTATAGAAATTTATCAATAAGAATATTCATTTCAGTGTTGTGAAATCAGAAAGAACCTTAAGTTTCTAAAAAGGCAGTTGACTCAGTTTTTTCCTATGACCGTGATGTAATACTGTGTAGACATTAATGAAGATGATGGGGAAGGTAATTAATGACGTAGATATTCATGACATAATTAATGGGGGATGAGCAAATTATAGAACAATATGCGTAGAGGTTCTTTCAGATGAAATTGAATCAGTAATTAAACAACAACAACAACAGAAACTCCCAACAAACAAAAGCCTAGGACCGGATGGCTTCACAGGTGAATTCTACCAAACATTTAGAGAAGAGTTAACACCTCTCCTTCTCAAGCTATTCCAAAAAGTTGCAGAGGAAGGAATGGTTCTACACTCATTCTTTGAGGCCAACATCACTCTGATACCAAAACCAGACAAAGCTATCATTAAAAGAATTACAGAATAGTGTCACTTATGAATGTAGATGCAAAACTCCTCAACAAAATGTTAGCAAGCCAAATCCAACAATACATTAAAGGGATAGTATCCCATGATCAAGTGGGACTTGTCCCAGGGATGCAAGGATGGTTTGGTATCCACAAATCAATTAATGTGATACACATTAACAAGTTAAAGAATAAAAAACATATGATCATCTCAGTAGATGGCAGAAAAAGCTTTTGACGAAATTCAACATCCATTTATAAAAACTTTCCAAAAAGTGGGTATAGAGGGAACACACTTCAACATAATAAAGGCCATGTATGATAAGCCCACAGCTAACATCATACTCAATGGTGAAAAACTGAAAGCATTCCCTGTAAGATCAGGAGCAAAACAAGGATGCCCACTCTTGCCACTTTTATTCAACATAGTATTGGAAGTCTTAGCCACAGTAATCAGGGAAGAAAGAGAAATAAAAGGAATCCAAATTGGAAAGGAAGAAGTAAAACTGTCACACAGTTTGCAGATGGCATCATACTATACATAGAAAATCCTAAAGACACTACCAAAACCTTACTAGAGCTCATTAATGAATTCGGTAAAGTTGTAGGATACAGAATTAATGTACGGAAATCTGTTGCATTTCTATGCAGTAACAACAAACTATCAGAGAAATTAAGGAAACCATCCCATTTACAGTCACATAAAAAAGAATAAAATACCTAGGAATAAACCTACCTAAGGAGACAAAAGACCTGTACTCAGAAAACTATAAGACACTGATGAAAGGAATTGAATATGACACAAACAGATGGGAAGATATATTATGTTCTAGGATTGGAAGAATTAATATTGTTAAAATGACCATACTATCCAAGGCAATCTCCAGATTCAGTGCAATCCCTATCAAAATACCAATGACGTTTTTCTCAGAACTAGAACAAATAATTTAAAAATATGTATGAAAGCATAAAAGACCCTGAATATCCAAAACAATCTTGAAAAAGAAGAACAGAGCTGGAAGAATCATGCCCCCTGACTTCAAACTATACTACAAGGCTACAGTAATCAAAACAGTATGGCACTGGCACAAAAACGGAAACATAGACCAATGGAACTGAATAGAGAGCCCAGAAATAAACCCATGCACTTATGGTCAATTAATTTAGGACAAAGGAGGCAAGAATATACAATGGAGAAAGACTCTTCTGTAAGTGGTATTGTGAAAACTGGACAGCTACATGTAAAAGAATGAAATTAGAGCATTTTTTCACACCATACACAAAACTAAACTCAAAATGTATTAAATACCTAAATGTAAGATCATAAACTATAAAACTCCTAGAAGAAAACATAGGCAGGACACTCTTTGACATAACTTGTAGCAGTATTTTTTTGGATCTGTCCCCTAAGGCAAAGGAAACAAAAGCAGACGTTAAAAAATGGGACCTAATTAAACTTAAAAGCTTTTGCACAGCAAAGGAAACCATTGGCAAAATGAAAAGCAACCTATGGAATGGAATGGGAGAAAATATTTGCAAATGATATGACCAACAAAGAGTTAATTTCCAAACTATATAAATAACTCTTAGAACTCAACATCAGAAAAACACACAGCCCAATTTAAAAAATAGGCAGAAGACCTGAATAAACATTTTTCCAAAGGAGACATGCAGATGACCAAAAGGCACATGAAAAAATGCTCAGCATGGCTAAACATCAGAGAAATGCAAATCAAAGCCATGAGGAGACAGCACTTCACACCTGTCAGAATGGCTACCATCAGAAAGACCACAAATAACAAATGTTGACAAGGTTGTGGAAATAAGGGAACCCTTGTACACTGTTGGTGGGAATGTAAATTGATGCAGCCACTATGGAAAACAGTAATGGAGGTTCCTCAAAAAACTAAAAATAGAACTACCATATAATCCAGCAATTCCACTCCTAGGTATATATCCTAAGAAAACAAAAATAGTCATCTGAAAAGATACAGGCACCCCAATGTTTATAGCAGCATTGTTTACAATAGCCAAGATATGGAAGCAAGCTAAGTGTCCATCAACAGATGAATTGATAAAGATGTGTGTCTGTGTGTATATATACACACACACACACATATATACATACATATACACACAATAGAATACTAAGCCATAAAAAATGAAATTTAGCCATTTGCAACAACATGGATGAACTTGGAGAGTGTTACGCTTAGTGAAATAAATCAGAGAAAGATAAATACTGTATGTTATCACTTACATGTAAAATAAAAAAAAATAAACTAGTGAATATAACAAAACATAAATAGACTCACAGATACAGAGAACAAACTAGTGGTTACCAGTAGGGAGAGAGAAGAGGAAAGGGGCAATGTAAGTATAGGGGATTAAGAAGTACAGACTATTATGTATGAAACAAACTACAAGGATGTATTGTACAGCACAAGGAATATAACCAACATTTTATAATAAGTATAAATGAAGTATAATCTTTAAAAATTGTGAATCACTGTGTTGTACACATGAAACTTATTTAGTATTATAAATCAACTATACCTCAATAAAAAGTAAATTTAAAAAAGAAGTTAAATGCTTATACAAAGGATAAGCCACAAAATATAAACAGTGATATTTTCAAAACATTAATATTTGAGGGGCTTCTTGCTTTTTTGTGATTTTTCTGAATAATTTCTGAAGTTAAAAAGTGAAACATTTCTTTTGTCATCATAAAAAATGTAGTTACATCTTTTCAGAAACATTTATTTGGATAAAGCAAAAATTTACATAATTGTTCTTATTAAATGAGATCTTAAGTCTTTTGAAAAATTATGATTTTAATGAATTAATATGGTAATTGAAGTGATTAATTAAAGATTAAACTTAAAATATCAGAATGGGGCCTAATGATTAACTTACAGTGAAAATAAAATGAAATCTAATGTTGAGCCTTTTATTCTTCAAACTTTTCTTGATCTACTTGATTGGTGTGTCTTATAGCACAGGTGAGGTAATGATGGTAGCAATGGGCAGGTGGCCTGCTGACAGTTGTGAGAAAAGTTGCAGAGGCAGTTCTTCTGTGCTAAAGGAATCTCTTCGCCCACCCTGCATGTTGTGTCTTAACTAGATAGCCCAACACTGCCCACTAGTGGTTTGTAGAAAAAGTATCGATGCTAATAAAGGGCAGGTGTTTTTTATAGGCTTTATTACACCTAAGACTTTCAAATTATAATGAAATATTTTTCTGCCTGTAGAGCTTTATAATTCATAAGAAGCAGCCTCTTCATTTTACAGATGAGAAAACTGAGAGGTTAAATGAATAGCTATAGATCCCAAAGCTAGATAGTGATATAGATGCTAGAACATGGGACTCCAGTGTCCATAGCCAACGTAATTTCTGCCAAGCAGAGCTGCCATCTAAGTTAGATTGCTGATATCCTAAAAGTTTGAGGTATTTGTAAAACAGTGTCCTGAGTTGTGGACTCAGTTATGCATAGGAAGCTCATAGCTCCTCATTATTTTAAACTATCTCCTAACTTTGCATGATGATTTGTGGTACCTTGGGTTTAGAATAGCCTTTGAATCTTGGGGACTCTGTTTATGTATTCCAGTTAGACAAGATGTGCAGATGATTAAAACAGCACTCAGATGTCTTGTTATTGCTGATGAGGTAAAGCTGGCACATGAAAGATGAACTTTCTGGAAATGGACTCCTTGTCCCTAATAGCAACGGTAACTGGAGGATCTAATATCATTTCTTGCAGACACGTTTTCACTCCTAAAAGGGCATGTTATTTCTTGAGTTAAGGCTTGTGTGGAATTATTGTGGTTCCAGTTTCATAATCTCCTGATCCCCCAAAGGTAGAATTGTGGCCTTTGTGTTGTACATCTTTCTTTTGGAATAGGCAGCAAGTGAAACCACAAAGTGTTAACGAATGAGATGGTGAGACAGATAAGTCAACAATTTGACAGGATGTGTCTATTTGCACATCTCTTCATTTAGTCTTACTCATTTCCCCTGCCAACAGCATTTAGAAATGGGAGCACTTTACTTGATTAACTAATTTGCAAGTCTGTGACTAGAGGGAGAACTCATCTGGATTTTGAACTGACTTGTATCAGTTCACAGAAATGAGAGTCAGATTTGGGATTAATGCCTCTAGGTGGTGCCTGTGACCTACATTTGGATTTGGCAACTTTGTCAGAGGCAGAGGAAAAACACTGCAGGGGAGAAGGGGCTTTTGTGGGTGAGTGAGTGTGTGTGTGTGTGTGTGTGTGTGTGTGTGTGTGTGTGTGTGTGTCCTACTTTGCAAGCTCTGTGGGGAGGCAGTGTTAAAGACCAAAAGGAGCTTGGGGACCCTCTATAGTTATTCAGTTCTCATTTTGCCAGTTCCCTTTGTTTTCTCCGGTTTTAGAGAGAGAGTTCACAAAACTGATACAAATAAGAGTATGAAATTCAGGAAGAAAATCTGGAATTTTAAAATCTCATGACAAACAGTTTATGTTTTCAGGAGGAGTGATGAAATGACTCTTTCATGTGTATATTAGCGTATAACAGTTGTGTAACAAGCATATACAGAAGGCATTCTGTTAGAATTCTAATCTTTCTCTCTGATGTTTATGCACAGCCTGTTTTTTCCTCTTCTTTTGTATTTCAGCCCTGGAGTATATAGAATATCCACTGTTTTTGGCTTGTCAAGGTTAATTTGATCACTCAAGTGTATTTTTCCAGTTGACATCCATGTATTAGTTTAGAAAGCAGAGCTGCAAGGACCTTTAGAGATCAGCAAGGAACTGAGTTTCCAGATTTTTGGTTTTCAAGATCAATAACCTTTTCAAGCAGAGACAGTCTATTCACATCCTGGGTCACATAATCTGTAATTAACAGAGCCTGAATTGAAGCCTGGGTCAACCAGTCTCCAAACTGAACTATCTTTTTGCTATTATACACTCAGAAAAAAAATTTTTTTTCAGCGGATTTTCAATGATTTCATAGACCCCAAATTTGGAGGTCAGTTTTGGGTTGGCAATGTATTACTTAGTGAGGACATTCAAGCCACCCCTAAAATCATGTCACCACTGCTTCATAGAGGGAGGAATATTTTAACACCAGATGGGTAAGAAGATTTGATCTCAGAATCAATGGCAATCTTTTATTTTAGTAACTTAATTTCATGTAAGAAATTAAATTTCTTGGGACTTCCCTGGTGGCACACTGGTTAAGAATCCACCTGCCAATGCAGGGGACACGGGTTTGAGCCCTGGTGCAGGAAGATCCCACATGCCACAGAGCAACTAAGCCCGCGAGCCACAACTACTGAGCCCACGTGCCACAGCTACTGAAGCCTGTGTGCCTAGAGCCCGTGCTCTGCAACAAGAGAAGCCACCACAGTGAGAAGCCTGCACACCACAACAAAGAGTAGCCCCTGCTCGCAGCAACTAGAGAAAGCCTGCTCGCAGGAACAAAGACCCAACGCAGCCAAGAATAAATAAAATTAAATAAATAAATTTATTAAAAAAAAGAAACTAAATTTCTTACATGATTTCTACATTGTTCATTTCGCCTAGGACAGATGAGCTCCTCTTAGTTTGTTGGTGGTCCAAGAGCTGCATTAGAGAATCACTGATCTATGACAATCTCTTCCATTTTTCAAAAGGAGAAACTGAGGCCCAAATAAATTGATATGTTTCAGGTCATATGTCCAGTGAGTAGCAGAGAACTGAGTCTTCCTTGTTAGTTTCAATAGTTAGGAACATGGATAGTTTTCTCACACTCTTCTCTTTTCAGCTGTTGCTGAGTGAAGGACACACACAAAAGCAAAGAAGCAACAGTATATGGCAGGCAGAAAGTAGGTCCCATAATGAAATTTTCAATTCTGTGTCATTATGGCACTTTGATTTTCTGTCAGATCCATTTCATTTCTTTTCTTTCCTTCGTTGTGTTTTGTTTTTATTTATTTCCCCCCAGCTTTTTTTTGTTTTTTGTTGTTTTTGGCTGTGTTGAGTCTTCGTTGCCGCGCACGGGCTTTCTCTAGTTGTGGTGAGCGGGGGCTACTCCTCGTTGCAGGACATGGACTTCTCATTGCAATGGCTTCTCTTGTTGTGGAGCATGGGCTCTAGGTGCGTGGACTTCAGTAGTTGCAGCGCGTGGGCTCAGTAGTTGTGGCGCATGGGCTTATTTGCTCCGCAGCATGTGGGATCTTCCCAGAACAGGGATCGAACCTGTGTTCCCTTCATTGGCAGGCAGATTCTTAACCACTGCACCACCAGGGAAGTCCCTCGTGTATATCTTAATTATCAGATATATTCATTATTAATCAGATATATTAATTATCTGCCCACAACTGTCTGCAAGGGAGATTAGAAAGTGGTCTTCTAGTTGAGTATATGGTCTTCAAGAAAGCAAGAGAAACTGAAATCAGATTGGCAACTAGCAGTTTCTCTTACATATAAGAACTACGGAATGCAACTTTTATATCTGAAGTAGGCATGCAGTAAATGAGTCAAGCTCAAATTGTGTCATGATAATAGCAGAAAATGAGATGGACATAGGGGCGTATTCACTTGACAGTTATGTTGTAACCTGCTATTAAATCTTGCCATTGGGATTACGTAATAATGATTAAAAAACAAACTTCTTATTGCATTTGTTTTTGAAACGAATACTTGAATGTCTCCTATATGCCAGGCAATGTTTAGATGCTTGAGATATACCAGTAAACCAAGATTCTTGCCTTTGTGGAGCTTATATTCTAACAGGGGTATATAGACAATGAACAATAAATAAAATACCTTCCAGAAATCTTAGAGAAATAGGTATTTAGTGCTTGGCACCCCTGTATACTCCTTCCTTTAATGAAAAGCCATCTTTTAAACTTGTTTCCAATTTACAAAATTTGCTCTTATTTTACTTTGACCTTTCAAATCCACATAGGTGAGATTTACAGCTTTTGTATTTCATTTTTTAAAATATTTATTTATTTATTTATTTTTGGCTGCACCATGTCTTAGTGTGGCATGTGGCACCTTTGTTGTGGGATGAGGGATCTTTTTTGTTTTTTGGTATTTTTAGCTGCAGCATGTGGACTTCTTAGTTGTGGCATGCGGACTCTTAATTGCAGCATGCATGCAGGATCTGTTTCCCCAACCAGGGGTAGAACCTGGGCCCCCTGCATTGGGAGCATGGAGTCTTACCCACTGGACCACCAGGGAAGTCCCCAGCTTTTGTATTTTAGACCCTCTTTGGTCACCTCTGCTATTTTCGTTATGCTAGCTTAATAAAATGAACTGAATTACCTGCCAGCAAAATTGTCTGGTTCTAAAATCTTTTATTAGAGGTAATTAGTTGATAACGTTCAATTTCTTCCAAGCTTATTGATCTTTTCATGTTTGGTATTTTTCTTGAGTTTTTGTTATATATATACTTCCTATCAACCTTTTATTTCATTGAGATTTTGGAATTTATCAGCACAGACTTGTAGATAGTAATTATTTAGTTTCAGAAAAATCCCTATCTCTTTTTTCATTGTAAGGCCCTTCCTGACCCTGGGACTTAAGTATGAGACCATAGGGGCAGGATTGGAAGACAGTCTCAGAGACTGACGTTGGGCTCTACTCATATGCTCTTCTTTCATCATCTGTGAACAAATGCATGATAAAAGTAGGTTACTTTATTAGTCAGAAATTAAGTTATTATAGAAAAGAAGTGGTTTGCTTGTTCTCCTGTATTTGTAGACTATGGCTTCTATCTGCTACTGTTCCACAGCTAGTTTTTGATTAGATGAATGACTTCTTTTCCAGGAAGCTCTCCAGTTCCTCCTACAAATAATACCCTAGACCAGATCCAGGTTCCCCCTTTTCAGACAATCCCAGGTATGTCTGTGTCCTAGAATGTGATCTTTCAAGCTGAGCTCTATATGACATATATTGGAGCTCCTCAGTGTGGCTCCAGATTGAAAAATTATCAGTATGCAGAAGCTGGATTGGAATCAGTGTAAAGAAGAATTTTTAATAAATCTTATCCCAAGTTAGAATGGGCTTCTTTGGATGGTTACACTCTCGTCACTGGAGGTATCGGAAAATTGATCAAATGTTCATTCAGTGAATGTTTAGAAGGGACTCAAGCCTTTGAGGGAAGCAGTTCAACAGGGTAGTAGTCTCATCCTGTCCTGAGAGTCTGTGATTGTATTCCTTGGAATCTCCCACAGTGCACAGTTAGGTGCCTTGTCACTGAGTGAACAGGGAGTCAAAATTAATAAACTAAAAGTAATGTCCAACAATACTTCAGTGTTACGGGAAGCAGAGAAACAAACCTGCATGATGAAATCTGGCCCAGGCTGTTTCTTGGGTATAGAGAGCCCATAGAAACTGTAAGTAAATGCTACTGCTGATGTTAATAGTGTTAAAAAATAAAATTCACCTGAGTAATTTAAAGATCAAATTGGCTTGATTCAACAATTCATGAATTGGGCAGCATCCCACCTAGCAAAGAGAAAGGAACTCCCAGGAGCTGTACAAAATGGAAGGTTTTTAAAGACAGAAAGGGGGTGGGACAAGGAAGTCATAAACAAAAGAAAGGATTTTTTCAGGTAAGATCACCTTCCTTTGGGGGAAGAGTGGGGTCTGTCATGCAGATTACCTTGTGTTGATCAGGTGATTCCAGATTGACTGCTAAAGGTCACATTCCTGGGAGAGGTTGAAACTGCAATTAAGTCTTGGTTTGCTGAAGTGGGGCTCAGCACAAGTGATCTATTTGGGACCTGTTATTTCTTTTTAAACAATACTAATCATAGTAACCATGATGATAACTGCCGTCAACTGAGCACATACATATTGATAGTCTATAGCAAGCATTTTGTCTATGATGCTTTATTTATAGTTCACAAGGGCTCTGTGAAATAGACATCATTTGCCCCATTTAATGAACCGGTGCCCCTTTTTTTTTTTTTTTTTTTGCGGTACGCGGGCCTCTCACTCTTGTGGCCTCTCCCGTTGCGGAGCACAGGCTCCGGACGCGCAGGCTCAGCGGCCATGGCTCACGGGACCAGCCGCTCCGCGGCATGTGGGATCTTCCCGGACCGGGGCACGAACCCGTGTCCCCTGCATCGGCAGGTTGACTCTCAACCACTGCGCCACCAGGGAAGCCCCCCATTTTTAAAGGTAAGGAAACTGGGTAAATTAGAGCATTTCAAGAGTTGTGTATGCAAATCAATTGTAGGAGTGCCCCCCTATGATCATCTTAGCCCTAGAGGTGGGTAGGAAGAGCATGAGGCACCTGGATTTCCAGGCCAGTCACCTTTGACCAAGTGCACCTAGCCCCAGTGTGCTGTAGAAATATTATAATTCTCTATGCCTACCATGATGTGAAAATTGGGAAGCACATCAAGTTACCTATCCAAGGTGACAAGCCTCAGATAGGGCCCAATTAGAGATCGAAACCGAGGTCTGTATGACACTAGAGCTCATTTTCTTTCCACTATACCTCACTGTCTTTGAAGATCTGAGAAGCGATGGGTCAGAAATGTCAAGTCCTTCAGATGGAAGCAGAGGGAGGCAGTAGAAGATGGCTAATTCTGTAACATGGGTTTCAGACAGAAGATGTAGATTTGAACACTTCAGCACCTCTAGGGCTGGTACATGATGTACACTAGCATGAGGTTAAGATTGAGAGCTCTGTTGTCAGCCTGCCAGGATTTAAAACCAGACTCCATCACTTACTGGCTGTTTGACTTTGGGAAAATTACTCCGCTTCTCTGTGCTTCAGGCTTTTCATTTGCAAAATAAAGAATAATTTATTGAATGATTCAACAAATATTTGCTGAGAGACTTCTATGTGTTAGGCACTGTTTTAGGGTCTGAAAATGCAGCAGTGAATAAAGTACTTGATCTTTGAGTTTATCTTACTTGGAGTTCTTCAGCTTCTTGGGTGAATAGATTAATTTTTTCCTCAACTTTATTAAGATATAATTGAATATAACATTGTGTAATTTTAAGATGTACAATACAATGTGTTGATTTGATAAACTTATATATGACAATGTGGTCACCATGGTAGCATTAGCTAACACCTCCATTACATCACATAATTACCATTTCTTTTTTGTGGTGACAACATTTAAGATCTATTCTCTTAGCAACTTTAAAGTGTATAGTACAGTATTATATTACACTTATGGTACAATATGTATAAGTGATATCCATATATGTGACATCATGCAGTATTTGTCTTTCTCTCTCTGACTTATTTCACTTAGCTAATGTCCTCAAGGACTATCCATGTGTTCACAAATGCCAGGATTTTCTTTCTCATGACTGAATAATATTTTATTGCATATATGTAAATACCATATCTTTTTTAACCATTCATCCATTGATAGACACTTAAGTTGCTTCCATAGCTTGCCTATTGTAAACAATGTTGCAATGAACATGAGGGTTCATATATCTCTTTGGAATCTTGTTTTTATTTCCTTTGGATATACTCAGAAGAGGGATTGCTAGATCGTATGGTAGTTCTTTTTTTAATTTTTTGAGGAAGCTCCATACTGTTTTCCATAGTGTCTGTGCCAATTTACATTCCTGTCAACAGTGTGTGTTTTGTTTTCTCCACATCCTCAACAATACTTGTTATCTCTTGTCTTTTTGATGATATCCATTCTAACACATGTGAGGTAATATTTTACTGTGGTTTTGATTTGCATTGCCCTGATGATTATTGATGGTGAGCATCTTTACAGGTATCTGTTAGTCATTTGTATGTGTTCTTTGGAAAAACGTCTGTTTAGTTTCTCTACGCATTTTTATCTGTTATTTATTTATTTATTTTTGGCTGTGTTGGGTCTTTGCTGTGCACAGGCTCTCTCTAATTGCAGTGAGTGGGGGCTACTCTTCGTTGCGGCGCACGGGCTTCTCATTGTGGTGGCTTCTCTTGTTGCAGAGTACAGGCTCTAGGCACGCGGGCTTCAGTAGTTGTGGCATGTGGGCTCAGTAGTCATGGCTTGTGAGCTCTAGAGCTCAGGCTCAGTAGTTGTGGTGCACGGACTTAGTTGCTCCGTGGCATGTGGGATCTTCCTGGGCCAGGGCTCGCAGAATTGCATTGGCAGGCAGATTCTTAACCACTGCGCCACCAGGGAAGCCCCATCTACTCATTTTTAAATTGGATTTTTTTAATGTTATTGATTTGTATAAATTCTTTACATATTTTGGTTATTAACCCCTTATCTGATATATGGATTGCAAATATTTTCTCGTGTTTCATAGATTGCCTTTTCCTTTTGTTGATTGTTTCTTTTGCTGTGCAGAAGCTTTTTAGTGTGAAGTAGTCCCACATGTTTATTTTTGCTCTTGTTACTTGTGTTTTTTGTGTCGTGTTAAAAAAAATCATTGCAAAGAGCTATGTCAAGGAGCTTTTCCCCTATGTTTTCTTCTAGGAGTTTTACAGTTTCAGGTCTTACATTTATGTTTTTAACCCATTTTGAGTTAATTTTGGGGTTATAAGGTAGAGGTCCAATTTCTTTTTTTTTTGTAAGTGGTTATCCAGTTTTCCCAACAACATTTATTGGAGAAACTTTTTTTTTTCCATATGAGTGAGTGTTCTTTGGCTCCCTTGTCAAATATTAGTCGACTGTTAGATGAATTTTTTATATCATATTTGCTAAGTTGTTAAGTTGTTGTGCTAAGTTGTGCTTAGCAACAATGTGCTAAGTTGTTGGCCACTATTTATTCACACTTTTTTTCTGCCACTTTCTCTTTATTCTCTCCTTCTGTGACTTCCACTGTGCATATATTTGATAGCTTGGTGGTTTTCCACAGGTATCTGAGACTCTGTTCATTTTCTTCATTCCTTTTTCTTTCTGTTTCTTGCCTAGTTAATCTCAATTGACCTGTTTTCTGATTCTTTCTTCTGCCAGTTCTGTTATGAAAAAGCAGCAGAGAGTAATGTTGGAGTGGGCACTACTTTAGCTAGAGTACATATGGAAGGCCTCTGAGGAGATGACATTTGAGTTGAGACTTGGTCATGGTTAAAGAACTGTTTCCTAAAGATGGTGGGCTGTTCTCAGACTGAATTGTAGACTCTGCTTCCATAAGTTGGAGCAGGGGATTGATCCTTCCCTGAGGATCTCCATAGATGAATACATTTGATGGAAATTTCTGTGTTCCTACTTGAGCTCTCCAGATATGCAATACAAATAAATGTTGTAGTTCTGAGGGCTTTATTTTTTTTAAATAACTCATTGCCAGTTGTTCTAAAACACCTTGCATTTGCAAAGGAAACTTTATTATTTAGACAGGCTTGAATTTTCTTCGTGGAGAAGTGGGAGGACTTAATTACAGTTTCAACACACATAGGCATGCTTGGAGCAATTCAGAAGGAAGTCAAAGAATTTAGAGAATTTCAGCCAAGGTGCTTATTCCATCTTAATAATGTTGTGACTTGATGTTTATTTACCCCTAAATATTCTCATAAGTATCAGGTAATTGGGCTCTATTCTATGTCCTGAAGGCCAATATTCCTGAACTTGGTGAAACCAACTGCAAAAATGAATTCCAAAAATGGAATCTCTCCATGGAAAATGTGTTGCTTCCAGCCCTTGGTATTTTCACCTAAGGCCTGTTGGCACCTGTTCTCTGGCCAGCTGAAACAAGCATGCTGTGCTACATAAAGGCAGTTTCTATGGAAACCTGAACCCAAAAGGTATTGGGGCTTTGAAGATCAAGGCAACACCCTGAATTGTTTGGAGAGCCCAGTGAAAGTTTCAGAACTTTATTGTTCTCCACAGAAAACATTACACCTAAGACTTTAAAATGTTTTCTTCTCCAGGTTCATTAGAGATATGTGTACAAGATAGAAGTTTCTAGTTTGCTTGTGAATTTATCTGTTCTAATTATTTTACCAGCTATTTTACAACATGTATCTCTGCCATAAAGAAAATTATCATCTTCCATTTTCCCTTCTTATCTTTGTTTTAATAAATATGTGAAGCTGTAAGACACAAAGAATATGCTGAGCTTGTAAATTTGGAAGCAGATAATGATTCCTCCTTTTCATAACTCATGGATAACCTATTCAGTATATCATCTTTTTCACACACCTTAAAAAATATGTACAAATGACCACATTGCCAGATGCACACACAGCTGAATTGCAGTTGTGCCTGTAAAGCTTCTTTTTTTTAATTAATTTATTTATTTTTGGCTGTGTTTGGTCTTCGTTGCTGTGTGCTGGCGGCGAGCGGGGGCCGCTCTTTGCTGCGGTGCGCGGTCCTCTCACTGCGGTGACTTCTCCTGCTGCAGAGCACGGGCTCTAGGCACGTGGGCTTCAGTAGTTGTGGCACACGGGCTCAGTAATTGTGGCTCTCGGGCTCTAGAGCTCAGGCCCAGCAGTTGTGGCGCACAGGCCTAGCTGCTCCGAGGCATGTGGGATCCTCCCAGGCCAGGGCTCCAACCCGCGTCCCCTGCATTGGCAGGCGGACTCTCAACCACTGCGCCACCAGGGAAGCCCTGAAGCTTTTGACTTACAGTAGTGTTCCCTCACATAAGTGTAATCTTTAAACTGATTCCTTGTTTAGTACTTATAACACAAACCCTGTTATCACAACCTTAGCAGAAATTAAAGTACAAGAAAATATTTTCCCATGAATGTGTTTTCCCAAGAGTACATTTTGTGTTTATTTTAGGCATGTTTAGACATGTTTCTTCAAGTTCCCATTTTATAAAAGCTCTGATGAATAACAGTGCTGCATATTCTTCCTGGTTGTTGGATATTGTCAAGAAAAAATATCTGAATTTACCACATTTATCTGTGGGCATTTGTATTCTTGATTTCAAGGGCCATTGTAGAGTTGGCTAGATATATTATGATTAGTTATTCAAATGCATCATATTCACCATGAAGTAATGAAATGAAGACTAGGTATGTTACACCAGACTTACAATTAATCTGTGCACATGAAATATGGAGAAAGGGAATGGTACAATTTAACCTTTCATGACCTTTACTTCTCAGAGATGTCCAGAACCAAAGTAGTAAAGCTACCTTGACTGTATTTACTGGAGTCTAGTTTTTTCAACATTCCTGTAGGGAGAAGTTGCTTTTTTCCACCTTGCAGAAACATTCCTTCTCTGTTCCTTCTCTTTGGGACAGTTCCACTTTGTCCCAGCTCCCTTTCCAGGCAAGTTCTACATGTTTCCTTTACTTCTCGCTCTTGCTTTTATCCTTCATCTGTAGAGAATCAGTTGCCCATTTGCCAGAATCTTCTCTCATTATAGCTCTACTTTTTCCTTCCCCTACCATGAAGTAAGGACATTTGACTCAGCATTGTGGTATACCTTTATCTGGAATTTTAACTTCTCTCTATGCAAAGCATTGTATTTCAATAGTGAGCTATAACTAGGGTTTAAATCAAACTGGCAAACAGTCTGTCATTTAATACACAGAATCATAGGATGAAAAGGTATAGAAGGGACTTTTGGAGAGTGTTTATCAGTATTTTGCCTTAATTTTCCAATAAGCGATTTCTAACACAGAGAAAAAGGACCCTATTCACCAGATGTCTGGAGGTATAGAGATAGTTCCCCTCAGAATGAGCATAGTATGTCTTTGATCCTGCAACTTTGAAACCGACTCCAAGTTATATCTTTACTTATTTTCTAATAAATGTTCTAAATTACTTACCAATGAGTACAGTGGTCCCTATTTATCTTTCCCCTTTATGTAGCACTTAGTACATGTCCAATGTAAAATATGTAGACTGGACAATTATATCCTATAGTAAATGAGTGAAGTGACACCATGAAATGTAAGGAGATTTGCTTAAGATCACCGTGGTAGAATCAGCAGAGAATTCAGGGCCAGTGACTTCCAGCCCAGTGGGTTTCCCATCAATCTCTGACAGATGTTTCAGCCTGATGTCTTTTCCACATGGGTTCCTGGAAACTAGGGCTTCTGGAAGTTAGGAAAATCTGGAACATGACTGACCCCATTTAACCTGGTTTCTGTGCTATTTAAGTAAACCTAGAAAACTGCTCTAAGAGTAATGTACCTCTACATATGCCTCTGACAGCAGCCTAGCTCAAAGGGGGAGTTGTGAGGATATGTGTGTGTGTGTGTGTGTGTGTGTGTGTGTGTGTATGAGACAGTGGATAAATGAGGGGTGAGTGGTAGTAGTGGGAGCAGTGGTGGGTAGCTTTCAACAGTAGATCGTCATATTTTCCCATTTCCTGAAACCACAGCTGTTTCCTGAAGCCCATTAGTCCGGTTTAGGCTTCAGGCGGCTGGAGGAAAGCATTATTTAGTGAGTGCTGTAGAAGTTGATTCTTGTGGAACCCATGAGAGTTAGATCTTGCTGTTGTGAAAATTTTCATAGGATTTTGAATTTTCAGAGACATTTTGTACTTTGCTTGTGAGCTTGATATAAATAGTCTCGTTCTCTGTCTCCCAGATAAAATCCATGGATAAAAAGAACTTCATCTCTTCCCTATGGAAGATACAAAATATATTTGAGTGACTGAATGGATAAATCTTTGTAAATGATCATTACTCAAATTTACATTGCCATTTTCATGAAAAAGGGGGAAATTTTGCTATTTTAAACTAAATTGAAGAGTAGAGGAAGGTAATACTATGTCCATTGAAAGACTATAACAGAAATAAAATGTACATACTCTAATCAGTCAAGCAGAAATAAGAGAAAACCTGTGTTACTTCCTCTCATTGGTGAGATTAGAAAATTCTGACTCCTCTCTTTGGTCAGGTGAACTATTCCTGGTTATTAAGTGAATGCATTCACCAAACAGTCACTTCACAGGACACCTTCTTGGTGCCAGCCACTCAGGTGAAAGTCGGGAATACAAAAATGACGAAGGTCATTTGAGTCCCAAGTTTCTTACAGTCCAGTGGAAAGACAACTGCATGAATAATTAACCAGAGTATAATTAACAAATTTTATGCTAGTGATATAAACCAGAAGAGGGATTGTGTTGATATTATCTTGGGATGTTAAGGAGGGTTTCACTGAGAAGATAAGTTGAAATGCAAGGACGTATAAACAGTTTTTTCCAGTCATAGAAGGGGAAAAGGAATTGTAGAAGGAGGAAAGCAAAGGTCAGGCAATGGATGGATGTGGGAAAGTGCCATGTGTGATCTCTTGGGAAAATGAAAGGAGACAAGGTAAGTGCAGGTCAGATTGAGAAGGGCATTCATGGCATGGCATGCCCACGTGGACATGGGAGCCAACCCAACTTTCAGCCAAGAAATCGCTGACTGGATAAGGGCTCTTTGAAATGACATCTCTGATAGGAACTCATAGAATTGATTGGGTGGTGGGTGGTATGAGAAGATGGGAGAGGAGGAGTGCCATCTAACTCTGTAAGTCCTTTCTTCATACAGATTCAAAAAAATGTTGGTAAAAATACAGCCAGGTTTCAGAAAAGCTAATTACATCTCTGATTGGTGGCCAAGGCAACAGTAAATACAGATAAAAAGAAGTTGCATGCAATGAGAAAGAGAAGGGTAGTTCCAGGAATTGTGTGAGGAAAGAATAAAAAGCTCTTTAAAAGGAGACATTCAGAAAGCAATTTGTCTGACGTTGTAGGGATGTTGGAAGCAGTTAAAATATTATCTTTAGCCCAGTAGAGAGGAATGAGAGAGCACAGAGAAGGAATATCCATATTATGTATTTATTTATTTATTCCACATGATTTAATTTAAATGAAAAAATATCTTGATAAGAAACTTAAATAAAATAGACATACCCCCTGCCCCCACACACTCACACTCCTCAACTGCCAGCATCCGGCACCAGAATGGTACATTTGTTAAACTGATGAACCTACATTGAAGTATTATTAGCACCCAAAGCCCATATTACAGTTTAGTCTTGGTGTTGTATCTTCTGTGGGTTTGGACAAATGTGTGATGTCATGTATCCACCATTATAGTGTCTTACGGAATAGTTTCACTGCCCTAAAAATCCTCTGCACTTTTTAAAACATTTTAATAATTACATTTTTAAAGAAACGTGTGATATACATGTTACATGTATATAAAAGATTAGAATTAAATTCAACAGCATGTTTTAAGAGTGCTGACTGTGTCTTATAGATTCAGATTTCCTGCTTGCTCACAGGGTGTACTACTATCCTTTCCTGTCATCTGGCCTTTTACTAGATTACTCCAGGCCCACTGGGCATGTTTCATTTCATCATTAGGCCTAAATAATGGTGAAATAAGATTACTTGTGTCAGGAGACAGTTCCTTTTTTCATGAAAATTTACAATAAAATATGTGGGTGAAGAGACTTCACTTAACTCCACCCAGGAGCAGTGAAATAAACATGTGAGCGACGTCTAAATAATTTCAACATGTCCATATTCCTGTTGGAAGAGGCCAGTCATTTAGAGCCCCAGGTGCTCATATCACCCATACTTCCAGACCCTGCAGCAGTAGTGTGAATAAGTTAAGAAATTGCAGCACAACCAACTGCAGCAAAGCAGCTGCAGTAGGGTGGTGTGTGTGTTTGGTTATGAATGGGAGAAAAAGTAATTTTCATAGCATTCTTTAAATAGGAGTTCTAGTTCTGTCTGAAGATAGATGGACAATTGTAGGATTATAGATAAGATAGACCAAGTTCATGGATAGTTTTGGAAAATGGAAAGCTGATGTTTTAATAAAATCCAAAATTGGAGTATTAAAAAAGAGGAAAATGATTTGTGGGATGAAAGAATAATTCTAAGGATGCTTTTTCTTTTGTCCATTACCCCCACTTTCCTGTGAATTAAATGTGAGCACAGTTTTCTTCTTAAGAACATTGGAATGCCACCTTTTGAAATAATTTCCATTTTCTTATGGCATTTAAATAACATGTTTTGGATATGCTTGAGAATGCAGGAAAGATTTGATTATATGGAAATTTATATCCAGGTATAAATCCAGTATGTTTACGTCCTTTGATTTTTGAAGCTGGTGGTGAGAGGGAGCACAGCATGTGGTGAATATGTGGATAGAGACGTGAAAAGATTTTTTTTTCTTTTAATATATTTATTTATTTATTTATTTTTGACTGCGTTGGGTCTTCATTGCTGCGCATGGGCTTTCTCTAGTTACAGCGAGCAGGGGATACTCTCCGTTGTGGTGCACGGCTTTCTCATTGTGGTGGCTTCTCTTGTGGCGGAGCATGGGCTCTAGGCACGTGGGCTTCAGTAGTTGTGGCCCACGGGCTCAGTAGTTGTGGCTTGTGGGTTCTAGAGCACAGGCTCAGTAGTTGTGGCGCACGGGCTTAGTTGCTCCGCAGCATGTGGGATCTTCCCAAACCAGAGCTCGAACCCGTGTCCCCTGCATTGGCAGGCGGATTCTTAACCACTGCCCCACCAGGGAAGTCTCGAAAGGATTTCTTGGTCTGATGTGAGGCCAGTTTCTCCACTCCTCACCTTCCCCCACCATTTCTAGAGTTGTCTAGAATCCATCATAAATATGACTTCAGTGAAGCATGCAAATCTCTCTTCTTCAGAGTATTGTTCACGGTGTCAATATGTATTCCATCCCTGAGATGCTTTTGTGTAAATAAGAAGTACTACTTTATCAAAATCAATATATACAAGGGTGTAAACTAGATATCAAACCGTCAGATTTTCTTCATGACATATTACCAGTGCTAACTCTAGTTTATTATTTATGTAGCAAAACCATGTAGGAGTATGTGTGAGCGGCAGTAGACAAGGGTGGAGGAATCTTCCTGCTCACATCAAAGATGTTAGGATATCAGGGACTGTTATCAAAATTCCTTTTTGCAGAGGGTTCTCTAAGGCTTCTGGGAAAAGCCAACTAAGTGGCCTACTGACTAACAGCAGCGAAGAGATTCATTGAATTGGACACTTGTGCTGTGTGTATCTTTCTGAATATACGATATACTTAACAAAATTTACATTAAGAAAGAGTGGGAAGAGTATTTAGGGATTAACAAGTACCCAGGCCACTGGCATTAGGGCATTTAAACAGTAAAGAGAGACAGATACTGACTGCTGGTTTCTGGTGAAAATATCACCTCTAGGTAGGAAATTCACCTGAAGATAGCTGACAACTGGGCCTAAAACTTGGGATACGGTTTGATTGTTATGGGGGAGAAATGTTTTTGAGAATGTCAGTTAAAAAACATTCTCCAGTGTAGCTATGGGGGAATGTGTCCCACATTCCATCAGGGAGGGGACCATAAAAATTGAACTAGCAATCTGTACTTTAGTTGTCAAACAAATACTTGTACACTTGCAGGTGGGTGCTTGTGTGGTGGAAAGAAAAATTCATCAAAGGTGAGATATGAGAATTTGTTAAAAAGTGGGCCAGCAGTGGTACAAGCAAGGCTGCTGGAAGAAAGAATGGAAGTAACAGTAGCAGTAACAGAATTGGTTGGAGACTATAATCCAAGGAGAAAATGACCCCTGACCCCTCCAGGACTCAGTGAGACAGGGAAGTGTTAGGGATTTGAAATCTCAGAGCTTACTATTCAAACACAACTAAGATTCTTACCTATTCACTTGATTGTCCCTATAACTTCCTCCTTCCTATGCTAGCCCTCCTCTTATAAGTGACCTGGAGAAACAGGGGTATATTCTAATTGCCATTTTAATTGTCATCATATCTTGATTGTTTCCTAAACTGGAATGATTTCAGGAAATAAGCTTTATATTTTAAATTAAAATAGCTACAGTGTGCAGGGTGGACTTTATTTAAAATATGTATATGTGTAAGTGTAAATATATAAGTATATTTAATCCTATCTTGTGGCAGTACTTAATTCACACATAGATAATAAGCAACTGATTTATTTAGGGCATTGTGCTAAGTGTCGAGTAGGGTACCAAGAAGTTAAGACCCAGTCTCAGCTCTCAAATTTAGTGAGAGAACTGATAAACTATTAATCTGTTTCCAGGTTTTCAGTTCTAGGACTGAGTGGTGGTTTGTGTGATGAATTATTCAAGATAGGCTAACTGCTGTAAAAACAAAACAACTCCTACACTGAGCAGTTTACATGTCATACATTTTTGCAGTTCATTAGGGGTGAAGGGTCTAGTCCACGCAGTAATTTAGAGCCCTAGGTTCCTTCTTTTCCATGCCTCTATATCATGTAAGGTATTGGAGTCCTCCCTTGGATTCTCTGCATCTGGGCTTCAGTTAGGGGCCAGGCCTGGAAGATTTTTTTAGGCACTACATCTGGAGGTGGGTGAATGTCACTTTTGCTACATTCTAATGGCCACATAACCCACTGACTAAAAGGTGGTCTGAGAACTGAAGTCTTTCTGTGTTCACAGAGGGAAACAAAGTGGAGTCTCAATGATATATAGCATAGTCTGTGCCATTGGAAGGAATCTCTCAGGCTGACCTTTTCTAATTTCTGGGAGCTTAAATGGGATTTGCTCATCAGTCATTAAATTTCCCACCTTTTAGTAGGAAATGGAAGCATGGAAGACAATGAACACTTATCAATTGCCTACTATATACCTATATGATCTCAATTGGCCCTCAAACAATCTACTTCAATGGGTATGATTCTAGATAACATATGTAGTTGCCGAGGCTGGGAGAGGTTAGGCAGCTTGCTCGAAGGCACTTAAGAGATTGATGGAATAAGTATAGGTCCATATGTCTGTTTCCAAGGCATTTACTCTTTCATTATCTCTGAAGTAGGAAGTTGGGCTCAGGGTGAACAAATATTTGTTGGATGAATGAAAAGATAAAAGAATTAAGTTATGCAAAAAGATAAAAGTAAGTAGTTCAGAAAATAATTCAAGAAACATTTATGGGGTTTAATAATGAAAAAAAGATAGAAAAAAGTAAAATATATGTGCTTAGAATGATAAGAAATAGGTGCTCAGCACTTAGCTGTAGTCCCACTTTGAACCTAGGGAACAGTTATTAGTTCTTTTGTTTTTGAACCATTCATTCATTCAACAACCATTTACTGAAAGCCAACCACGTATACATAAGGTACAGGGATACAGAAGACATAGTTCTTTCCCTCATGAAGCAAGCTTATACACACGGGATATGAATAACCATTCGTTTTTTTTTTTTTTTTAATTCATTCATTCATTTACTTTTGGCTGCGTTGGGTCTTCGTTGCTGCGTGCGGTCTTTCTCTAGTTGCCGTGAGTGGGGGCTACTCTTTGTTGCAGTGCACGGGCTTCTCACTGTGGTGGCTTCTCTTGTTGCAGAGCACAGGCTCTAGGCGCGCAGGCTTCAGTAGTTGTGGCACGTGGGCTCAATAGTTGTGGCTCGCGGGCTCCAGAGCACAGGCTCAGTAGTTGTGGCTCACGGGCTTTGTTGCTCCGCAGTGTGTGGGATCTTCCCAGACCAGGGATCGAACCCGTGTATCCAGCATTGGCAGGTGGATCCTTAACCACCGCACCTCCAGGGAAGTCCCTGAATAACCACTCTTTTTTTTTTTGCGGTACGGGGACCTCTCACTGTTGTGGCCTCTCCCGTTGCGGAGCACAGGCTCCAGACGCACAGGCTCAGTGGCCATGGCTCACGGGCCTAGCTGCTCCGCGGCATGTGGGATCTTCCCAGACTGGGGCACGAACCCGTGTCCACTGCATCGACAGGCGGACTCTCAACCACTGCGCCACCAGGGAAGCCCATGAATAACCACTCTTGTATAGCTTTCTTTGGATTTGGGCAGCCCTGTCTCTGCATGCTGTAGTTGAGCCTGCCGAATGACAGTTTTGTTCTCTCCAGGCAGAGGAAGAACTCCTTCTAAAGCAGGGAAGAGGAAGTACAGTAATAAGAAAATTGTTTCTTATTACTGAAGCCTTCCAACCACCAGTCTGCTTTTCTAGAAATTGTTGTATGGCTTTTCCCAGACACAGAGGGGAGCTCAACATTTAACTGTAGTATCCGAAAGCTTCTTTGGAGCAGTGTGGTTAAATAGGTTCTTAAAGGTTGAGGACCTTTTCAGCTCTGCAAAATCAGCCTCCATCATGCTTATGTGTATCCTTCTTAACTAAATGTGGTGATTTTGCACTTCCTAAATTGATCTGTCATAGAAAGATCCCAACATCTGGGGATATGAAGAGGAAATGTCAAGTGACGGGCAAGACTTTTTCACTAATTCTGCAGCTAGTGAGTCCCTAAGTGAAAACCCTGCAAGTAAAATACAGCATTATAAAAGAATCATGATTATTTCTTTAAAAATGAGATTCTAATTATAATTTTAACACATATTGAGGTGCTAAAGTAATCTATAATGCAATTATTTTTAAGTCAGATTAAGTTAAATATATTCAAAAGCTAATGTAGATAACCTCTCTCGATATATACCATCTCTTTCTGAAGTTCTCTGATGTCAGTTTAGAAAAGCACCTTTCTCCTGTTGAAGTGTTAATCAGATGTACTTAATTTTTCTGTCACTTGAAAAAAGTATTAAATCACATCAATATTTCTTGAATTTTTCCTTCCAGATTACTCACTTTGATCTTTTTATATGGTTAAATTAAATTTGCTTTTTCAATTATTCAACAGTATATCATCCAGTATTTTCTATGTATCAGGCCCCGTACTAGGTGATTAGGAATAATCTGTGAACCAGCTGGAAAAAGTCCCCGTCTTTGACCTTGGCTCTAGCAGAGGGAGATGGACAATAAACACTAACGAACAAATTATGTGGTAAACGCTAACTGTAACAAATTATGTGGTTTATGTTTTTAGGGTAGGTCTCCTTGAGAAGGTGACTTTAGAGCGAAAACTTGAAGATGAGGGAGCAACCCTGTGTACACCTTGAGGAAGAGGCTTCCAGACAGCAGGAGCGCTCTTTGCAAAGGCCCTGAGGCAGGAGCATGCTTGGCATATTTGAGGAACAGTGAGGAGGTGAGTGCCTGGAGCAGAGAGGAGGGGAGGGGAACTCAGAGTGGTAAAGTGGGCCAGATGGGGCGGGGGGTAGGCCACTGTAAAGATCTAGGCTTTTATTCTGAAGGAAATACGGAACAGGTTTTTGACCATAGTGGGAACATGATCTTTCCCTCTGTCTTCCTCTGTTCTAATGCTCCTTTGCTGTTGGACATTTTTGTAATATTTATAATGGTGTTATTAGTAGTCTAATCATGAATAAATTCAGATTTTTATCTGGTATCTGTTGCCTACAGAATGCAAAATCAGATACTGCTACAGCTTAGTTATGTCAACAGACAATTTTCTTTGTAGATTCCAAGTGGTCAGGAGATTTCTCCATTCTGTTGGCTGACTGCTTGTGACCCAGTCAGTCCAAATATCAGCCTGGTTGTACATTTACAGAGTGCAGATTTTAGTAACCAATCTTGCAGTGAAGCAATATTTACATATTTTATAACTTACCTGATTCTACTTCTTCTAGATGGATCTCTGAACATTTACATTTTAATAAACTTCCCCAGATGAAAGCTTTCTCCATGTACGCAATGACTCCCTTATGTGTTTGAAAATACGAGGAAGCTTATATTTTATAGTTTACACCCACTACCCTGCTGTGATTGAAGGGTGGTACCCTTCACATGCTATGACAGAGTGTTCTGTATTTTCCAGTTAGGTTCGGAGGGTGTTTTTAGGTCTTGCCCCAGGCCCATAGCCTGGAGAGGTTGTTCTCCAGGTTGCCCAGGTCACCTCAGGGTAATGGCCAGGTAGTAATGTGTGTGAACTCATGGAGTGATGTGCTTCTTATTTCAAGCACTGGGTCCACCTGAGGAGAAAAGTTGTGATTATTGAAGAGTCTTCACACAGATTTGCCAGCTTCATACTGTTTCACATAGAAACCTTGAGAGTGGAATAAGATGTATCTGAGTTTGATCATTATTGCATATAAAAAGTGTAAGCAATCTTTAAAATTCCTAGAAGATAGCATAGGATAATAAGTTTAAGATCCCCTTTTTTTTTTGGTCCCAAATATGTTTTTATTTTTAAGACTCAGGCCTTTCTCCTTTGTGTCAGCTCTCTTAGAAAACAACCAACCATTACTTTTCAGAGTCAGTAATTTAAACTGCATACTCTTCTCAAACCAATTTCTGTCAACATTAAATTGCTTCCTTCAGCCCAAGAAAAAGAATGCTTTAGTACACAAATATTTTAGGACTCAAAATAATCTTTTTGAAATGTGAAATACCATTAGCAAATGAAAGGCAGGATAACCATAATCATTAGCACTACTTTAATTAGCTATTATTTGTATTTGCTGTTTTGTACTATATTGAAGAATTACAGCTATTTCATGGTCATTATTCATTTTCATTCAAAGCTTTAATATTGAAAGAATCATTAAAATGCCTTCTTAAGGGCTTCCCTGGTGGCGCAGTGGTTGAGAGTCCGCCTGCCGATGCAGGGGACACGGGTTCATGCCCCGGTCCGGGAAGATCCCACATGCCGCGGAGCGGCTGTGCCCGTGAGCCGTGGCCGCTGAGCCTGCACGTCCGGAGCCTGTTGCTCCGCAACGGGAGAGGCCACAGCGATGAGAGGCCCGCGTACTGCAGAAAAAAACAAAACAAAACAAAAAAATGCCTTCTTAATTTCTTTGCCAATTTATAGACATCATGACTCATATTTAAAAGTTCACTGCTTTGTTTATGAAATTTAGATTTGTTTACATATCTGAGACTTCCAAACCAGTGAAGTACCACGCTCAGCTGGAACTTAGCACTCCTCATTTTCCGTTCAATAAGTTTACGATCTTGATGTAGGGAAAGGTTTCTTAAACAACACACACACATGTTCTGGAGAATTTAATGAACACCCTGGACGTTCTTCACGAGCTTCCTAAATTTTGTTTACAATATGAGGGAGTTTATGGACGTTAAAAACTATTGAAGTAGGTGTCTCAGAATGAAGGCACTAAACAGGAGGCTCTAATGATAAGATCTTAAAAGTAAAATATATCAGTCAGGCTAGCTTAAAGTATGTCTCAGTAACAAGCAAAGCCAAAAATTTCAATGGTCTAAGACTACAAAGGTTATTTTTTACTCACACTACATTTTCATTGTGAGTCAGCTAGAGGTCTCTAATGCAAGTCACCCTCCCTCTGGGATCAAAGTTGAAATAGCAGCTAGAATGTGGAAGGTTGCTAGTTGCTCTTTGGGGTCTCAGCAGTAATTCAGCATTCTTCCTGGAAGTGACATACATCATGTCTACCCACAACTCTTTGGTTAGAACTAGTTATTTGGCCCTACCCAAGCAGAATGGGTCTGAGAAGTGCAATTGTACCACATACCTGGAAGGGGGAACTGGAGCATTTCAGGAATAACACTGCTGACTGCTATATGGGACCACTCCTACCTCAATTAGGAAGTGATTATGTACTTTCTGAAATCCTACTTCTCCTTCCTACATACAGTGCCTTTAAAATCCTTCTCTACCTTCTAACACAATATCTTTCTTCCTATGAAGGGAATATCTAAACTAATTTTTTTAAATTATCATAACTATGAATTGACATAAAAGTCACGGATGAATTTCACATCAAATTCTTATTCAGTTGTATGTGATGGTGGACAATTAGGACATTAAGTATACAGTAACTGGTCAGAGGAGAAGTCTATTTGATAGCAGGAAGGAAAGGTATCAAGTTTAGTTATAGACTGGACCAGTTGGTGGCTAGTATGCTCTGGTTCAGTTCCTGTTTACAGCTAGTATACATTCTGATTTGGTGAATACATCCATTCTGATGTATTTTTCATGCCATGTCTGCTTTAAGTACTTTGAATATCATCTCTGGTTAGTAGAAATAAATGAGTTAAGTTAATGAATTCAGGAGAAGAGACAGGTCAGCAGGATCTTATGAAGATATAGATGAAACATATGTCAGAGGAATTATGAAATATTTTACCTTCTTATGTCTATAAAATTGAGATGAGTCAAGAGCATAGTTGGAATTTGATCAGTTAGAATAGAGGATCCAACTGAGACTGAACTTATGCACTACTGGTTGCCCTGGCAACAGGGCCCCCTTCCCATGCTAGCAATATCATAGGGTGAGTGAAGTAAGAATTGGAGATAGAGAAATATGTGTTCAAGTCACCTCCTACTTCTGGGAGAGTTAGGGGAGGAGTTTGCTAAAGGCAAAGACGAGGTCATGAAAGGGAAAGGATTTCAATTAAAAAAAAAAATTAAGTATCCCTGAGCTTGAAAGCTTCTGGGTATAGCACTGCACATAGCAATGTTTCTTTCCTGACTCTGGTTGAAGGCGGGCTAGGTCGTAAATCATGTGATTGCATATCTACATTATCTCTTCCATCATAGCCCAGAAAAAGCACTGGACTGGGAAATTGTGACCTGTGTAAATTGGCTTGGACTGGAGCCATTTGCTGTGTGGATTGCTCTGCCTGCTCTTACTGTTACCCAGGAAGTTCTCATTTGCCTAGAAGGGTCAAGAGGGAGTCAAGACAGGCTTGCCCATCATATACCCAGAGAAAACCATAATTCAAAAAGACACATGCACCCCAATGTTCATTGCAGCACTATTTACAATAGCCAGGTCATGGAAGCAACCTAAATGCCCATTGACAGACGAATGGATAAAGAAGATGTGGTACATATATACAATGGAATATTACTCAGCCATAAAAAGGAATGAAATTGGGTCATTTGTAGAGACGTGGATGAATCTAGAGACTGCCATACAGAGTGAAGTAAGTCAGAAAGAGAAAAACACATATCGTATATTAACGCATATATGTGGAACCTAGAAAAATGGAACAGATGAACCAGTTTGCAGGGCAGAAATAGAGACACAGATGTAGAGAACAAACGTTTGGACACCAGGGGGAGAAAGTGACAGGGGTGTTGGTGTTGGTGTGATGAATTGGGAGATTGGGGTTGACATATATACACTAATATGTATAAAATGGATAACTAATAAGAACCTGCTGTATAAAAAAATAAATAGAATTCAAAAACAATTTATTAAAAAAAAAAAGACAGGCTTGCCCATATTTTCTGTGAATTTAGTTTACTTTGTTTTTAATGTTGCCCTTAGGTGCATTTTATTCTTGCTAAATACTTTTCACATTTTGAAAAAAGAATTTTGTGTTAAAGAGGCATATTTGGGGGCAACATATTCTAGTTTCCTTTGGTGGATTGCCTAGTCCCTGTAAAAACCTAAGAAAAAGGGTGAGAGAAACCTCAGTTGGCTCATCATACAGGTCAGAGGCACAGGAGCAATCCTTGAATCTTCCATAGGATTCAACCTTCTCACCAAGACTAAGGGCTCCATCAAGGCTCCAAGATAGTGAGATGATTTTGATTCCTTAGCCTTGTCTTCTGTGCACATATAATTTTCTAGGCACTTAGCAGGACTAAAGTTATGATTTTCATGGGTATTTGGCACTGTTGATTTAATTTACCCCCTTCCTCCATAAAAAGTATTGAAAATTATGTTTTATGTTGGTATAAAGATAAATATTATATTTTAAGATACTTTTTTGACCTATAAGTTTATTTTCTTCTGCTTCTAAAATAAATTAAAACATTTTCATGAGCTTCTAAACCTATTGTGGACCCTAGGCATGGGGTTACTGCTGAGTCTAATGGGTAAGTTGGTCCTGAACCTCTAGGGATGGCTGTGGTTATGGAAGGAGTTTGAGGATTCAGGAATTCTGGTCCAACGAACTGTGATCTTTTATCACTAACAATTTCAGCTTGAGAAGAGTCTAAAGCAAGGATCAAGCCTCCATAACTTGTTAAAAAATTATCTGAGTAGGGAAGTAAGTGTTTTTGTTGGTGGTATTCATCTTTTATCCCACAGTTGCTTTTTATGCAGTGAAAGGCAGAAAAGGCAATGAATTTGCCTTCTGCCAAAGTATAACCACAAGGATTAAATAGGAAGACTTGGGAAGCAATGCATGAGCCAAAGACTTTTCTTACCTCCACCACTGCAGCATGGAATATTTTAATTGACTGACTGATTGAATCACTTATAATGTGCTCTCTGTGTGGTGCTAGGGTCATGGTGAGCAAAACAGACATGCTTCTTGATCTTGGGGGTATGTAGTCCTGGGTTGGGGGGCAGGTGGGGAGGATAGGAGAGAGATGAGTGACCAAGCAATTATAATATAGAATGTTGTACTCTATCGAAGGAGAAAGTGACAGTTCTGAGAAAGCTTATGGGAAGAGCACTTAACACAGATTTGCAAGGCACAGGGACAAATAAATTTTTACAGATGAAGTGAAATCACAATTGAAGACTATAGGGTAAGTAGGAGTTAGCAAATGATGAAAATAAGAAGGAAGAGGAGGAGAAAGAAGAGGAGAAGGAGGAAGAGGAGGAGGAGTGGGGAAGGAGAAGAAGGAGGGGAGGATGGGAAGATCTCAAGAGGCCAGAAGAGAACTTAAAGGGTGGGTGGGAGGCAAGGAGGGGCACAGGGGAGAAACAGGGTGCATTAGAGGAACCTCAAGGAGTTTGTTATGGATGGAGCATAGAGCACGTGGAGGAAAAAGAGGAGAAGCTAGAGAGTAGGGCAGAAGCCATGGAGGCAGGGTCTTGAAAGTCATGATGAAAGTTCCAACTTTAGTATAAAAGCAGGGAGCCATGAAGAGTTTTAAGCAGTGGAGTGACATGTTTGTGTTTGCATTTAAGAAACATCATCCTGATTACAGGATAGAATGGAAAGAGAAGGGTATGTGTGGGGGGAGAGGGAGAGATAAGAGTCCATTGCCATATTAATCCAGGCAGAGAAGATGGTGATGACTTGAGCTATACTAGTGGCAGTGGCTATGCAGAAAAACAGATGTGTCTGAAAGATACCTATCTAGGAGCTCTCATTGACAAGACTTGTGATAGACTGTGGAAGCTGAGAGAGAGGCTAATTATACCCTGGTTTGGGGTGAATATGATTTATTCATGGTACCATTCAACCAAAGGGAGGGAGTAGGAAGAGAATTGAAATAAAAATCACAGGGAAGATCTTCTTTGCAGATTAATAATGAATTCAGCCTGTTCTCATCTGGGTATGATAATCCTGTAAATCTGATGCCCAATTTGACCTCTGTTATGACCACATTCATGGGAGCACCACGTTGTACAAACAGTTACTTTCTTCTTGTCTTCCACCTCTTCCCTTTACCCTATAACCATACAATTTTTTTGCCCCAACTCCCATCCCTTTCTAGAAGAAACCACCGCAGAATGCCAATCTCATGGTAGGACTGTTTCAGCAGGACTCAGGCAAGACCAGCAGACTCTGGCTGCACCTTGCTTTGGCTACTGGGTAAAAGGCCTAGACAAGAATGTGCTGTAGTTTATTTGGGCATCACTTGATTTTTGAATTGGCTAAGGAACACCGTTGCCTTAGCAATTTGCAGAGAAAAGCAGATTGTTACTAAATTTTCACCATTCAACCCTTGAAGCTGCCAAACTTGCCTCAGCCTGGACTAGAGGTGATTCCATCTCAGGTTAAATTTGGGGAAAAGAATCCTGGAGTGGTGAGTAGGTGGGTGGAAGTTTAAGGTGCAAGTCCTATCAGACGTTTTCTCTGAAGATGGTGTTCTTCTTTGAAAAAGATTTTTGTTTCTTTTTGGTTTTTTGTTTCTCCTTCTCCCCCTCCTTCCCCTTTTCTCAACTCCCTCTCCTCTTCCTCTTCCTCCTTGTTCTTCAACCCCCATCTCCTCTAAATGTTAAGTCTTGCCGTCCACAGAGGTTAGCCTGGCAAGTGTGATGAAGGCAGTCAGAAAGATGAAACAACAGGGTGTTTGGTGTGCCAGGCACTGGGCATGAGCTTTAAAGGAAGAATACCTTCCCCGTCCACTGGTGAACAGTGAGGATGTTTTACTGTCTATTCGCCTTTTTTTTTGGCGGGGGGAGGTGGTATTAGAAAAGGTTGGGTGGGAAAGTTGGGTTGGACTGGGAAAAGGAAAGAAGAACTGCAAAAGTGTTTTTCTGTAGAACAGCCGAGGTCTTTGTACTATATCTTTTGTTTGGTTTAGTTTTCATGGGCCCATCCTTTAAATACATACAAGCTAGGTGTCAGAAGGATGGAAAAGTCATCTGGAATAACGATAGGAGCTGTACATAACTTCATGGGAAGAATATTGCTCAGGGGAGACAAGTGGGAAACTTACATAGATGTGGGAGGTTGACACGTTGTTCACTTTCCAGAGGAGGCTTGGTGGGGGACAGCAGGCCAAATGCTGGTAAAATGTTCTGAAGGGCAAACCTTACATGGCCTGAGCATTTGGAATTTTTTTGTTGGCTTCTTTCTGTTGCCTCATTTTCCAACTCCTTTTTGGGCTTAGGAAAGCTCTCTTCATTTTCTTGTAGGTTGTTAATTCCTTAATATGTAAGCCTTTGTCTCATTGACTAAATCCAAGCCAAAGGGGAGCAGATGAGAAATCTATGGTCTCACAGTTCTGTGAAAATTGGAGTTATGCTACTAAAAGCCAAAGAACTAGCAGAAGTTAGGAGAGAGGCCTGGAACAGATCCTTCTCTAGCACCTTTGGAGGGCGTGTGGTCCTGCTGACACCTTGATCTCAAACTTCTAGCCTCCAGAACTGCGGGACAATACATTTTTGTTTATTCAGCCATTCATTTTGTGGTACTTTGTTATGGCAGCCCTAGGAAACTAACACACACCATCTAAAACCCTTAACAAAGTAAGTGCCAGAATCTATGCTTCAAGTGCCTTCTCTCTCTGTCTCTTTTGCAAACTTTTTTTTTTTCTATAGCATGAAGATAGCTAGCTCACAGATGGCATCTGTTTGCAGTATTGTTACAAGTGGTTATGTTTCTATGTCCTTTCTGTATATGTGGTTGAGGTGAGCTTTGCTGATTTATGTGAATCTAAGTGTTTCAAGATAGACCTCAACATGAGCTCTGGATGAATATGTCCTTTATTTTTGATAGTTCTTAAAAATATTTGAAAAAAATACTTTTACATTTTTAGATGGATTTCAAGGACAATTAACTATTTCCTACATGTAAATAACTGTTAGAATGAGTGAAATTGGACAACCTCAGGTAAGTCATTTATTTCTCTGAGTCATGCTTATATTTTAAACAATGGTGGTAACGTTTCCTGCTTATATCAAAGGGTTGCTTTAAAAAAGCAAACTAAAGAGTGTGAAAGGCCTTTATGAACTGTAAAATACCATACAGTCTTGTTGACATTCACCAACTATATGATTTTTGCTTTATTTATAATTTTCACTATGCATTTTTTTAAATGAATTTGAGCTATCTTATAATGAAATACACAAACTCTAAGATGATTAAAATAGAAAATAAAACCATCTAGGGGAAAGGGAACACAAATGTACCCCAAATTCTAAGCTAGAATAGTGTGGTAAAGACTGCCTTAGCAAACAGCTAGACCACAATTCCCAGCCTTCTTTGCAGTTAGAGTGGCCATGTGATTTGGTTCTAGCCAGTGAGTCCTACTGAATGGAAGTGATCTGTGCCAGTTCCAGACCTGACTCATAAAGCCTCCTATAGGGTGCTTCTCATGCCATAACCCATTCACAAAGGATGAAATGGTGATGTGAAGACCAGCGTGAGCTTGGAAACCATGCATTGAATATGGCAGAGTTTTGTTAGCCTAGAATGACTGTTAGGAGCAGATCCTATCTTTCCTCCGCAAGGTAGTCAAAGCACCTGCCCTCGGCTGCCATCTGAGCATGTAATGAACCTCTGCTGTCCGTACATTTTGAGTCTGCTTGTTACAGAAGTTTAGTCTATCCTAATACATACAGTTACTGTATTTGAGTATTAAATTTAGCGTTCAAAATTTATGAATCGGGCTTCCCTGGTGGCGCAGTGGTTGAGAGTCCGCCTGCCGATGCAGGGGACACAGGTTCGTGCCCCGGTCCGGGAAGATCCCACATGCCGCGGGGCGGCTAGGCCCATGAGCCATGGCTGCTGAGCCTGTGTGTCCAGAGCCTGTGCTCCGCAACGGGAGAGGCCACAACAGTGAGAGGCCCGCGTACTGCAAAAATAAATAAATAAATAAATAAATAAATAAATAAATAAATAATTCTGAATCACAGATTTCTACAGCCAGAAGACACTTTAGAGACCTAACCCAGTCCACTCATTTTTCAAGTTACCATCTCTCTCTGTTTCAAATCCTCCAGTGTCTCCAGATTGCCTTCATAATTAAATTCAAAATCCTTAACATGGTTCACAACACATGTTCTCATTTCTCCCTACTTCTCCTTGTTTCTTGCCACTCTTTTCTTGCAGATCCTTCTCCAATTAAACAGAAAAACTTGCCTTTCCTCTTTCTCATTTCTATGCTTCTTGCTCTCCTTGGACTGCTCTTTGTCTTTTTCTTGAATATTATGAGATTATCTTAACTGTCACATCCTCTTGAAACCTTTTCCTAACTCCCCATTTCCTGACAGGTTAGATGCCCCTCTTATATTTTCCCACAGCCCTCCATGTGAACAATTCTCATAACACGTACTTTGCTCCATTATAAGCATCGGTTTGATTTAGGGACTTGTTGACTAGATTAGAGTTCATTGATGGCAGAAGACTTTCTCTGAGACATTTTGTCTCCCAAATTTCTAGCGTAGTACCTGGAATGTTTTCAAATAATTGAACAACTTATTTCAGCAAATATTTATCAAGTGCTTCCCATGTGCCAGGCCCTTTGTTAAGTGCTGGGGATCCAAGGACAACCAAAAACTGACAAGGCTCAATTGTAATTGGAGAATACAGTCTAGTGAGGGAGACAGATATGAATCAAATAATCACACAAACAAAAATACAACCTTGATAAGTGCTGTGCATATACATATTTTAGCTACTAGTTCCTTTCCAGTCTGACTTCCCAGCACTTGAGCAGAAGAAATATATGATTTGGCACTCAAAATTATTGCAGTTGTAGAACATGCGAAATTATTGAATCCCATAAATAATAATCATAACTATTACGTTTGAGCCCTTATTGTGGGTGAGGCGCTGTGCTAAACACTTTGAAAGGATTAGCACATTAAGATCTCATTGAATCCTCATGAAAATCCTATCAGTTATAGACTACTATTGTAGAGAAATGAATTTATATTTAGGGTCTGCAGACCAAATTCAGAATTAGAACCATCCATGTAAAAGTGTAGTCAGGCATAGATTGGGGAATTGGTTTTCAGGTATGTCTCAGACCCAAGTTCTGATCGAACACCCAGGGTTATCTGGGAATTGACCTACAACACACCTTTCTTCACAGATGGAATTAAAAAGTGGGATGCTTCTTAGATCTGGTGAAACTTCACTCTAAATCAGTAGTATCATTGGCGTCTGTGTATTCCCATGATCACCTGGGGAGGCCTGGAAAAGTATCAATACCTCCACCTGAGGATTTACTGCATGCTTCCTTCTTCCCTCACTCCCTACCTCTCTCTCTCTCTTCCTTCCTTCCTTCCTTCTTCCCTCCCTCCTTCTCTCTCTCTCTCTTTCTTTCCCTTTTCCACCATTTCCTGCTTCCACACAATTATCCCCATTTTTCAGATGGGAAATTTGGGACTTAGAGGGATTGTGTTACAGGGATAATAAGTGATAAATCTAGAGATGTGATGTTATTTGCCTAAATTCAGTTAGGAAAAATAAAGCTCTGTTTTCATACATATGAAAATAGATGACTTATAGAGATAAGAAAAAATTATAGGTTTATAATTTCAGCTATCTGAAAAAAGGAAGCACTCAAGTTTTTCAGGTGATACACTTTTGGCCTTTAATTATAGAAGGAATTGTTTGAAATTTTATTATTCACTCATTCATTCACTCACTCATTCACATATGAGAGTGAAAATGTTCCATAGAACATTGTCCTTACTCTGGAGGAAAAAGAAACAGATATACAAACAAATATAGGAAGGAGGTGGCATTTGATCTGGTCCCTTTAGTTTAGGTAAAAATCCATGGAACTGAGAGAGAGAGTGAGAGAGAGTATAAACTACGTAGAAGTACAGAGTGTAAACAAGCTTGGAAGTATAACTGGGCATGTAGGGAAAGAGCAAAGAGCTGAGTATGCTTGTTATAGAGGGTGCTGGGAGAGTGGTGTGGATGAGAGTGGCTGGGGGACCAGATCATGGAAGTCTTTATAGGCTACAACTAGAAGTTCAGATATTATCTTATATAAAATATAAAATGTGAGGTTGAGCATTCCTGGTGGCACAGTGGTTGAGAGTCCGCCTGCCAATGCAGGGGACACGGGTTCGTGCCCCGGTCCGGGAAGATCCCACATACCGCAGAGCGGCTGGGCCCGTGAGCCATGGCCACTGAGCCTGCGCGTCCGGAGCCTGCGCTCCACAATAGGAGAGGCCACAACCGTGAGAGGCCCGCATACCGCAAAAAAAAAAAAAAAAAGTGAGGTTAGTGAAGACATTTGGGACAGGGAAAAGACATAATCAGGTTGATGTTTTCAAATGGTAGTGGTGGAGATAGAAAAGAGGGATTGCTTTGAGAAGGATCTTTTCAAGGTAAATTTAAGGGATAGAATCTACGTGTCCTGATGGCAAACGTAATTTAGGTGAGATGAAGGGCTAGAGCTGTGCTTTCCAATAGGACAGCCACACATGGCTATTTAAATTAATCAACATTAAATGCAGTAAAAATTCATTTCCTCAGTCATACTAGCCACATTTCAAGTGCTCTGTAGCTACAAGTGGTTAGTATTACCATATTGGACAGCACAGACACAGAGTACTTCCATCATCACACAATGTTCTGGATAGCACCAGACTAGAGAATTACTCTGTTTTAAATGTGAACAGTGAATGACGGTGGTACTTATCAAAATAGGGAATATAAGAGAAAGAGAAAGTTTGAAAGAAAAAGAAAAGGACTTGGACACAGTGAGTTTGAGGTGCTATCGGGCAGTCAGCTGAAGATGTCAAACATGCTACTAGAAATTAGGTCTGTGCTCAAGATGGAGGCAAGGGTTAGAGAGAGACATTTCAGAGTCTTCACTTTATAAGTACTAGCTGAAGACATGGAAATGGGTATGAGAAGAGGACCAGGAATACCCCATAGTTCTCCTCCATTTAAAGAGGAGTAGAGGAATAGTGGTACAGTATGAAAAGTAATCCAAGGAGGAGGAATCTGAAAAGCCAGAGAAGAATTCTGAGAGAGTGATAATCCTAAAGTCAATAATGACAAATCAGGCAAAGATGTCCAAAGGCTTAGAGCATCCAAATAGGATTGGTTACAAAAAAACTCCTTTGGCTTTAGAGGTCAGGAAGTTATTAGTAGTTTTGCCTGGAGAGGTTTCAGTGAGTGGTGCTAGAAGAAGCTTAATTGCGGCAGAGCCAGGATGACATTGGTGTGTATGGGTAAGTGGGGGTGGGGCTGGGGGGTGGGAGGGTATAAGAGAGCTCTCCCTCCTTTTTGAAGTTTGGCTGTGAGGGTGACAAATAGAGGTTATTAGCTGGAGGGACAAGAAAGAATAAGGGAAAGTTTTTATTTTTTAGAAAATGTGAAACTTGAAATTTCTTTACCTGCAAAAAAATGAGTGGGTGGAATGGAAAAGACTTAAATGAGCTTGGAGTGAAGGTATAATTACTGAGCCAAGTGTCAGAGATAGTGGAAGAAAAGGTGGGTGAACCTTGGAAAGGGAAAGATTCTTCTGTTTCTCAGAGCCAGGATGGAAGGAGAGAATGATTAATATCTGAGGGTTGAGGTAGAGAAGTTTGGAACTGTTAACCTCTTAGTTTTATATATATTGTTTTCAACTCTGATTTATAGACAGTACAAAAACATTATATATATATGGATAACGTTGAACCTTGATAACATCCAAAAGCATGTAACCAGCATGTAACTTAATTCACATAATTCTGCAGTGTAGAAAGCTAATGAGGTCTAAATAGACAATATTCCAGACAGGAATGACTTGATAGTACATTCATTAGACTACCTCTTCATATGTCAGTGTTTTTTTTTTTTTTTCGCGGTACGAGGGCCTATCACGGTTGTGGCCTCTCCCGTTGCGGAGCACAAGCTCCGGATGCGCAGGCTCAGTGGCCATGGCTCACGGGCCTAGCCGCTCCGCGGCATGCGGGATCTTCCTGGAACGGGGCACGAACCCGAGTCCCCTGCATCCGCAGGCGGACTCCCAACCACTGTGCCACCAGGGAAGCCCTATGTCAGTGTTTTAATTGGACTTCTGTAGAGCAGGTTAATAATCAGCTCAACCTTGAATTTTGTGGTTAACTTAGATCCAAGGAAGACTAAGTAAATAAATAACTAAATCTACACTTGGACACATCATAATTAAACTGCATAACACTAAAGACAGAACATAAAAGAAAACCTGAAACACTAACAGGGAGGAAAAAGCATTATTTACAAAGGTAGATAATTAGGTTAGATTTGCAACAGACTTCACAGTGACAACAATGGAGGATAGAAGAAAAAAGGAAAATATTTTTCAAGAAAACAGTTGACAATCTAGTATACCCAACTAAACTATGATTTAAGGGCAAAGGTAAAATGAAGACATTTAACAATAATCTTGAAAGAATTTACTAGTTATTCATTCTCATTGAAAAAAATTACTCAAGGACACACTTTATTTTTTTTCCTGTATTTACGTTTATTGATTCAATCCTTTAATCATTTATTCAACACATAGTTACTACATGCCAGGTTCTGTTCCAAGCACTAGAAATACAGCAATGAACAAAACAAAATCCCTGCCTAAATGGAGTGTAGTTCACCTACTGTAACTACTAGTGTAGTTAACAGTACTGAGCATTTGGCCAGGTAGCAGTTTCAAAAATAAAGAAAATGGGTAACATGGGGTGTGGTCATCTACAAACAGTGGCATTAACATCCTGTCCTGGGAGAAGCAAAAGAAATGAGAGATAGGGAAGAGCAGACAATAGAGGGTCTTGGTGCTAAGCCACAGAGTTTGAATTTCATTCTGTAATAGGTAAGAGAAGGACACACTCTAAAGGAATTAAAGCACTGAGAGTAGAAGGAAGGAATAGAAGCAAGAAGCAATGTGACAAAAAGAAATTGGTAAATATAAGAATATTTAAATAATCACTGACTCTGTAAAATAATAAAAGTAATGCTGACTACTTTGAAGGTAAAACACAAGTGGAAATAAAATACCAGACAATAATAATGTGTAAAATAGAATATGATTGGAATGAAAAATTCTGAAAACCTTTTATTATTCAGGAGGAAGAGATAAATTGTTTTAGATTTTAAGTCAGATTATGCATGTGGAAATTATAAGGGTAACCACTAAAGTTATAGCAATGGAATAAATAAATTCAAATAGTTCAAAATCTGAAAACAAAAAAAAAAAATAAAACTTAAGCCAAGCAACAGAAAAAGAATTGCAGACAATTTTTCACATTGTGGCAACTAGCTCTTTTTTATTTTAATTAAAAAATTTCTCACTATCAATTATGAATGACTTTGAGTGTACGGGCTGAGGAAAAAAGGGAGAATATTCCTCTATGCCTACTATGTGCCAATCCATATAGTGCTAAATGTTGGTGTTATGTGGTGTTAGTTTGGTGGTAAAATAATCATATGCATAGAAATTCCAACAGAGTTAACAGAAGACTATTAGCACTATAAAGAGAACTTAGGAAAGTTTTGGGGACAAGACCAACTTGTAAAAGTCAATAGTATTTTCCTATACCAGCAACTATCAACTAGAAAATATAATTGAAATAAGATACTATGTATAATATCAATCAAAATGAATAAATTTCTAGGAACAAACCTAAAAAAGAAAGCCAATATCTTTGTGGAGAAATATTTAAAACTCTGTTAAAGACATAAGAAAAGTTTTGAATAAATAGGCCAATTTAATGTAGTAAAGATGTCAGTTTTCCTCAAATGCATCTATAAATGCAATACAATTCCAGTCAAAATTCCATCTATATTTTCTGAAAAACTTGAAAAACTCTTCTAAAATTTGTTTGGGAAAATGAAAATCCATTTATAGGTAAGCCACAATTGAAAAAGAAGAGAAAAGACGAAGTTTATTATATGAGATATTAAGATATTTGACAATTATATGGTTTAAAAAACACATAATTGGTTATGGAACAGACAAATAGATCAGTGGAATAGAATAAAGACTCAGAAATTAGACTGTATATATGGGAGACTTACACAGCTGACAGATAAAGTGACATATTAGAAAATGAAAGCACAGATCATTTTTGTGGCATTGGGAAAATTTTCACTCGAAGAGAAATTTGGATCCCTACTTTACACTGTATACAGAGGCAATTCTGCATGAGTTAAAGACATCATTGTGAAAGTTAAATCTTATAAATCTAATAGAAAAATATTCATACAGAAAGGTCAACAACATCAACAAAAAAAAAGACAAGAAACCCAGGGGAAAAAATGAGTTGACAATATGTAAAGGCAATGTAGAGAGGGAAGTCTGAATGGCTAACAAGTTCATAAAGAGAGTCCTCAAATGCTGTAATCAGAGAAATTAAATTAAACACTGAGGCACCATGTTAAAGCTATCAGAGTACAAACATCAGAAATGCACATGCAAAGTGTGGGTCAGGATATGTAGTGATAAATACTATGTTCTCTTGTGGGTCTGTGAAGTGGCATGTTCATTGTTGTTACACCCTGTGGCCTAATGTATTCTTGGGTATTTGTCCCAGAGAATTTCTTGCACATATCTATGAAGTTACATATAATGTTAAAATATGAAATAATATGTGTTAGAGCTCATGAAAGTATGAAATATTTGAAGAGAGGAGAAAGTAGGGCAAGTTGGTCAAATGCTAGTAAACTTGTTATCCTCTCCTTTGGGTTTGAGTCTTGAGGGATGCCCATAAAGCCATCTGGATAGGTATGAGGGAATCACAAAGTGTCTGGCTTATTTGTACAGGTCTTTATGCAAAGCTTTGCTTTTGGCTTGAGCCACATCTAACATGGTGAGAGAAGGAAAGAAACACAAGTAGAGAATGGTGTCTAGAGAATTGAACCAGAGGTATTGTGCCTGGTTCCACAGTGCAGAAGATATGAAGGCAAAAACACAAGTGGAAATAAAATACCAGACAATAATAATGTGTAAAATAGAATATGATTGGAATGAAAAATTCTGAAAACCTTTTATTATTCAGGAGGAAGAGATAAATTGTTTTAGATTTTAAGTCAAATTATGCATGTGGAAATTATAAGGGTAACCACTAAAGTTATAGCAATGGAATAAATAAATTCAAATAGTTCAAAATCTGAAAACAAAAAAAAATAAAACTTAAGTCCTTTCAAGGACTGGAGACTGGGCTCAGGACAAAGAGGCAGCAACATGTGGGGACTTGCTAAGAACAAACCAATGGCTGTGTCCACTGACTTTACTAGCAGTGACCAGCCACATTTCAGTAGACATCATCATAAAATACCCAGGGGCCAAACCATATCCAGCTACATCACAAACCCAGGTACCAAGAAAAGGCATAAAGACCTACAGGTGAGGAATGTACGCCCGCTTTCCTCTAGGGGTTAAAATCACATGATTTCCCTTATACTTTCAGACATTGGAGAGGAGAGAGGGGAAGATGAAATATTCTAAAAAGGCAGAAAACTTACCCAAAAGAGAGTTAACCTGATAGAAATAGTTAAACAGGAAGAGATGCAGATGCCTTTAAATGGCATGGGAGATTAGATCAGTTTCAAAATAAGACAAAGCTGCATTTCTCCCCTGTATACCTGAATGTAAAGTCTGTGGCATGTCTTTGCTACACTGCCATATGCGTTTTCATTGAACCAAATTAAGTATGTGATTCAGGCAGTTCTTTTTCACACTTGATCTAAACAGATGGAAACCCTGTGGAGCAAATTACAGGATGATTCAGTGCAGGAAACACACTTTCACAAGGAAACAAGAATCATGAGGCCATGGTATTCATGTGTAATGGGTTCACCCACAACCTATTAAACAGAAGTCCTTGTGGAATAAAAGCAGCTTCCATAAATCTTAATAGTTTTGACAAGCTGAGAAGCTTGAGTCAGCCTCACTCAGATGACTTCAGGGCTCCAGAAGAGTTCCCCTTGTCCCCACTTTTAAGAAAAAAAATCTCCTGACAGATGCTATACTTTGCTTTTCAATCCTAAGTTAAAGCCTTTATTTTCCATTAAAATGCATGCAACTTGACTTAATATTGATTTAAAGCAATTTTCTCCAACTGTATTTTGAGTAATAATGTCTGCCAACGAGAGAATTTACTGTAAGATACTTGTTTCTTAATCTTAATTATTCAAAGATATGGAACCGTTCAAATTAGAACTTCCGGTTAGCATCTCGAGCTAGCTCTGACCACTTCACTGCCTTGGTATTTTCCAGGCTAAAGTTACCCCCACCACACACATTTATCACTTCCAAAGCCTCCAAAATGGAGACAGAGTGAACTAAAAAGCTAGTACCATGCAGTTCGGGGGAAAGGACACGATTAGTTATTGAATCAGGTCACAGCCTAGTGTTGTTTTTCACTTAGCCAAAACCTTAAAGTGAGTCTCATTCATGTAAAGGAGATAATAGGACTTCCTGCACTGTTGTAGGGAAATTTAGTTGGTTCAATATGTGTAAAAGTTCCCTGTATTTCATACAGTTTGTCATAGTTATTCTAATTTCAGGAATTGTTTATAGGAAAGTTATCTAATATATGGAAACACTTATGTACACAGACCTATTTGGTGCAGCATTATTTATGTATAAGTACAAATAAAATAAGAAAAAGAGAGGGGACTTCCCTGGTGACGCAGTGGTTAAGAATACACCTGTCGGGGCTTCCCTGGTGGCGCAGTGGTTGAGAGTCTGCCTGCCGATGCAGGAGACACGGGTTCGTGCCCCGGTCCGGGAAGATCCCACATGCCGCGGAGCAGCTAGGCCCGTGAGCCATGGCTGCTGAGCGTGCGCGTCCGGAGCCTGTGCTCCGCAACGGGAGAGGCCACAACAGTGAGAGGCCCACGTACCGCAAAAAAAAAAAAAAAAAAAGAATACACCTGCCAATGCAGGGGACACGGGTTCGAGTCCTGGTCCGGGAAGATCCCACATGCCGAGGAGCAGCTAAGCCCGTGCGCCACAACTACTAAGCCTGCGTGCTGCAACTACTGAAGCCCGCGTGCCTAGAGCCCGTGCTCTGCAACAAGAGAAGCCACCACGATGAGAAGCCCATGCACCTCAACGAAGAGTAGCCCTCGCTCACCGCAACTAGAGAAAGGTGGCTTGCAGCAACGAAGACCCAATGCAGTCAAAAATAAATAAATACATAAATAAATTTTAAAAATACATTTATTAAAAAAAAGAGAAAGAGGAAAAGACATAGTTAGCTCTTTGTCTGGTAACTTTTTTTTTTTTTTTTTTTTTTTTGTGGTACGTGAGCCTCTCACTGTTGTGCCCTCTCCCGCTGTGGAGCACAGGCTCCGGACGCGTAGGCTCAGCGGCCGTGGCTCACAGGCCCAGCCGCTCCGCTGCATGTGGGATCTACCCGGGCTGGGGTATGAACCCGTGTCCCCTGCATCGGCAGGCGGACTCTCAACCACTGCGCCACCAGGGAAGCCCTGTCTGGTAACTCTTGACCTTGCTTTCTAAGTATCCAGGTTTGACAATTATCAGTCCACAAAACAGAGTTCACCCACAAATTTGAAAAAGTGTTTTTGGAGTAGCTATATTTTCCCTTGAGATCTTATACTTCTTCCCTGTCTATCCCCATGTGTCTTTATGTATCTGTGTCTGTCTGTATTTTCTGTGCTAAATTCTATGTGCCAGGTACTCACATGGGAAGCAACATAGAAATGCTGTTTGTTGACTGTTAAGCCTGAGAATAGAAAGATACTGAGTAATTAATTGCCCTCCTCTTTCCTCCTCCCCTCCATTTCTGTCTCTGTCTTCATCGCTTCCCTCTCAAATGCACACAATCAAGAAAGCCTCACCCGGCCCTTTACTCTTGTCCTTATGTTCCCTGTCCTCTGTCCCTACCATCCTATACTTACAGTTTTCTCCTGCTTCATGTACAAGCTAAAGGGTCTTTGAACTTCATTTCCAGTGCTCCTTATTTCTGGCACCCATATACTTGGTGTCCAAGCTTCCAAAGGGCAGAAATTAGGTCATAAATTTGTGGATTTCTTACTCAGAACAGGAATCATTGCCTTTGAACAACACATTGCCTTTTTACAACACTTAGTTCTAGAAAACTGATGGTGATTCCTGTTCAAATGCAAAGAAATTTTGGCCAGTGAAGATATGATTGATTCCACTGTATGCATCTATTAGCAAATCCATTTCAGTGTCTATTTGAATTCTCTTTTGAAGGAGTATTTTTTTTTACATATTATTGGTGCCCTCATTAATCAGTTTAATAAAATTTTTGACGTGTGTTAACTTTATATTTGTGTGAGTCATGATATTAGTCTTTAAAAAATTATACCTTAACATAGCCGGTGGGGAGGGGAAACTAAACCATTTAATTTCTAATATTTAGGGTTGGTTTTGCCCTAGTTTTTGGGGGGATGGGGGGTGGGGGAGACAGGCTCTGTTCATCACTAGTTGTTTAACAGTAGATAAGGGCCTTGCTTCATCTGAGCCTTAGTTTCCTCATCACCTTCCCATTCTTAAAATGGGGGACTCTCCCTCAAAATGACCAGGAAAACCGTTCTGTGTCTACTCAGCTTTCTCCAGGTAAAATGTTCTTTTCAATATTTCAGTTTTTCCCTAGTTTTATCTAACTTTAGTGCTGTAAACAAGGAGGCTCTAAGAAAGAGTAAAAGGTAAAGTTAATAGTTATTTGAGAAGTTTTGGTAAGTCTTTGTTGGAATTCCTCCCAGAAATTGAGACAGTGGATGACTCTAAAGTGGGTAACAAATGTTTTCCAAAGTGAGCTACTTTCCAATTCTTTGTTTAACTAATCAGTTGATAGATCATTAAACAAATTTTGGTTACAGAACCCTGTATTAGTTTCCTGGGTCTGCTATAACAAAGTACTACAAACTGGGTAGCTTAAAACAACAGAAATTGATTGTCTTACAGTTCTAGAGGCTAGAAATCTGGTACCAAGGTGTCAGCAGGGCTGTATTCTCTCTTAAATCTATAATGGAGAATCCTTAGCCTCTTCTAGCTTCTGTTGTTTGCCAGCAAGCCTTGGTATTCCTTGACTTGCAGATGCATCACTCCAATCTATTATCAGATGGCTATTCCTTGTGTGTGTTTACCTCATCTTCCCTCTGTCAGTCTCTCAATTTCCCCTTTTTATAAGGGCACCAGTCATATTGGAATAGAGGCCTGCCCTGTTCCAGCATGACCTCATCTTAACCTAACTAACTGCACCTGCAACAACCCTGTTTCCAAATAAGGTCACATACTAACATATTGGGAGTTAGAACTTCAACATATGAGTTTGCAGGGGTGGAGTGGGGGGCGGGAGAGGGGTGACAATTCAACCCATAACAAGGAGAAAGTTAGAATTCTAGAGGAAAAAAATTGCCAACTCCAAGCCAGATAATTGACCAAGAACCTTGATAATTCTGTCTGTTCTCTGGGGGGTTTTTTTGTTTTGTTTTTTTCAGGCTCTAAGTCAATAAAATTTGGGAGTTCAACTGAGTCCCTGGGTATTCATCTTTGGTTGGAGAACTGTTTGGAGGCTGGGTAGGTCCATCAGAAGCATAATTCTCTTCCAGGGTGGCTTGGCATATGGAGCTCACCATGGGTAAAGGTAGTGGTAATGTGTGGGTGAGCCAGCGGGAGAGGTAGGTGAGTCCAGACACAAGTTGAAAAGGACATTTCTAATCTGGATTCACTTCCCAGCACATCATAGAAAGCAATTCCTACTGGACCTGGGGAAAGTACCTGTCTTCTCAGTAGAGTGGTGACCCTCTCCTTCCAGAGTCACAGATTTATGAGTTTTCCTGTTGATTTCTTTATTTTCATCCCCCTAGTTGCTTAGAGGAAAATCAGGATAATTTTGAATGTAGAGCTTTCAATCTAAGGTCTTTTATTGCTCCTGAGTTTGTGGTTTTGGGTATTACTCATACCTTTACATGCACAAAGTAAGCTTGAGTTGTTATGTGGTCATTAATTAATCAATTAATCTAAGTAAAACCTTCCCTGTTAGGCATTTCTTGTATCATCTTTCCAGTGAGTTTGAAACCAGGTTTCCAAATAATTTCTGACCATGAAAGATCCTTTGGCTTAGGATTCATGGTAGAAAAGTTCATGGAAAGCCTAGGGGTGTTAACTTCTTTCCCGGCTGTATTCCAGCTGGTTTTAAATCCCTCTGCTTGCTTTGGCTTTCCCACATTACCTCTTTATGTGGGTGTTATAGGAACCTTCCTCTCAGTGTCCAATAAAACTCACCCCTTCCCTCCTAATCTTGCTACAAAAAGTTGGAAAAAACCCGATGGTAATCTTACCTTAAAATTAAGGCCAGAGGATAGACAGAGGCAACTAAGAGGATGAAGTTAGGAGTGCTTGTAATTTTTCACGTTGAACTGTTTGTGAGCAACAGTCAGGAAAGAGCCCTACAGAGGGGATGGCCCTTTATGAGTTCCTTGGAGGAAATATGTGTCTCATGAGAATTAGAAGTTTGCCTAGAGATTTAAGAAAGGATTAGCAGTTCATATGTGCTACCAGCCAAAGGCAAAAAGGAAGTTGTTCTTGTGGGTGGTCAGAGGTCCATGGAGCCATGGGATTGTCTGACAGAGGTAAATATCAATGAGGAAAAATAAAGAAGGGATTTCTTCTAAGCAGACAGCTTGACTATTAAGTCATCCAAGCACTGAGCACTGATGGGGATGTTCAAATGTGGAGAGCACCACACTTTCCCAGCAACCCCAGAGATTAGGGTTCTTGTCTCTGTTCTGCCATTAACTAGTTGGAGGATCGAGTACAATCCCTTCATGTCTTTGAATCTCTCCTTCCAAACTTAACACTCTTTACCATTGGTTCTGGTTCAAATAACTTTTTCATGGGTCTGTCCTTTTACTTTAAAGCCCTTTTGACCAAAACTTTCTTTAAATGCATATATATGCATTTGGGAGGAATACTATTAGTGCTGTTACGAATACTGCTATTGGTGTTGTGCAATGGGGGCAACTCTGTGACAGGCACCACAATTTGAGTGATTTATATGTCACCTTCTTTAATCCTAACAGTGATCCTAAGAAGAGATATGACCATCCTTTACAGCTGGGGAACTGAATCTCACGTAGGTTATTAAAGTGTTCAAGTGGAAATGGACAGTTTAAAAGCACCCAACCAGTAAATAGGGCCAATGGAAATGGGACTCAGACAGGCTGATGAGATTTTGAAGGTGGGAAAGGCCTGTGATGAGGGGTGAGCCAGTGGGGACTCCCTTGTTCAGGGAAGTGGCCGAGGGAGGCATTTGGGAAACAGAGGAGGTTGCTGAGCATCTCAACGAAGAACCAAAAGACAGGGAAAAGTACAGAAAAGGAAGGTGCTAGGAGACAAGATTCTCACTAAAAATTATCTTTACTCCCCTTTATATAATTGTGAAAATAACACATGCACATTGAAGAATAATCAGACAGTACAGAAAAAATTAAGCAACAGAAGAAAAATATACTATAGACCCTTTTCCACAATTATTTTCATTACTGCATATTACCTTCTAATTTTTCTCTAATGTTCCCATTTTCCTCAGGCTGCAGTCTGCTTGATATTAAATCATAAACATTTCCCCATGTTGTAACATAGTCTTTTTTATTTTTAATTTTACTTTTTAAAAATAAATTTATTTATTTATTTTTGGCTGCATTGGGTCTTCATTGCTGTGCGTGGGCTTTCTCTAGTTGCAGTGAGCGGGGGCTACTCTTCGTTGCAGTGCGTGGGATCCTCATTGCAGAGGCTTCTCTTGTTGCAGAGCATGGGCTCTGGGCGTGCGGGCTCAGTAGCTGTGGCTCACGGGCTCTAGAGTGCAGGCTCAGTAGTTGTGGCACACGGGCTTAGTTGCTCTGTGGCATGTGGTATCCTCCCGGACCAGGGCTCGAACTCGTGTCCTCTGCATTGGCAGGCAGATTCTTAACCACTGCGCCACCAGGGAAGTCCCACATAGTCTTTATTATTATCATTTTACATGGTAACATACTATTTCATCATATTATGTATAAAAAACCATTTCTCCATGGTTGGATATTGGGAACTATGCGGTTTTATGGGTAACTTAAAATAGATTTTTCATAGGTGGTATTTCAGTTCATTACATCTGGAGGAATCTGGTTTCTAGGAACCCTCTTGGGTTCAACGGACCTATAGATTTATTAAAAATGAGAGTTACCCAGTATCTATTCCACCAGCCGTTTGTAGAAGATAAATATTAGAAAGTTGGTAACATGGAATTAGTATTCTAAAAAATAGAAAAAGATAAAAAAGGAATAAAGGAATGGAAAGTGCTCTTTGGGTGTCAAGGAGAGTCAACGAGGAATTCAAGACATCAATAGAGAGATTAGTGACTATAATAATGTATTTCTGTGTTCCGTATTAGAAGACATTCGGCATAGTCTGTGCGAAATGAAGCCAGAATTCCAAGTAGAAATGGAATAACTTTAAGAAAACTTTTCTTGGCACTGTAAGCTCACACATGTACTTTTATATGCTACAAAGTTGAAAAAAAAAAAAAGAAAATTCTGAAGTCCTGAGGCCATAGCTATAAAAAAAATTAAGGTTTTAAAGTAGATTTGTGAGAGTAAAAAAACATGTGTTACGGTACGCTGCTGTTCTATACGGTGCTTTTGCATGCTGGCAAATGTTCTGCTTCTGCTAATGTGAACAATTATTTTTGCTGGCAGAAATAGTTCAAATAAAAGTAGAAGCAAGCCACCATTTCTTAACATAGTAAAGCTGAAAATTTCAAACATTTAATGAAAATTTTTTACACATTTATTTCATCGCTATTCAAGGGAAGTAGTAGGCATTCCATGAAAGTTTGTGTTTATGACAAAAGTAAATTGCTAGTGTAAAGGTATTTGGAGGCTAAAAGTATGATAAATAGGAGATGATGTAGAAAGAAACAAGTGTATCTATTTAAAAAAATTATTATTATTAGCTTCAGCCTTCTCTGACTGTGACAAAACTAGGTGAGTCTGGAAAAGACAGGGCGAGTAGACTACCAAATATTCATTCATTTCTTCTTTGTGTTTAACGGAAACTGAATTTTGCTCAGTGCGTCCATGGGTCCAGATAAAATACTTTCCCAGACCTGCTTGCAGTTAGGGGTGACTGCATGACATTTTCAGCTGATGAAATAATTAACAAAACCTTCTAGGTTCTTTCCCTTTGCTCTTTCTTCCTTCTCATTTTTGCCTGGAAAGCAGGTAGTGAGGGTGAAGGTAATGGCCAACCTGAGAACATCTCACAGCAAGGATGAGGAATTAAGCTTCATAATGAGAATGGGGGAGTGAAAAAGAAGTAGGATCTTGGGGCACCGATGACACCATGGAACCACTGGACCACTCTTCTCTGTACTTCGTTTTATGTGAGGCAAATTATGTGAGGCTGTTTGGTTAAGCCACTGTCATCAGATTTCTGTTACATCCAGTGCACACAAATCCTAAATGATGCAAAGCCCTTGATATAGTCTCTTTTTGTAACCTATATTTTTATTTATAAAGTATCCATTATGATAATGATGTGTTTAAGGATTTTTGTTCTCAAACCCTCTCAGCTATTAATTACATTAATGAGTTAACATTTGTAAAGTATTTCCTCTTGCTCATCACTGTATTTAATGCCAAAGTGTCTGACACATTGTGTGCACTTAATAAATATATATTTACAGGCAATTTGGAAAGTTGTTTTGGCAAATTGTGTGTATATATACACACACACATTTGCACACATATCTTTACATAAATGTATATATGAGCAAACATTGTATATAGTTATAATTATAAATTATGTGTTTAAAAATACTTGTAGGACTTTAAAATACTCAGATATGAAAGAATTACTCTATGAGAATAATTGCCACTATTTATTTACTTTCCAATTAGGATTTGTATATGGCTGTGATAATGGACATTTTTGTGTTGCGTGAACTCTAAGGTTTTAGACAAACATAAGAGAACTGATTGGCTGAAAGGGAGTTAAGGAAACAGTGACTTTGGATTCCCTCCAGCAACATTTGTCAGACCACCTGAATAAGCATTCTGCACAAATCAGACAAAACAAAACACACAGGATTTTAAACTCAGGTACTTTTGGAAATACAGAGTGTTATACCATTCTTTTCCTGGTGGTTCAAGGTCCATTAAAGTTGCCTGCAGTAGAGAAATCTGTTCAACTTTGTTTAATCCAGCATTTCCCAATCTTTTGTGTGATTATGAAACCCTTCTTCCAAGTTACGTCAATTAATACCCATTGGAAATATGTGACGGATACTCTGGGAAACCCTATAATACAGGGACCAGAAACATGTAAAATTACCACTAGTATTTAGTATTGACCTAGAAAGTCTAATGCAGTTAAATAATAATCAGAAATAAGACATATGATTTTTGGAAAAGGGGAAAAAAATTAAGACTTTTTACAGAAGACAGAAATTCCTATTTTACCGTGAGAGTGGGATATTTACTTTGTTCTCTACTTTATCTCTGATGGCCAGAGTACCTGTGTAACACATAGGTGCTCAATAAATACTTGTTGGTGGAAGGAAGGCTTAATGAAGAGAGGAAATCTCATGAGAAACCAGTACGCCAGAGAAACACCCTGGGAGATCTGTCCAAGAGCCATGGCTCTATGAGCTTTCTGGAGATTTGAACATGCCTCACATACTGCTTTTTCTCCAAATTTTCATTGTTTGGAATTTTGAGATTTATAAAAATCCAGTGATAGAAAATATGTGGACTTGATAGCTATCAATCAGATTCCTTCTCAACATAGTACTCCAGGAAAAACAAAACAAAACATAGTACTCCAGGTAACTACTACCAATTGATTGGAGTAGACAAGAGACCTTATTGCCATCTATAATGTAAGACTTAATATTCTTTTTTTTTTTTTTTGCGGTACACGGGCCTCTCACTGCCGCGACCTCTCCCGTTGCAGAGCACAGACTCCGGGATGCGCAGGCTCAGCGGCCACGGCTCACGGGCCCAGCCGCTCCGCGGCATGTGGGATCTTCCCGGACCGGGGCACGAACCCACGTCCCCTGCATCAGCAGGTGGACTCCCAACCACTGCGCCACCAGGGAAGCCCAAGACTTCATATTCCTTTTTTCCTGGTCAAATAACTTCAATTATTTTATAATCAGCAGACTCACCTCCCTAGCATTGGCTGAAGACAGGTGATTTTTTCCCCCTCAAATACTGTTGTGGTAGTTTTAAAATAATCACAATTTCTTTGACATTTCTCTCTTTGATGGAGGGAAACTAGTTCCCCTTCCATTGAGTATAGACTGGAGTGGACTTAGTGAATCTCTTCTAATAAAAAGAATATAATGGGAGTGACAGTGTGAAATTTTGAAGACTATCTATAAAAGGCACTGTGACTTACTGCTAATTCTCTTTCTCTCTCTCTCTGTTTCTGTCTCTCTCTCAGATGATTCACTGTGGGAAAGTTAGCTGCCACATGGCAAGAAACCAAGGCCTCCTGCAGATAGACATATGTGAGCCATCCAGCAGGGCTCCTCCAGCCTCAGTCAGGCCTTCAGGTGAGACTGCAGCATCTGCCAACGTTGTAACTACAACCTAATGAGGGGCTCTGAGCCAGAGCCACCCAGATAAGCCGCTTCTGAATTCCTGACCCTGAATAGAAACTGAATAATACATGTTTACTGTTTAAACCACTACGTTTCAGAGTAATGTTTAATGTGTAAAAGGATAACAATACAATTATATTAAAGTTTTTTAAAGAAATAAAACTCATTTACAGCCTCTTTTAAAACACCTTCTCCTGTATTCCCAATTTCACCACGTTGGTGTTGCCGACTTTGCTACTTATGCAGCAATACCTGCTTTTTTCTTTCTTCCAAAGCAGGGTCAGAAAACCCTTTTTATAGAGGGCCAGATAGTAAATAGTTTAGGCCTTGTAGGCCGTGTGGTCTCTGGCGCAATTACTCAACTCTGCCCTTGTAGCATGAAAGCAGCTGTAGACAATATTTAAATGAATGAGTGTGGCTACGTTCTAATAAAAGTTTATTTATGGGCGTTGAAATTTGGATTTCACATAATTTTCACATCACGAAATGTCATTTTTCTTTTGGCTTTTTTCACCCACTCAAAAATGTAAAAGCCATTCTTAACTTGTAGGTCACTTAAAACCAGGCAGTGGGCCAGATTTGGCCCATGGTGTAGTTTGCCAATTCCTGTACTAAAGTAATAGAATTCTTGATATTTAGCTGGCACATGGATGCCCAAAATAAAGACAACATTTTTTTCAGACAGTAGCCATGTAACCACACTATGGTTAATGGGAATTAGGTATAAATGATATGTAAAAAATTTGAGTCATGCTCTTAAAGAGAGGTGGTGGATTCTCCCCTTTTACTCCCCCCCTTTCACTTCCCACTGGCTAGAATGAAGGTCACCTTGGACCGTGTGGATGGCAGAAATGTCCTTGATATAACAAAGAGAAAGAGCCAGAATTCCTGCCTCTGGGCCATGTGCAGTCACACTGTTATGAGAATGACAAGTCAGACTACAATTGTTTTGTACAGGGACCTCTGTTTTTAATTCCTTTTCACACTTTGCCAAATCTATATTCTAACTAATTCAGCTGGTTAGACTTTGGCTAACATCTCTAAATGTAATGACAGGTTAATGTGTAGTACTTTCAAGAAGCACTGCAGACAGTGATTAACAGCTATGTGTGGAGTTAAAAAATTCATTCTTGGTTCCTTATCAAGTCAGGATAGTCTGGATATAGGACAGCTTTGACGTTTCTAAAACCAGAATTTCTAAATAATTGCAGGTGTTTGCCTTTTCTTCTGATTGTTGATTTCCTGTAGTTTGGAAGTGAATATGTCTTTGTATTCCTTTTCTCCTCCGTCTATCACACTTATGGCCAAGGCAGGAACATTATTAATTGGGAGAAACATAAACAATTTACTCCTTATAATCTCTGAGGAATAATTAATGCACATTGTCTTTTGTGGAGCTTATTTATATAAATGAATAGGTCTAAAAGTTCACCCTCCCGCCGCCCCCGTGGTCCTATGGATTTTCTCAGTTATATGATAGCTGAAAGAAATTGTAGGTATAAGAGACATACTTATCTTGTGAGCATATTATATTTTCCCCAGCAGAACTTGGGGGGTCCCAGGCTGTGAACGACAGTGGAAAAATGATCCCACAGTCTCAAAGTCTGGAAACCACTCTGAGACTCATCAGCCACCACTTGGCAGCACCAAAGGATCAGGCATTGTCCAAACACAATTGTTGTGAGCTCTCGTGCTGACGTACAGTATTTCCCATTCATCTCTTTCCCCCTTTTCTCTCCTTTTTCTTCTCTCCCCGCCAGAAACCAAACTAGCTTGGACTAGTCTTCCAAGTGCTGGCTGCTGGTGTCCCCGAGAGATTTCAGGGAGAAGCAGTCTTGGCCGAGGGTTAGAGCCAGAGGCCGACCGGGGAAGGGAACAATGTCTGGGTTTTGAGAACAGCTGGAGCTTCGGAGGGAGAAAAGCAGCTTGGCAAATGAGGAAAGAATGTGCTTGTCACTTCAAGAGGCAAGAAACTTCGATTTCCCTCCTGCCTCTGCCAACAAGTGTTTATTGGAAAGGACAGAGTGGTGGTGATGGCAGGTGACTTTGGTTTGGATTTTATGGAATTTTCCGTGTTTATTTTACCTTTTCAAAGAAAAGATAAATGTACAAATCCCACAGTTAACTATTCTGAATTCTGCTTGTGTTTTTATTGGAGAAGTGAGTGTTGTTCCTCAGAGTTATTTTTAAGAATGCCACCCCTGGCCCATTTTGAAACTCTGCTTGCTTTCCTTGCATGTAAGCTAATATATGTGATAGGGATTTTGGAGAAAAGTAGCAGAGTGTATTTAAATGGAAAGTGAAGGCCCAAGGGAGAAAAGATCCTGTTCTGAGAACACGAGAGAATTTACAGTTGGAGGAATCAGATGGGCCCATTTAGACAAAATAGGAAAGTTTTAGCTGAAACCAAAGGTGAGCTTATGAGAAGTTTGACATAGTTGGGGGGAAAAATTTTTAAGATGTCATACTCTTTGGTCATGTTTTGATTTCTCTCTGATTTTCTTGGATTCTTATGGAAATGGATAGAACAACAGAGACTGTTTTCCCATTCTGAATTCCATTCGTTAGACTTGGAAAGTGTGACCTGATTTTAAGTATCCCTTTTAAAATGAACAAAAAGACAATCCAATATTAATATTTGAAAAATAATGTTACCATTTTAAAATCTCTTTCCTCCCTTTCTGAACTCTCAACATTTTTGCCTACTTTCAGAATTCTCCCTTTAGTTGTACTTAACTGCTGTTTTTTTAAATTTGGCAGTGGGAATGTTGGTTAGTTGGATCTTGGGACATAAATACATCTAAAAGTTAAAATGGGGAATAAATGGGAGTATAGGGAAGGGAAAAACTATTTCTTGAGTTCTTCCTGTGTGACAGACCCCTTTACTAGGTCCTTTCCTTGTTAGAATCTGTAAAGTAAGAATTATTATGACCATTTTAAAGAAGGGAGACTGAGGCTCAGTGAGGGTCTTTATAACTTGTCTAATATTACCTGATATTCTATTCATGGTAAAGTCAAGTTATCTGGATTTAAACTTAGTTTTGATTCCAAAGTCCATATTCTTTCCAGTGCCCCGATTTTGTCCACATAATAATATCTGGGTTGATTATGTTTAAACTGATTAATCATTAAAAATTTATTGATCAGAAGTAACCTGTATATATTAATTAGGATTCCCCTTTTGCTGGTGTGTTGTGATTCTAGGTAATGAGACTTTATTACAAGGATTCAAGGGACTACAGAGTCTTCAACTATATAGTTACTTTGCATCTCCAAATTTCCAAGACTGGAATTAGTACTCTCAAGAAAAAAATAATCTGATGTGGTCTCTTGTCATTACCCATGATGAAGTTCCTGGCCTGGCAAGGTTCACCAAACCACTTCAGACATGGTGGCTTCCTCCACATCCAAACTGTGCAATAACTTACCTTTAACTTGGGCACTCTTTTCTGAGGCCAGAGTAGAAGTTTCACAAGGCATATCTGGTGTAAATCATTGCAAATTTTTTGGAGGAAGTGTCTCTTAGGGCTGCTGTTCTTAGAAGGAGATTATGAGCAAAGCAGGAACTTGGAATTTTGTACCTCTTTCCCAGCACGTGAAGAAACAAACTGGATGTAAAGAAGTCATGAAAAGAAGCCAGTGAGGGCTTCCCTGGTGGCGCAGTGGTTGAGAATACACCTGCCAATGCAGGGAACACGGGTTCAAGCCCTGGTCCGGGAAGATTCCACATGCCACGGAGCAACTAAGCCCGTGCGCCACAACTACTGAGCCTGCCCTCTAAGGCCTGCGAGCCACAACTACTGAGCCCTCGTGCCACAACTACTGAAGCCCACGGGCCTAAAGCCCGTGCTTTGCAACAAGAGAAGCCACCACAGTGAGAAGCCCGTGCACGCAAAAAAGAGTAGCCCCTGCTCACAGCAACTAGAGAAAGCCCGTGCACAGCAACGAAGACCCAACGCAGCCAAAAAATAAATAAATAAAAAACAAAGAGCCTCTCCTGTGGGTTGACACAATTTTTTTTTTTTGAGTATCTGCTTTACGTGAATCATGGTGAGAATATTAAGAATCATTTTAGAAACTGGAAAAATTCTTAACCCAGAGAGATCATTACTTTGCATTGCTGTGTTTCCACATACAGTAAATTCAACACAAACATGGCTTAGGGAGTATCTTAACCACTCTGGAAATGTAGAAGTATTTCTTATAATCCAGAATATTTAATTAATCAGAACTTCAATTCCCCAAGCATTCTGAGTAATCAGTATTTTCCTTTGTGAGTTTCAGATGAAGAATGTTTTGCATGATGACATATCGGTTGTTCAATACACTTTCTTCTGAATCTTTCTTTAGCATGATGTGAGGTATACTTGGGAAATGTGCATTTAAACAGTAACAGCAGTGATTGTAGTGAATTCCAAGTGGGGATTTCATGCTCTAATTTCCATGAATTGAGGGGTAATATTTTTACGTTATTGTTTTCTATAATAAAACCTAAACCCAGCTGCACATGTCTGGCAATTTAAAAGTTTCAATAAACTAATGCTTGATAATAATACTGACCTATTTCTCCTAAGGATTAAATAAGTAGAGGTTTTATTTTACAACTACTTTTTAAAATAGTGTGTTATCATGTCGAACCAATGCTACGGGTATAATAGAAATTTGCTGTTAAGTCAATTGAGTAAAACATGTACAGAGTTTTTTCTCTTGGCCAACACTCTCCTTTATAGGGCAAAGCAGATCAGAACAGTTGACCAGGGTGTTATATCTGCATAGGCCCCACATTGCTCTTGTCTTTTTTGTAAAATCGAATATATCTTTTTTTTTAACATCTTTATTGGAGTATAATTGCTTTACAATGGTGTGTTAGTTTCTGCTTTACAACAAAATGAATCAGTTATATATATACATATGTTCCCATATCTCTTCCTTCTTGCATCTCCCTCCCTCACACCCTCCCTATCCCACCCCTCCAGGCGATCACAAAGCACTGAGCTGATCTCCCTGTGCTATGCGGCTGCTTCCCACTAGCTATCTACCTTACGTTTGGTAGTGTATATATGTCCATGCCTCTCTCTCGCTTTGTCACAGCTTGCCCTTCCCCCTCCCCATATCCTCAAGTCCATTCTCTAGTAGGTCTGTGTCTTTGTTCCTGTCTTACCCCTAGGTTCTTCATGACATTTTTTTCCTCTTAAATTCCATATATATGTGTTAGCATACGGTATTTGTCTCTCTCTTTCTGACTTACTTCACTCTGTATGACAGACTCTAGGTCTATCCACCTCATTACAAATAGCTCAATTTCATTTCTTTTTATGGCTGAGTGATATTCCATTGTATATATGTGCCACATCTTCTTTATCCATTCATCCGATGATGGACACTTAGGTTGTTTCCATCTCCGAGCTATTGTAAATAGAGCTGCAATGAACATTTTGGTACATGACTCTTTTTGAATTATGGTTTTCTTAGGGTATATGCCCAGTAGTGGGATTGCTGGGTCATATGGTAGTTCTATTTGTAGCTTTTTAAGGACCCTCCATACTGTTCTCCACAGTGGCTGTATCAATTTACATTCCCACCAACAGTGCAAGAGGGTTCCCTTTTCTCCACACCCTCTCCAGCATTTATTGTTTCTAGATTTTTTGATGATGGCCATTCTGACTGGTGTGAGATGATATCTCATTGCAGTTTTGATTTGCATTTCTCTAATGATTAGTGATGTTGAGCATTCTTTCATGTGTTTGTTGGCAGTCTGTGTATCTTCTTTGGAGAAATGTCTATTTAGGTCTTCTGCCCATTTTTGGATTGGGTTGTTTGTTTTTTTGATATTGAGCTGCATGAGCTGCTTGTATATTTTGGAGACTAATCCTTTGTCAGTTGCAAATATTTTCTCTCATTCTGAGGGTTGTCTTTTCGTCTTGTTTATGGTTTCCTTTGCTGTGCAAAAGCTTTGAAGTTTCATTAGGTCCCATTTGTTTATTTTTGTTTTTATTTCCATTTCTCTAGGAGATGGGTCAAAAAGGATCTTGCTGCGATTTATGTCATAGAGTGTCCTGCCTGTGTTTTCCTCTAAGAGTTTGATAGTTTCTGGCCTTACATTTAGGTTTTTAATCCATTTTGAGCTTATTTTTGTGTGTGGTGTTAGGGAGTGATCTAATTTCATACTTTTACATGTACCTGTCCAGTTTTCCCAGCACCATTTATTGAAGAGGCTGTCCTTTCTTCACTGTACCTTCCTGCCTCCTTTATCAAGGATAAGGTGACCATATGTGTGTGGGTTTATCTCTGGGCTTTCTGTCCTGTTCCATTGATCCATATTTCTGTTTTTGTGCCAGTACCATACTGTCTTGATTACTGTAGCTTTGTAGTATAGTCTGAAGTCAGAGAGCCTGATTCCTCCAGCTCCATTTTTCATTCTCAAGATTGCTTTGGCTATTCGGGGTCTTTTGTGTTTCCATACAAATTGTGAAATTTTTTGTTCTAGTTCTGTGAAAAATGCCCGTGGTAGTTTGATAGGGATTGCATTGAATCTGTAGATTGCTTTGGGTAGTAGAGTCATTTTCACAATGTTGATTCTTCCAATCCAAGAACATGGTATATCTCTCCATCTATTTGTATCATCTTTAATTTCTTTCACCAGTGTCTTATAATTTTCTGCATACAGGTCTTTTGTCTCCTTAGGTAGGTTTATTCCTAGATATTTTATTCTTTTTGTTGCAATGGTAAATGGGAGTGTTTTCTTGATTTCACTTTCAGATTTTTCATCATTAGTGTATAGGAATGCTAGAGATTTCTGTGCATTAATTTTGTATCCTGCTACTTTACCAAATTCATTGATTAGCTCTAGCGGTTTTCTGGTAGCATCTTTAGGATTCTCTATGTATAGTATCATGTCATCTGCAAACAGTGACAGCTTTACTTCTTCTTTTCCGATTTGGATTCCTTTAATTTCCTTTTCTTGTCTGATTGTTGTGGCTAAAACTTCCAAACCTATGTTGAATAAGAGTGGTGAGAGTGGGCAACCTTGTCTTGTTCCTGATCTTAGTGGAAATGCTTTCAGTTTTTCACCATTGAGGATGATGTTGGCTGTGGGTTTGTCATATATGGCCTTTATTATGTTGAGGAAAGTTCCCTCTATGCCTACTTTCTGCAGGGTTTTTATCATAAATGGGTGTTGAATTTTGTCGAAAACTTTCTCTGCATCTATTGAGATGATCATATGGTTTTTCTCCTTCAGTTTGTTAATATGGTGTATCACGTTGATTGATTTGCGTATATTGAAGAATCCTTGCATTCCTGGAATAAACCCCACTTGACCATGGTGTATGATCCGTTTAATGTCCAGTTGGATTCTGTTTGCTAGTATTTTGTTGAGTATTTTTGAATCTATGTTCATCAGTGATATTGGCTTGTAGTTTTCTTTCTTTGTGACATCCCTGTCTGGTTTTGGTATCAGGGTGATGGTGGCCTCGTAGAATGAGTTGGGGAGTGTTCTTCCCTCTGCTATATTTTGGAAGAGTTTGAGAAGGATAGGTGATAGCTCTTCTCTAAATGTTTGATATAATTCGCCTGTGAAGCCATCTGGTCCTAGGCTTTTGTTTGTTGGAAGATTTTAAATCACAGTTTCAATTTCAGTGCTTTTGATTGGTCTGTTCATATTTTCTATTTCTTCCTGATTCAGTCTTGGCAGGTTATGCATTTCTAAGAATTTGTCCATTTCTTCCAGGTTGTCCATTTTATTGGCATAGAGTTGCTTGTAGTAATCTCTCATGATCTTTTGTATTTCTGCAGTGTCAGTTGTTACTTCTCCTTTTTCATTTCTAATTCTATTGATTTGAGTCTTCTCCCTTTTTTTCTTGATGAGTCTGGCTAATGGTTTATCAATTTTGTTTATCTTCTCAAAGAACCAGCTTTTAGTTTTATTGATCTTTGCTATTGTTTCCTTCATTTCTTTTTCATTTATTTCTGATCTGATTTTTATGATTTCTTTCCTTCTGCTAACTTTGGGGTTTTTTTGTTCTTCTTTCTCTAACTGCTTTAGGTGCAAGGTTAGGTTGTTTATTCGAGATGTTTCCTGTTTCTTAAGGTAGGATTGTATTGCTATAAACTTCCCTCTTAGAACTGCTTTTGCTGCATCCCATAGATTTTGGGTCGTTGTGTCTCCATTGTCATATGTGTCTAGGTATTTTTTATGGCTGAGTAATATTCCATTGTATGTATATGCCATATTCTGTTTATCCACTCATCTGCTGATTGTCTTTGATTAATTTTTAAAATGGAAAATTACTTAATAAATACAGCCCAATAAAAAATACTTTCAACATGGGATTCAAAAGGGAAAATATTAAGATTATGAGATATAAACTCTGTATAGCAACCACTGGATCTCCAATGACTAGTATATTTTATGGCACATAGTAGATACTCAACAGATATTTATTGCATGAGTGAATGAATAAACCACTGTAATATGTTAAAAACTGACTTAAACATAGAATAAATGCTCTCTATTGCACAAACCCAAGTAAAAGACAGAGCGCAAGGGAGCTCAGTAGCATCTACCGAGGTCAATCATAAGGGCACAAAGCAGAACGGAGAAGGGTGGATCTGGAGGGGCGAACTGAGAAAGCCAACATATGCATCAAGAGTCACTCAAGTCGTAAGTGGGCAAGTGGCTGCATCTCTTATTCAGGGCTGTGTAAGCATGAGTGTGCTTCCCCTCATTAAACCTCTTATATTCTGGCTATTAATGTAAGGAGTTAAAAATAGCATATAAAAACTAATTATTTTGATTAATATACAGTTACATTTTTGGAAACTGGGGAAATTTAAGACCCACAGAGTGACAGTAATGTGAAACTTTAGAAAAATTGAAACTTACCACACAGTGTACATCATATGCCCTAGATCTGATTGCAAAGAAGCAAAATGAAATTAATAGAAATTTTGCCAGTTTAAGGACTCTGGGAAAAGATCTTGTGCTGAAAGAACTCACTACACTTTTGCAAACATAAATCAACTTTAAGACATAATTTTCCTCGAATGGTTAAAGAATGAATGTCCTTGTTAACCTATTTTATGGACATAATCAGAACACTTTCACCACCCAAAGCACTGTTTCGTTATTCTGCAGATTGTAATGAATTTGCTCTGCTTTAGAATTGCCTTATGTCCCATATGCTATAATTTTTTAAGCTGGGAGTAATTTCATGATGCTTTTATTTAGCTAGCTTAAGATTTAAACATAAATGCTTATAAATAATTTTTTGACAATACTTTTGTGATTTATGGACTTGCCAGGAAATAGATGTAGTCTATATACAGAGCAGTTTGACATATTTTATTGAGAGAGAGAAAATTAAGAGGTTGGGAGAAAGAAACATACGTGAGTAAAAAACATGTAAATCATATATGGGAAATGGCTAAAGAAATGGATGTAATTTAACTTAAATAAGGGGTGTTTGAAGACCAATTAATATGGAATTAGTATGCTGACTAGATCTTTCTCTTTACTAAGGGCACAGGATAATGAACTTAAAAAATATAAGTTAAGGATATGATTACTGGATTCAAATAGACTTGGGTAAGAGTCCCATCTCCAAACACTTGCTAGCAGATTATAACTTTGGCAGATTCCTTAATTATCTGACCTTCAGTTTTCCCATATGAAAATACAGATAATAACAATAATTACCTTATCACATTGTGGGGAGGATTGAATGGGCTCAAATCTGCCCCCTGAGGCACAGCAAACATCCAATAAACGTAAGCTACTTTTATTGTTCAAAGTCAAGGACAAGTTAAATATTGGAGAAGATCATCAAAGGAGTAAGTCCTTCCCTTGAGAGCAATTGAGGATATGAGAGGGTCATCTCTGTCTGCAAGCAACATTCTTCTCCAGGTGATCCATTTATGTATTTTTCTAGTCCACAATCCTAGAAGTAAGCTATAAATAAGGAGCAACTGTTGTAAAAATACTTTTTATACTCTTTCAGTGTTGGCTTGTTATCTCTGGGAAGGAAAATTTTGCTACTGAAATTTCATGTTTGTCACTCTGAAAGTGGGTTGGAATCAGCCTGGCTGCTGATGGGACTATACCGACGTTTCCAGTTGGGAGTCAGTGTCTGAGGCATATGGTGCTCTTCATGCCCTGCTCTTATCTCTCGGGCAAGCCTCACTATTTCAGTGAGACCAGCCATATCTGCCAGTATTTTCTCCAAAGACAAGGATGTCTACTTTGCCTGGGCATATGGCAGGTGGAAGGGCCAGGGGATTGACACTCCAGGAGTAGCCCTCACCGATGACTGTTGGAGTTGGTGGATGAGTTCTTGAACTTCTTTACTCCTTGGGTGAGAAAATATTCATTTACACTCTTTTCCCATGGGAACCATCCCAGTCACTCACATGGGACTGGCTTGATAATTCACCTTTATTGGCTGCCTTATCTTCCTTGGCTCCTTTCCCCTACTCCCCCTCCAGTGTTTGGGGTCACCTCTCAAGTAAATGGCTTGCATTAAAAATTCTTGTTTCAGAGTCTGCTTTGAGGGGAGCCAAACTGAGGCAGGGTATCAGTGACTTTCTTTTGTAATTTATTTATTTTCCAGCTTAATTGACATATAATTGACACACAACTGTGTAAGTTTAAGGTGAAAAATGTATTGATTTGATAACATATATATTGCATCTTTCATGTTTTCATCACAATACAGATCATAAGAGATTTGATGCAAATGGGAAAGGATGGGATTTATGGGGGAACTGGAAAGAATGTCCATTCATTTTAATTACAAACATGTTATTTAATACAGGCATACCTTGGAGATATGGCAGGTTTGGTTCCAGACCAGCGCAATAAAGTGAATACAGCAGTAAAGCAAGTCACACGAATTTTTTGTATTCCCAGTACATATATAAAAGTTATGTTACATTGTACTGTAGTGTATTAAGTGTGCAACAGCATTATGTCTAAAAAAATAATATACAGACCTTAATTAGAAAATACCTTATTGCTAAAAAATGCCAACCATATTCTGAGCCCTCAGTGAGTCCTAATCTTTTTGCTGGTGGAGGCTCTTGCCTCGATGCTGACGGCTGCTCACTGATGAGGGTGGTGGCTGCTGAAGCTTGGGGTGGCCGTGACAGCTTCATAAAATAAGACACCAGTGAAGTTTGCTGCACTGATTGACACTTCCTTCCACAGACAATTTCTCTGCAGCATGTAATGCTGTTTGACAGCATTTTACCCACAGTAGAACTTCTTTAAAAATTAGAGTCAATCCTTTCAAACCCTGCTGCTGCTTTATCAACTAAGTTTATGTAATACTGTAAATCCTTTGTTGGCATGTCAATAATTTTCACAGCATCTTCACCAGGAGTAGATTTTAGCTCAAGAAACTACTTTCTTTGCTAATCCTCATTCATTAAAATTTTATCGTGAGATTGCAGCAATTCAGCCACATCTTCAGGCTCCACTTCTAATTCTAGTTCTCTTGCTATTTCTGCCACGTCTGCAGTTACTTCCTCCACTGAAGTCTTGAACCCCTTAAAGTCATCAATGAGGGTTGGAATCAACTTCTAAACTCTTGTTAATGTTGGTATATTGACCTCTTCGCAGGAATCACAAATGTTGTTAATGGCATCCAGAATGATGAATCCTTATCAGAAGGTTTTCAGTTGACTTTGTCCAGATCCATCAGAGGAATCACTATGGCAGCTATAGCCTTATGAAATTTACTACTTAAATAATAAGACTTGAAGTTGAAATTATTTGTTGATCCATGGGATGCAGAGTGGATTTTTATTTGTTAATAGACATGGAAACAGCATTAATCTGTTGTAACACCTCCATCAGAGCTGTTGGGTGATCAGGTGCATTGTCATTGAGCAGTAGTATTTTGAAAGGAATTTTTTCTGAGCAGTAGATCTCAACAGTGGGCTTAAAATATTCAGTAAATCATGTTGTCAACAGATGTGCTGTCATCTAGGCTTTGTTATTCCATTTATAGAGTACAGGCAGAGTAGATTTAGCATAAATCTTTTTTTTTTCTTTAGCATAATTCTTAAGGGCAGTAAAGTTTTCAGAATGGTAAATGAACATGGGCTTCTACTTAAAGACACCAGCTGCATTAGCCCCTAATAAGAGAGTCAGCCTGTCCTTTGAAGCCAGGCATTGACTTCTCCTCTTTAGCTATGAAAGTCCTAGATGGCATCTTATTCCGATAGAATGTTTTATCTACATCGAAAATCTGTTGTTTAGTGTAGCCACCCTCATTTATGATCTTAGCTAGGTCTCCTTGATAACTTGCTGCAGCTTCTACATCAGCACCTGCTGTTTCACTTTGCACTTCTATCTTACGGAGACAGCTTCTTCCCTTAAACCTCATGAACCAACCTCTGCTAGCTTCAAACCTTTCCTCTGCAGCTTCCTCACCTCTCTCAGCCTTCACAGAATTGAAGAGAGTTAGGGCTTTGCTCTGGATCAGGCTTTGGCTTAAAGAAATGTTCATGGCACCCCAAAACAATTACAGTAGTAACATCAAAGTCACTGATCACAGATCATCATAACAAATATAATAATAATGAAAAAGTTTGAAATATTTAGAGAATTACCAAAATGTGATACAGAGACACAAAGTGAGCAAATGCTGTTTAAAAAAAATGGCACCGATAGACTTGCTTGATGCATAGTTGCCACAAACATTCAATTTGTTAAAACACGGCATCTGTGAAACAATAAAGCAAAGGGCAATAAAATGAGGCATACCTTTACTAGGTGCCGGACACTGGGCTAAACACTGGTGGCATAAGACATGGGTCCTGCCCTGGAGAGACTCACATTCTATTAGGAAACACAGACATAGCAATCCTTCATTAAAATCCAAGGTGACCCATGACTTATTTAAGCAAACTGAGTGCAAAGTGCTTATGGGAGTACAGATGGGAAAGAAGCCCAGAAGGCTGGTGGAGGTATACTTCAAATTCTGTGATATTTCTACTAAAGGATGAGTAGGACTTTGGTAGAATAAGGTTGAGAAGAGCCTTCTAAGCAGGAAAAACATCTTGCATAGAGCTTGAAGATGCGTGAAGTGTTTGGCTGGACAGTTGGAGAAAAGTTTATTGTGGGGTAGAAAAGTGGCAGGAGATAAGGCTGAGAGAGTGGAAGAGCCTGAACATGTAAGTTGTAGAACAGATGATAGCATGGGGAAGGACTTGATGCATCAGAAAAAGCAAGTGCCATCATGCCTTGTTCCAACACTGCCTTTTCTGTATGTCTCCAGGACAAGGAGAAAAGGGAGAGAAGAAGAAAATTCACAAGAGAGGCTGTGTATTTTCAGCTACCATTCATGAATGATGATCATTTGCGAGGCCCTTCCCAAACCTTATCCCATTTTATCCTCTTGAGAAGCCTTTGAGATAAGACTATTACGACCTTTCACTGGTGAGGACATTGAGGATCAGAAGAGGTCTAGAGAATTTTAAAGTTCAGAGTTCATGATTGCCTGATTCCAAAGCCATTAACCACTGCATTATACTACTTCTCTTTTCGAAGAAGCAAATGTGGGGTGGACAGAAGTTGCTGTGATTGTTATTGTCTGGATTGGTGCAACAGCTAGTTGGAGGCCACTGAAAGGAGAGCCCCAGTTGCTGACTTCTGCTTATCTGGGGCAACAAGGAAACCAGAAGGAGTAGCCATCATTGTTGAAAGTCATTTGTTTTTATTATTTACTTTGGTGAAGTCTCCAAGAAGTATTTTGGATTTGGAGTATTTGTTTGTTCAATAAATTCATTCTTAGCAATTGCTAAAATCATCCAACGGAGGAAGAAAGAATAAAAAATTAACTTAAGTCACAACAATGGCAATGCCAGTGCTATAGAGCAAGTGAGTTTTGGCCTGTGGTTAATCATTTCCTCTAAGAGCCCTCATACAGTACCACCCGTAATTCTACAGCACTTCAAAGTTTATCTTTTCTTTTGTAAAAGCCTTAAATAAACAAAATCATAGCTTTTCTGCTATGTTCCCAGCACTTTTGAACTATTTGATTTCTTTTGAAGTTTAATGGTTGTCTTCAGAATCTAGTTACTTGAATGAAAATGTTTGCCATTAAATTGTCAGTTAACAACAGCTCAGGAGAAAGTTGACCTAATTGGCATGACTTTTAAGTTTTTTTCTATTAGCACCATTCTTAAATCGAGATAGACAAAAAGATAAAATAGACCATATCTTTTCATAAATAATGAAAAAACAGACATTTAAATGCTTTTGAAAATGCTAAGCACCATGCATTCTCATGCTACACTATAGTAGAACAGGGAAGGAGTACAGAGACAATCTAGGAAATGGGATGCTCCCTTTTAAGCATGTGATCAAAGCATTAATGAAAAAGCTCTGCAAATTCCACAATAATTGATTCTCAATCTTCTTCTAGACTAGTAAATAGTCTTATAACAACAATCTACTATAGTCAGTGCAACTTAAAAAAGTTTTTTTAACATTAAAAAAATTTTTTTAAACATTCCATTTCTATAATGTATTTTAAAATACCCACATCATCAGGGGCCCTAAAATCTACACTCCAGAGTTATAAGAACATCATGGAATGTGGGGGCTGGACGTTTTGAGCAGTAATTGTTTCAGGTAGCAATCTTATAGTCAGCTTTAAGTCATTTTCCCATCAGCCACTTGAAACCCTTTAGAACTAGGACAGTGTTCACTCTATATCACAGACTCCCAGTGGTCTTTGAGAAACAACCTGGAAGTTAACTTGCTGCTTGTGATGATGGGTGATTCCTCTTTAGGCTGAAGAGGAAAAAATCTGATGCATTCATCTAAAAACTTTATTTGCTATGGGAATTGCTTTGGCTAATGCAACTTTTAAGATCTGTTGGTTCACTCAAAGGTCAAGGAACATTTATATAAGGAATCTTCAATAGCATTCTTTCAGCTTGGCAAGCCGTTAATGCCCTGATGCCAGTTTTTCCCTCTTTTGAGTATTAAATTTGCGTACGCCTTCATTTGAATTCCCACCAAATAGTGAAATTGTTTTCAAAATATGCAGATAACTTCGTGTAAAGCTAGAGCCTTTTCTTCTACTTTTATGTCCTTATGTCCTGACCCTCCTGAATAAGTCCGCAATAAGGGTCCCTCTGCCCAGTGTCGTTATAGGCAATAGAATGCGACTGAGTTTGGTCAGAAGCAAAGGAAAGCTTTATTCTTTGGTAAGAGACTGGAGAGGTGTGAGCTTGCGCTGCACATTGCCCTCCCGCTGCTCTAGCCTACAAGCCATGGGCAGGGCTGCTTTATGTGGATCTCATCAGCGGGGAGGGGCGAGAGTGGAGTTCTCGCGCGAGCGAGGAGTTCTCGCGCGAGCGAGGCAGGCACAGCTGTGCTGCTCAGGTTCCATATTGCGGTGCCGGGTGCAGCGTCTGTGCGCGCGGCCCGCCGCAGCCATCTTGGATTGTGGTGTGACGCAGCACTTTTGCGTATGGCCCGCTGAGCTGCAGTGTCGGGCACAATGGTTTTGCGCTAGGAACTCTGGTTTGAGGGGTCGGGGCGAGGCCTCTGCCCACGGCCCGCTACGAGCAAGTGAAACTGGACGAAATACAAAAGAAAAGGAAAAAAAAGGTAAGACTTTATTACTCAGATTCTGTTGTTATTTCCCGGGAATTGTTAATGGGCTTTGCCGGTGACAAATCCCCCCTCTTTTGTCCTGCTCCTCATTCTTGAGTGGTGCAGGTCCGTAAGTATTTCCTGCAGGTTTGGGACATCGTCATAACCGCGGGGAGAGGAACAGAGCTTCTCCCCAGCCGCCTTTAGACGTTTGTCCCCAGGCCTCAGCCCAGACTGCCTGCATCCCTGAGCGACCACCATTTGTTTAACCTTTTGGAGACAGAGAACACCGGACTATTTAAAATTCATGGCCCAGGTCTTCCCTGGTGGCGCAGTGGTTAAGAATCCTGCCAATGCAGGAGAAACGGGTTCTGTAAGGTCGGATCTTGATAAACGGCACCGCGAAACAGAGGAAAGCTTCAAGTGAGCTTTATTAGGGAGCGCTCCCGAGCGAGGTTCACTGGTCCGAGAGAGAGGGGCCAGAGAAGTCGCACCTGGGCGAGGGTTGGGCAAGATTTTATAGGGGAAGAAGGGAAAGGGGTGTGGTGAATCTGGGAGGGCGCAAGGTATTCCTTATTTGGCGGTCTCTTCGGGTATCGTGGCAATATCTGGTGCCGGTTGCATCAGTCTTGGGACCGTTAGTCCCGCCCCTCGAAAGGCGGGAAGGCTGGGCCGTATGGAAAGTCCCCACGTCAGTTCCTGGAACTGGGTGGTCCGGCGAGTTTCGGTCTGATGCAACCTGTGAATCTGATTGCGTTCCCCTGCCTCGGGCCAATTGGCCTTACAGGTTCAAGCCCTGGTCCGGGAAGATCTCACCTGCCGCGGAGCAACTAAGCCCCTGAGCCATAACTACTGAGCCTGTGCTCTAGAGCCCGCGTGCCACAACTACTGAAACCCACACACCTATAGTCTGTGCTCTGCAGCAAGAGATGCCGCTGCAGTGAGAAATCCCGTGCACTGCCACAAATAGTAGCCCCATGCTCACCACAACTAGAGAAAGCCTGTGTGCAGCAACAAAGACCCAATGCAGCCAAAAATAAATAAAATTAAATTAAAAAATACATGGCCCAAATATTAGCAAGCCAATAATGGTCAAGTGACAAATTATTCTAAAAATAAAGGTGTCTAGGTCTTTTGCCTGCAGGCACAAGACCTGTGTGGCCTGATGTGAAGGCTCACTGTCATGGCCTGAATATCCCTAGTCACACTTTTGTTGTTTTTCGGAAGCAGAGAAAGGTTCATAGGGAGTAGTCCGGGGGGGGGTCTGTTGCTGGTTGTTTTTTTTTTTTTTTTTTTTTTTTTGCAGTACATGGGTCTCTTACTGCTGTGGCCTCTCCCGTTGCGGAGCACTGGCTCCGGACGCGCAGACTCAGCGGCCATGGCTCATGGGCCTAGCCGCTCCGCGGCATGTGGGATCCTCCCAGACCGGGGCACGAACCCGCATCCCCTGCATCGGCAGGCGGACTCTCAACCACTGCGCCACTAGGGAAGCCCTCTGTTGCTGTTTTTTAACCTCTTTTGAAAGTTTGGTGGTCCGAATGGTCAGGTCCACACTACATCAATGTATATTAAAGATACTACATTGATCTAAGAAGGAACTAGCTTTGTGGAGTTATAGACGCTTGTAATTATACACACAAAAACATACTTGGGGGACATCTTGGGGCATGGTTTCAGTAATTTTTCCCCTTGTGTAAGTAAGTTACTCTGGTTTGCAGTACAACATTCTATAGAATGTTAAGTGGAAGTAGATGCTCCCTACTTTTCATGTGGAAGTGGACCAATGTCCATAAAGAGTGGCAAATAAAATGAATAATGATTCCACACACACAAAAAAGGAGTAGTCCAGGGGGTCTTTTGCCCCAGGTTGTCTCTCTGCTGGTTGAGACTTAGGGTCTCTCTTTACTGGAGTGTGATGTACCCACAAAGTGATCTCCTGCAGCTTCAGGGCAGAATGGGTGGTTGGGATCACCAAGTGGGGTCAGTTCCCCTTAGGAGTGAGCTGATCTTGCAGGCTGCCGGTTTTCCAGGTTTTTAGGTTCACCCAGTCTCCTGACCAGAAAGAGTGGAAAGCCAGGTCAGTGGGTGTGGGCAGCACGTGGTTACCATATTCCATGAGGGCTTTCATGGTTTCTCCTACCTGGAGGGCACACTTGAGTTGTTCCATTTTGAGGGGGTTAAGGTGTCCCTTCTCTTGGGCTTGGGGAATGGGTCTGCCATACCTGAATTCAAACACACTTTAATTTTTCCCTTAGGGCAGTCAAAAGCAACTTAATCCAATTTTCTTGAGTCTCCTGATACAGTTTGTCTAAGGCCAGTTTCAAGGTCTGATTGAATCTCCCTACTTTCCCCGATGATTGGGGTCACCAGGATGAGTGCAAGGTTCATTTTATGCCTAGGGCACTTGTTATCCCCTTCATCACTTGAGACACAAATGCTGGACCATTATTGCTTTGTAGGGATCCTGAGAGCCCAGACCTGGGGATTATTTCTTTTAGCAACTTCAGCTGCCATTTCAGTTCTAGCAGGGAATGCTTCTGTCCACCCAGAAAATGTGTCTACTAGCACCAGGAGATATCTGAAATTGCCTGATACTCTCAGTATCACAGTGAAATCAGTCTGCAAACCTTCCCCAGGATATGTCCCCCTGGTCTGAATGGACCTTATCTGGGGGCTTCTAGGGGGTTTGGTGTTGGAGTGGTTTATTTTGCATATGGGGACTGTCTCAACTATGTGACCAATTATACTTTTCATGCCAGGAGTTACCATGACCACAACTAACCACTCTCTCACTTCATCCTAGCTTACCCTTCCCCCTGTTGGTGTCCTCAAGTCCATTCTCTATGTCTGTGTCTTTTCCTGTCCTGCCCGTAGGTTCATCAGAACCATTTTTTTTTTTTTTAGATTTTGAGATTGTTCTAGAAAAAACATTCACTTACTGACAGAGGCTAAAAGAGAAAGGGCAGATTTTAAAAACTTGAATATATAGTGTTCTATAGTTGAGTTAGTATTTGTCTCTCCACAGGAACATTTTCTTCACCCCTGCTTCCCCAGATTTATTAAGACAAGGACTGTGTTTTATTTATTGTTGTATATCTGGAACCTCACATCTGTCTTGTAATAAGATTGGATGCTAACGAAATATTTGTTAAATTGAGCAAACTAAACTGATTTCTTTTTATATGCTATTTATTCTAGATTTGCTTATTCAACTGTATTGAGGGATCATAGAGTTACTATGATTGTTATTCTTTTAAGACTTAGAAGCAACTAAGCAGCAGTGGCATAAATAGTAACATCATCTGTTTTTATGAATCAACATGCAGAAGAAGACTTAGAGGCAAATTTCAGGCTTAAATATAGAATGTCCATTTCTATATTAAGTCTACAGAAAACTTGTCATTTTTCCAGTGTCTACCCAAAGAAGATAAAATGTTAATTTCCAGTGAGTTCAGTCCAATTATTCTTCAGAATTTCTTTCCTAAACTTTCTCTTAAAGCCAAACAATGAATAGCTGTGACCCTCTGTACCTACTCATACATTAGTGTCTTCCTTTATCACCTGCATTTGGTTGTTTCTAACACTGGCCTTGTTAGGGGTTAGAACTAGAATCAGAAGTTGCAAACCGATGGTCTGCACCCAAATATGGCTCACATAGTTGGTTTTGTTTGGTATTTTTAAAATTAGTATTTGTATTTGTGGGTCCCTAAAGCCACCCTCAGGTTCAATGTGTGATTTACTAGAAGGACTTATAGAACAAAGAAAAACTGTTTTACTCATGGTTACAGTTTATTACATCAAAAGGATAAAGACTAAAATCAGCAATGAAAAAAGGTGCATAGGGCAAAGTTCAGGAGACATCAGGCAGAAGCTTCCAGTTGTCCTATCCCAGTAGTCCTGGGGACAGTGCTCATTCTTCCAGCAACAATGTATGACAGCCTGCTTGGAATATTGCCAACCAGCAAAATTATTTGAACCTTGGTGTCTAGTGTTTTTCTTGGTTGGTCACATAGGTGTGACTGACTGCCTATGTGGCTGGCCTTATTCTCCATTCTCTCCAGAGATCAAGCTGATATCACATGACACTAGGTCCATATCATAAATCACGTTGTTAGCATAGACTATCTGATGTGGTCCAAGGCCCTTACGTAAACAAAGCAGTCTTATCAGGCGGGATATTCCAAGGGCTTAGAGGTTGCCTTCTTGGAACCAAGCAAAGGCCAATCTTTCTTAGGAATGTAAAGAGCCAATCTAGACCTGTTGAGTGAATACTCTACTGCACAGTATTAATTGTAAAACCTATGAGGTTTAAGAGATTTCACATTAAATATGGATTTTTTGGATTCTCTTGAAAATCTGTCCTACATGTTACCCTGGCTGCCACTGATGGGAGCTGAGCAACTTCTTTACTTTGAATAAGGCATGTGCTTTCTAGCTCCCCAAAGTCCTTCAATATTACACCTAGTTTGTTTCACACAATTACATGACTTACTTGATTCTTATAAGTGTTAGATTATAGATGGTTTGGAAACTAAGAGATATGTTGAAGATTGAGAATAAAATAAAAAAAATCAGCCTTTTACCTACTGGATTTGTCATGTGACTCCTCACGTTGTTTTTCTATGTTACTCTGTTCACCATTTCTTTGCTTAACTCATGGGATAAATTGTTATTCTGAGAATATCATAATTATCCAAATAAAAGAATCAGAAGTTTACTCTAGAGTAATAGTTTAAATTTTTTAAAAATCTGGGGTCTAAAAAGAATTTTTTTGCAGTAAAGTAACTATATATTGTCTACTTTTTCTAAACTCATTCATCCCTTTTTCTTCCTAAATTACTTTCACCAGAAATAAAGGAATCAATATTGTTCCTTATTTTAGTCAGTATCACATAGAAGGTTTAGTTTGGGAACCAGGACATGAACGTTTTGATCGCATATGACCACTTGCACTTTTTACTGGGACCTGTTCTAAGTTACTCCCCTACAACCTGGCTACTAGGTTATAATGAAAGCAATTCGCAGAAAAAAAAATTGCCACACATTCAAGTATTTGTTAAATAGACATTCTTTAGAAAATAGGCACAAAACAATTGATAATCTTTGTTTGGTAAGCTTGTCTTCTCAGATGCTTTGGCTGCCTTATCGCAAGAATGTTTTGCTCAAAGCACACATCCATTAGTACAGAGACAGGAATAAGGCAAATGAATTCTTTCTGATCCAAGGGATCAAAGCATGTCCTTTAGGAACCAAGCCTGAGTATTACCCATAAAGGCACAGGCCAGAAGCTTCCAAGATTCTCAGTCTCTGTTCAAGTATGTTTGAAGGGTCATGAAAATATTTTAGCTAATCCACATCTTGAATACCTTGAACATATTTCTAACATTTGTATCACTAATTAACAAACCAGTAATTTCTCCAATAAAACCCATTTCTGATGCTTACTTCACTAGTTAACGAAGTCTCAGCTGTTGACTGAGATGTGGCTAACCAAATTGCCTGCAGTGGCCACCTTGGAGTGTGGCCTTTCTGAAATAATACCAGCTAACTCTCTTGTAGTTTGAATTTTATAGAGTGATTGCTTACCTTAGAGTTGAAGCTTAAACTAGCTGGCACATTCATAATACCAAATTGTCTCTGCTGAATTATTTAAAAATAAATTACAAATATCTTAACACCTTTCCAGATTTCTAGTGGTAATGATTTCCACGTTACTCCTTGAGAGAGTAGATATCATATGATCTGTTCCCTACTCCAAAGCAGGAGATGCACTTAAAAATATCCACATATATAGATATCTGTCACATTCTTAAATTCTGTGGTCATTGTGAGAAAGGAGAGACTTTGTTTGTGAGTTGATGGTTTTTATACTTTAACTCTTTTGCTGATACTTATTTTGAGAAAAAATGCCAGTTTTTTTTAAACTTGAAAGGTAATGATGAATAAAGGAATAAGATTTATATAGAGCATAAGTTTATAAAGCAATAAATCATAATAAAAACTAGCACCCAGAATGTATGGGTAAAAAAACCTCTTGGTGTGCAGCAGCTTATCTGACTGGCTTTGAGATTTGTTCTTTATAACAGTGGGCAATCAATTATAAAAGTCTAAGAAATATTGTGTTCATCTTAGTACAATAATGTTAAAGCAAGTTGGTAATTACCAAGAATCGCAAGTTCCATTTGTAGTTATGTCCTTAGAGCCATTAAAAAGTCAGCTTTATTACTGAAAGTCCTGCAGGAAAGCTAAATTTGTTATTAAGGCTCTGGAATTTTCTAGCTCCCAATCTCTTTTTCCCTCCACTAAAACAGTTGTTTTCACAGCATGGATTTGGATAACTAAAGTTTCTTAGGAACATAAGGATCATATTATAGCAGAATAGATGGTATTTAATACAACACTAATAGTATGTATGGGACTAGAAAGAGACAGGTAAGAGGATTTGTGAATATTTGAGTCATTTCCTTTAAACCTTGTGATTTTGTCTTACAAGCAGACTTTTAGCTTATTAATGGTTCATTCTTTTGATGTTTAAGAGCAGAATAATGATTTTTCTTTCTTTAAAATTTATGTCAAACAATGGATACCTGAGCTTACTCTTTGCTATCAACACAAAATTAAATATTACATTTTGTATATTTGTATACTCAATTGTGTATAATACACATATAGTTATACCCTTGCATATACCAGTTATGAATCTAATTTTCTTCTCCAAAGAGTTTTTCCTTCACATGTTCAAACTATACCCATCTTAGAGTTTCTTCTCTTTGCCTGCTCACTCAGCAGCACTCACACTGAAAGACAAAAGTGATTGGGAACATGTATAAAATACAGTTGGTAAAGGAGCAGGGAGAAAAAGATGGAAAGAAATTCTGTGTCAGGAAAAGGGATGTTTTATGTGCAGGAACTATAGAAGGCAATAAGATGTTGGGTAGTATTTCTCCAACATTTGAAGGAATATCGTAAAATGTGTTAATCATTAAGGGAACCAAACCTTTTCAGATACCTCATTCATGTGTTATCTTGAAGTAAATCTGAAGCTGGTGCTTGTTCTGCTAGTGATTTCCTGTCCACAATGGGGGAAAGAGTTACTATTTTTAATTATAGTGAAACCCTTGTTGGTTGGGCACATTACCTTCTTTTGAGAACCACTTTACTGTTTTTATTTCAGGGATGTTAATAGCATATTTTTTCAGTTTTGAAAGGTTTCTAGTTAAATGTTTAATAAGCATGAGGAGTGTGAGCTGAGGGGTGAAAGGGACAAAATAGAATAGGTCCCAAAATTCTCTTTCTAGCGCGAGCTAGAAAGTTCTTTGAGTTCTCCCTTTAGACACAAAAATCAGAGGAACTGTGATATGTATTTTTTAAAAATATTCATTAGCTGAATAGGAAAAAAAAATCACAGAATGCCAGTTTTTTTTTTTTAATGTAAAGCAGCAAAGTCCCAGCATTTAAATTTTTTTTTATTTTTTTATTTTTTTACTTTTGACTGCACTGGATCTTCTTTGCGGTGTGCAGGCTTCTCATTGTGATGGCTTATCTTGTTGCAGAGCACGGGCTGTAGGCATGCAGGCTTCAGTAGTTGTGGCTCGCGGGCTCCAGAGCACAGGCTCGGTAGTTGTGGTGCGCGGGCCTAGGTGCTCCGCAGTATGTGGGATCTTCCCGGGCCAAGAATCTAACCCGTGTCCCCTACATTGGAAGGCGGATTCTTAACCACTGCGCCACCAGGGAAGCCCAGTCCCAGCATTTAGAAAAAGACTCTTAAGTTCATATTTAGATTAAGCCCAATCAGTGTGTATCCACTGTTTTGTTTTGTCTTTTTTCCCCCCCGGTACGCGGGCCACTCACTACCGCAGCCTCTCCCGCTGTGGAGCACATGCTCCAGGCGCGCAGGCTCAGCTGCCATGGCCCACGGGCCCAGCCGCTCCGCGGCATGTGGGATCCTCCCGGACCGGGGCACGAACCTGCGTCCCCTGCATCGGCAGGCGGACTCTCAACCACTGTGCCACCAGGGAAGCCCCACTGTTTTTATATTAAACTTTATTACTCTCTCAAGTATGTTCCTTTATGTAACTAAATACATATCCTGAAAACTTCTGGCACATACATATAACTGGCAGTCATTTGTAGGATGATGATGATTATTATCTGCAATTTATTTTTATAGGTGATCCACTATAGAGTCTGGTGGTTATTAAGCTACCTATCAGTATCATAGAGGTTGTGGAGAAGAGAGCAATGCTGTGAGCTCAGAGATCTGCATCTTCATCTCTGTATGATGAAGGTACCCTGGTATGGTGCCTGGGATTTATATAATAGGAATTCAATAAATGTTTTACCTTGAGTAACTGGAAAAGAGGAGTGCATAAACTGTGATTGACACAGTGCATTTTCTCCATTAATTCGCAAACCCCTCAAGTATAATAGATACCATTTTTTATCTGTTTTATTAATGAGGAAATGTTGACTGGTGAGTTTTTGTATCTTGCCCAGGGTCATATAACATAATAAATGGTGGATCTGAAATTTGAAGGCAAGTTCTTTAACCGCCCGTTACACTAACTTGCTTTTGCCACAGCGTTCTGAATATTTAAACTTTTTTAGAAGGAAAGGAGAAGTTCAAAGTTTTCAGTGAGAGTGCTTTTGAGACCTAGTGGTTTTGCACAGTGACTGGTGCATAAAGATTTTATTTTATTTTATTATTTTTTTTTTGCGTTACGCGGGCCTCTCACTCTTGTGGCCTCTCCCGTTGCGGAGCACAGGCTCCGGACGCGCAGGCTCAGTGGCCATGGCTCATGGGCCCAGCCGCTCCGCGGCATGTGGGATCTTCCCGAACTGGGGCACGAACCTGTGTCCCCTGCATCGGCAGGCGGACTCTCAACCACTGTGCCACCAGGGAAGCCCGGTGCATAAAGATTTTAAATGGATGTTATGAGTGCTCTGAGTTTCTGCTTTGGGCAGGAGATTTTTTTTTTTTTTTTAATGCAAACATTTCCAAATGGGAAAGGCAGAAAAAAAAGTCTTAGAAATCTTTATTCTTTCACATACATGGGGAAAAAATCCCAGCAATATGAGGTGGTGGCTTGTATGCAGATGCCAGTGACTGTTGCTAGATCCAGTTGAAGCATTTATTCTGATAAGGACATAAACTTACTGTCTTTTAATTTTCTACTCAATTTTCAGGCTCAGTTTAGATTTTTGTAATATTAAACTGTTTCTAAAGCAGCTTTTAAGGAAACCTCCCATGTGAGGCACTTTAGTTAATTATTTACCTAATTTTTTAGTTAATAATTAGAAAGTCATGATGTATAAATTAAGTGAAACAGGCTGTGTGCCTAGAGGAACAGGTGGGAAGGGGCAGTTTCAGAGATATCAGCTAGAATGGCCCCCATGTTTTATTCCTTTTCCAACAGCACCCCACCCCTGCACCCCGGGAAACAAGTTTTCCAAGGTCCCCATGGATGTTTATTGTCAAAACTTAAGAACAATTTTTCAGTTATCAAAATTTGAGTACCATGTCTGACTCCCAGTGATCTTGGAGGCTCGCACCATTCCTGATCCCTCTCTCTTTCTGCACCCTACTGTACAAGTGTGATTTCACCAGTGAGAGTGGGGAAGCAGTGAGAGTGTCCATGCTTGAATATTCTCCAAGTACTCCAGCTCTCCAGGATTATTTTACCTGTTAGATTTCACTGAAATTGACACAACCCCCTTCCTCTAACCTCACATTATATTTGATGAGAACGCAAAACAATTTCTAATATTTTAGGCAAAGAAATTTTTTTTGGTGCTGGGCAGGGTGGTAGAGATTATGATTTCCCTGAACGTCTCTGGCTCTGAATTCCTGCCTCTGCCTCTCTGAACTCTCTCTCTCTGCTCTGCATTTTACTTCTCTCCTTTCTATTCTTTGCTGACTCTCCCCAGATCAAAAAATTCATCCTATTGTGTCATTCACAGCAATTCAGTTTTCTGCAGCCATGACTGCAAACTTATCTGCAGATCTACTTTTACATATTCAAAACAAATCAACAAAAAGCTTGCTAAACGTGGGCTTCCCTGGTGGCACAGTGGTTAAGAGTCCGCCTGCCGATGCAGGGGACACGGGTTCGTGCCCCGGTCTCGGAAGATCCTACATGCCGTGGAGCGGCTGGGTCCGTGAGCCATGGCCGCTGAGCCTGCGCGTCCAGAGCCTGTGCTCCGCAACGGGAGAGGCCACAACAGTGAGAGGCCCCTGTACCCCTAAAAAAAAAAAAAAAAGCTTGCTAAACATAACTTCTGTACTGTTAGCAGCATGAAGCACCATCAGAAGCTTTGAAATGACAGTTTTTCTTTTATCTTGGGCCAGCTCAATTTCTTGGGTAGGACTTTCTCCTCCTTACTAAAGCAAAAGGCTACAGTCAGTATTGTTTGTTTTGTTAATAGAGAATACTTATTTCCCAGGTTTCTTGTTTCCAGGAAGAGAAACATTCATTACTGCAGGGGAGGAATATCTTTTCCTCTACCCTTCTTTGCCTGATCTAATAATCATATTATCATAGGACAAAAACAAAGTTAATTACATACGTACAGGGGCCTCATAAGAATATGAGACCCACAGGCAGTCAGACAGCTGAGGCTTATATGCCATCCTGAGCTAAGGAGAAGCGGGTAGGGGTGTGGGACTTCAAAGGGGAAGAAGACAGTTCACAGGAAGATGGGAAGAGCAAATGTTTGGTAAACAAATATTGGCCATGCCATGCAGAGACAGTGGAACACAGGAATTTGGTTTCCAGACCCAGCCGAGCTCCCCTCCAGCTAACCACACCTGGCCCGTATTCTTTGTAGTTATTTCTGGTGATAGTGCTTTTCCTGGACCAGGCCTTCTATCTAAATTCTTCTTGGCAGTTAAGGGAGAGATTAAAGTTCTTCTTGAATCTGCTGGGTCTTGATTGCCTTCAGCTCAAAATAGTCTACATGCTAAAGTGGCACATTTTGGGGAGACTTGTTCTGATCCCCTTCATTGCGGTAACACATGTGACCTCTCCTTGTCCCTTTGTTCTGTTCTTTGGTGAATTTGGGACAAGAGACTGGGCATGTATGGTTCACATCTTCCCTCCGCCTGAGTCTTGGTGTCTGCCTGCCTAGAAGGAGTGTACAGTCTGCATTGCTATTCTGTGATGTCAGTCTTAAGGGGCAGGTCCTTCTCTCCAGGCTGCCTGTGACTGGATGGGTAGACCTAATTCTGAGATTCTAGGTATTACGAAGCTTTTTTTTTCCATTCTACTGATCTAAGGCATATTCTTTCATAGCTCCCAAAGTAATAAAGCAAACATTTTGATCTCCATTTATTTGACTTTTACGTGTCAATTTCTCAGTTATTTTCAAACTTATATGTAGATAGGAGGGGCTCTTTGCTGGTTTCCTCAAACCCCAACTACTTTATTTTTATTTTATTTTATTTTGTGGTGAAGGAGAGTACATCTTTATTGTAAAGGCACTAATACAAGGAGTACAGGTGGCTCATGCTCTAAATCCCCGAGCTCCAAACCCCATCTGATTTAAGTAGCACACCCCCCCACACCACCGATGTCATGTTCCATTATTACCAGTATCCTAAATCCCTAATGCCTGCTCCTCTCACCCTTCAGTCTCAGAAGACAATCTAATCTCCTATTTCAAAGGGAAAATCAAGCCAGCTGTCTCTTCCTTTGCCTTAAATCATGAAGATCCTTCCCCTCTTTCCTCTAGCCTTCAAAAAAGGAGGTGTTCCACTCTTGGGGTAACCACTTTACATTGCTTTTAATCTCATGCCGTCAAGCCACATATAGGACATTACTCCATCTGTTAGCACCTTCTCTGTTGAACCTCTAGTTTCTCTCCTGCTGTCTCCTTTTTCTGCCTGTAAATATACTTAGGTGTCCTTCATCTTAGAATTCCTTCCCATTACCCTGTCTCCTCATGACGTTATCCCACTTTCTTCCCTTCACAAACAAGATAAAGAGTAGTCTATCCTCACTGATTTCTTCATTATGTCCATTTTTTTTCTTAACTCATTAAAGTCAGGCTTCAACACCACCAGTCTAATGAATTTATTCTGATAAAGGTCTCCACTGAATTCTTTTTTTTTTTTTAATTTAGTATTTATTTTGTGGCTGTGTTGGGTCATTGTTGCTGCACACCCGCTTTCTCTAGTTGTGGCGAGTGGGGGCTATTCTTTCTCTAGTTGTGGTGTGTGGACTTTTCATTGCAGTGGCTTCTCTTGTTGCAGAGCACGGGCTTTAGGCATGCGGACTTCAGTAGTTGTGGCACGTGGGCTCAGTAGTTGTGGTGCGCAGGCTTAAGTAGTTGTGGCATGTGGGCTCAGTAGTTGTGGCTCGCAGGCTCTAGAGTGCATGCTCAGTAGTTGTGGCGCACGGGCTTAGTTGGTCCACGGCATGTGGGATCTTCCCGGACCAGGGCTCGAACCCATGTCCCCTGCATTGGCATGTGGGTTCTTAACCACTGTGCCACCAGGGAAGTCCTCTATTGAATTCTTAATTACTAAGTCCAGTGACTCTTTTTCATTTATCATTCAACTTTCCTTGCTGCATCACTTAACTCATTTACCGACTCTTTCTTGAAATCCCTTCTTGGGTTTCATGGCATTACTCCATCGTGCAGTCTCTGGAATCTACTAGACTGGGGTTTGCATTCTACTTCTACCACTTACTGTGAGGCTTAACCTTTCAAAACCTCAGTTTTGCCATTTGTGAAATAGTGGTAATAATAGTATCCTCCTAATAGGGTAGATGTGAGAATAAAATAGAAAACAGTACCTGCTAAGCTCTCACTCTAGTCCATGGCATTAAAAATCTTCAGTCCTACTGCCCCACTGAAGTGGCTCTCCTAGTATGATGTGAAGCTCTGTGTCATTAAATCCCACACATTTTTCATTCTCATCTTTTTGAACTCACAGCATTCAATACTCTTGGCTATCTTTAAAACATTCTCTTCTCTTCGTTTCCTGGATACCATACCCTCTTGGTTTTTCTCCTATCTCTCTGCCGCCCCCCCTTTCAATCACCTTTTCTGACTCATCCTTATTTATTAAATATTGAAGGGGTTAGAGTGTCTTGAAACCATCTTGTCTTCTCATCCTCTATTCTTTACCATAGTCATGAATTTAGTCCTCATCTATCTACTGATGATTTTAAAATTTATTTTTGTAGCTGGAACTGTCCTCTGGGCTGCACAGTTATATATCCATCCATCTACTCCTGTATATCACAGGGAATCCACAGACTCTCTGTGCCTTAAAAACTGAAGTTGTTCTCTTCCTTCACCAAACCCTGATTTATCCAGAGTTTTCTAATATCACTTCTTTCCAGAAATGTTTCCCATACTTATTAGATTAGGTCAAGCTCCCTATTTCAGTGTTCATATCATCCTCTATTTCTCTATCATAATGTTATCACAGTTATAATTGTATAAATAGTTACTTGATACCTTCTTTCCCAGATAGTACAAGCTCCAGGACAGCTAATGTGTCTGCTTGTTAACTAAGTAAACAGCATGTAGCACTTTACCTTACATAAGTAAACATTTAATAAAGAGATAAAGTAATACGTGAAAAGAAATTTATTGTTTCCTGGCATATAGCTATTACTCAAAAATGTTAGCTATTACAGTTTTGGCCCCCAGTCTTTAACTTCTGTTTTCCTCTCTACCCCTTTAAATATTGGTGTTTTCCAAGGTTTTTCTCTCTCTTATGTCATACTTTACATATCCTTTCTAAGCAATATAATCTACTCTGTGGTTTTATCTGTCCCCACTGTGCTGACATTACGGCGAGGCGCTCAATTTATATTGAAAGACCAGAGAAAAGATCTCTGAGGAGTTACATTAAGTGCTGAGACCTACAGGATGACTATGGGCCTGACCTCTATAGGCCAGAGGGCTGTACAACCACTATAGGGAATGAGTAGCCCTGGAAAAGGGCCTGAAGGTATCTGAAGCAGGGCATTCCAGATAAATCCCCCACTTACTGCTGCTGTTTCTTCTTGCATTAAATTCTCATCCTCTCCGCTTTGCTGAAGCAATGTCGCTGGGCTTGACTCTGGCTACATCTTCTATTGCCATTCATGCAGGTCATTCACTAAATTGCAGTAATTCTTCAAGATGTTGAGAGGAAAATTGCATCTCACCCATGCTTAGTGCTATAAACTGTTATGGTGGGACACATCCATATGGTTCTGGGCTTCCACTCTTAAATCTCTTTAATTGACAGTCATTCACACAACCACTTTTTTTTTTTTTTTGCGGTACGCGGGCCTCTCACTCTTGTGGCCTCTCCCGTTGCAGAGCACAGGCTCCGGACGTGTAGGCTCAGCGGCCATGGCTCACGTGCCCAACCGCTCCGCAGCATGTGGGATCTTCCCGGACCGGGGCACAAACCCGTGTCCCCTGCATCGGCAGGCGGACTCTCAACCACTGCACCACCAGGGAAGCCCCACACAACCACTTTTAACAAAGCAAAAATTGTTAATACTATTCCCTTTCACTCTAAAAATGTCTAGATTTGAATGATAAATTATATGACCACCCTCCTTAAAGTCCACCCAACCTAGAGTGGTTGGGTGATTGGAGAGAGAGAAGGGTTTCTAATTTCAGCCACTTAATATGCCCAAATCTAGCCTCTCTCATGACAACTGAGGTCCCATCATTGAGCCAAGTTCATCAATCTTTGACTGTCTCTTTTGTCAACTTGAATGACTTCTTCAGAACCCTTAGTTTACATTACAGATAGATGGCCTCAGCTGGGACCTTAACGGTGCTGCTGAGATACTCTATTTGCACTGAATCCTAAAAGATGGGGAATAAATTTCAATCTCTTTCATATATGGAAGCTCTCAATCTCCTAATGTGAATTCAAGCACCTTTTCTCTGATATCCTTGAATTTTGCATACCTGGAGTATTATTTAGTCAAGCCTAGAAACTCTAGTTTTACCTTCTACTTATAAAACATGATTAAAGCAATTTACTCCAATAAAGATGTTAAAAAAATGATTAAAATAGTCCACTGATAAGATTCAGCTAAGAATGAAGATCTGTCTAAAGTTATAGATCATCATCACTGAGAGACTTAGAAGCAGCTCACAACTTTTAAATGGCAGCTTCTTGAGCTTTTATTTATGCATATATATGCACATATCATATGTGCACACATTCATGTATATAAACATAGAAAGAAGTCTAAAGGTTATTCATGAACTGATAAACTGTAAAAGCTGTTTTCAGATCAAACTAAAGAGTATAGGAACACATAGAAATCAACCTGGTTACATTTTCATCAGCAAACATTTTTTGAACACCAGCTATATGCTAGGCATTGTGTAAAGAGCTGTATTTTTAAATAGCATAAGCAATAAAATGATGTGATTTGGGGAAAAGTTGATCTTTTTTGTAGTTTGTAGTTCTCTGACCAAATTAATTACACATTTATCCTTCTCCCATAGAACATCATACTCATGTCCTGTATAGCATACATCACACTATATTACAGCTATTTGCTTCCATTTTTATTGCCTTATATTGTCTATGATCTCCTTGATCAGAAACTCTCTCTCTTCATCTTTATAATGCCAACTACTGGCCCAGTTCCTGGACTATAATAGGTGCTATTTTTTTCTCTTGATGCTAGATTCTTAACTTTTCTTTATATAACTCAATTTAGAGCTAAAACAACTGAGTGGAGTTGAAGTCTGTGTGGAATAACTTTAGCAGCAGACTGAGAAAAAAGACAGTTACAGAAATAATTTACTAAGTTAACTGAATTGAAAATAAACTTCCAGACCTTGATGTAAAATTAGTTTAGAGGACAGTGTGTAAGTTTCAGAATGATGATAGGTTCCAGCAAATTTAGTAGAGTTGGCATATGATGAACTTTATTTTGAGTAAGAACCATGTTTTATCATATCTGTCTAGTCCACCTAGATAATACCTTAAGGCCGGTGCTAAAAAAATGCTCATGAAATAAATGAGTCTACATTTGTCATAGATTTGTATTACATGTTCTAGTAGAAGTAGCATTTGTTTTAATGTTTAATACTTATCTAATAATAAGGAAAGCTAATGCTGATTATAAATGAAGCATATGCTTAGGAGTTAATATTTCCTTATGAGCAGAGCAGTTATTAAGTACTAAACAAATATTTGGCAAAATAACAAAATCAAGTGGCCACACTGCTCTTCTCTGTGACTGGTCTAGCAAAATTGGGCATTTTCCCTACTGTCATTCCTTAGTCTGTATCTGTTGTAGTTCTTATTTTTATGGCTGATATTGCTTATACAGTAGTCCCCCCCCCTTATCCATGGGAGATATATTCCAAGACCTCCGCTGGATGCCTGAAACCTTGGGTAATACCAAACCCTATATATATACTTATGTTTTTTCCTATACATCCATACTTAAAGTTTAATTTATAAATTAGGCACAGTAACAGATTAACAGCTAATAATAAAATAGAAATTAGAACAATATACTATAATAAAAGTTTTGTGAATGTGGTCTTCCTCAAAATATTATACTGTACTCACCCTTCTCCTTGTGATGATGAGGTGATAAAATACCTATGTGCTAAGATAAGTGAGGTGAATGGTATAGGCATGGTGACTAGTGTTAGGCTACTACTGACCTTCTGAAAATGTGTCAGAAAGAGGATCATCTGCTTTGAGTAATCCTGGATCATTGAACCATGACAGTGTAGTTGGCTGGATGTCAGGAGCAGACAATGTTGATGGTGGGGGACCCTGGGAAGAAAAAGTGGGAGAGCAAGAGACTTCATCACTTGCACTTTGCTGGTGGTGCAGTGGTTAAGAATCCACCTGCCAATGCAGGGGACATGGGTTTGAGCTCTGGTCGGGGAAGATCCCACATGCTTCAGAACAGCTAAGCCCTTGAGCCACAACTACTGAGCCTGCACTCTAGAGCCTGCGAGCCACAACTACTGAGCCCACGTGCCACAACTACTAAAGCCCGTGTGCCTAGAGCCCGTGCTCCAAAGCAAAGAGAAACCACCGCAATGAGAAGCCCGCGAACCACAACAAAGAGTAGCCCCTGCTAGCTGCAACTAGAGAAAGCCCGCATGCAGCAACAAAGACCCTCCACAGCCAAAAATAAATAAATACATTTATAAAAAAAAAGAGAGAGACTTAATCACTCTACTCAGAATGGCATGCAGTTTAAAATTTATAAATTGATTATTTCTGGAATTTTCCATTTAATATTTTTGGACTGCAGTAGTTGACTACAAGTAACTGAAACCTCGGAAAGTGAAACCAGTGGATAAGGGGGGACTGCTATAGTTATTTATTTACCTGTTGATTTCACTCACTGTGGACCCTTCAAGGGGCCAGTGTGTGGCAGCCTGAGATTGTGGCACAGCTACATCCTGGCTCTGTGTCCTTTGATTCATTACTCAGCCTCTGAGAATGTCAGTTTCCTTGTCCATAAAGTAGAGAAAATAATACTTTGCCTCATAGGACGATTGTGAAGATTTAATGAGATTGTGCGAATAAGCTACTTTATGTCACCTAGTATTCCAGATATGTGAAGTCATGCCTTCTATCAAAAAAAAAGTCCTTAGACTCCTGTCAGATAAAGTAGGAAACCCAATGCCTTCCTAACATTTTTGTGGATTCTCAAGGAAGGTTTGGGGGGCGCTTCCATTCTCCTCCTGACACTTGAACTCTCTGCTCCAAGCTTTTTCTCCATCTTAACTTCAGTTAATGTTCCCTGTCGATCCTTTTTCTCAATGTTGCTGCCCTCTCTCCACCCATGTGAACATCTCCCTTTTTCTCCAAAGCACCATTCATATGTCAGTATTGTGAATAACAGATTTTCAGTGGTTTTGTTGGTGATTCTGGGGTAAGACGGCTGGGGTGTTAATTTCCATGCAGAAAAGGAAACAGCAAATTCAATATCAGTCCTCACTTCCTAGACTTTCGTCACTTTAGTCCACCCTAGGGAATATCTAATAGACTCTTCATGCCTCTCCTTAGGCCCCGATCTTTCACCAAGTTGCAGAATCCACAGTTAGGTTGTGTGTGTGTCTGTGTATGTGTGTGTTGGTGTTGTGGGGTGAAGGAAGGAAAGGATGACTTGTAATCTTTTAATGACCTCAGACTTGGAATTTACCTCTGCCTTTGCATGACCTTTCAAATGCAAATTATTGTTCTTCAATGTGTAGTCTCACATACTGTTTATTCAGTCTTCCTAGGTATTCTGTGAGCTCCAGATGTCTGTTTACAAAAATACTTTATTGAGGTGTAATTTACATTCAGTACAATTTACACGTCTTAAGCTCATAGTTGATGAGTTTTGATGGCTATGTACCTGTGTGTAATCACCATCACAATTAAGCTATAGAATAGTTCTGCACTCCTAAAGATTCCCTTGTGCCCCTTTGCAGACAGCCCTCCTCCACCAGCCCCCAACTCCAGACAACCACTAATCTGCTTTCTGTCATTATAGATTAGATTTCCCTTTGCTAGACATTTATGTGAATGGATTTTTCTGGCTTCTTTCTCTCATCATATTATTTTTGAAATTAATCCACAGTGTTGTATGTATCAGGAGAGCATTCCTTTTTATTACTGCATGGCGCATTACACCATATGGATTTACTAAATTTGATCTATTCAGTCACTCGCTGATGGACATTTGAGTTGCCAGTTTTGGACTATTATGAACAAAGCTGCTATGAACATAAACAAGTACAAGTCTTTACATAGTGGTATGTTTTTATTTCTCTTTGTTAAATATCTAGGAGTAGAATGACCGAGCTATATGGTAAGTCTATGAGAAACTGGCAGACTGTTTTCCACAATGGTGATACCATTTTAAATCCTCACTAGCAGTTTATGAGAGTACTGGTTGCTCTACCTCTACCACCGATCGTTGATATTGTTAGGTTTTAAAATTTTAAATATTCCAGTGGGTGTGTAGTGGTATCTCATTTAGTGGTTTTAATTTGCATTATCCTGACAACCAAAGATGCGGAGCATTTTTTTATATAGTTATTGGTGATTCATGCATATTCTGTTGTGAAGTGGCTACAGAATCTCTGTAAATACCAATTGGGTCCTTTTTATATCTTCTGTTTCTCTCCTCCTAATGTTTATGTTTTTCCTCTATATTCCTGAGCATATGGAACAAATTTAAAATAACTGTTATGTAACTGTTATAATGTATCTGTCTGCTAATTCCATTAACTCTCTTATTTTTGGATTTGTTTCTACTGATTTGTATTTTTCCTGCTTATGGGCTGTATTTTTCTGCTTCTTTTCATGCCTGGTAATTTTTGTTCTAATGTCAGACATTGTGCATTTTTTGTTGTTGGCTGCTGGATTTTGTTGTATTCTTTTAAATATTTTGGGGCTTTGTTCTGGAAGGCAGGTAAGTACTTGGAATCTGTTTGACCCAGTTAAGTCTTGCTTTTAAGCTTTGTTTGGACATGTCTAAGAGTAATCTTTAAACAAATAGAGTAGTCTATAGACTAAAGCTATAAAGATATACTTCTGAGGACTCTACCAATGGCCCCCATTATTATGAAATCTTTCCAGTTTGTCTTGTGAGCCAAAAATCATTCCTAGTGCCGGGTGAGATCTGGGAATTGTTTGATTGTTTGGCGCACTGCTTTTTGGTGGTTCTTCTCTTTTTTTTAAAATCTTTTTTAAAAATTAATTAATTAATTTTTGGCTGCGTTGGGTCTTCATTGCTGTGCATGGGCTTCTCTAGTTGTGGCGAGCAGGGTCTACTCTGCGGTGTGCGAGCTTCTCATTGTGGTGGCTTCTCTTGTTGCAGAGCACAGGCTCTAGGCATGTGGGCTCCAGTAGTTGTGGCATGGGGGCTCAGTAGTTGTGGCTTGCAGGCTCTAGAGTGCAGGCTCAGTAGTTGTGGTGCATGGGCTTAGTTGCTCCGCGGCATGTGGGATCCTTCCAGATCAGGGCTCGAACATGTGTCCTTTGCACTGGCAGGCAGACTCAACCACTGCACCACCAGAGAAGTCCCCTTTTCGGTGGTCCTTTACCCCACATTGTGGAGTGTGACTCCTTGTGGGCACAGACCTATACTCAACAAAAGATTCAAAAGGAACTCCCTCCTCTTATGTGCTGTGCCCCACACATTCTAAATACTTTTACCTTCTCATATTCTGATCTCTATTTCCTCAACTTAGTGAGATGGTGGGACTCTGTTTGTGCTTTCCTCTCCCTATGCTGAGGCAGGAAACTAGGACTTATTTAATTCATTTCTATTCTATCAGAGGCCACAGTCCTGCACTGTCTGTTGTCCAGTGTCTGAAGGCATTTGTTGATATATTTTGTCTAGTTTTCTAGTTGTTTAATGTGGGAGGGTAAATTCAGTCACTGCTATTTCTTCAGCTAGAAGCAGAGGTTCATGTATGAATATCATTTATAAAATTGACTGTAATAGGATTAAGAACTTTTAATTTTCTAATTAAGAAAACAAAAGGAAAATTTATACTTACTATAGCCATCATTTCATAAAAGAAGTTTCATGGTAAAAAATTAAGAAATATATATTATCACTATGTAGGATAATCCTTTCTATTAAATAAGTTTTGTTCATGAAAAATTACATTATTAATTTTCCCCTCATTTTGTCACATGAGTAGAGTTTACTTATCAGGCACTTGTAATCTGTTGATTAGTGTTCAGAAAAGACTGATCCAGGCCATGTCATCCCTTTCTTACGCCCATACTATAGAAAAAAGTACTGAGATTCAGGTAAATTAATGCTAAAGTGATAAATGTTTAGCAATATAGCCAAGTCTAAGACTCAGATTTCCTGACTCCTAGTTTCCTTCTTTTCCTCCATCACAATGAAGTTTTCTGTGTGTGTGAAGATAGTAAAATTGAGCTACTGAACACTTTAGACATTATCTTCCCACTGAGGTATAACATTTCATAAAGTTATCTTGGCCCTTTTTTACTATTCTTTATTCTGAGTTAAGTACAATTATTATTATTATAAAAATGCTATTTACTATTTGTGTAGCACTTTATACTGTTTATACTGAGAGCATGTTAGTTTTTAGCTTCTAGAAAGTAGAAAGTATGCTCAATGAAGCAATTAAAATAAGAGCCCCGGGGCTTCCCTGGTGGCGCAGTGGTCGAGAGTCCGCCTGCCGATGCTGGGGACACGGGTTCGTGCCCCGGTCCGGGAAGATCCCACATGCTGTGGAGCGGCTGGGCCCGTGAGCCATGGCCGCTGAGCCTGCGCGTCCAGAGCGTGTGCTCCACAACGGGAGAGGCCACAACAGTGAGAGGCCTGCGTACAGCAAAAAAAAAAAAAAAAAAAAAAAAAAGAGTCCCAAGATTTCATACAATACTTAAACATATTCAGATAATATTTATTGAATTGATTGCATTTGAAAAATACCAAATTCAAGACCATTAATCTTAAAGAAAATAATTTACTAAACATATATTCTATTTAATAAATTAATGAGAAGTTACCTAAAGAGATGACTTTATCTTATAAAGAACTTGACACTTTTACTTGGATGTCTCCAGGCAATTAAGATTTACATTTTCTGAAACTAATTCATTTTACCCCTCAAAAATCTCTTTTCTAACACTTATCTTATTCAGTTGCTCATTTCAGGAACTTACAAGTTATACTTGGTTCTTCCCTGTCCCTCAACTTCTACAATCAAGTCTCCAAGTTTTATCAACTTTACATCCAAAATGTATATCAAATCTTTGTATTTTTCTTCACCTTCATTACAAACCACTATCATTTCTCACTCTTTTTGGACCTCAACGATTGTCTGGTTTCCTCACATCTATGTTGGTTTCTAGTCTTTACTCAGCAGACAAGGGATCTTTAAAAAATTCAAATCTGTTCATGTGACTTGTGGGAGAGACAGGGATGCTCACCAAACCCTCCATCTTTTCCCTAACATTTATCAGCCTCCTGGAGTTAGGAAGGCTATGGGACTAGTTCTGGGCAATTGACTGTGGGCAGAAGTGACATGTCAGTTTTAGGCAAAAGAAGAGAGAAACTAGAGTCTAACTCACCAAATGCCTTTACTCTGCTGTGAGGTCGGTGCTGTGAGCACATTCCCCATGGTGAAGTTACAAGTCAGTCAAGTTTCCTTCAGCCTGGATTTTTGAGTGGCTTTGGGGAGAAGAGTCCCTGTCAACCCGCAATAGACATATAGCATGAATGAAAAATAAAGTTTTTTTCCTTAAGCCACTGGGATTTGGGGGTTACTACAGTATAATTCAGCCTATACTGCATTCTCATTGGTTGTAGGATACAGTCCTGAATTACTAATGAAGCTTTGAATGATTCTTAACACACCTGCCACTCTCCATCTTCATCACAGTTTGGTCATATTGGTTTTTCTCTTTTTGTTAAATGTTCTTTCCTCCTTAAACCACTGCGTATCCTGGCAACTTTGAGGGTAACTGAGTGTCATCTTTTGTGTACTGCCAGTCACTGATCGTGCTAATGGATTGGGTTAATTATAGCATGTCAGCACGTATTGGGTGGAATTTCTACTAAAGTGCATTTTTTGTAGCTGATACAGAAGTGGCCTTGTTAGGCCATGAATTGACATAAATAGTCTTTAGGGGTAAATTGGAAACACAGTATTACATTCATTTTTAATGAAAAAAGAAACTAATTTGAGGTAATTTAAAAAGTCAACAACATCAAGAAAAAGTATTTGTTGGAAAGATATTTAGGTATCTCATGGAACCCCAAAATATCTGAATTTATAGCCTGCTGGGATAGGAATTAAAAAATAAATCTCTGTCCCAGGCAACAGTTTTTTCTCTTCAGTCTCTAGTCTCTGATTTGCTCACCATACTGCTTTATTCTTTTCTATCAACTGGAATTATCTGCTTCTTTGTGTGCATGGGGGTAGATGGCTACCCCCAGTTCTCAAGCTGGAATTATCTTGGTTCTGGTCATATGGTAGAAGCTAATTAGCTGTCTCTGAACCTTTATTCCAAATTGCTAAGAAAAATATATTTAGCCTAGTCAAGGTCACTTGTGTGTGCATGGGAGGGGTGGGGTGTGTGTATGGTGAGCAGTTCTTAAAGAAATGGGATCATTGTGAAGTGAGCAGAGACCCTGAAGTTATTTCCATTTATTTGAAATCTGGGAAGCAGTGTCAAGAGCAAATCAAGGAGTTGGTAGGTGAAATTCACCAAGTTTTATCTCAAAAAAATTTTTAAAATCTTAAAACCAGGAAGTTTATCTAAGAATCAAGAGAATTATTGATTAAAGATACGAACAGAGGATGAGAAAAATGACAGATTTTGCTTAATTTATAAAGGCTTGTTTTGATTGGCCAAATGCCTATGAAATTAATGAGTTATAATACACAAAATGGACAGCATTCAGGAAGCATTGGTTAGTTCCACCTCCCCTCTCACACTTCTCCAAGTTGGATTTTTTTAAAGGAAATGCATAAATGCTGGAAGGGTTTTGGTTATATGAATAGTAAAAATCAAGGAGAGAATTAAAAAACTAAAATGTTTCAGAGTTTCCAAAACAGGAATTCAAGGAATTTCACAGGTGGCAAGAGTGTTGTGGAGATGAAGATGGGCCAGATATCTTAGCCAGAGGACTCCAGAAGGGGTGCATGCTCCCAAGGATAAAATGATGGAGTACAGAAAGAAAATATTTAATTTCTGCTTATACTTATTCTTTATCTAAAAATTAAGAAGGAAATGAAACTTTGCTGATATTTCATATACAGATCAAAGCTGGTAGCCTAACTTGGATTATATGTTAGACTAGAGCTACCATGTGTGGTACATGATAGAAAGGGAATATGCAGTATGGCTAATATCATATACTTTGCAACCATACTCCCTGGGTTGAGTCTCATCTCTTATACAAACTATCTGTGTGACTTACATGAATTACTTAACCTCTCTGTGCCTCTTTTGCCTCACATGTGAAATAGGAATGAAAATAATTTATCTCATAGAATTGTTCTGAAGATAAATGAGCTGATAGATGTAAAGTGTTTGGAAGAGTTGTTGATATACAGAAGCATGATGTGAGTGTTAGGAACAACTATGAATCTGAGAGAAGAATGGGGTTCTAAACCATGGAGGAGCTGACAGTGGTGCCTTCCCTCTTTTGTTCAATTTCAGCCTTATGTAATGTATTACCATTCAGATGAATTTTATCCAATGGAATCATACAGATTGCATCATTTACATTTAGTGAGAGCAGAAAGGCTTCTTGGTATCATTAATATATAGAAATAAGCAACAAACTTTTTTTCATGTAAATGTAGAATAAGAACTCTTGATTTTGGTTCTTGGTGACTCTAAGTTCTTTTCTTTCTCAAAATGATAATTTCTAGGCTATTGTTTGTTATTCATATCCTATTTATTTGAGACATTTAAAGGCATTTCACTTAATGCAAGAAAATTGATCAGAAAAGCACTATTAGATTAATTGTATTAGGCATCAGCACTATGGTGGAATCTTTAATTTGGGGGCAAATTAAAGAATAGATATATCTTTGACTATAAAAATAAAAACAGACCCCAAAGGTAGAATGTGTGCACATAATCGTTATAATTATTAGGAGGCCCTGAATGGATTGGATTGTTCAGATTGTTCTGCTTGGTTGGGAACAAGAGGAGATAATTGAGAGAGTCTTCATAGAGGCTGGTAAGATGAGCTCAAGGAACCAATCGTGTAATGAAACTTATGCAGGTCAAACCCTCTGGGTGCCTATGCCATTGGTGGTGTAAATGGGTAGGTGAGGAAGCATTTTATGTTCTGTAGAAAAGGCAGAAACTCAGCAGAAATGATATTGAGAATGTTTAAAAATGGTGGAAACTGTTTTCACATGGTTTCCTAAGATTAAGGACCAGGAAGACCATCCTGAGTTGTGGTTCCTGTGTGGCCCCCTTCCATTTTCCTTCCCTATGCCCGGAGAGTCAGAATTTGGAGAAGAAAAATAGCCAAACTAAAGGATATGCTCAAATTATGTTATGGTTAATTTTGTGTGTCAACTTGACTGGGCCACAAGGGTACCCAGATATTTGGTCAAACATATTCTGTTTGTATCTGTGAGGGTGTTTTTTTTGATGAGATTAACAATTGAAGTCAGTAGACTGAATAAAGCATGTTGCCCTCCCTAATGTGGGTGGCCCTCATTCAGTCTAAAGGCCTGAATAGAATAAAAAGACTGACCTTCCCAAGAATAACAGGGAACTTTTCCTGCCTGAGTGCTGAGCTGAGACATTGGTCTTTTTTCCTTTCTTAGTCTTTGTACTTGAATTGAAAGATCGGCTCCTCTTGGTCTCAAGTCTACCAGATTTCAGACTGGAACTAACACCATCAGCTCTTTTGAGTTTCCGGCTGACTGCAGATCTTGGGACTTCTTAACCTTTGTAATGATGTGAATCAATTCCTTATAATAAATCTCTTTATGCAATAAAAAGCAAATATAAATTTAAAAAATGTCTCCTGTTTTGTTTCTCTGGAAAACATTGACTAGTACAAGTTTCAATAGTATTAGGAATGATTTTTCTCATTCTAATACATTCTAATAGTATTAGAATGAAGAAAAATGACCCACATGGTGGCTCAGGCAGTACAGCCTTAAGAAATTGAATTCAATGTGGAGATCTGAAAAAAAAAACTAAACAAAAATAGTTCTGAATTAAAGCACTCAAAAATACTACATTTTTGCTAATAGTACATCTTCTTTGGGATTAAAAGCAGTATATGGCTGCTTAAATCATTATGTAGTACAGTATATTGACAAGTAAAGGAAAGAAATGTAAGTCAGGCTTAAAAAGAATTCACATGTTTATAAAAACTGAACAACTGAATCTTAATTAAGACAGTCTACTCTTCAGAATCATCCCCTATATTTCTGATGTATTTTATGGAGTTGAACATTAACAATAATATTATTGAGGATTTTTAGTTTGTCTTTTAACCATTAATTAATATGGATTTCACCATTCACTTAACAATATGACATTGTGATTCGTCAGTGCAGGAAATAAACATTTGTAGCATGGCTTTTTTTTATTCCCTAGGCAGCCATGAAACCAAATAAAGAAGAGACCCAGTGTTTTGAATTACACTTCTTTTTCTGTGTGCAAAATGGTCCGAGTTTAGTGAGAAAATGTTCCCCTAAAACCTTAGAACATGTTTACTTGGATTGAACTTTAAGAAAAATTAGAGTTGGAAAGAGGAGAAAGGTGCATTTTAATAATCTGAGTGAAAAAATGTATATGTATGATAAGTTCTCTAATGCATGTTTTTGATGAATTCTGTTATCTTGGCCTTTGAAATAAAATGGGTAGGTGCCTTGATAAACAGGAAGACAATGGTATTAGTGAAATTGATCAAGTGACACTAAACCTAACTCTGGCTTTACCAGTCTGTACTTGCCTAGGCTTTTCCACCCATTTCAGGTATGCTTATAATAGTTGGAGATTCTGGGATTGATTTCCCTAGGCTTCAATTAGCCAAAAATCAAATACTATTCATATTTCATTCCCAGTTTCACCACAAGTCCAAGCTTTTGCCAAATATCCCAGTACCTGAATCCAGAATATATTCCTTACAGACTTTATTTCTCATAAGGTGTTATTTATGTGACTGTCTTGGGATTGGATAACATGATTTTTGATTTAACCAAAAGGCAAAAGCAATGCACTAGGTGCTACTTGCGAGACAGTGTCTGTATGAGAACAGTAGTCTTTTGAGGTAGAATTAGACCTGCAAGTGTGGGATAGCCTGCCAATTTCTAACAATAAAATCAGACGTCTTGACAAATGAGTTCTGGGTAGTATGTAGCTTTTACTTACAGATTGGAGGGGTCCAGCTCTTGAATACTAAGGAAAATAAATCCAGGAAGGTGGAGTACGGGGGAGATGTTGCTGTTTCCCCAGATAAGCAATTTTCGGTGCTAATGGGAACGCACAGGTCTGAGAACTGCTTTGGTTTCTTGGTGGTGGCTAAGAGAAGAAGGTTAGATAATATATTGTATGTCAAAGACGGAAGTTTAACAGAGAGTGAACCTTACGGGGAAGGGCTTTCAATTTCATATGTTACAGAATTTCAGCCCTGTCTTGAGACACATAATAATTATATGAAACCAGAAACAATAAAGTCATGGGTAAAATAATTTTCCTAAGCTTGTTTCTCTTTTGCCAAGCTCTTCTCTCCTTTCCTGTTACCCAGAGTCTTTATTATCGTTCATCATCATAACTCCTCCTGTGTCATTTCACCTGAGGCTCTTTCAGACTCTGATGATAAAACTAAAAATTCTATTTTAGCAATAATTTCAGTGGCCAATTTTTGTTCAATGTGTTATCCCTTTTAGGTAATATTTGTAATTTAAATCATAGTTTTCTGCACCTCTATCCAAAGGAGCAACCCATGATAAGGCAGTTTAGGCTCCTTCTTGCTGTTATTCTAAATATCACCCTTTGACCCCAAAAGGCATATAGATTAAAATATTATTCTATGTCTTAAAACTAATTCAACACATATTTAATAAAACCTACTATTTGTCAGGGGCTGTTCTGGACATATGGAAACAAAGATCATAAAATACAAACTGTATTCTCAGTGAGCCACTGAAGATGTTAGTGAAAGGAGAATGTTAGAGGGGGAGGAGGTCATTCACTGTGAGTGTGAAGCACCTAAGTTAGAGGGAAGAGTTGTGAGATTCCAAGTTATATGCTAATCACTCCTCTGTTTCCCGTTGTACCCCCCATGTCTTGTCTTCCCCATTCTACTGTGAGGTCCTCGCTCAGGAAACAAGTCTATCGGTACTTGCAGTCAGGGAGCCATTCTGACAGTTCAGATTTTGGCTCTACAACCTACCAACTGTGACCTCGAGCACATTTATTTACCCCCTCGAGCCCCAATTTCCTCATTTGTGAAAATGAGGGAAGAATAATCCCTAAATTGCTTATTTGGGGGAGGATTTCTTTTTTTAAGATTTAATTTTATTTATTTTTGGCTGCGTTGGGTCTTTGTTGCTGCGCGCGGGCTTTTCTCTAGTTGTGGCAAGTGGCGGCTACTCTTCGTTGAGGTGCGCGGGCTTCTCCTTGCGGTGGCTTCTCTCGTTGCGGAGCACAGGCTCTAGGCACACGGGCTTCAGTAATTGTGGCACGTGAGCTCAGTAGTTGTGGCTCGTGGGCTGTAGAGTGCAGGCTCAGTAGTTGTGGTGCACAGGCTTAGTTGCTCCACGGCATGTGGGATCTTCCCAGACCAGGGCTCAAACCCATGTCCCCTGCATTGGCAGGCGGATTCTTAACCACTGCGCCACCAGGGAAGTCCCTTGGTGGGGAGGATTTAATTGGATAATTCATGCAAAGCACATAGTACAGTTCCCAGCACATAGTAAGCCTTCAAAAAATGTTGGCAAATATAAATAAAAATGGATGTACCATGTGGCCCAATCTTTATATGGAATTAAAGGGAACAGAAATCCAATTCCAGAAGCCTTGATGAATAATGTAGAGCTTTGGTGTCATTTTCTTAAAGAAGATGGCCCAGAGATTTTATAGAGTCTAACACATAAGAAGCTTCCGAGAAACACTCTAGAGTAATTTCTAGTTATTTGTTCCACTGTCTCCACAAATTCCATGGCATTCATGACACCTGCTAAAACCTCAGTTACTTTCTTGGGTAAATTTGTCTTCCCATTAATTCCCCCCTCCCCTCTTCCCTGAATAGCCAACTCCCTGTTGAAGTTCATGCTCACACTTCCCATGTACTTCCCCACCCCTGAAGTATGACTGGCCCCACTATGTGCAGCCCCTGAGAAGCCTAGGTTTTCTCTCATTTGGATTTATTTTCTCATAAGCATTAGTTATCCTGAAATTGTGATGAATCAAAAGCTATATCTTGTTGCATAGTACTAATAACATTATCAGTAAATGAATAACCAACTCATGACTGCTGTTGTAGCATGAAAAGAGCCACAGACAATATGGAAATGGATGGGATGTGGCTGTGTACCAAGTAGAAAACAACACTTTTTTTAAAAACAAAACCAGGTGGATTATAATTTGCTGATACCAGATGTAGAGGTTTGTCAACCATTGTAAGGACTTTGGCTTTTACTCTGAGGACAAATGATGCTGTTAGAGGGTTCAGGGTAGAAGGTTGGCATAGTCTTACCTTTGAAAAGGATCACTCTGGATCGTTCTAGTATAGATTTTTTTATAAAAAAGCAAATGCCATGCATTTAATTTGTATATTTACTTACGTTATTTACAGGGATGACGAATTGGGTTACAACTAAGTTTAATAAAGTATGACCTTTACTTTTTTCCCATAGTGAGTATATTTATAAGTCCCACTAATGTATATAATTCTGTCAGCTTTATCCAAAGCTGCCTTACATTATGAAAATTGAATGTTCCTTCAACTTTATCCTCATACCCTTTGATTTGCGATCACCAGTGAGGATTTTCATTTTCTAGAACTCCTAGTCAGCACAATCTTTCTTCAAACTGCGGTTCGGTGTGACTTCTATATTTTCTTCCTTCTTGAGTTTTCTTCCTTGCTTCGATGTGTTGTCAGCGCTCTGGATGAACACTGCCTGGTAGTGTATTCTGCCAGCTCAGGGTTTGGAGGCTTAAGTGGGGGAGGAGCATATAGGGAGGAAGTTGGTGTAATAACTGTAAATGGAAAGTAACCTTTAAAAACTGTATAAGAATTTAAAATTAAAAGATATCCTTCTAATGTTAAAAACAAGAAAAGGATCACCCTGGTCTGTGTTGAGAATTAACTACAGGGAAACAAATATAGAAGGAGGAGAAAAGGTAGAGGGATTATTGCAACAGAGAATGATGGCATGAAAATGAGAAGTTATGGCATTCTGGAGATATTTTGAAGATAAATATTACAGGGTTTGCTGATGGATTGCATGTGGGTTAGGAGTAGTAAAAGTTAGGCAGTGGGATGGCTGGTTAGAAAGCAGTTCAGTAGTCCAGACAAGGGGTGATGCTGGTGGGAACTAAGGCAGTGGCTTATTGATTTTATGTAAAAAGCTGGCTTTGTGTAGTAGTGAAGGGGTGTGGCTGGGGCAGGGAGTTATTCCCTAATACTCTTTTCATGTGGGAAAACTATTGCTCTGCCTCATTTCATGTCAGTGTGTTTCTTCTGGGCTGCAACTTAAGAGAAAATGTGAGGGGTTGCTGATAACCTCTCTCCCAGCTCTGTGCCTGAGTGGCGAGAATCCTCTTAGCCTCTAGGGGGAGATGCTTGCATGCCTAATGCAATGGCAGTAGGCTAATGTTGACTTGGCTTCTTGTCTTTATTTCACAATTTAGTATGTGAGAATCTGAACCTTAGTTATAGTCGTAAGAAGTTATATTATCAAGTTTATAATCATCTGATTATATAATGTACCTTCATTTTTATGTTTATTATTTTATATAACACCTTTATTTTTATAGTTTTATTTTGTCATACACTGTAATAGAAAAAAAAATCACTGCCAATTGAAACACCATGCTTCTTCTCACCTCAGTTGTGAGACACATCCTGAGTTTAGAGCTGTCAGCATGTTAAAAATATGTGTCTTAAAAATCAGTGAAATACAGCAAAATAGCAATGTAAGCTGAAAACCAAATGAGTTATTCTTTTGCACTTTTGAGCTTTTTTCCTGGGTGCCCGTAGTGCATCAGAATGCTCTTTGGAAACTCCAGTATTACCATACCTGAATTTTAAAAATAACTAGTGTAACTTATAAAGCCTATTTAAATTATATTTTAGTGAATATCTTTAAAAAATATTACGCATTTTAGCTAACTTAACTGCCATATCTTAAAAAGAACATACTGAATAATATTCTACCTTTTATAAATGATGTGAAGTCATGATTATAAATGCCATTTGTGTCCAAGATACCACTCTCTTTGTTTTACTCCTACTCTAGTGGCTCCTCTTGTCTCCTTTGTTGGTTCCCTCTTGTTTTCCCTAATCCCTAACTTTTCAGGTGCCCTGGGCTCAATCCTTGCATATCCAGTCTTCTCTTTCCATACGTGGTCCTCAGGTGAGCTCCCTAACTTCCTGGTTTTAAATACTTTAATTATCACCATCATAACCTCCCTCTGGACTTCTTGCTTATATCCAATTATACACTTGTCTCTTTCACTTGGATGCCTATAGAGCATCTCAAACCTGACATCTCCAAATGAACCCCTCATTTTCCTTCTAAAAGTTCTTCCTCCTGCAGTCATTTTATTTCAGCAAGTGACATTTCCATTTTTCCATTTGCTTAGGCCAAAAAATTTGGTGTCATCTTTTACTTCTCTCTTTCTCTCATCCCACATATCCAAGCCCTCAGTAAGCTCTTTTCACTCTACCTTCAGAATATATTCAGAAACCCACCATGTCTCTCCACCTCTACCGTGACTACCATTGCCTCTCACTCCAAGTTCAACAGCCTCTCCCTGCTTCTACCCTTGCCTACCTAGCACCCATTCTCTACCTAGTGGTTATTGGTGATTGAGCCTTTAAAAATGTGATCAGACTATGTCACTTCTCTGGTCAAAACCCTCCAATGGCTTTGCAACTCCTTCAGAGTAAGATCCAAAGCCCTTACCTTGATCTATAAGGTCCCCCACGGCCTTGGCCTCTACCTCCTCTCTGACTTCATCTTCTCTTTCTCTTCTACTGACTCACTGTTTTATCACTGGTTTCCTCTGTGTGCTCCTAATACAGAGTTTCTCAGTCTCGAGGCTACTGGCGTATGTTTTGTTATGGGGGGGTTGTCCTATACATTGTAAGATGTTTGGTAGCATCCCTGGCCTCTACTCAGTAGATGACAGTATCTTTCCTGCCTTGTGACAATAAAGAATATCCCCAGACCTTGCCAAATGTCCTCTGGGCATGGGGGAGCAAAACAGACCCTGGTCAAAAACGACTGCTGTAATGTATCAAGCATGCTTCTTCCTCAGGAACTTTTCTTCTTTTGTTCTCTCTGCCTTTTCCCAGATACCACATAGCTTGCTCCCTCACTTGGTCAGGTCTGTTTCAAATACCATCTTAAGATAAACTAGCTGTCCCAGTCTTATACCCTCTCAACCTTACACGGTTTTATTTTTCTCTGTTCCATTTACTGTTGGCTGGTTTTAGTCACTTACTATATCCAGGTGTTTCCTTCAATGTGGAGGGAGCACAGTTAGGGTAAAACTCTTGGTCTCTTTTTTCACTCCACCCCCGGAAAGTGGATTGACTTATCTGATTGGCATATTTGGTAAGAAAAAAACTGGGTGTTTTTGGCTCAGTCAGTGCTCATTGTATTTTTTTTTTTTTTTTCCTCCTGGAGGTATGTTTCCCTCCAAGGGCAAGTGAGGGGATCTGTTCCATTTCATGCTATCTGTGACTGCATGGGTAAGTTTTCCTCAATCTGAGGTACAATGACGTTTTGGCCTTTTTAGCCAGACTCTCCTATTTAGTCTTTATCAGTAACAAAGGTGCTACTTTGTGCTCTTTATGTTATGTCATCTTATATCTCAGTTTGTTCAGAACTTAGGGAAAAGGAGTGATATTTACCAGACACCTTGAGACCCTAATGATTGATGCACTGAGAAATGAAGAAAGGACTGGATGTTGGGGAAGTATAATAATTTGTGAACAATTGAGGATTCTGGTATGGTGAGAGCATGCAGCTTTTTGGTTTGGGATTTTATTGTGAGGGTAGGGGGTACTGACTTTAGCTATTTGTAGAGGGTTATACTTGGGCAGTTTTTAATTACTGTGGCCTGGACAAGAGGCTTTAGGCCTTAGGCCATGCAGTAGTTTACCCTTGGTGATGACTACATTGTGGACAGATGTCTCCATAGTCCACTTTATTTCTACAGGGTCAAGACTGTGGATTCTGGGCCTCAGAGAACCAGGGCTACTTGGGCCTTAGCAAGGGCACGGGGGTCTCTTGGGCCTTGGCAAATGCTGACTTGTGTGGGCAGCCCTCACAAAAGCAGGAACACACAGGTGCAGGGTGAGCAGGCCTTGGCAAGTGTAAGGACCTTCAGATTGGTGGATGCAGCTTTGCCTGGGATATTGCTGAGGCAAAGATTTGACAGTAGGCTGAAGGGACTTTCCATATACAGCCCTTTGACACTAGGGGAAGGCAAGATATTCATTACCATTCAACATCAAGGCAACTAAGTCTTATGTATACTACAGAGCATTACTGGGATCTTGTTTTAATTGTTAGTGCCAGGCCTGGTAGGCAGAAGCAAATTCATGGCCCCATACTCCATTCAGAATTCCTGAGGAAGGGACTGTGGAGAGTTCAATTTGGATTTATGTGCTCTTTCCGTAGGCTCAAGAGTTCCTTCTCACCACATGGTCTCAAGTTGGTTCTTGACCTGGTTAGTTTTGTAAGAGGGAGAAATTGACAGGAGGCAGGGTTTTTAGGTCTAAATACTCTCTTGATGAGTAGAAGAAACAGCCATTGTAGCCTAGAACCAAGAGATACCTGATTTCAAAGGAATGTGAACATGATGATCCTGGATAGAGACCACACTCCTTTTCGAATGGGGTGCTGTAATTTGTAGCTCAAAAGGGATACAGAATGAAGTAAGTCAGAAAGAGAAAGACAAATACCGTATGCTAACACATATATATGGAATTTAAGAAAAAAAAATGTCATGAAGAACCTAGGGGTAAGACAGGAATAAAGACACAGACCTACTAGAGAACGGACTTGAGGATATGGGGAGGGGGAAGAGTGAGCTGTGACAGGGCGAGAGAGAGGCATGGACATATATACACTACCAAACGTAAGGTAGATAGCTAGTGGGAAGCAGCTGCATAGCACAGGGAGATCAGCTCAGTGCTTTGTGACCGCCTGGAGGGGTGGGATAGGGAGGGTGTGAGGGAGGGAGACGCAAGAGGGAAGAGATATGGGAACATATGTATATGTATAACTGATTCACTTTGTTATAAAGCAGAAACTAACACACCATTGTAAAGCAATTATACCCCAATAAAGATGTTAAAAAAAATAAAATATATATCAATCATAAAAAAAAAGGAAACAGAAATCGGATGAGCACACTGGAAATGTAAGGATCCTTGACAAAGAACTGGTGATTGGTGCTCTCACCAGTGTAAAATTTCAGTTTTGTGAAAAGACAGCAACTTAACAATGCAACATACTGAAAGAGAGACAGAATACAGGAGGGAAGTGGATTCTTCCCTCCTCCGCATGTTAAATGTTTAATGCCAAAATTAACTTCTTACTGGAGTAATTCTCTCAATCTAAGGTAAATAAATCCCCAGGTCTTGGGCTTCAGGCATCAGGTTAAGCTGACTGACATTCTGGCAAAACTATCTATCCTCATTTTTTAAAAAAGACAACATTGAGTCTCTGCAACACTTAAATATTTGGTTTAAGAAACATAGTTTTTCCTGAGGTAATAGTATTGGAGGGATATGTTTATTTTCTAACTTAGTGGGTACTGGCTGGTGCTGTGACATACTTATGTGTCCAATTAACTTTTTGGACTCTATAATAAGGGAAGTGCATCAAAGTCTTGGCATTGCACTTATGTAGCCCCTAGGCAACCACTCCCTTCTTGTAAGAGACAGTGCACACTGCCGCTGATTAAAAGACCCCCAACTTCACCCTGGCAACATGAACCCTTTTGGAGCAGAGTAAGAGACTTTGGTGGAAAAATTTTGGATCTGAATTTTATTGAACTTTTAACATACATAGGCAAGCGTATTTGGTTCCATTGAATTTTAATCCTTTTGGACATAAAATTGCAGAGATTTAATCTTTGAACTTCTAATTTTTCTCTGAAATTACCAAATAGAAGAGAGTTTATATCTAATTGTGGATCATCTTTTTTTTTTTAATGTCTTTATTGGAGTATAATTGCTTTACAGTGTTGTGTTAATTTCTGCTGTATAACAAAGTGAATCAGCTATATGTATACATATATCCCCATTTCCCCTCCCTCTTGAGCCTCCCTCCCACCCTCCCTATCCCACCTCTTTAAGTGGTCACAAAGCACTGAGCTGATTAATTGTGGATCATCTTTATGTAGGCCTGTTATTATAGAGTGTCTTAAATTGTTTACTTTTTTTTTTTTTTTTTGGCCTCGCCGAGTGGCATGTGGGATGTGGGATCTTACTTCCTTGACTAGGGATTGAACCCACGCCCCTTGCAGTAGAAGTGCAGAGTCTTAACCACTGGATGGCCAGGGAAGTCCTTTAAATTATTTACTTTTACTGAAGAATCTCTGATGTGCTCTTTTGGACAACGTGGCTTATCACAATTGGGCAGGAGAAATAGGTTGCCATCCTTGGCACAGTGACCTTGGAGTTGCTTTAAATATTTTAGGGTTTTCTGGCAGCAAAGTCTAAACCTCCCAAGAATATACTCCCCAAAGAAGTGACTGGTATTGGAGGAGTTGCCTCAAGAAGACAACAGCAGGATTATTCTAATCAATTGCTTTCTTCTACTCTGTGAGGGATAGCAAAACCCATAGTTAATCATAGACTTAATGGTTAAGCCCAGTGGATTAAAAGATCAAAAAGCTGGTAAATGTTTGAAGAAGCGGGTAGAAGTGCTTCTTAAATGCTGATGTCTCCTTCCAGGTCGAAGGAGTTAAGTAAGTGTAATACTAATGGTATCTCTTCAATCCTTTGCTCAGAGCACATCTAAGGAGGAGAAACTAACTTATTTAAACATTTGGGAAGAATAAATTGTGCACACTTGGTGTTCAGCTCCTTCATTTCTCTCCTGAGCAGTCAGTGACATCCTGGTTCTACATGCCATAAGTCTTAGCCCAGGCTGTTCCCATAAGAGAATGTCCTATCTTTTCTAGGCTTGCCTATGACTGGGTGGGAAAACTTGTCCAATTTGGGGGTTCAGAATTACTGGCTAACTTACTTGTTAGGCACATCCCCCAACTTAGCCTTTGTCAGTAGTAAAGTTGATATTTGATCTATTGTCAGTCTTTCACTTTTGTCTTATTTTTCAGTTTGCTTGGAACCAGAGCAGAGAGATGTTATTGTTGAACTCCCTTGTAAATACCTACTTACCACTCTCTGATATATTCTTTCTTTCTTTCTTTAATGTCCCTCTACCCTGGAATACAAGTTCCAGGGTAGGAACGTGTTTAAGTATCTGCCATATCCACAGTGCCCAGGGTTAACACGAGGTACGTGCTCAATAAATATTTATTGATGAGGACATTGATTATTATGCCATAATGAACTAGGGTGATGACCTCAGGGATGATCGAGGTTTTTCTGAATTAAATTTCTCCATGTATTTTGTGGATTATTGATTTCCTGTCTCTGCTCTTTCTTAGGAGTGCTATAAAGATACATTCTTTTGCTTGCTCTCTACCATCTTCTTACTTTCTAAACTTCTATGTAGTTAGGGCAAATAATTTTAAAATAATAGCCTAAGAGTCTTTCTTTAGTAAAGTACATGGACCTTGTATATGAATTGAGGCTGTTCTGTAGTATTTCTCTTTCTGGTGTTTAGCTGTTTCAATAACTTCAATTTGCTGGATACATGATATCTGGATAAGTGAGTAGTTACATTTTATTATTATGAAATTGAGAATAGTGCATATACGTTTTGAAGCTGACAAGAAGGAGATTCTGTTTTGCTTCCATCAAGGCCAACAAGCAGTCATATTATCACATTTACATATTTGGCTTCAGTTCGTGTTGAGTTTTGTCTTTCAAATGTCCTCTTAAAACCCTCTTTATTCATAGGACTCATTTCTTCCTTTGTTTTCTGGATTTAGGCATGTATAAATTTGGGCACTCTCATGTTTATTCTCAGGCACTTTCATCTCTTTAGTTTCCTTTATTCCTATGTGGCCAGCCCTTAGTAATGTTAGGGTTTTGAATTAGGAATGATTATGAGGCAAACCACAGGCTTAAACTTAATTTTGTGTATGTGTGTGTATGGGTTTCAGTTCAAGTTCGGTTAAGTAAAAAGGTTTGCATTGCCTTTTTATTGTTGTTATTGTCCCTCATGTATTAAAATTCCATTTGGAACCTCAGGAAAGGGGTGGCTTTATTAGAATTCCGGTACTCCTGCATTTCAATGGTCATAATACCAACTTAATATCATTAAAACTTCACAGCAAACTCAATTAGAACTGTTTCTGTTAAAAGCAACAGAAACCAATTTGAGGTAGGCAGCCATTGAGATAGATGGTCCCGCTGACCCCCATCTCCTGGCACTTACACCCTTCTCTGGTCTCTTCCTCTTAAGAGCAGGCTAGACCGAGTGACTTGCTCGTAATGAGTAGAATGACAAAAGTAATGGGAATCACTTCTGAGATTAGGTTATAAAAGACTGTGACTTCCATCTGACACTTTCCTACTCTCGCCTGCTCACTCTGATGAAGCCAGTTGCCATGCTAAGAGCTGTTCTGTGGAGAGGCTCACATAACAAGGAACTGAAGCAGCCTCTGGCTGACAGCCAATGAGGAACAGAGGCCTTCAGTCCAAGAGCCTGCAAGAAACTAAATCTTGCCAATAACCACTAATTGCGCATGGAAGTGGATTCTACCCCAGTTGAATTTTGAAATGACATTAGCACTGCTGATACCTTCATTGCAGCTTCTTGACATACCCCTACCTGGAGGACCTAAATAAGCCATTCTTGGACTCCTGAACCATAGAAACTATGAGCTAAGAAATGTGTGCTGTCTTAAGCTACTAAGTTTTGAGGAAATCTATCACTCAGCAATAGATAACATACACATTCTAAATCTATCATGAAAGATTATATTTAATAATTTAGTAACTTACATCTTCAATTGTAGTTAAAAGCAAAGAAAAGGAAATCATCTGACTTGTAAAAGCATTTGTTACTCAATCATTAGAATAACTTACTTTCTCAGTTTCTGGGAATCATATCCAAAATGGCTTTACCAAGACTTAACAGATAATTACAGGTAATATGTGCTTCTTTTAAACTTAGATGCTCCTTGTTTAATTCAGTATACTAAAAAAGTGGGAAATTTGGAATGGTGATTTTTTTAATCTTTGCCAACCTAACATTTTTGATATATTTTAATCTTTTAATATTGCCTTAAATATATTTTTCTCAAAAATTTTGAAGTTGCAAATTTAGCTCATTCAACTTATAGAACATATTGGCCAAAAACCTAATTTCCAAAGTTATCTTTGTGTTCAAATTAATTAAGCAAATAGGATTTACGTTCTGTTGGAAAAAGCCTGACTTTATTTTAAAATTTTAAACATAACACACATTTTAAGAATATTATATAAACCACTGAGAAATAAATTGTGGTACACATCTTGTAATATTCAATTGAAGAGCCAACTAGAGAGTGTTGGGTTTATTTTTGCCTTCAACAGCAGACAGCCTCTGATGGAAGAAGGAGAAGAAAGTGTGTGTTTGCCAGGTGTTTACCTGGGAAAATGAGTCTTGGGAAGAATTTCTCAGTCGGGTAATAGAGAATATTAAGCTTCCTTCCTTATCACCAGTGTCACAATATATGACTTTCATAGTGAAGCTCAAGTCTCATTTCTGTCTTTGGGGAAAATAAAGTTGTTGTGTGAAAAATAATGTTACTAATCTTATTAATAAAATAATTTATTAGCGCTATTCTATGGAGAAAAATATCCTCCATAGAATAGAAAGACGTTCTCCAAAGAACACATATAATAACATTTTTTTCACCTTAGGTTGGGATTAGGTGGGATGCTCAAGGTGAAGATGCGTCATGTAAGTCTTAACACTTTGTAGGTACCAGTTTTGTTTTGTTTTTAATGTGTTGATTTAAAGGCCATTAGTCTGTGTTCTGCAGGTGAAGGTGATGACAGCAAGTGGTTAGGATATCTAGAGATCAAGGGTTTTGAGCACAGCTTTGAAGTTGCTGAGGATATTTCAACTTTCATAATATATATATATATGTTTATGTTTATGTTTATATATAAACATAAAAATATATGTATAAATATATATAAACATTCTCTATCTATCCATCTATCTATCGGTCTATATGATGTCAGGAGCCTAGAATTTCCTTTTCTAGAAAGAACAAAATATCAGCCCTTAAGGCAACGTGGGGGACTTCCCTGGTGGTCCAGTGGTGAAGAATCTGCCTCATAATGCAGGGGACGCAGGTTCCATCTCTGGTCAGTGAACTAAGATCCCACGTGGCATGAGGCAAATAAGCCTGCGTGCCACAACTACTGAGCTTGTGCACCTCAACTAGAGAGCTTGCGTGCTAAAACTACAAAGCCTGTGTGCCCTGGAGCCTGCGTGCCACAACAAGAGAGAGAAAACCCACATGCCACAACTAGAGAGAAGCCTGCGCGCTGCAACAAAAAGATCCTGCATGCTTCAACGAAGATCCTGCGTGCCGCAACTAAGACCCGATGCAGCCAAAAATAAGTAAAATAAATAAATAAAAATAAATAAATCTTAAAAAAAAAGACAACATGGAAGGGAAAGCTGGCTGACTGCTATAAGGGACTGCTTAACTTTGGAATGGGCTACTAAGCGAGACTGTGAAATCCCATCCTCTGGCTGCCTACAGAAGTAGTGTTTTCTCATCTGTCTGGTGTGTTAAGACAAAGATGGGATATGGTTGCAGGAGAATGGAGATGACCTCTCAAGGTCCATCCAGTCCTAAAAGTGACTAATTTTTGCAAAGGAATGCATAGTGTCGGGTAATAGGGAAATAAAACCGTCTATCTAGAAGGCATGTTACGAATTAGAATTTGTAATTCTTGGGAATTTTCTCAAGAACTGATCAGTAACATATTTTTTTGTAATCTTAATTTTAAAATGATGGTGCCTAATGAGAACCTACTGTATAACAGGGAACTCTACTCAATGCTCTGTGGTGACCTAAATTAGAAGGAAATCCAAAAAAAGAGGGGATATATGTATATGCATAGATGATTCACTTTGCTGTACAGTATAAACTAACACAATATTGTAAAGCAACTATACTCCAATAAAAATAAAATGATGGTGCCTCCTTTTACACGTTGCACATTCTGTATTTGTATATGATTTGTGTAATGCATGCTTTTGTAAGTAGTATATACACAGATCCCTTTTCTCTACTAGCTTGTGTGCTCTTCTAGGCAGGTACCACCATATCTTCTTGATCTTCATATGCCTAGAACCTGGCACAGTGCTGAAACTTAGCAGGGGCTAAATGAACTTTTGATGGACCAAACTACCCTGATTCTGCCCCTGTAACACACTGTACCTTTCCTTGTAGCATTTATTTCACTCATGTTGGGGCATTGTCATTTCTATTTACTTTACCTTCAACATTAAGTTTTGCTCTTTTGCTTTTCTTTGTTTTAGAGAAACAGTGTATTTTAGTGGCAAAGTTGCATACTCTGCCAGACTAAAAATCTGTTCAGGTAACCTGCTGTGTAACCATATGCAAATGCCTTAATCTCTCTATGCCTCAGTGTCTTCGTCTGTAAAACGAGTGTATTGACAATATCCATTTCATAGGGTTTCTTTTTCTTCTTCCAGTTTTATTGTGATACAATTTACATAGAGCACTGTATAAGATTATGGTGTACATTATAATAATTTGACTTACATATGTCATGAAATGATTCCTACAATAAGTTCAGTAAGCATCAATCATATCATATAGATATAACACTAAAGAAATCGAAAAAATTTGTTTTCCTAGTAATGAGAACTCTTAGGATTTACTCTCTTAACAATTTTTGTATATAACATAGAGCAGTGTTAATTATAGTTATCATGTTGTACATTACATCCATAGTACTTACTTACCTTGTAACTGGAAGTTTGTATCTTTTGACTGCCTTCATCCAGTGCCCCCTTCCCTTAATCCTCACCTCTGGTAACCACCAACCTGATCTCTTTTTTCTGTGAGTTTTTGCTTGCTTGTTTGTTTTTGTAGTATAACTGACCTATAACACTGTTAGTTCCTGGTATACAATGTAGTGATTCAATATTTCTGTACGTTTCAAAATGATCCTCATGATAAGTCTAGTTGTCATCTGTCACACTACAAGGATATTACATTATTATTGACTATATTCCCACATGGTACACTTCACACCTGTGACTCATTTATTCTGTAACTGAATCATAGGATTTTGTGGAGGACTAAATGCGATGCAGTATGTAATGTGTTTAGCACAATACCTGCAGATGGTATCAACAAATGATACCTAATTTTACCTTACTGTGTAGACTCATAAGCATCTAATTCTCTGTGGGTGAGAGACATGCAATCCAGGTTGAGTTGAAGTAAGTCAGGATTTGGGGGAGAAATGGTCAAAGGCTGTAGTGGGTGGAGATTGTAAGAGATGATTAGTAAGTTAACGTTTGACTTAGTCAATATATTTTAATTATTATCATCATAGTTATTATTTTTTTAAAAGATGCTCTTACCTAAATCCTCATCAATCCTCTCTACATTCTACAAGTTATGTGCAACCTTACTTTAATGCCATGTGTTTCCATGTGAGTTTTATGAAGTTAGTACCATATGCTTTCATAGGGAACCCATTCTCAAAGGCTGTCATGGGATGCAAGGATTTCATTTCAGAGAAGCATAATTGCTGTAACATGTGGGATACATTTATGATGCTATATAAATAAAAAGTGCTAGTGTATATGTTCTCATGGCTGCACTCTGGGAACAGCTTTAAAACAGTTTTTGTTTCTAAGTTAGAAATAGTTCACGTAGAAGAACTGCTACTATTCATTCATTAATCTTCAAAAGTTAAACAGTGACAGCTCTGTATGTCTCATTGCATTTTATTGTCCCAATAAGCATTAAAAACAAAAACTAGGATGGTAGGTGAGATGATTTATACCATGGGAATGTTATCAATAATGAGCTACTCAGAGTGGCCTATTTGCTCTCAGATCTGTTTCCTAACTCCCCTCCACCCACTCTGTTTTTTTAAAAAATAAATTTATTTATTTTTGGTGGTGTTGGGTCTTTGTTGCTGTGTGCAGGCTTCTCACTGCAGTGGCTTCTCTTGTTGTGGAGCACATGCTCTAGGCGTGCAGGCTTCAGTAGTTGTGGCACACTGGCTCAGTAGTTGTGGCTCACGGGCTGTAGAGCACAGGCTCAGTAGTTGTGGCACACGGGCTTAGTTGCTCCGTGGCATGTGGGATCCTTCCAGACCAGTGATCGAACCCATGTCCCCTGCATTGGCAGGTGGATTCTCAACCACTGTGCCACCAGGGAAGCCCTTTTGTATCCTCTTAAAAATGCTTTCTGGCTAGGTTTGGCTAATGAAAGATCTTGGTGGGAGATCAGGGGACAAGACGCCCTTCATTTGCTTGGGTTGGGAAGAGTCCTCTTTGGCACTGGCTGTGTGTCTCATCAGGGTTATAGCTTTTGCGGGACTGGCCCTCTATCATTGTTCCTACTAACCCTGATAGTCCAGCTCTTGCTGCACAGCTTGGTTTTTGGGATTGGCCCCCTCGTCTCCTCCTCTTGTTCTGAATCTTTTTTTTCTTTTTTTTCTGCGGTGCGCGGGCCTCTCACCGTTGTGGCCTCTTCCGTTGCAGAGCACAGGCTCCGGACGCGCAGGCTCAGCGGCCATGGCTCATGGGCCCAGCCGCTCCGCGGCATGTGGGATCTTCCCGGACCGGGGCACGAACCCGTGTCCCCTGCATCGGCAGGCGGATTCTCAACCACTGGGCCACCAGGAAAGCCCTCCTCCTCATTTAGTCAGTTCAGACCTAAATGTGGTTAAAGATTTTGTTACTAATTTCTGGGTTGCCTCAAGGACCCACCTTCAGTTTCTCAGCTCTTCCAGACACCTTTCAAGTCTTTCTGTTGCATTATCTGACATGGACCTTGGTGCTTACAGTAGGCTATTTAGGGATTTTAGCAATTTGGATAGATAAACAGAGACCTTTGAGTTTTTATCTATATGTAGCAGATCTATTAACATACATAGTAGATGTCATAGTCCATTTGAGCTACTCTAACAAAATACCACAGCTTGGGTGTTTTATAAACAGCAGAAATTTATTTCTCACAGTTTTGGAATCTGGAAAGTCTGAGATCAGGATGCCTGCATAGTCATGTTCTGGTCAGGGCATTTTTCTTGTTTCTAGGTAACAGCTTCTCACTGTGTCCTCATGTGGTGGAAGGGGCTAGGGAGCTCTGTGGCGTCTCTTTTATATGAATACTAATCCCATTCATGAGGGTTCCACCTTCATGACCCCAGCACTTCCCAAAGGTCCCACATCCTAATACCATTGGGCATTAGGATTTCAACATATGAATTTTGGGGGTACACAAACATTTATACCATAGCGGTAGGCAATGCAGAGGTTTCTGGAATCTTGTTCGTTTGATTGCAGGGAGTAAAACTTTGTTTCTTAATCCCTTCTAAGGACTTGAATGCTTTAGACAAAGATTTATTAGTCTGTAGCTCTTCTCTTATCAAAATTCCTGTATTATTTCTCTGTAGCTGAAATTTGCATGACCATTTTTTTTTTTAGTTGATAAGCAGAAAGACAGAGGAAGGAGAACGTGGAGGCTCTGTACATCCCTCTTGCCAGCTCAGAAAGTTTACCTCAACCTCAGGTGCTTCTGTGTTGATATTTAACTTTCATGGAACAAAGAGTAGCTCTTTTCATAAAGGGATAGGAAGTGTTGATGGATTGGTTGGTGCTGGTGGGTATAATACATTCTAGAGAGGAGGCTCATCATAGGTATGAAAGACCTTTCTCCTCCTGCTCTGATCTTCTCTTTCAGGGCGGAATATTAAAAGTGTTGATTTATACCAGGGGAATGTTATCAGTAATGAACTGCTCATAGTATTCTGGATATATGTACTAGTCTTAAGCAAAGAAAGTGCCAGAAGCAGTGTTCAAGAATGCTAGGTTATTACTTGGTCAAATAATTCCCTTATTTACTATTACTTGGTTAATGTAATACCAGGGATTGAATTGAGAGCATTTGCTGCTTTCAGGCTCGCAAGAGGGAGGAGATATGGGGATATATGTATATGTATAGATGATTCACTTTGTTATAAAGCAGAAACTAACACACCATTGTAAAGCAATTATACTCCAATAAAGATGTTAAAAAAATTTTAAAAAAAGTTTTTTATTAAAAATTTTTTGTTGTTGAAATTTATTTTTTTCCTTCCAGTTTTATTGAGATATAATTGATCTTCAGCACTGTTTAAGGTGTACAGAATAATAATTTGACTTACATACATCATGAAATGATTACCGCAATAAGTTTAGTGAACATCCATTATCTCATATAAATACAAAATAAAAGAAAAAGAAAAAATATTTTTTCCTTGTGATGAGAACTCAGGATTACTCTCTTAATAACTTTCATATGTCACATACAGCAGTGTTAATTATGTTAATCATCTTGTGCCTTACATCCGTAGTACTTATTTGTCTTATAACTGGGAGTTTGTACCTTTTGACCACCTTCATACAATCCACTCCCTGCCTGCCCTCCCTGCCCTGCCCCCACCTCTGGTAATCACAAATCTATGTCTTTTTCTAGGAGTTTGTTTGTTTCTTTTTGAAGTATAAGACTATGTTAGTTCCTGGTGCACAATGTAGTGATTCGATATTTCTGTGCATTTCAAAATGATCACCATAAGTCTAGTTACCATCTGTCCCCATATAAAGATAGTACATTCTTACTGACTATGTTCCCCATGCTGTACATTTCATCTCTGTGACTCGTTTGTTTTGTAACTGGAAGTTTGTACCTCTTAATCTCCCTCACCTATTTCACTTATTCCCCACCCCCTTTGGCAACTACCTGTTGTTCTCTGTGTCTATGGCTGTTTCTGTTTTGTTATGTTGGTTCATTCCAGGCTCTACTTTTGATTGCTTCTAATTCCTTTAGGCTCCTTTGGAAAAACACAATGTCAGATAACTAGGCAATGGTGATTTCAACCAGAAGAGAATTAATTTCTTTCATTTAATAGTATCATTCTTGTTAGAATAGGATGCTATTTGGAGGTAAATGGCGAGAGACACAGCATTTCTTAATTCCCTAGATGCCTAAGATTCATAGCTCAGCATATAATTTCTTGTGGTAAAGAGAAACTCACAACAACTACTACAACAACCAAATTCTATGTTTCAATGAGAGACTATTCCTGCCAACAACTTCATGACCCTCACATAACTTAAATTTATGGTTAGAGACAATTTTTTTAAAGGAAAAAATAAATTGGCACTAAATTCTGTCATTGGTCCCATGTTTTTTGGACATATTCTGTAAACATTCTTATAAAGATTATTTGGAAAAGGTCATCACAACTTGATATATGTATATATTTTTTACTAGTTTCATTGCCAAAATAAATTAGTTCAGGGTCAATAATTATCTTTCAAATCTCTTTTTTTTTTTAAAAAACATTTGAGAATCTTATCTGAGGAAGTCATCCAGAAGACTAGTGATGTTTGTACTAAATTAAAGGCTTAGAAGCTAAAGTTCAGCTCAATAAACATTTGCTTATTATCTACTTTGTGCTATGAGTAAGGATATGAATAAGGCAAGTCCTTAGGACAGTAGGTTCTCAAATTTTATCGGAATCATCTGAAGAGCTTGCTTAACCTCCCCCACCCGCAAATTTTCTGATTCAGCAGCTCTGAGGTGGGAACCCAAAATTTAAACAGTTCTCAAGTGATGCTGATACTGTTGGTCTATGGATCACAAAAAGAACATAAAAATGTATGATTAAAGTGTGATTTATGTGCTAAAGAATTCGGAAGGATACACAAAGTGGGATTAATTAGAGAATAATTAAACCCATTGTAGGATGGAGGTAGTGATCAGGAAAAGCTTCAGCAAAGGATGACACTTGAGCAGGATTTGGTAGCATGAATGAGAATTCAAAGAGAAACAATAGGCACTAGAGTGAGAATTTCTGTTAAGTACCAACATAATAGAAATGTACAGAGGTAGGTCAGAACATAAGTTATTCATTCATTTAACACATTCTAGTAATATCCATTACATCCTGAGAATAAAACGGTAAAAAATAGTGTGCTTACAGAAACACTCATTGGTATATCATTTGGCTAGAGCATGAGTACCAGAGTGCCATGACAGGAAATGGGCCTGGAAAAATAGTTGAAGACCATTAGGGATTCATGGATAACATGTGCCATGCTAAGGAGTTTGGATTTCACCCTCTCGGTAGTAGGGAGTATTAGGGGGAAGATCACTCTGGCAACAGTGTAGGGAATGGATTGGAGGGAGACAGAACAAGATTGGAGTAAAAGAGACCAGTAAGAAGGCTATTGGGATAATCTGGTTAAGAGATGATGAAAAATCCAGCAAAGTTTTATTTCAGTTATGAATCATGTGACATTTAAACATAAATTTGTGCATTTTCCCCTCCATAAGCCCACCACCAGTCACCCTCTCCCATTAGCGTGTTAATTGTTTAGAGCCTACGTGATTAGTTTTTTATCAAATGTGGTATACACATGGGCTCAGTCAAGTATGCATGAAAGTATATTCTTGTGTAACCACCTCAGCAAGTAACAGGGAGTAATTTAGACAATTGGGAAAATGAAATTGGGTATTTTTTGAATATCTGAAAAACCATCTTTAAATTGTTATTTCTTGTTACGTTCTTGGCTCTAAGTTTAGCCAGTGGCTCTATTGCTGTTCCAAATTTAAACTGTCTTCAGATATTATGGACTAGCTTAGAGCATTGGTAAAATTCTATGTAGAGTACAGAACACAGAGCTTGTTTTTCCGTCTGCTAACTTCAAGGAATATCCAATGAAGGTGATGAGAATCACACAGGAGAACTTCCTCATACCCACATTCTTTTAGGCCAGTTCGTGTCTTTCATTATATATTTAATTCTTGCCATGCCAAAATGACCCATTTGTTGAAAATGTAACTTCAATATTTGTGGTAAGCAGAATTTCTAATATGGCCTTCCAAAGATGTCCTGCGCTAATCCCTGGAACCTGTGAGTTTGAGTTGTCTCTGCCACAATTATATTATTCGGCACAGTTGACCTTAAAATAGGGAGGTTTTCTTTCTGGACCTAATCTAATCACATGAGCCCTTAAAAGCAGAGAGTTTTCTCCAGCTGATAGCAGAAGGGAACGTCAGGGAGATTTGAGGTATAAATATTCAAGGACCGGAGGCTGGTTTGAGGACTAAGGGAATCGGGTGAAAAGGAACATGGGTGGCCTCGAGAGCCATGAGTTGTCCCCTGTTGACAGCCATTTAAGAAAAGGGGGCCTCAGACCTACAACTGCAAAGAACTGAATTCTATCAGCAACCTGATTTAGCTTTGTTATAGACTAAATAGTGTGCCATAAAATTATATGCTGAAGCCCTAACAGCCAGTACCTCAGAATGTGACTGTATTTAGAGATAGGGTGATTAAAGAAGTAATTTAATTAGAATGAGAGGTCGTTAGGGTGGGCCCTAATCTGATACAGTAAGAAAAGGAAATTAGGACACAAACATGCACAGAAGGAAGACAAATTGAAGACAAAGATGGCTATCTGCAAGCCAAAGAGAGAAGCCTCAGAAGAAATCACGGCTCCTGGCAGCAAATCTTGACTTCTGGCTTCCAGAACTGTGAGAAAATAAATTTCCATTGTTTAAAGACACTTAGTCTTTATTATTGCAGCCCTAATAAACTTGGAAATGGATTTTTTTCCCTAGCCAGGCTGACACCATGATTTTGGTTTTGGGATACTATAAGCAGAGATCCTAGGGGAGCCCATCTGAACTTCTGACTTATGGAACTGTGAGATAATACATGGATATTTTAAACCACTGAATTTGTGGTAAACTGTTACACAGCAATAGAAAACTAATGTAATATCCTAAATTATTCATGAATACGTCATTTAAATATTTTTATTTTTTTAAGTCTTGAAAATGTCAATAAAAGTATTTACTTCAAGTGGAAACTTAGCTGGTTTTAGATTAATGGACTTTATCAAATTCAAAATTATGTTGACATTTTTCTCTTTGGTGAGAACAAAGGGGATATATCATGCAACCTTTGTTGCTATAAACCAAGCTTGTTCAGGCTTCTTATGGAAGGTGGTGATGAACCTGAATCCAGGTTGAATTGAAATAAGTCAGGATTTGAGGGAGAAAGAGTCAATGGCTATGGTTGGTAGAGAGTTGTACTACATGATTGCTAAACTAATATTTAACACTCCATAATTCAACATATTTTAATTACTCTTATCATCTAATTATTACTTTTTAAAAATGGAACTTAGAAAATCACAAACTGCTGGATAAATTTAAAACATGTAATTGATACCCTGGAGTGAACATCTTTCCCAGGGCCCATGAACCCTAGGAATAGTTCAGTAAAGTCATACAATGAAATGTATCACCAGTGACCTATAGCTTTCTGAGAATTTCCTTCCGTAATGTATCACAGCCATGAGGGCTAAATTGGTCCCTCCTAAGTGATTGACCGACCACACCAAGTTAAAGATAAATTTGTAGTTTTAGAAATGAAAATCAACAATCAAGGCATACTTTTATTTCCAGCATAAATCACCACTGCAGAGAAGATAAATGAGGTCAAGTACAGAGTTTGTAGGACTGTGGGGAATATTTGAGTGTTTGTCACATACTGCAATTTCCTCTGAATAATTTTGGAGTCTGAGTAAGCAAGTCATAGACATAAATTAAAATAGCATGTCTGCCTCATTTTTTTCCTAGAAAATGACTTACTTTTTGACTTATATTTGGGAGTAACTAATTTTTTCACCTCCTGACCATGGTTCGCTTACTCATTAGGTTGATAAATTTCATGTAACTATTCCCATATGTTTATCCGCTTTGTAGATTATTATGTATAATTGCTCATTTCTCATTCTCTGCCTTTTGAGTACTTTCCTGATCATTAAATTTTCTCACCAGATTTTAGGCAAGAAAAAAAGTAAGAGTGAAAAATACAACTGGCTATTGTGATGATTAATGACAACCCTAGAGGAGGTTTGAGGTGATAGCAGAACAGTATCACTGACTTATCTTTGGTCACTGATGTGTTATTGTCACTTAAAATAGCACACAGAAGGCACATGGTATTTGTTGCACAAATGAATGGGAATTCTGGGTTACTTGTGGGTTTTTATCATTATTGAGTGAGCTTGAATAGTTTCTCCTATGTATATTGGCTCATATTTTTTCTTTTGTTAGTTTTCTATTCATATCCTTTGTCATTTTACTGATTGATGTTTATATTCTTAACTTGTAAAACATTATATATATATATTATATGATAGTACAACTGTACCATAAAGGTTGCATATGTTTCTTTTAGCTTATTTATATAATTATTCTTTAAATTATAAAACTCTTTTATTCATGCAAAATTTTTTTACTTGAAATGCCACAAAGAACTTTCCCATTCAGATATATTCACCTACATTTTCTTCATTTTAGATATATTATTTTTTAAACAGTTAATCCGTTCATTCATTTGGCATTTATTTTGGTGTATACTTTGACATTAGGATCTAAATTGATTCTCTTTTGGTAAATCAGCTAATGTTTTTAGTTAGCAAGAAATTCACTGTGGCTGTATGAGCAGAAAAGACACTTATTAAATGGGTATTGTGTAAGTCACAGAATCACCAAGAGGTTTAGGGAAACAGTGTGGAGGCTATGCAGACAGCATAATCTAATATCATGCTTCATATTTGCTCTTGAGGACCCACTGCTACTCTGACTGAGCACTGAAGCCTGCAGTTTACACATTTGAAACCAATGGCTTTGGACATTGGACAAGGCACATGCAGCCCAGGACACTCAACCTTGCTGCAAAAACCACTGCCACCAGGGAGAATTGTTCACGTTCCTTGCTTCTTTGGTCTACTGGTCCTCAATTCCATATCTGGGGCAAATGTGTTATATGCTAGAGTGTAGGGCATAGCTCAAGCCCTAGCTCAAGGGAAATTGAGGAAGTAAACACTTGCATTTTTAATCACGATAGTGGAAAGCAGTTTTTTTCTCCCTCCAAAACTCAAAGTAGAGAGATTCAGATGCTGAGATTGTATACTTTTCTTTCTTGAAACTATAGAGGAGTACATCATTATGTATTTACATTAATGATGCTTGCAATAAACTCTTTGTGGTTTTGTGGGAAATACTGGGTTGTGGGGAATGGGGTCATGGATATGAGTACAGACTGCCCCTGGTGTAGAATTAAAAATATGATCTTTGTGGTGTAAGTGCTGGGTTTGAATTCCGTATTCTAGCTCTGTGATCTTAATCAAAATAATTAACATCTTTCTTAGCCTTAGTTGATCTTTAAACTGAAGATATCAATATTCACTATGTTGTGATGATCATAATTGAAATGAGGTAAAGTACATAGCACAGTGCCCAGCACAGAATATGCACTTAATAAATGTTATCATTATTGGTAACAGTCATTATGGGTTCAATTTATTTCTGCTGTAGCTGGGCTGTTGTCTCTGGTCATTTACTTTGGCCCCTTAAATTTCAGTGAAAAATGCAATTCTTATTGTTGGCTGGTGCCAACTCCAATAAATATCAGATTAAAAAATCATCCCTCTCATAATGTTTTAGGGTCTGGTTAGCCTCTGTATACCACTAAGGGGCAATATTTTGGGGGTTTAAGATATATAAGAATGTAACATCCTAATTCTGTTAAATGGTTATTTTCAATTACAAAGGTTTTAAATATATACAAAATTAGGAAAAATAGATCATTGACTCCCTCTGTACTTTACACCCAGATTCAGTAATTATGATTTTGCTACATTTGCTTCATCCAAGTTAAGTTAACGTATTACATTTGATTGGAAGTTAGCTCTGGGAGTTTTAATAGATGACTGTTTAACTTTATTGGTAAAAGTATTTCAAAGGTAGAATTGGATGCTTCATATTATATCACAGCAGGAAGCATACGACATCTGGTTGTCCCACTTTTATGATGCTAGGATTGATCATTGAGTTCCGGTGGCGACAAGCTGATGCCTCCATTATAAAATTCCTCATAAATCCTTTCATCTAATGCTTTCATCCACTAATGATCTTTTCCTGGCCCAAATATTACATTAGGAGTTACAAAATGATGATTTTTCTAATGCTATGATTTCTTGCACTTTTTTTTTTTTTTTTCCGGTACACGGGCCTGTCACTGTTGTGGCCTCTCCCGTTGTGGAGCACAGGCTCCGGACGCGCAGGCTCAGCGGCCATGGCTCACGGGCCTAGCTGCTCCGCGGCATGTGGGATCTTCCCAGACCGGGGCATGAACCCATGTCCCCTGCATCGGCAGGTGGACTCTCAGCCACTGCGCCACCAGGGAAGCCCTTCTTGCACATTTAATAGTCAGAATTTTCTTATCTTTTACGGCTATTTGTCTGCTCTGATGTAAAGGAAAGCCAGGAATAAGGCAAAATAAATGCTCAATATTTTATTTTAATAGCTAATATTCAGAATAAGGAGTTGGGTTGGCATCCTTGTTACTTTTTTTTCTTTGAGCTGGGATCTTTATTATTTATTTATCTTTGACTGTGTTGGGTCTTCATTGTGGTGCGCGGGCTTCTCATTGCAGTGGCTTCTTTTGTGGCGGAGCACCGGCTCTAGTTGTGCAGGCTTCAGTAGTTGCAGCACGCTGGCTCAGTAGTTGTGGCTTGCGGACTCTAGAGGGCAGGCTCAGCAGTTGTGGCACATGGGCTTAGTTGCTCCGTGGCATGTGGGATCTTCCTGGATCAGGGCTTGAACCCGTGTCCCCTGTACTGGCAGGTGGATTCTTAACTGCTGCGCCACCAGGGAAGTCCCCTGATTACTTTCAGTGGTGTCTGGTATGTTTTTTTTTTTTTTAATTTTAGTAGAATACAAAAAGGAATCTATTTGCAAACCAAATAAAAACACTGATACACTACGAAATGTAATGTGGATGGCTAGTGGCAAGCTGCTGCATAGCACAGGGAGATCAGCTCAATGCTTTGTGACCACCTAGAGGGGTGGGATAGGGAAGGTAGGAGGGAGGCCCAAGAGGGAGGGGATATGGGGATATATGTATACGTATAGCTGATTCACTTTGCTGTACAACAGAAACTAACACAACATTGTAAAGCAATTATACTCCAATAAATATATAAAAAATAATAAAAACACTGAACAAATTATTTTATTTTTCCTTTTCCTGGTTTTTGTGTTACTTCCAATCTTATGTTTATTCATATACTTATATACATACATATTCATATACATACTATAAATCTTTTTTATTGAGACACAATTAACATATTAGTTTCAGGTGTACAACTTAATGATTCAATATATGTGTATATTGTGAAATGATCACCATAGTAAATCTAGTTAACATCCATCATCACACGTATTTGCAAATTCTTTTCCCTTGTGATAAGAACTTTAAAAAATCTACTCTTTTAGCAACTTTCAAACATAAAATACAGTATCGTTAACTATAGTTACCATGGTGTACATTACATCCTCAGGACTTATTTTATAAATCGAAGTTCGTACATTTTGACTACCTTCACCCATTTTGCCAACCCTCCACACACGCACTTCCACCCCACTCCCACCCCCAGCAACCACCAATCTGTTCTCTGTATCTGTGAGTTTGGTTGTTGTTTTTTTTTAATTCCACATATAAGTGAGATCGTATGGTATTTGTCTTTGTCTGACTTATTTCACTAAGCATAATATCCTCAAGGTCCTTCCATGTTGTTGAAACTGGCAGGATTTTCTTCTTTTTATGGCTGGATAATATTCCATTGTATGTATGTGTGTATATATATATATATATATATATATATATATACACACATATATATATATGTGTATATATATATATATATATATATATACACACACACACCACATTTTCTCTATCCATTCATCCATCTGTAGTCACTTAGGTTGTTTCCATGTCTTGGCTGTTGTACATAATGCCACAATGAACAAGGGGGAGCAGATATTTTTTCAAATTAGTGTTTTGATTTCCTTTGGATAAATAACCAGAAGTAAAATTGTTGGATCATATGGTAGTTCTATTTTCAATTTTTTGAGGCGTCTTCATACTGTTTTCCATAGTGGCTACATCAATTTACATTTCCACCAACAGTGCACGAGGGTTCCTTTATTTCCACATCCTTGCCAACACTTGTTATTTGTGTTCTTTTTGGTAATAGCCATTCTAACAGTAATTTGCATTTCCTTGATGATTAGTGATGTTGAGCACCTTTTTATGTACCTGTTGGCCATCTGTATGTCCTCTTTGAAAAAATGACTGTTCAGATCCTCTGCACATTTTAAAATCAGATTGTGTTTTTTTTTCCTGTTGAGTTATATGAGTTCTTTATATATTTTGGATAATAACCCTTTATCAGATATATGATTTGCAAATATTTTCTCCCATTCTATAGGTTGCCTTTTTATTTGGTTGATGGTTTCCTTTGCTATGCAGAAGCTTTTTAGTTTGATATAGTCCCACTTGTTTATTTTTGCTTTTATTGCCTTTGCTTTTGTTGTCAAATCCAAAAAATCATCATCAAGACCAATATCAAGGAGCTTACCTCATATATTTTCTTCTAGGTAGTAGTTTTATGGTTTCAGCTCTTCTTATGTTCAAGTCTTTAATCCATTTTGAGTTGATTTTTATGTATGGTCTAAGATAGTGGTCCAGTTTCATTCTTTTGCATCTGGCTGTCCACTTTTCCCAGCACCATTTATTGAAGAGATTGTCCTTTCTCCATTGTATACTTTTGGCTCTTTCATTGTAAATTAATTGACCATATATGTTTAGACCATGTATGTGTGGGCTTATTTCTGAGCTCTCTATTCTGTTCCATTCATCTATGTGTCTGTTTTTAATGCCAATGTCCTACTGTTCTGATTACTATAGCTTTGTAATATAGTTTGAACTTAGGAAGTGTGGTGCCTCCAGCTGTGTCCTTTTCCTCAAGAACTGCTTTGGCTAATTGGGGTCTTTTGTGGTTCCATACAAATCTGGGGACTGTTCTGTTTTTTGAGGGGAGAAGGAGAGAGGGAGTAGCTTTCTCTCCTTTACATGAGTTTTATATAGTTGATATGTTTAGTCATTAGCATTCAAAAATTTTTTTGTGCTCAGATTGTTTCATCTTTAGTTGATGGGAGCCTCTTCATACTGGCTCTGTGTTCTTTTGATGTTCTTTTGGTCATAAGCCACATTGTGCAGTATACCAGAACTCAGTAGGAAGTTGTAAATTCTGAGTATACAGTAATTTTCAATAAATTATACAAAAGTATAAAATCATATAGCTGAAAAGAAATATATTCATAGTGACACATAACAGCCAATAAAATATAATAAATTTACTGGTAAATTGAATTCCATACCACATATAGAACACATACTAGCACTGTATCTCAACGAATATTGGGGACTAAAAAGCAATCCACAGGATAAAATAAATGTGGAAAAATTTACACAGAACATGCAGGGGAGAAAATATCTCAGTAAACATTGGTAGAAATTAAAATAGTAAAGTAAAATTAATTTACATGAATTCCTACACAGGTAACAAAACTATGTGAAAATAAATCATTTGATGAAATAACTGGTACAAAATATAAAGCAAAAACTAATATTGAAGGAATTACAATGCCATTCTTGTGCATACACTAAAGACAGATTTTCCAAGATATATCAGAATATTTCATTGAGTATTAGTATGCAGCCAAAAGAGAAAAAACATAAGAATTCTAATGGAAATTTATGTTCAATGAAGACCATACTGTGTAACAAACACAAACAATAAAGATTTTAATTATCTTCAAAACCTAGAACACAATAATCTTCAAAACTGTATATAATATCAATCATAAAGCTTGATAATCCATCATCTTTATAGAAATTCAGCATTTATTTTATTAGACACTAAGTCATTACTATCTTCAAACTACTGTTTTGTAAGTACTCTTACTGTGTTCATTTGAAAACTCTATTACCAATAAACTTGAACCTAATTTTATACTAATATCTCATTGCTTTTGAGAGATGGATTATAGGGTTAATAAATAATAACCCTAAATACAGGGGAATAAACCAAAATCTAATTTTGGTGAGTTGTTTGGTTTGTGGCATGCCACTTTTGATGAAAACAGTAATACAAACCTCTGTTAAAGAGTGTGAATTTCTTTCTTTGCTGTGATGTTTTCCATTGCTCTGCTCCACTTCTAGTGGTAACATTATTACTACTGTTATTTTGGAATTAGTGGATTAATAGTCTTAAATAACCATCCTAGACCTGTCAGCAATGTATGGCCATCCGACCATAATATAGAATTTTCATATGCAGGTAAATTTGCAATTTTTGTTGTTGAAAAAGCTGTGTATGTAAGCTGGAAGATAGAATTTTCTTCATAGTATCCAGATATACATTATGTCAGGTGTAGTCATATATACCCTAGGAGCATACAGATTAGCTCCGTATGCTGCAGTGAGTTCAAAAGTCAATGTGCCCCCAGAAGAGTTTTTAAAACACCTTTTTTTTTTTTTTTTTTTTTTTTTGGCGTACGCGGGCCTCTTACTGTTGTGGCCTCTCCCGTTGCGGAGCACAGGCTCTGGACGCGCAGGCTCAGTGGCCATGGCTCATGGGCCTAGCCGCTCCACGGCATGTGGGATCCTCCCGGACTGGGGCACGAACCCGTGTCCACTGCATTGGCAGGCGGACTCTCAACCACTGCTCCACCAGGGAAGCCCTAAAACACCTTCTTTAAACTTATGAAGAAGGTTTAAAAAATATTATTACACAATCAGGGCACTGATGAGACTCAGCTTTAAACCATTTTTGATACTTCAGTGAATGCCTATTCACTTTGGTTTAGGATAGTTAATGTATTAGTAAGGATTCTCCAGAGAAATAGACCAATGGGGTACATTTATTAAAAGATTTATTATGGGGAATTGGCTCACAGGATTATGGAGGCTAAGAAGTTCCATGCTCTGCCATCAGCAAGCTAGAAACCCAGAAAAGTCAGTAGTGTAGTTCCAGACCAAGTCTGAAGGCTTGAGAACCAGGAGGTGCTGATGATGTAAGTTCCAGTTCAAGGTCAGGCGACTTACCCATCGTAAGTCCCAGCTTATGCAGTGAGGCTCAGAGTGAATTCTTTCTTCCTCTGCTTTTTTGTTTTATTCAGGCCCTCAATGGATTGGATGATGCCTACCCACATTGGGGATAGCAATCTGCTTTACTTAGTCTACCATTTCAAATGCTGATCTTATTTAGAAATACCTTCAAACCCAAAATATTGTTTAACCAAATATTTGAGTACTCTGTGACCCAGTCAGGTTGACACATAAAATTAATCATCAGAATTAGGTTTGTTAAGTTAAAGATAGTAATATGTATGTGTTCTTCACATGATACTTTCCATGTCCAGGCTATCCTGAGGATTTTTAAGCTCTGGGATATTTGCTAATAGATTCTGAAACTGCAACATGTCCTAACATTCAGGACTTCTTTGTTCTCTGTGTATCTTTGAAAACATGGTATTCTAGGGAAATATGGTGATTCATCAACTTTGATGCAAGTTGACTGTTCTCAAATTACCAGTCTATATAGTGGTAATTTTTATATATGTATCAGAAATAGTGGATTAAGGCATTTCATCAATTTAATCTTCATGAAGCTTACATCACTTTGGTTCTCTATTTTATTTTGCATTCCAGACACACAGAATCTAAAAAGATATAACTTTTTTCCTAGAGATTATTTTCGTATATGTATAAAGTCAAGTTACAAAGCAATTCAATAGCTTTGTGGGAGTATATGTTCATATGCATTCTTCTGGGGATGGGGGGACATCATGTAAAAATTGACGACTTCTGAGGGGAAAAAATGGAAAGAAGTTCAAATTTTGCAAATAAAACCAAAATAAATTTTCATTCTTAGTAGTACATTTCCAAAATTAGGCTGATGCTGTTTTGGTTTAGTGGAATGGACTTTGACATACAACATATAAGTCATCTTTGGCCTTGAATTGATTATGAATATTTGTGTTAAAGCCAACATTTCTGAAAATCCTGACTCACAGATACATATAAAAGCAAAATGAATCAAAGCTCCTCAGAATTGATTTGCTTGATTAGAGTGAGCTAGCGTTGGAGCATGCAAACTGAATAAGGTACTTCACGTTGAATTTGGGTCACTTCATTTCCTTAGTTCTCAAGGCAATGGGATCATCTTTGATAAAATTTTCACTACCAATGCCCCCTGTCAGCAAGGAATGGATTTCAAATGCCTATTTTATTATTAAGGTCCAAGAAGCTGAGGAAGCCCTCAGAAAATGTCTGTAGGATTTCCAACTCTGCCAGCTGAGAAATCGACAGTGATTTGTCAGTCTCAACCTTATCCTGTGAAGCACTTCCTTTGGCATCTTGGTAAGAAATTGCTTATGGTTTTTTAGCAGCAGGGCCTTGGATCAGAAGATTTACCTTTTGCACATGGCCAAAAATACTTGCCAAGTAAGCCAAGCAGTGAATGAATATCTCCCTTTCAAATTGTTCTGAGTGGGTTTTCTTTTTCTCTTTTTCTCTGAAGTTTAATCATGTGCATTGACTTGTCCCCTGGAATGCCAGTGAGTGTCCATACAGTAGAAAAAAGATTATAATCTTATTCCACTTTTTGACCAAATTTCTTAAAGTGGTGACTCAAGGATCTGGCTCTGACAACTTTCACAGCAGCAGAAAAGACTTCTTTCATTGTTATTGGCCGAGTCTTTGATAACAACACACACCAGTCTGTACAGCAATGCATTCCAATGTCATGGGTTGCTTCTCTCTTCACCAGAGCAACAAAACTAGATATATTTCCAAGCATCAAAGGTGCTCTATTTTGCACAAAATACCAGAATTTTCTTTCAGTTGAAGTGTTTCTTGGCAAAGAAATGATGTTCACAGCCCCTAAGAGTTTCTAAAAGGGGCTCACAAAATAGGAATTCTTATAAGAGCTCATTTGCCCTTACATTTGTGAGTAGTTTTATCCAGTTGAGTGCTGAAGGAAAGTGATTTTTTTCCACCATGACTGGATTCAAAACATTAGAAGAAATGTCAGTGATTTTGTACTAGATAATAAAGTTTTATAGCAACACACTTTTTTTTTTTTTTTTTTTTTTGCGGTACGCGGGCCTCTCACTGTTGTGGCCTCTCCTGTTGCAGAGCACAGGCTCCGGACGCGCAGGCTCAGTGGCCATGGCTCACGGGCCTAGCCGCTCCGCGGCATGTGGGATCTTCCCGGACTGGGGCACGAACCCGTGTCCCCTGCATCGGCAGGCGGACTCTCAACCACTGTGCCACCAGGGAAGCCCGCAACACACTTCTGATTTTAATTCTTTTGTCCACAGATAGGCTCAACAATTTGTGTGGCATATGTGTCAACACAGTCTCTCGAATCATATCGTGTTGCTCTTACCTGTCGGCATGATCAGTGACCTTTAGATTTCTTCAAGGCAAGCTTTAGGTAGTATAATTTACTTTAGAAGATTTTTTCTAACAAAACAAATTTTAAACTAACAGGTGGGGAAAAATATTTTTCCTTTTTTGTGGAGATCTCTATAGATGGCAGATTAAAAATTTAATGCCATAGAATTTTTCTTTTGGAATAGTCTTTCTTGTTAATTAGCTGATGCAGAGGTACTGGAGCCATGCACTGTTTTGAGATATAGCTGTGATCGTCCAAAAATCATAATTACCAACACATTCCCACTGCTTGCAATACATGTATTGTAATATTGCTTTTCTGACATTCTGTGATTCTCTTTCAAATGTTTTCATTTATTTAGAAAAGGGCAGTCCTAGAATTCCTAGGGAGAACCCAGACATGTCTCCATCCTAGAGTGAGATAGTGTTTGAGCCTATTTGATAAGCATGAATGCATACAGCTGTCTCTTTCTCTATCTGTCTAATAAGAAATGCCAATGTACCTTCACAGCCTTGTTGTATTTTTGTCATAGTTCCCACAGTTGATTTGACTCAATCTGGAATAGAACCCTATAAATAAGTAATGTTCCATGGAAATGTTTTTGTTTTATTGTAACGATGATGACATGCATTCATCCTAGGGTTATTTTAATAAATTAAATAAATCTTCATAAATAAATTACTTCTACATTGAGAGAGGCCTCAATATCTCCTGCTTCTTCTAAATTTCTTAAATTAGGCAATACCAAGGTTGATAATGATCCTTCATGAGTTTCATTCAGCTTGGTATAACTCTATTTTTTTAAACAATATTTTGTCATTTTCTCTATAGGGGTTCCTTCATTTAGCGACTACATTTTCAGTGTTTGGCCATTAAACAAGAAGAAATAAAGTGTCCATGTTGATTTTGCCACATGCTTGCTCCTCCTGTGGTCTTGCCCATCTTAGCTGATGGCAGTTGGGTCTTCTCTCACAACCTACATCTAGCTCGTTAGCAAATCCTGCTGCCTCCATGTTTCAAGCTGTATCCAGAATTTGACCATTTCTGACTGTCTTTCCCACTACCACCTTGAACTATGTCACCAGCATATCTTGCTTGATTTAAATTATTAAACTCTTAAAATGGTGTTCCTTCTTCTACCTTTACACCTTAGTCCCTTCACCCAGCAGTAGAATTATACTGTTATAGCATAAACCATATCATGTCATTCCTTTGCTCAAAACCCTCCAATGGCTTCAGACGCATTTTAGGATAAAGTCCAACATTCTTGGCAAGGAGTCATATATGGTCTTGCCCCTGGTTACTTGTTTTAGTCAAGTTTCCACTTCGGTGTTACTGCATAACAAACAACAAAATCTCTGTAGCCCAACGATGTGTATTAGTTTTTCTCCTTCACAGGGCTGCAGGTCTGCTGAGGCAGTTCTATTGCAGGCTATGGGGTGAATTCGGCTCTGACCTGTATCCTTCATTTGGAGACTAGTGGCTCCCCAGGCCCTGAACTTTTCATGATAGATGTAAAGTAAAGAGCACTAGAGGCCAAAGCCAACCTTGAAAGCCTCTCAAAGCCTCTGCTTCAGGCTTTCTGGCTAATGCTCTATGACTTCACCTCTAAAACTTTTCTCTCCTTTTAATTGTCTCAACTAATTGTTTTAATTAATGTAGCTATATAGTAAGTCTTAAAATCAAATAGTGTGATCCCTCCCACTTTATTCATTTTCAGAATGTTTGGGCTATTCTAGTTCCTTTGGCTTTTCATATAAACATTAAGATAAACTTTTGGTAGGGATTGCATTGAACCCATAGATCAGTTAGGGGAGAAGTGACATCTTTATTTTGTATTAATGTGTTATGTACTAAGATATCCAATCCATGATAAAGGTCACTGATATCTTTCTTCAGAATTTTGTAATTTCCAGCATTTTGTGATTTCCAGCATTCATACTCTGCTTTTGTTTGGTTACATATATGTCTAAGTATTTTGTTTTCTTTGGAGCGATTGTAAATGGTATTGTTTGTAGTTTTATTTCAGTTGTTTAGGAGCTTGTTTCTTAAAATTTTGCTATACACTCAGGGTTTAAAAAATAACATGTGTTTATATATAGTGATATATAAATATCACTACATATACATAGTGGTCATACCAAGAAGGCCATAGCTTTTTTTTACTCTTTTGAATTTAGTCAGATAACTTTTCTGGTCAAGTACCTACAGCTATGTATATTCTCTGGAGGTTTGCAAAGAAGGTATAATTCTGTTTATAGTATATAAGATTGAACCTGATCATTTTTATTTATTTATTTTTTCTGCGGTACGCGGGCCTCTCACTGCTGTGGCCTCTCCCGCTGCGGAGCACAGACTCCGGACGTGCAGGCTCAGCGGCCGTGGCTCACGGGCCCAGCCGCTCCGCGGCATGTGGGATCTTCCCGGACCTGGGCACGAACCCGTGTCCCCTGCATCGGCAGGCGAACTCTCAACCACTGCACCACCAGGGAAGCCCGAACCTGATCATTTTTTAATCTGACATTATCACTTATATTATTACAATCCTTTGTGGTCTTATTTTTTTCTATGCAACCTATAAAACAGTAAGAGTGATAGGTTCAAATACCTAATTAAAATTAGTTTTGTTTTATCAATTTATTTTGTACATCATTCTTTTGCTTTCTACCTGACTTCTTTTTCACATGGTAATGATACCTATATTTCAGCCAGTGAGTATCATTTAGTTTGTGCATGTTTCTTTTAAACTCATATATTTGAATTTTGTTCTTTCTTTTCTCTCGAGTCTATGTCATTTACCTAGGAGTTTAAGTTCTTTATGTTAATAGATTTATATTTATTATCAACATTTACACTTAAAATTTTTTTTCTTTGTATTTAATGCTTTTTCTCTTCTGTATTACCTTTCTGATTGCCAAGTTTCCTGGCTTTTTATGTAGGAACAATAGTTTGCTTCTTTATTTTTGAGTGATTTGAAAGATGTCTACTTGTAATTCTCTCTATGGTCACCATTAAGTTTTGTAAAAATATAATTAAATTTACATTTTTCTAAATCTACAAGTGAAAACATCCCTATAAGACAAGGTATTTATTCACTCCATCTACCTCTCTTTCTACTTTCTTTTTCCCTCTGTTTCCTGGTCATTGTTAAGATAATCTGTAAAAATAAATCTAGATTATTATTAATAAACTAATATTTTATTTTATGCATATTATCTTTAAAAATATATTATTTTACATTTTCATTTATTGTGTAACCATTTTAACTGTAGTAACCCAACTATTTCAAACTAACTTCATGGCTAAGACATTATTGTTCAGCACCAGCCCTTTGTAACATGAATTACTCATTTTCAAATCCTTCATTTTAATTCATCCTTTGATTGGCTAGAAGTACATCTTTGAGTAATTTATTTAAAAAGTATACATATCTGGTCTGTTTATAAAGGTAAAAGGAATTTTTTTCTATTCACTCCACACAATTGATATCTCACTGAATAGATCTTTTTTACAGCTCTGTAGATAACAGCTTTATTATCTTCTGAAGTTATTAAAGGAGACAGTGTTACAAAGTCTAGGGTGAAATTAATTTTGTTGCCTTTTCTGTCTGGCTGTCATATGTGTGTGTGTGTGTGTGTGTGTGTGTGTGTGTGTGTGTGTGTAAAGGGGGGGGGAGACTTTATTTTATTTTTGTAAACTTTTATAAAAATTATTTTGCTAAAATTTGTCTAGTAATAGGTCACTTTCCGTCACCAGTTTTTGCTGGTAAGTGGATAAAATTCTAATCTGGCCTCTCTTTTTCTTCTAAGGAGTTTTATTGTTGTTGTTTACCTATAATAACTTTAATCATTCTATTTCATTAATTTCTGGGGTCTTCTTTAAGATTCAGTAATACCTCACAGGTTGGTACTTTGGTACCTTTTTTCATCTTCTCTCTCAAGTAATTTTCTCCCTTCACTCTTGTCTTCTCTGTCCTCGTATAAGCTTTATATCCACATTGTATTTGACTTTTAACATATATAGTTTGTAGTCTTTGGTCCCTCTCATGAAGATTTTAATTATTGAGTGTACTTTTTTTCCTTGTGGAAATTCTTTATGTCATCTATCTTCTTTTTCATCTCTATTTCCATTTTTGTATCTGAGCCAGTGATCTCATCTTCATTTTTCTGTGTAAACACTTCCTATTGTTTTAGAAGGTATGCTTTTCTTTTCCTTAATTAGATATGAAGCAGTTTCTAAAAACTATTTTTTCTGGGTTTTATAACAAATTTTTAAAAGTAATTTTTTTGGTCTGAACCCTTACTTTATTTTCAATCCACACTAGATTGTTTTCTGTACACTCATTCTTCTTTTTAAATAGATGCTCTGCAATTTAAAGTTATTATAAAACAATGGCTATATTTCCCTGTGCTGTACAATATATTCTTTTTTTTTTTTTTTTTTTTTTTTTTTGCGGTACACGGGCCTCTCACTGTTGTGACCTCTCCCCTTGCAGAGCACAGGCTCCGGACGCGCAGGCTCAGCAGCCATGGCTCACGGGCCTAGCCGCTCTGCAGCATGTGGGATCTTCCCAGACCAGGGCACGAACCCGTGTCCCCTGCATCGGCAGGTCGACTCTTAACCACTGCGCCACCAGGGAAGCCCTACAATATATTCTTGTTGCTTATCTTTTTTATATATAGTAATTTGTACCTCTTAATCCCATAGTCATATCTTGCCACTCCCTGCTTCCTTCTTTCCACTGGTAACCACTAGTTTGTTCTCTATATCTGTAAGTCTGTTTCTGTTTCGTTACATACATTCATTTGTTTTATTTCTTTAGATTCCACATATAAGTGATCACATGCAGTATTTGTTTTTCTCTGTGTACACTTCTTAATTTTCTATGAATGAGGAAAGATTTACACAGACTCAGTGTTTGTCAAAACACAGGGTTTGTAGCTATTTTTTTTAATATATATTATTTGTGTGCTTTTATAAGGATTTATTTATTTTGCCCGTGCCATGCGGCATGCGGGATCTTAGTTCCCTGACCATGGATCGAACCTGTGCCCCCAGCAGAGGAAGCGTGGAGTCCTAACCACTGGACCGCCAGGGAATTCTTATAGCTATTTCAAGATGGCCTGCTGCCTAGGTTAATGTGCATAACTTCTAGGCCAATTTCTTTTGCCCATCAAATTTTCAACCTTTGCAGATCTGCAGGACTGAGATAGGTAACCTCTCTAATTCCCACTGTATAATTCTCTTAATCTGTGAGAAGATGAAGTATGTTAAACACCTTAGCCTGCAGCATGCATTGCTCTAAATACTCTCCCAGTCTATTCCCCAGGCTACTGTGCTTTCCATGTGGGGATTACAAGTTGCAGATTGGCACCACCCATCATTTTCCTTCACCTTTGGCCAATAATGCCAGGAATGCAATCTCTGAATGTGTGTAAAAGAGATGCTGAAGGAACATGGAAAGGAAGAGGAATATGGCATGGAATGTCCCACTAGTATAATTTTGATACAGTAAAGTAATGGCTTTTCATTTTCCTGTTTGGAACAGACCCAGCAGCTGAGTTGTGATTAGGTGGTAGTGGGAGGGTGATGATGGGGTTTGGGTAGAGGATGTGAACTGGTTATAGCTTCCTTCAGCCTTACTCTAGGAGAGCCAGGCTCCACTTTTTGACCTTGTAAAGCATGCATAGGCCGTTTATTGTGTTTCTCAACCTTGATACACCAGCCTTCTAGTTAGAAATTTTTCCCAACTTCTGGATTAGTGTCTTCTTTCCTTACATTTCATTGATGTAGTAAGTATTCTTCCCTGTATTTTCTTAAGTATTTTATTGGAAATTTGGAATAGGGGCAGTTAATGAAATGCAATTTTTGTTGAGATGTCTTCAGTAGTTTAAAACATTTTCTCTACTTCTGAACTGAGACTTCTTTCTAAGAGCTTCTAGGTTCATTTCATCTTCATGACAAAGATTTATATCATTTTCTCTTAAAAAATTTCATCCTTGGATTACAGTGTAATTGAATTTAAATCTACTAGTTCTGGGCTTACACAAAGCCTGCATATCCATCTGACACTTCTTTTTTTTAATTAAAAAATTTTTAAATTTAATTTTATTTTTTTATACAGCAGTTTCTTATTAGTTACCTATTTTATACATATTAATGTATATGTGTCAATCCCAATCTCCCAATTCACTGGCACTTAACTTCTGCCCTTTCTCAAGGGCCATGGGGCTGACTCCACAGTGACTTTGCCAGACTTGACCTTAGAGTTGGCTCCCATTGGAAGCTTGGCAGTAGCTAATTCAACCATGCCTTAGGTCCCTGCTTCCCTTGCTCATTGCCCAAAATGTAATCTCATCTGTTATCTCTTTTCTCCTATTGGCTTCTCTTCATATTACCTGATGCTCTGATGCTTTTTCTTTCCATGGGGCTATTCCCCTAATTCCTATACAACTTTATTTCTGAAAGCATTGTTTCTTAGTAGGAAATTCGTCTGTGTGCAACCACTTCCCTGAATGGTAGAAAGAGGATAGTTTTTTATTTTCTTGCTTTAGTTCTTTAGTAGTGAACAAGGCTATTAAATTAAATTTTTAAATTTAATTTTATCTGTTTTTCCATGTGGGGATTACAAGTTGCAGATTGGCACCACCCATCATTTTCCTCCACCTTTGACCAATAATGCCAGGAATGCAGTCTCTGAATGTGTGTAAAAGAGATGCTGAAGGAACATGGAAAGGAAGAGGAATACGGCATGGAATATCCCACTAGTATAATTTTGATACAGTCAACACATATCCTACACACACACACACACACACACACACACACACACACACACACACGTTCTTCATGTTAGCCATTTATGGAGTTATGGGATGGTCCATTCACCCTAGCAATTTCCATAATGAGGAATGAGCTTTTATAATCAGAGAAATGGGCCTGTTTCTCAGCATAAAGAGATGTTAAAGAGATACACAGCAAAAGTTAAACAGGCCATATGATTCATTCATACTCTTCTGTTTCGAATGTTCTGTTCTTATCTACTTTAGTCCCGTCTTGGTACACTAGTCAGTGTGCAGTGTGGCACTGGCAACAGCAGAGAAAGTTAAGCCCAAGTCCTCCATTATTTATGTGTTACTTAGCAATTACAAGAACAGTTAATTGGACTGACTAAGTGAAAAGTGGCCAGGGACCAGACTGACACCCCTCACCCCCAACTATGATTATAATTGGGACCTATTTTTTCTTTTTTTTAAAAATTGAAGTATAGTTGATTTACAGTATTATATTAGTTTCAGGTGTATGACTAGTGATTCAATATTTTTGTAGATTATATTCCATTTAAGTTTGTTACAAAACAATGGCTGTATTTCTCTACACTGTACAATATGTCCTTGTTGCTTATTTACTTCAAACGGTGTAGTTTGTATTAATCTCATACCCCTGTCTTGCCGCTCCCCACTTCCCTCTCCCCACTGGTAACCACTAGTTTGTTCTCTATACCTGTGAGTCTGTTTCTGTTTTGTTATATAAGTTTATTTGCTTTTAATCCTTATACCATCTTACTTTAGAGCATCTGCATGATACTGTGATTTATAAGAAATTTATATTAGGGTTTTCGTCATTTCTGGCATTGGAAATGACGAAAACCCTTGGAATTTTTTAAATGAAGAGAGCAATGTATGTATCTTTTGTTAGGTTAATGAGGTGACTTTGGGGGAAAACACCTAAGGATGGAAGCTGGTTGATAGTGGAGCCAACCAGATGATTAGAGGGTTGGAACTTTCAGTCCCACCCCACAACCTCTGAGAAGGAGGGGAGAGGGGCTGGAGGTTGAATCAATCACCAATGGACGGTTATTTAATCAAACCGTATCTATGTATTGAAGCCTCCATGAAAACCAAAAAGGACGAGTTCAGTGAACTTCCCAGTTGATAAACACAAGGAGTTATGGGCAGAGTAGTGCACTTGGAGGGGGTGTGGAAGCTCAGTGCCTCTTCTTTGTATGTTGCCCTATGCATCTCTTCAACCTGACTATTCCTGAGTTATATCCTTTTGTAATAAACTGGTGATCTAGTAAGTAAAATGTTTCTCTGAGTTCTGTGAGCCATTCTAGCAAACTAATTGAATCCAAGGAGGGGACCATAGGAACATTTGATTTATAGCCAGTTTGTCAGAGGTACAGGTGACAACCTGGATGTGTGCCTGTTGTGTGAAATTCAAGGAAGAGGGTCACTGGAATCTACAATCTATAGCTTGTCAGTCAGATGCAGTGATAACCTGGGCTTTCGATTGGTGTCTGAAGAGGGGAGGGACTAAACCCTTAACCTGTGAGGTCTGATGCTATCTCTAGGCAGATAGCATCAAAATTGAATTAAACTGTAGGACACCCAGCTGGTGTCAGCATTGCTTGCTTGCTGGTCTGGTGGGAAAACCCCCACCTCCACACACTTGAATTGGTGACCAGAACCTTTTTAACCTGCCTTTGCATTCTCTTTCTTCGCTGGAATCTGGTGGCTGAATGCTGATTAGCTGGCAATTTTAGTAAGGATGAAGTCTGATCGGACTCCCTACACCTCACTTGGACATCCTCATCCTGGCTGAAATGGAAGTCTCTGTTAACTTGATGGTTAACCACCCCCTCCTTCTTGAAACTCGACTCTTCTGGTTTCCACGACACTGCATTCTCATGGTACACCACTCACCAGTAAGACTGTTTTTTCCATGTCTCCTTCCTTAAACATTGGTGGTTATTGGGGCTTGGGGAGTGATAATCATGTCTCTTTCCAATGTGGCTTCTGAACCAAAGGAGAAGTAGACACAGGATGCAGATGGAGATCAACATACCAGTTTTATTACAGTAACGCTGAATTGAAGAATGCAGCCTGAGACCACAATTGGATGACTCAGTCTTTTGAGAGAAATGGATGGACTTTTTTACCCAGTTGCAGACAGTGAAGCAGGAAACCCTTAGGCCTCCCCGCTCAGGGCAAAGCCTGCCTCTGTAGCTTCCTGTAGTAGAAGTAAAGATATGTATCCATGCAGTAGGCCAACTAGTCTGAAGGTGAACGAAGATTGGACCCTGGATCACACTTGTGCAGACACATTTTTTTTGTTGTTTTACCAATCTAATAAATCGCTCTTCTTTCCTTAGAGACCTCTCTGAGTGTTTGAGAAATACATTTTTTTACTTTGTAGGCTGTCCAGCCTGATATGCAGATATCCTCCCAATATCTGATTAATTCCCCTCCTTGTTCCACAAAGAATGTCATCAGTTCCTCATATGCTATTAAAGATGGTGACTGCCCCCACCCTAACTCCTCATGTTTACACCTAAGCCTTCATGACTATTTACATTGTTTTTTTAAAATAGATCTTTACTGGAGTATAATTGCTTCACAATACTGTGTTAGTTTCTGTTGCACAACAAAGTGAATCAGCCATATGCATACGCATGTCCCCATATCCCCTCCCTCTTGAGCCTCCCTCCCATCCTCTCTATCCCACCCCTCTAGGTCATTGCAAAGCACCGAGCTGATCTCCCTGTGCTATGCTGCCGCTTCCCAAAAGCCAACTATTTCACATTCAGTAGTGTATATACGTCAATGCTACTCTCACTTCGCCCCAGCTTCACCCTCCCACCCCATGTAATCAAGTCCATTTTCTATGTCTACCTCTTTATTCCTGCCCTGCAACTACGTTCATCAGTACCTTTTTTTTAAGATTCCATATTATATATGCGTTAGCATATGGTATTTCTTTTTCTCTTTCTGACTGACTTTGTATGACAGACTCTAGGTCCATCCACCTCACTACAAATAACTAATTTTGTTTCTTTTTATGGCTGAGTAATATTCCCTTGTATATATGTGCCACATCTTCTTTATCCATTCATCTGTCGATGGACATTTAGGTTGCTTCCATGTCCTGGCTATTGTAAATGGTGCTGCACTGAACATTGTGGTACATGTCTCTTTTTGAATTACGGTTTTCTCAGGATATATGCCCAGGAGTGGGATTGCTGGGTCATACAGTAGTTCTATTTTTTGTTTTTTTGGAGCCTCCGTACTGTTTTCCATAGTGGTTGTATCATTTACATTCCCACCAACAGTGTAGGAGGGTTCCCTTTTCACCACCCACTTTCCAGCATTTATTGTTTCTAGATTTTTTGTATAATGGCCATTCTGAATGGGGTGAGGTGATACCTCATTGTAGTTTTGATTTGCATTTTTCTAATAATTAGTGATTTTGAGCATCTTTTCATGTGCCTCTTGGCCATCAGTATGTCTTCCTTGGTGAAATGTCTATTTAGGTCTTCCGCCCATTTTTTAACTGGATTGTTTGTTTGTTTTGAGCTCCATAAGCTGTTAGTATATTTTGGAGATTAATCCCTTGTCTGTTGTTTCACTGGCAAATATTTTCTCCCATTCTGAGGGTTGTCTTTTTGTCTTGTTTATGGTTGTCTTTGCTGTGGAAAAGCTTTTAAGCTTAATTAAGTCCAATTTGTTTATTTTTGTTTCCATTACTCTAGGAGGTGGATCAAAAAAGATCTTGCTGTGGTTTATGTCAAAGAGTGTTTTTCCTGTGTTTTCCTGTAGGAGTTTTATAGTGTCTGGTCTTACATTTAAGTCTTTATTTAATCTATTTGGAGTTTATTTTTGTGTATGGAATTAGGTAGTGTTCTAATTTCATTCTTTTACATGTAGCTGTCCAGTTTTCACAGCACCACTTATTGAAGAGGCTGTCTTTTCTCCATTGTATATTCTTGCCTCCTTTGTCATAAATTAGGTGCCCATATGTGCGTGGGTTTGTCTCTGGGCATTCTATACTGTACCATTGATCTATATTTCCGTTTTTGTGCCAGTACCATACTGTCTTGATTACTGTAGCTTTGTGATATAGTTTGACATCAGGGAGCCTGATTCCTCCAGCTCTGTTTTTCTTTTTCAAGATTGCTTTGGCTATTCAGGATCTTTTGTGTTTCCATACAAATTGTGAAATTTTTTGTTCTAGTTCTGTGAAAAATGCCATTGGTAGTTTGATAGAGATTGCACTGAATCTGTAGATTGCTTTGGGTAGTATTGTCATTTTCACAATGTTGATTCTTCCAATCCAAGAACATGGTATATCCCTCCATCTGTTTGTATCGTCTTTAATTTCTTTCATCAGTTTCTTATAGTGTTCTGCAAACAGGTCTTTTGTCTCCTTAGGAAGGTTTATTCCTAGCTATCTTATTCTTTTTGTTGCAGTGGTGAATAGGTGTGGTTCCTTAATTTCTCTTTCTGATTTTTTGTTGTTGGTGTATAGGAATGCAAGAGATTTCTGTGCATTAATTTTGTATCTTGCAACCTTACCAAATTCATTGATTAGTTCTACTAGTTTTCTGGTGGAATCTTCAAGATTTTCTATGTATAGTATCATGTCACTGGCGAACAGTGAGTTTCACTTCTTCTTTTCCAATTTGTATTCCTTTTTCTTCCCTGATTGCTGTGGCTAGGACTGCCAGAACTATGTTTAATAAGAGTGGTGAGAGTGGGCATCCTTGTCTTATTCCGGCTCTTAGTGGAAATGCTTTCAGTTTTTCACCTTTGAGTATGATGCTTGCTGTGAGTTTGTCATATATGGCCTTTGTTATGTTGAGGTAGTTTCCCTCTATGCCCATTATCTACAGAGTTTTTATCATAAGTGGGTGCTGAATTTTGTCAAAAGCTTTTTCTGCATTTTTGAGAAGATCATATGGTTTTTATCCTTAGTTTGTTAATATGGTGTATCACATTGATTGATTTGCATATATTGAAGAATCCTTGCATCCCTGGGATAAATCCCACTTGATTAGGTGCATGATCCTTTTAATGTGCCATTGGATTCTGTTTGCTTGTATTTTGTTGAGGATTTTTGCATCTATGTTCATCAGTGATATTGGCCTGTAATTTTCTTTTTTTGTGATATCGTTTCTGGTTTTGGTATCACGGTGATGGTGGCTTCGTAGAATGAATTTGGGAGTGTTTCTCCCTCTGCAGTATTTTGGAAGAGTTTGAGAAGGATGGGTGTCAGCTCTTCTATAAATGTTTGATAGAATTCACCTGTGAAGCCATCTGGTCCCGGACTTTTGTTTGTTGGAAGATTTTTCATTAGAGTTTCAATTTCATTACTTGTGATAGGTCTGTTTATATTTTCTAATTATTCCTGGTTCAGTCTTGGAAAATTGTACCTTTCCAAGAATTTGTCCATTTTTTCGTGGTTGTCCATTTTATTGACATATAGTTGTTTGTAGTAGTCTCTTATAATCCTTTGTATTTCTACAGTGTCAGTTGTGATTTCTCCTTTTTCATTTCTAATTTTATTGATTTGCGTCCTCTCCCTTTTTTTCTTGATGAGTCTGGCTAAGGGTTATCAGTTTTGTTTATCTTCTCAAAGAACCAGCTTTTAGTTTTATTGATTTTTGCTATTGTTTTCTTCGTTTCTATTTCATTTATTTCTGCTCTGTTCCTTATGATTTCTTTCCTTCTACCGACTTTGGGTTTTCTTTGTTCTTTTTTCTCTAGTTGTTTCAAGTGTAGTGTTATATTGTTTATTTCAGGTTTTTCTTGTTTCTTGAGGTGAGGTTGTATTGCTATAAATTTCCCTCTTAGAACTGCTTTTGCTGCATCCCATAAGTATTGGGTCATCGTGTTTTCATTGTCATTTGTTTCTGTGTATTTTTTTATTTCCTCTTTGGTTTCTTCAGTGATCTCTTGGTTATTTATTTGTGCACTGTTTAGCCTCCATGTATTTTTTTTTTACAGTTTTTTTCCTGTAATTGATTTCCAATCTCATAGCGTTGTGGTCAAGAAAAGATGCTTGATGCAATTTCAATTTTCTTAAATTTTCCGAGGCTTGATTTGTGACCCAAGATGTGATCTCTCCTGTAGAATGTTCCATGTGCACTTGAGAAGAAAGTGTATTCTGCCACTTTTGGGTGGAATGTTCTATAAATAACAATTACATCTATCTGGTCTATTTGTCATTTAAAGCTTTTGTTCCCTTATTTATTTTCTGCTTGGATGATCTGTCCATTGGTTTAAGTGGGGTGTTAAAATTCCCTACTATTGTGTTACTGTCAATTTCTCCTTTCATGGTTAATAGCATTTGCCTTATGAATTGAGATGCTCCTATATTGGGTGCATAAGCATTTATAATTGTTATATTTTCTTCTTGGATTGATCCTTTGATCATTATGTAGTGTCCCTCCTTATCTCTTGTAACAGAGTTTATTTTAAGGTCTATTTTATCTGATACAAGTATTGCTACTCCAGCTTTCTTTTGATTTCCCTTTGCATGGAATATCTTTTTCCATCCCTTCAGTTGCAGTCTGTATATGTCCCTAGATCTGAAGTGGGTCTCTTGTAGACAGCATATATATGGGTCTCGTGTTTGTATCCATTCAGCCAGTCTGTGTCTTCTGGTTGGAGCATTCAAGGTTATTATCTATATGTATGTTCTTATTACCATTTTCTTAATTGTTTTGCGTTTGTTTTTGTAGGTCTTTTCCTTCTCTTGTGTTTCCTGCCTAGAGAAGTTCCTTTAGCATTTATTGTATATCTGGTTTTGTGGTACTGAATTCTCTTACCTTTGTTTGTCTGAAAAGCTTTTGACTTCTCCATGAAATCTGAATGAGATCCTTGCTGGGTAGAGTAATCTTGGTTGTACGTTCTTCTGTTTCATCACTTTAAGTATATCCTGCCACTCCCTCCTAGCCTGCAGAGTGTCTGCTGAAAAATCAGCTGATAACCTTATGGGGATTCCTTTGTATGTTATTTTTTGTTTTTACCTTGCTGCTTTTAATATCTTTTCTTTTAATTTAATTTTTGTTAGTTTGATTAATATGTGTCTTGGTGTGTTTTTCCTAGGGATTATCTTGTATGGGACTCTCTGTGCTTCCTGGACTTGGGTGACTATTTCCTTTCTCATGTTAGGCTAGTTTTCAACTATAATCTCTTTAAATATTTTCTCAGACCCTTTCTTTTTCTCTTCTTCTTCTGGGACCTCTGTTATTCAAATGTTGATGTGTTTAGTGTTGTCCCAGAGGTCTCTGAGATTGTCTTCAGTTCTTTTCATTCTTTTTTCTTTGTTCTGCTCCTTGGCAGTTATTTCCACCATTTTGTCTTCCAGGTCACTTATTCGTTCTTTTGCCTCAGTTATTCTGTTATTGATTCTTCCTAGTGTATTTTTCATTTCAGTGATTGTGTTGTTTATCTCTGTTTGTTTGTTCTTTAGTTCTTCTAGGTCTTTTTTAAACATTTCTTATATTTTCTCAATCTGTGCCTCCAATCTATTTCTGAGATTCTAGATCATCTTTACTAACATTATTCTGAATTCTTTTTCAGGTAGACTGCTTATTTCCTCTTCATTTATTTGGTCTTGTAGGTTTTTACCTTGCTCCTTCATCTGTGACATATTATTTTGCCATCTCTTTTTTTTTTTTTTAAATGAGTGGGATTGTGTTCCTGTCTTATTGGTTATTTGGCCTGAGGCTTCGAACACTGGAGTTTGTAGGCTATTGTGTAGAGCTGGGTCTTGGTGCTGAGATGAGGGACTCTGTGAGACCTCACTCTGATGAATATTCCCTGGGGTTCTCTGTTAGTACAGTTGTTTGGACTCAGAGCTCCCACCACAGGAGCTTCCACCCAACCCCGGGCTCATGAACCAAGATCCCACAAGCTGCCGGTTCACTTGTTGGTCCCTCCCATCTCCTTGGGCATCAGAGTCCCCCACCAGCAGCTGACAGGTCCGCTAGTTGTGGGCTCTTTAGTTCTTTCATGCTTATGTAGTTCCCATTCCAGACTTTAGAAAAAATAATTACAAATACTCATTCTATAGGAATTTTTAGGCTTAGAAAATTTTTTAGGCTTAGAAAACAGATACCTTGTGAAAATATTTCTTAAACTTAGGAAGCATGCATTCTTTAAAGTTGCACATATACTTAGAGGTGTCATCATGATAATGTTTTCTTGTAAAATACTGCCATATTTTCCTAGTGACCCTTGTTCTAGTATTTCTAATGGAAATAGAATCTCATCAGGCCTCAGAGTATTGGCATTGATGGGGCCTTGTATTTTACATGAGTCTGAAGCTTGGTTTGGGAAAAATATTCTGAAATCTGGAAAGAGTTGTGACTCTGAGGAAGAGAGTGATAAAATATCTAAGATATTTTTTAGTACACTATTCCCAAATGAGTGTCAGCTGAGTTGGGGAAGGAATTCCAAATGGCCCGTTTCTCCAAGACTGAGAAACTGCATTAAATTTTAACCTGTTTGACTATAAGACATTTTGTTTGTTTGTTTGTTTGTTTTTTTAACCTCCAAACCTGATCTCATCCATGTGTGTATTGGACTTGAGCTTTTTCCTCCATGTTGGAAATGCCCTTCCCAGTGTGAGATGCTTCTCTTGACATGCATGAAGGTAAAGACGTGCTTTGACTTGGGCAAAAAGCAAGGGACAATGAACACTTTACAGGCAGTTCAGGCCTGGAAGGCAGGAAATTACTTAGTGCATGAATCAATATTTAAGTAGCTCCTTCTGTGTTCGGAGAATGATTCAAGCTCTAAGGAGAATAAAGAACGTTCTATTAGTTCACGTTATCTTCTTGTTGTATGCCTATTTTCTGATTGAAAGCTTAACATATAAAAAGAAATTCCTGTGGGTCACTCTATTAGTCTGTTTGATAATGTTCTCAGATTTGGGTTAATATTTCTAACTCCCAGAACATATAAGTCATCTATCCAATCTACAACACCACTCAACTGGTAGTACTCAGGATTTCCCCTTCTAGATTTATGGATGCTTTCTAGATGAGCCATAAGAACAGATAACCCATATGAGTGTCTCTTTTTCAGACAGAAAAATATCTACAATCATTAGGACTGAGTTTGACTTTCCAGTGCCTGCCTAAATCCAAAGTGTGCATTTCACTCAGTTGCTAGATACTATACTGGTTGTACAACTCCTCTTTCGGTTACAGAATGCAAGGTCTTGTGCCCAATGCACAGTGAGGCCAAATAAACTGAAACATCAGTGTTTGGTGCAGAGAAAGGTTTACTGCTGGGCCAAGAAAGAAGAACAGGTGGCTCATGCTCAAAAACTCAAACTCGCTGATGGTTTTTGGGGAGAAATTTTTATATGCAAAATTTGGGGTGAACGCTGCAGGGTGTTTGACTTTCTTCTGATTGTTTGATGATGAGGTAACAGGGCAGTGTTCCAGGAATCTTGTGCTCAGCCTACTGTTACCATTCCCCTCCTGGGTGGGGGCCTTAGTTACTGTAGAAGAACTCAAAGATATTGTTATGTGTATTCCTTCCAGAGGAACCAGTACCTTGCTCCTTCCCTGCTCTATTAATTCACTGCTCCCCCTTTGTTTCTGTATTCCCTCACTTCACTGTTTAAACAAGCAGTCGTTTGAATCTGCCCTTTGGAAATCAGGGAAGGTCTAGGAGGCTGGATGAAGACTTTCCTACAGACAAGAAACCAGAAACAGGGGAGATGGAAAGAATTTGTATGGAGGTGGGTAGGAGGGGGTCCCCACAAAGTCCTGCTTGGTTTCATTTCCCATTCTTTTCCCAAGAAATCCATTAGAATATTGACATACATGCCAAACCATTTACTGATTTCTTCATTCATTTATTCAACAGTACTTATTGAGTACCTTTTGTGTCTGAGCACCAGGGTTACAAAGATGAGTCATATAGGTTTCCTGACTTTGAGACACCAAATATCTAGTGAGGAAAACAGACATAGAAACCAGCATGATAGGACTATATGAAGTGTGAGTTAACAGTGTTACCGAGCTCAGTTTTGGCTGCTCACTGCTTAAAGCCAATAATTGAGAGGCAAATGTCAGTAGGAAGGAAGGATGCTTTAATCAGAAAAGTCAGCAATCTGGGGAGAAGGTGGACTTTTGTCCCGAGACCAGCTCCAAAGATTCTGCTCAGCCATGATAGTTTTTAAAGGGAAAAAGGGAGAAATAATCTCAGTGAATCATTGAGGCAGGAGGTTGTATTCTGCATCACTTTCCATTGCCAGCAGACTGGCTGATATTATCTTGCACGAGTGATCTGCCTGCAGGATTGCTAAGGGGGGGTGTTGAGGGTAGAGAGCTAGTCATTCTTTAACTACTTAATTCTTTATTCTTCTTTTATCTAGGAAAAGAGTCAACAGGTTAGGCAAGGCATGACGTGTGTTCAGGAGAGCATAAGTCAGGAGTTAGTTTAAATTGCCTAGTGATCTTATTTTTTTTTTTTTTTTTGCGGTACGCGGGCCTCTCACTGTTGTGGCCTCTTCCATTGCGGAGCACAGGCTCCGGATGCACAGGCTCAGCAGCCATGGCTCACGGGCCCAACCGCTCCGCGGAATGTGGGATCTTCCCAGACCGGGGCACGAAACCGTGTCCCCTGCATCAGCAGGCGGACTCTCAACCACTGTGCCACCAGGGAAGCCCTGATCTCATTCTTATAATTAGGTTTTTTCAAGTTAGAGGGGGACAGAAGTGTGCAAACAGGAAAGGGGCAAAAGAGCTGCTTTCAACAGAAGTATGTACAAAGCTGGAGGAGTCAGTTGCCTTGGGATGAGAAGGGGAAAGTGGAACGTTTTGGCTTCATCTTCGATCACCCATGGGGAGTTTCCCAGGTAGAAGGGAAACCTAGAGAGAAAAATATGTGCTCAGAAATTGTAATTATTTAGCCTGTAAGAGCACTGTTTCTTTGGGGATAGATAAACAACAAAGTTTAATGTAGAAACTGGTAAACATTGAATGGCTGGTTTTCTTCCCAGTGGAGTGAGATTCCTGGAGCAAAAGAGAGGAGGATGGTTCTTATCCAGAGAAACATTGCAAAATCAAGTGGGCTAAAGACAGTTTGATATTTATACATTTGGATACTTGCTTTTTGCATTAAGTTTGTTTATCAAGCTCTAATTTAAAATTACTTCAAACCCAAATATTCCTTTGGTTGTACATACATTATTGAACTGAGACAGCATGACTAGAATAATCTTGGTTTGACCAAGATTATATATTATAAATATCTTTATTTGATTTTTCTCCTTTTCTTCCAGGATTATACACTGATTGTGAGCAGCCAGACGAAAACCTCTGTGGCCAAGAACAAGGACTGGGTGAGCCAAGGGTGAAGGGGCAAAGGATGTTAGATGACTCCATGGTCAAGCAAACAGCATGTTTGGCCTCATTGCCATGAATAATTGCTGAATTCTTTAGAATAGGGCAACTCAGGTAAATGAGTGCTCTTGTCCTCAACTGACCACATTGGAGGTCTGTGTGGCCACTAGCCCCCGCCCTATTTTGGATAGGCTGTGCAACCCAGGGAATAGAGGAAGCTAGAACTAAGTCTTGTTTTGGCTTTCTTTAGATTGAATTTGTTATTGTTGTTTAAATTTGTGTTTAATTTTTTTTTTCATTCCTGAGATTTCCCTTCATTTTCCTATTCAAAAGGAAATCCTCCACATAAGTGTGTAGGTCTTTGGATGCCACTGAGGGGAAAAGAATGGAGAGCTTACTTTTTAATGCTTGTTATCATAAAATATATTATAGTTAATATTTTGGGTGGTGAATGAAGTAGATCGACTAACCATGTGTGAACATCTTCTTTGCTCTTAATGTGTTAGTTGAGATAGGAACATAGTATGTCAGAGTATTTATGAGTTGCTTTTACCCTGGAAAATGTGCTGGTGCACTGCATTGGTAATATCAAAAACAAACATTTCTGTATAAGGTGTTTTCTAGTCCTTCCATCCTCTGTATCTCTAAACACACTTTTGTTTACCCTGCATGATTGTAGTGGTACTCCATAATCCCCCTTTGTTTCCATAAGCCATAGGTAAAAATTGCTCTCAATAATCCATGGTAGCTTTCATTTAATAAATCATATCTTCTAGACATTTTTTTCTCTTCTCTTTATTAGGGCAGCCATCATTTCTACCTCCCTAAGAAAAACTGACATAGAGAATGAGAAATAGGAATCAAGGCACTAAAGTACTTTGAAAGACCTACAGTGTGAATATGTACTTCTTAGGAAGCAGGATCAGATGATACTGTTAGAAGAACTCTACATTTATTAATTCAATACCCATAACAACCCTAATCCCCAATTTATAACTCCCAGTTTTCAGTTTCAGCCTAGAGGTTATAAATAACTTGCCCCAAGGCATGGTTGAGTTGCTGGAGCCTGAATTCAGGTACTGTGGCCTCTCAAACATTATGCTACAAATAACTTGTGATTTTTTTTTTAATTTAACTTTTTTTTTTACATCTTTATTGGAGTATAATTGCTTTACAATGGTGTGTTAGTTTCTGCTTTATAACAAAGTGAATCAGTTATACATATAAATGTGTTCCCATATCTCTTCCCTCTTGCATCTCCCTCCCACCCTCCCTATCCCCCCCTTCTAGGTGGTCTTTAGTGCAAAAGAAAATCAGTTTTCTTGATTGAGTTTAATTGGTAAAGTTGACTGAGTTTAATTACCTTATAAAATCTATTTTAATTTTTCTGATTTTATGAAGAGGACTGATTTAAGTATACTTACAGCTACTGTACTTAGTTTCAAAGATATGAAATCAGGTGGCTGTACTCTGGCACACTAAGCAGCTGTATTGAGACTCACATGACTAACACTTGGCTGGACCCAACATCTGGTACTGGGCCACAGTAAGCACGCCCCGCTGGCTGAACTCAGAGATTCAAAACATTCAGTCTTTGCACATTAGCAGGCTTCTGCTTCGTTCATACAAGTGTGGATTTTGCATAAAGTACAAGGCAAATATGCATGAAACTTTTCAGAGGAAGATGGTATTTGGAGAGGTATTTCATCTTCAAATTATTTAAATTGGACATTGTTAAGTAGTTAGAACAAACGAAAACTTTCATATGTTATGTAAATTAGAAATCACGCAAAACAATATGATAAGAGTGGCTATTGCAACTCCCATAAAAAGAGAATAATGAACAGTACATAATAAAAGATGCTATGATTGGATGCTTAGGTTCAAAGATCATCTGACATTTACTAGCTATGTGATAATTAAAGTCATTTAACCTCTCTGTGACTTAGTTTCCTCATGTGTAAAATGAGGATAATAATGGCACCAATATCATATAGTTATTTTGAGTATTAAATCAGACAATATATAAAAAGCATGTACAGAGTGCCTGGTACAGAGTAAGCCCTCAATATTAGGAATTACTTCATTCTTGAGAATGTGTATTATGGATTGCTGTTTGTCTTAATTGGACCTCAACCAATGAGCGACTTCAACCAATAAGAACTTACTAATAAGCCATTTGTTTATACCAGCTATCAATACCCAAACTATTAAACTGAGGTGATAGTTGATGTTGTATAGGTTTGTGTACAGAGTGACTTACCATGGTGGGTGGCTTATGATACAATTAAAAGAATATAAACTTCTATGAATGGGTGAGTCTGTGACAAGGCCAGAAAAAAATTGAGAATCAATATATGCATAATGGCAAAGTAAAATGACTTTGGGAAAATACAGTTTGTCTCATGTCAAACTCTAGCCCAGGGCCAGGCTAGTTCTAGAGTCACCTCCAGCTTTGATGATTTTAGTTTATGTTCTACTGCATAGGCAGGCATTTTGAACTCAAAGATATTTTGGTTTAGATGATGATAATTATAGGACTTAAATCGTCTCTAAACTGTCACCCTAAAATATACTTCCAGTAGTTCTGTTGCTGGTAATATATCAGCAGTCTATGAGAAATATAATGGTTTATTTGTCAGTTAAATCCCTTAATTAAAAGTGGATTAGAGAGGAGATTGGTTCAGGATGGCAGAGCAGAAGGACGTGCTCTCATTCCCTCTTGCACGAGCACCAGAATCACAACTAACTGCTGAACAGTCATCGACAGGAAGACACTGGAACTCCCCAAAAAAGATACCCCACATCTAAAGACAAAGGAGAAGCCAAAATGAGATGGTAGGAGGGGGGCAATTACAATAAAATCAAAGCCCATAACCACTGGGTGGGTGACTCACAAACTGGAGAACAGTTATACCACAGAAGTCCACCAACTGGAGTGACAGTTCTGAGCCCGACATCAGGCTTCCCAACCTAGGGGTCCACCAATGGGAAGAGGAATTCCCAGAGATTCAGACTTTGAAGGCTAGCAGGATTTGATTGCAGGATTTCAAAAGGACTGGGGGAAACAGAGACTCCACTCTTAGAGGGGACACACAAAGTAGTGTGAGCATCAGGACCCAGGCGAAGGAGCAGTGACCCCATAGGAGACTGAACTAGACCTACCTGCTAGTGTTGGAGGGTCTCCTGCAGAGGCGGGGGGTGGTGGTGGCTGTGTCTCACCGTGAGGACAAGGAGACTGGCAGCAGAAGCTCTGGGAAGTACTCCTTGGCGTGAGCCCTCCTGAAGTCTGTCATTAGCCCCACCGAAGAGCCTGTAGGTGCTAGTGCTGGGTCGCCTCAGGTGAAAAAACCAACAGGGAGGGAACTCATCTGTTGGATACAACTCATCTGTTGGATGCCCCACCCATCAGCAGACAAGCAGATTAAAATTTTACTGAGCTCTGCCCAGCAGAGCAGCAACCAGCTCTACCCATCAGTAGTCCCTCCCATCAGGAAACTTGCACAAGCCTCTTAGATAGCGTAATCCACAAGAGGGAAGACAGCAGAAACAAGAAGAACTACAATCCTACAGCCTGTGGAACTAAAACCACATTTACAGATAGACAAGATGAAAAGGGCCATGTACCAAATTAAGGAACAAGACAAAACCCTAGAAAAACAACTAAATGAAGTGGAGATAGGCAACCTTCCAGAAAAAGAATTCAGAATAATGATAGTGAAGGTGATCCAGGACCTCGGAAAAAGAATGGAGGCAAAGATCGAGAAGGTGCAAGAAATGATTACTGAAGACCTAGAAGAATGACAGAACAAACAAACAGAGATGGACAATACAATAACTGAAGTGAAAAATACACTAGAAGGAATCAATAGCAGAATCAGTGAGGCAGAAGAACGGATAAATGATCTGGAAGACAGAATGGTGTAATTCACTGCTGTGGAACAGAATGAAGAAAAAAGCATGAAAAGAAATGAAGACAGCCTAAGAGACCTCTGGGACAACATTAAATGCAACAGCATTCACATTATAGGGGTCCCAGAAGGAGAAGAGAGAGAGAAAGGACCCGAGAAAATATTTGAAGAGATTATAGTCAAAAACTTCCCTAACATGGGAAAGGAAATAGCCCCCAAGGCCAGGAAGTACAGAGCGTCCCGTACAGGATAAACCCAAGGAGAAACACGCCAAGACACATAGAAATCAAACTGGCAAAAATTAAAGACAAAAATTATTGAAAGCAGCAAGGGAAAAATGACAACATACAAGAGAACTCCCATAAAGTTAACAGCTGATATCTCAACAGAAACTCTACAAGCCAGAAGGGAGTGGTATGACATATTTAACGTGTTGAAAGGGAAGAACCTACAACCAAGTTTACTCTACCCAGCAAGGATCATATTCAGATTTGATGGAGAAATCAAAAGATTTACAGACAAGCAAAAGCTGAGAGAATTCAGCACCACCAAACCAGCTCTACAACAAATGCTAAAGGAACTTCTCTAAGTGGGAAACACAAGAGAAGAAAAGGGCCTACAAAAACAAACCCAAAACAATGAAGAAAAAGATATAGCATGCAAATGGAAATCAGAAGAAGGCTGGGGTAGCAAAACTCACATCAGATAAAATAGACTTTAAAATAAAGAATGTTACAAGAGACAAGGAAGGACACTACATAATGATCAAGGGATCAATCCAAGAAGAAGATATAACAATTATAAATATATATGCACCCAACATAGGAGCACCTCAACACATAGGCAACTGCTAACAGCTCTAAAAGAGGAAATCAACAGTGACACAATAATAGTAGGGGACTTCAACACCTCACTTACACCAATGGACAGATAATCTAAACAGAATATTAATAAGGAAACACAAGCTTTAAATGACACAATAGACCAGATAGATTTAATTGATATTTATAGGACATTCCATCAAAAAACAGCATATTACACTTTTTTCTCAAGTGCACGCAGAACATTTTCCAGGATAGATCACATCTTGGGTCACAAATCAAGCCTCAGTAAATTTAAGAAAATTGAAATTGTATCAAGCATCTTTTCTGACCACAACGCCTTGAAATTAGAAATGAATTACAGCGAAAAAAAAGTAAAAAACACAAACACATGGAGGCTAAACTATGTTACTAAATACCAAGAGATCACTGAGGAAATCAAAAAATACCAAGAGACAAATGACAACAAAAACATAATGATCCAAAACCTATAGGATGCAGAAAAAGCAGTTCTAACAGGGAAGTTTATAGCAATACAATCCTACCTCAAGAAACAACAAACATCTCAAATAAACAATCTAACTTTACACCTAAAGGAACTAGAGGAAGAAGAACAAGCAAAACCCGAAGTTAGTAGAAGGAAAAAAATCATAAAGATCATAGCAGAAATAAATGAAATAGAAACAAAACAATAGCAAAGATCAATAACACTGAAAGCTGGTTCTTTGAGAACATAAACAAAACTGATAAACCATTAGCCAGCCTCATCAAGAAAAGAGGGAGAGGACTCAAATCAATAAAATTAGGAATGAAAAAGAGGTTACAACGGACACCACAGAAATACAAAGCATCCTAAGAGTACTACAAGCAACTCTATGCCAATAAAATGGACAACCTGGAAGAAATGGACAAATTCTTAGAAAGGTATAACCTTCCAAGACTGAACCTGGAAGAAAAAGAAAATATGAACAGACCAATCACAAGTAATGAAATTGAAACTCTAATGAAAAATCTTCCAACAAACAAAAGTCCAGGACCAGATGGCTTCACAGGTGAATTCTATCAAACATTTAGAGAAGAGGTAACACCCATCCTTCTCAAACTCTTCCAAAAAATTGCAGAGGAAGGAACACCTCCACATTCATTCTATGAGGCCACCGTTGCCCTGATACTAAAACCAGACAAAGATACTACAAAAAAAGAAAATTACAGACCAGTATCATTGATGAATATAGATGCAGAAGTCCTCAACAAAATACTAGCACACAGAATCCAACAACACATTAAAAGGATCATACACCATGATCAAGTGGGATTTATCCCAGGGATGCAGATTCTTCAACATACGTAAATCAATCAATGTGATACACCATATTAACAAATTGAAGAATAAAATCCGTATCTCAGTATATGCAGAAAAGCTTTTGACAAAATTCAACACTCATTTATGATAAAAGCTCTCCAGAAAGTGGGCATAGAGGGAACCTACCTCAACATAATAAATAGCCACTGCAAACATCATTCTCAATGGTGAAAAACTGAAAGCATTTCCTCTAAGATCAGGAAAAAGACAAGGATGTCCACTCTCACCACTCTTATTCAACATAGTTTTGGAAGTCCTAGCCATGGCAATCAGAGAAGAAAAAGAAATAAAAGGAATACAAATTGGAAAAGAAGAAGTAAAACTATCAGTGTTTGCAGATGACATGATACTATACATAGGGAATCCTAAAGATGCCACCAGAAAACTACTAGAGCTAATCAATGAATTTGGTAAAGTTGCAGAATACAAAATTAATGCACAGAAATCTCTTGCACTCCTATGCACTAATGATGAAAAATCTGAATGAGAAATTAAGGAAACATTCCCAATTACCATTGCAACAAAAAGAATAAAATACCTACAAATAAACCTACCAAGGGAGACAAAAGACCTGTTTGTAGAAAACTATAAGACACTGATGAAGGAAATTAAAGATGATACAAACAGATGGAAAGATATACCATGTTCTTGGATTGGAAGAATCAACATTGTGAAAATGACTCTACTACCCAAAGCAATCTACAGATTCAATGCAATCCCTATCAAATTACCAATGGCATTTTTTACAGAACTAGAACAAAAAAATCTTAAAATTTGTATGGAGACACAAAAGACCCCGAATAGCCAAAGCAGTCCTGAGGGAAAAATGTGGAGCTGCAGGAATCAGACTCCCTGACCTCAGACTATACTACAAAGCTACAGTAATCAAGACAATATGGTACTGGCACAAAAACAGAAATATAGATCAATGGAACAGGATAGAAACCCCAGAGATAAACCTACGCATCTATGGTCAACTAATCTATGACAAAGGAGGCAAGGATACACAGTGGAAAAAAGACAGTGGTGTCAGGAAAACTGGACAGCTACGTGTAAAAGAATGAAATTAGAACACTCCCTAACACCATACACAAAAATAAACTCAAAATGGATTCGAGACCTAAATGTAAGACTGGACACTTTAAAACTCTTTAGAGGAAAACATAGGCAGAACACTCTTTGACATAAATCACACCAAGATCTTTTTTGATCCAACTCCTTGAATAATGGAAATAATAACAAAAATAAACAAATGGGACTTAATGAAACTTCAGAGCTTTTGCACAGTAAAGGAAACTACAAACAAGACCAAAAGACAGCCCTCAGAATGGGAGTAAATATTTGCAAATGAATCAACGAACAAAGGATTAATCTCCAAAATATATAAACAGCTCATGCACCTCAGTATTAAAAAAAGAAACAACCCAATCCAAAAATGGGCAGAAGACCTAAGAAGACGTTTCTCCAAAGAAGACATACAGATGGCCAAGAAGCACATGAAAAGCTGCTCAACTTCACTAATTATTAGAGAAAGGCAAATCAAAACTACAATGAGGTATCACCTCGCACCAGTTAGAATGGGCATCATCAGAAAATCTACAAACAACAAATGCTGGAGAGGGTGTGGAGAAAAGGGAACCCTCTTGCACTGTTGGTGGGAATGTAAATTGATACAGCCACTATGGAGAACAGTATGGAGGTTCCTTAAAAAACTAAAAATAGAATTACCATATGACCCAGCAATCCCACTACTGGGCATATACCCAGAGAAAACCATAATTCAAAAAGACACATGCACCCCAATGTTCATTGCAGCACTGTTTACAATTGCCAGGTCATGGAAGCAACCTAAATGCCCATTAACAAACGAATGGATAAAGAAGACGTGGTGCATATATACAATGGAATATTACTCACGCATAAAAAGAACGAAATTGAGTCATTTGTAGAGAAGTGGATGGATCTAGAGACTGTCATACAGAGTGAAGTAAAGTCAGAAGGAGAAAAACAATTCTTGTATATTAATGCATATATGTGGAAACTAGAAAAATAGTATAGATGGACTGGTTTGCACTGCAGAAATAGAGACACAGATGTAGAGAACAAATGTGTACAACAAGGGGGGAAAGCGGCTGGGGTGGTGTGGTGGTGTGATGAGTTGGGAGATTGGGATTGGCATAGATACCCTAATACGTACAAAATGGTTAACTAATGAGAACCTGCTGTATAAAAAAATAAATAAAATGAAATTCAAAAAAAAAATTCAAAGGTACACCCCCCAAAGCTTTTCAGAAAATGTTATTTTTGTTTCAGTGGGAAGTCAGAGGTATGCAGTTGGAATTAGCAAATGATATCTCATTACAGCTTATCCACTGCTTGATACCCAGATCCAGTGCCATTTTTCCATTGTGTGTCTACTTTGCAGACAAAGTTTACCAGTCTTTACTTTCATCAATAAAAATCTGCTAGAAACTGGCACTTCTGATATTCAGTACAGATCTTTAATCTTATTCTGTTGAACAATGCTTAAGTTTAATCAGTGTTAAAATAACCTACAAAATAATTTCTTGAAGTGGTGTCATGTGTACTCTGGAATTTAGAGAGTATATTCTCTAAAATTTCACATATTATCATGTTTTGATAATTTTGAAATTTTGATAATTTACTTTTAGGATTTACTCTCTAAATCTGGAAAACTTTTTTTTCCTCTTTTTTTTTGGTAACAAACTGCAAATGGTTTATTTCTAAAACTAACCAGATAAGGAAGTCTTAAGAGTCCATGCTTTTATGTTATGAATTTTTTATTTTTAGTCTTAGGAAATGAGCATTGGAATATGAATTGACTTTTGTCCATGCAGTCTTCCAGCTATAGCTTTCCTTGCCCTTTCCTTCAAGTCCCTGTTTATATACCCCATCATTCTTAGAAAGGATTCTTATCTTTAAAAATTTGGGTTTTGCCATTAAAATTTATGTAATCTTACTCAAAAAAAAAAAAAAAGTGGGTTAGAGGTGAGTGTACTAAAAAAGACTACAATGTTCCATATTTTGTGAATTGGTAATCAGCCTGCTTTAAAACATTAGACTTTTTATTGAATTTTATTTTATTTTATACAGCAGATTCTTATTAGTTACATATTTTATACAAATTATTGTATATATGTCAATCCCAATCTCCCAGTTCATTCCACCACCACCACCCCCCGCCCCGCTTTCCCCCCTTGGTGTCCATACTAAAACGTTAGACTCATTTTTAAATGGTGCCTATATTATCTGCTATTCATTCCCATTTACAAATGGTTACTAAATAAATTTTTAAATGCATGAAAAGAACAAAAAAAGACTTCATATGCCACAAGTGTATTCTGAAAAAGCTGGCCAATTTTCCCAAAAACTCAGACTACTAATAGAAAGTATTAAAAATAATAAATTTTATAGAATTCTTGCTTTATTATACTTCTATGACTTTTTACTGGAATGCTTGCCACACCTAACTTACTAGCATCTTTGGTTTTAGTCAGTATCCTGATTTTTCTCTGTATTAGTAATCTACCCCAACACCCAGGTTGGTGCAACTTCTGTTTACTTGAATGCCCCAGAATTAATTTTATATAAGCTGTGAATTTATAGCTCCTGGCCAGATAGTAGGAAAACATCTGGAATGAAAAAGTAAAGTGATTTCTGTGGTAAAATTGAACCATCTATTAGGAGTGCGAGTGGGCTGGTCCTTTGTAGCACTGCCCAGAGTTGGCATGTGTACCATATGCCCTTCCAGGGTGGGCTTAAACACATCTTTCCAGGTCTCAATATTGTTGTGTCTGTTCACGTTTTAACTGTTGTCATCTTATGGGTGGGTTGGGAATATGCTAATCTGGAGATGAGAGAAACTAAGAAACCATTCACACCATCTAAGCTAATGCTCCATAAGCATTATTCTTGAAAGGAGAGACGAGGGCTAAGTTGTACCAGATGAAATTTGTAATGGAGAAAGCACCCTGGGATCCAATTGTTTGTGTGTTCCTTAGTAGACAGCACAGAAAAACGAAGACTTTTTCTTCAGTGCCAAACTATTTAATTGCATACATAAAACTGCTGTGAAACATTGACAGCATTAGTTCGAATAGACTCATCTACAAAAGGGATGGAAGCCTAGAGTATGTGATTGAATGAATGGAGAAACTCGTTAAGACTGTTGCTCACTCCCAGGAAGCTAGCAGTATTATCCAGGTTTTTTGGTAAATCTGTATGCCCTTGGTTCTTTTCAAAGAACCAAGTTTTGGTTTTGTTGATTTTCTCTACTGTTTTCTTCTGTATTTTATCAATTTCTTATTTCTGTTTGCTTTAGGTTCAGTTTGCCCTTTTTTCCAGTGTCTTTAAAAGGAAGTTTAGACTGTTGATTTGAGATCTTTCTTGTTTTTTTCTTTTTTCTTTTTCTTTTTGCGGTACGTGGGCCTCTCACTGTTGTGGCCTCGCCTGTTGTGGAGCACAGGCTCCGGATGCGCAGGCTCAGTGGCCATGGCTCATGGGCCCAGCTGCTCCGAGGCACGTGGGATCTTCCCAGACTGGGGTACGAACCCGTGTCCCCTGCGTCAGCAGGCAGACTCTCAACCACTGCGCCACCAGGGAAGCCCGCTTTTTTGTTTTTGACAATGCCCTAGGCATAAATTTTAACATCCTCTGATTCAATTAAGTATGAGAGGGAAGTTTTTGAGGTCGGTCTTTAAGGTTTGTTTTGATGCTAGGAAGGCTCTTCCTAGCTGTATCTTTCCCTGGTTCTTTCTGATAAACTTCTGGCTGATCTATGGTTTAGTTGTTGCTCTATGAAGCTACCGGCTACTCATAATCACTTACCATCAGAACCCCCACTGTGTTTTGAGAGTATCTTTAGGCCTGAACTTCCCATTGTGTATTCCTAGTGAAGTTACTTCCTTTAGGAAGCACTTTTGAACCCTTTGTTCTTATATCCCACCTCTCTCCTTGGCAAAGCCTGTGCACCACTGCCCCAGATCTTGGGAGGAGGAGTTAGTGGCCTGCTCCTCTAGAAGTGACACCCCTGATTTATGAACAGCATGCTGGGCATGGACTGTGCCTCTGAGTCTTCTCAGACTGCCTCACCTGGCATGAAACCTTGTGCTGTGAGTAAGCTGGAAAAATATTATTGGTCTACTGCACCTGGGGAAGAATTTCTGCCCTATGAATGAGTGTCAGGTGGAGAAAGAGAGCCTCTACCCCTCAGCTGTTCTTGTCTGGAAAAAGGGGCTTCTGCAACATGGAGTTGAGGGTGTGGGAATGAGAAGTGTCAGAGACCTGCCTCTTCTGAGAGATACTGTAGCGCTTGGCTGGGAGCTTGACTGGGAAGAGAGCCCTGGGTTCCCACCCAAAGTGGATTTTCCATCACAACGAGCTTAGAGGTAGGAATGGAGCACATTGTGTGTTCAGATGTGATAGACTCTCATGGTGTTACTGAGATTTAGTAGATTTGCTTCAATAAATGTTTCTTCATTTGCTGTATGCACTTAAGACAATTTCTAGAGTTTAAATGGTATTAATTTTTTTTTCCTTTTTTTTTTTTGCCACTTACCGTTGTTTTGCTGTTTGGTTGATTATTCTGTGCAAGTCCTCATCCTACCCTTCTAGATATTCTCCACCTCTAGTCCTTCTTGATTTTTACATTTTGGCAGTCCCATTTTCATTGATTGATCAGTCCTTTTAGGTGCGTTCCCATTATAAGTCCATTGTAAAGTATGTTCACTTGGCTTCTCCCAAGGTAGTCCATCCACCTATAAATTGATATGTAGAAGATTTTGGAAAGATTGAGAATGTAGCTTCATGAAATAAGAATTTATAAGCATATAATAATTAAAATACCTTGCATTATGTTGTCATTTCCTTTTGAGTAATCTGATGTTATTGAGATTTAATTAAATTAATTAATTTGACTAAAGATAGAGCTGAGTAAGTAGAAATCAGATTATTCTGTGTTATGTGATTTTCAAAGACTTCTTTAGAGAGTAGAAAAAATTTTAAAACCTAAAATGAAACTGAAACTCCTACTCTAACGAAATACTGTTTACATTGTTAATATATTCCTGTGGCTCATGAGCCTGCAAAATGATCAGGAGGAACATTCAAAGAGAAAGAAGAAACGACTGAAAAAAGTTTTGGAGGAAATATCAGGTGTTGCTGAGTAACAAGCTATGCCAAAACCCAGTGGCTTAAAACAATAATTATTTATTATTTTTCATGACACTGTAAGTCAACTTACCTAGGCTAAGCTCAGGTGGACAGTTTTGCCTGAGTTCACTTTCGTGTCTGCAGTTGGCTGTAAGTGGCTCTGCTCAATGTATCTCTTGTTGTCCTCTTCCTATGACCAGCAGATAGCCAGCCCCAAGATGTTCTTATGATGGTGGAAGAGATTCAGGATAGTAATTCGTAGCATGCAAGGCCTCTTGAGGCCTAGGTTTGGAACTGGGCACCATAACTTGTCCTTCATTCTTCTGGCCAAAGCAAGTCACGTTGGGTGTTGGAAATACACTTTATTTTAATGGGAGGAACTCCAAACTCACATAATATAGTAAAGAATTAGGGTCAATAGTGCAGTCAATCTACCACAAGGAATTAGGGAGGAAGTAAAGAGAGTTTTCCCAGTTTAGTTATTCCTGTCAAATGTAAGTTGAATTCCATTTTTGTTACACTTAGAGAAGAAAAGAACAACCTTTTGTAAAATACACTAGTCTGTCTTGTTGAGGGGGAGTGTATGGTATAAAAAACTAGAAAAACCTAGGATGGAGCTCACCAGCTGTTGTATAAGTAAGCAGACTGGCCCTTACAATACCTGCCCTTTCATGATAACGGTGCTTATTTTGTGCTTTCTTATGTGGCTGTCTTTTGTATGGGCATACAGCAAATTATTCTGGAAAACAGATAACTAAGCATTTCTAATTCTTGGGAGGTTTAATCTTTACTTTTCTCAGGAATGTGCAGCATCAGCAGGTTTTGTTTGTCTTTAAAATGAGGAGGATTCTAGTGAAGCTGACTTGTTACTCCACAAATATCTTAAAACTGTGGAACTTTCCCTCTGGAATTATTATATGTGAATGGATTCCTACATTTTACAATGGAAAAGCATGAAATCATAGCCGGCTTGGCTACTGCTATTATTCATTTAGCAGGTTTTATTCTTTTAACAGTTAAACTTCCATTATGTTTTACTATTTGTTACATACCATTTTTATGTGTTTCACAGTTTTATGCATTTTGCAGTTAACTATTTGAAAGAACGTTCAGTCCTTGAAAATAAGAGTGATTTACCATTCTTGTGCTTTTGTCTTTACTAATGCTGTGTGTATTTTTTAAAGATAATAAGTTCTCCTATGAAAAAAGTCTAATAACACACTTTATTTTTCTTGCTACCTACAGCAAGTCCTAATGTTTCAAATGTGAGGGTGTATGCTTGGGAATGTATCGATGTACAACATGCATACCTACAAATGTTACATTCTGTATCAAACACACAGACAAGCACAGCAGAAAAAGGAATAGAAAGCTCTAGTAATAATTACACAGAGTTTTGGAAAACACATACATATACACACAAACAAAAGGCTAAGTTGAAAACAGTATTCTATAATGCTAAGTGTTGAAGAAAATATATGTAATTTTGAAGGAATTCTTACCTATTTATCAGGAGTTTTATTCATATTCATAGTTAATGACAGTTTTAAAACCAGATTAATTCTGGTATTAGAAAGAACTTGTTTACTTGGAGAATATATGTTTCTATGCATTTGTAACAATAATTTGCAAAATTATAAGAAAGTGAAATGCTGTTTTCTTCCATTAGATTTATTTCTATATGTTAATATATATAAAGTATGACTCTAAGGTAATGAGAATATTGTACATTAACAAAAAAAACCAAACAGCTTAAAATGTATGGAATGTATTCTTCAAAATATGTGTTGTCCATCAGGTCATCAAAGGAAGAAGTGAAATCTGTTCTGAAAAAATAATTTTTTAATTGTTCCATGAAGAATTAGTCTGAGTTTCATAAGAAAAATCACTCTCATTTCCTTATTTTCAGTCTCATCCACAAATATTATTCAGCTTGTTTTTTTACTTTATTCTTCAGACTTCACCTGACTTGTAAAAAAATCTTTTTTGTTAATAGTAAATATATTCACATGATTCTCTGACTCAGAAGCTACGAAAGTTTCCCTTTTGTGGGTATCTTTTCAGACATATTTTAAGAAAATACGGGCTTCCCTGGTGGCGCAGTGGTTGAGAGTCCGCCTGCTGATGCAGGGGACACGGGTTTGTGCCCCGGTCTGGGAAGATCCCACATGCCGCAGAGCGGCTGGGCCCATGAGCCGTGGCCACTGAGCCTGCACGTCCGGAGCCTGTGCTCTGCAACGGGAGAGGCCACAACAGTGAGAGGCCCACATACCACAAAAAAACAAACAAACAAAAAAAAACAACAAAAAGAAAATACGATTGCATAAGTGTGTTTATTTCTCTCATATTTTTCAACATAGTAATATGCTCACAAACAACTTGTCAACTTTATTTTATTAAGGAAAGTCTTGGAGATCATCTCATATCCATACATAGTTTCCACATTTATTTTTTTCACAGCTGTAGAGTACTTCAGTGTATAAACCTATCCCCAGTTAATAAACAGGTAGCAGTGAATAACTTTGTATTCAAATGACTTATGACTCTTTTAAAACCAAACTCACCTTCAAAGGATAAGAATTCTTAGCACTGTGGATATTAACAAGAATGTATCACAGACTCTGAAATAAGTGAGCCAAACTATTAAGGAAAATGGTAATATTACAAAGGTACTTTGAAGACTGTAACATTAATTAGGATGTATACATCCGACATGTGTTTGAAAAAGAAGTCTCATTATTTTTCAGTATACCTCTTATTTTGGTGACAACACAATGACTTGTTTTCCATGTGTCCTATCCCCAAATAATATTGGAGAAAAACTTAACTTTTGTTTTATTTCTTTTTGCTTTTTCTTGGGAAATGCGAATAGTTCCTACCTTATTACAATAGTTTCTTTGCAGTTTATAAAGTGCCAGTGAAACCCTGTGAAGTGGGTTTAGTTATGTTATCTCTTTTCCATTTTGTTGAAGAGCAAACTGAGATTTAGAGAGATCTAAAAACTTGTTTGTGTCATGGAGCTAGAAATTGACAGAGCCAGGGTTTGAATTCTATCATAAACTAAAATAAATTAGTACTATAGTTTCTTTAAGAAGAATGGCTAGAGAATGTGCCTAATGGAATAATGATAATATCTAGATGAACGTAGAATCTAGTGAGATATCATCAGAATTTCACAAAGCATGACAAGAATCCAGAATCCAATTAGGGAGCAATGAGATCTGTTGAATCCAATCAATTGGATTTCAGCTACAGGTGAAAAGGAAGGCATAAAAGTTGCAGTCATTTAATCTAGTGAGGAAAAGGCCAAGAAGGGATAAAACAACAGTCTTTATACAAGTGAAACAATTATGTTTTAGGAATGAAAAGTAATATTCCCCCTCCCCCCGCCTTACATTGTGGATTGGATAAGAGGGAAATTCCTAGCCTTTAATCTTCAAATTTTGTCTTGAAATAAGGGATGCGTAGTCCTCTCAGGGCAAGAAGTGTTTAGTGAGTTATTGACTGAGTAGGGATGGATGGAGACATATGGAGCCATCAGTTACAAAGGACACTGAGCAGGAAGTTGGGAGGCTCAGACCAAATTCCTTGTCTGGCATAAACTAATTGCATGATCTTTAAGGTGAACCACTTGATCTCCCAATGTCTAAGATTTTTCCTCTGCAAAGCAAGAAAACAGTCCTGTACCCCAATTTGTACAGCAGCATTATGGCAGAAAAAAGAGATGACCACAAGGGAATCCCACTTCTGCCACTTACTAGAAATATAGAAATCCTTCCCTTCCTTGGGACAGACTTTGGATAGGTATCCCAACTCAGAGACTTTTCCAAACTAGGAAGAATGGCAGGGTAGTTAAGTGTATAGGCTCTGAGAGCATACTGCTATAGGCTTACCCAACTTAGCTTCTTATCGGATGAGTATCTTCAGACAAGTTATTTTAGTCTTCCAGAACTTATTTCCCCGTCTTTAAAATGAGATCTTTAAAATCATCATCATAATAATGGAGACATGGTAGAATTAAATGAACTAAAAAAAATAATATACTTAAAACAGGAGCTAGAACATACTAAGTGCTAATAAGCATTATTATTACATTCTGACCTGTGGGACTTCTGCATCTGAACATCCAGAAACCTCTATTGGAATACTTATATTTGTATCAAAGTGGTATTTTGATTCATATTAGAGCTATTTGTTTCCTTGCTTTTTTTTCCACTAGATTTTTTTTTATTGGAGTATAATTGCTTTACAGTGTTGTGTTAGTTTCTGCTGTACAGTGAAGTGAATCAGCTGTATGTATACATATATCCCCTCCCTCTTAAACCTCTCTCCCTGCCCCCCCCCCCATCTAGGTCATCACAGAGCACTGAGCTGAGCTCCCTGTGCTATACAGCAGGTTTCCCATTAGCTATCTATTTTACACATGGTAGTGTATTTATGTCAAACATACTCTACCAATTCATCCCACCCTCCCCTTCCCCCACCATGTCCACATGTCCCTTCTCTACCTCTCCATCTCTATTCCTGCCCTGGAACTAGGTTTATCTGTACCATTTTTCTAGATTCCTCATACATGCGTTAATATACCCCTTTGGCAGCAGCAGGCTCTGCTTCCAAGGGGTTCTGTCTAAAATGGTCTAAATGACAGTCTTTCCTTTGAAGGAGGGATTGAAGATGGCTGGTATTCCTTTCCCGGACCAGGGGCCTAAGAAAACAGAAGAGATGTGTGAAGCAGGTGTGGGTTGATTGCATTGATGGCAATCTTCTATAGTTGTGCTCCTTATCTGAGGGACAGCCTCCTGATTTGCAAGCAGATGGAGTAGACAGATAACAGCAGCAGAGGTGGGAGTCCTGAATTCCCAATGCTAACAGGGCTAAAAGGGAGACCCAGAACTCCAGGAGTTGAGGTTGTAGAGTGGCTGTAGGTCTAGTTATTCCAAACCACTTCACTTGCAGTTCTGTGAGCAGATTGTGTAATTTCAAACCTCCATACTGTGTACATGGTTCTCCCACTGCCTAAAACTCATTCCCTTCCTTGACCCCCTGGTCAATATCTCCATCATTTTTCAAGGTTCAGTTGATAGGGCACATTCTGTACTGTACCTCAGTAGAATGGGCTAATCTTACATTTGGGTTCCCTTTAAAATAAGTACATGTTTTTATTGTAATACCTATAGTACTTATATGCATTTTCTTTAAAAGTTTGTTTACTTTTATTATATTGTAAATTCCTCAAGGGTAAAGCAGGGTATTATCTTTTTATCCCTAGTGCTTAGTGCTGGGTCTAGCACATAGTATGTATTCAATAAAAATTTGTTAACTGACTGTATGATTGATCCAGAAGTTGACAGTTCACACCCATAGGTGCCTACAGTGATTTCCTCTATAAACCAGACAGTAACTTAGCCTTGATGACTCACTTTTCTTATTCTAAAAGTTGAGGCGATGTGCTTTTCTTTTCCTCAAAAGTATTTTAAAAACCTGTGAAAGTGCTGCTGAAAGGGATTTTAGTTGCTGGATGAAAGCATCCCCTAAATGCTGAGTATGACCATCATAAGATGGTCATGGATATGTGTCACATGCCAGTTTTACCATATATTTTAGTATTTGCTGTTTATGTAAGAGCTATTTTATGATGAGAACAAAAAGGTTAGCAGGAAAAAGAAAACATGTTTCAGTGGTGAGCTTATTCATATATTAGGAATTTGAGATGAACCAGTGTAAATAATTGTGGACCTTAAAAAATTAAAAAAAATTTTTTTGAGTTTTTGGTTCCTTAAGTTACTTTCTTTCTCTGTTGTTTTAAATTGTATAATTTGTGGAACCACCATTTGCCTTAATTTAGGATATTTTTTTAAAAACTTCCAAAATATATGAGATAAACTTTGGTATTTATGAAGAAAGTAATTAATTCAATAAATACTTCATATATACTTATTTTGTAAAAATTGACATTCTGGTTGTGAAAGGAATGCAACGTCCTCATTAAACTCCAACAGGAAGGATAAGACACATTCATAAATTAATGTAATTTAAGGCAGAATACCAGAAGCAACGTAAGCCATGTGCAAGAAGACTGTGTGGGGATCCAGAAAAGGCAGAGCTCACAAGTTACGAATTTACATTTGAGAGGAAGACACTAAGTTGTATCAGGTTTGGGACCAGCAAGTCAAAATTAATGCAAATCAGAATTAGGGGAATTAGGCCATCTCTTTAATTGTATGTACTTTTTGGCTCTTGAGACATAAGGTTAAATTTGTCCTCTGACTTGAAAGTGGAGCACGAAATAAGAGGTGTGGAGTCATAATTTTTCCCTCTCTAGCTATTCCTAGGGCAGCTGGTTCATTGATCTCATGGAAACCACACAGCAAGAAGTCGTGAGACATCAGCTCACCTTCAGAAATAGCATGTCTAAAAAAATATAGGAAAAATGTTGGCAGTTGGGGAAGCCAAGTGATGGTTCATGAGGGTTCTCTATACTATCCTTCTCTACCTTTTGGATATGTTTGAAATTTTCCATTAAAATAAAGGGCAGCCACAGGGAGCCCTGGGTGTTTGTTGTGAGGGAACTCATTTTCTTCTGCTAACTACTATACCAGGCTTGAAGATGCTGTGCCCCTGACAGGGAGAGAACAGCATTTGCTTCTTTTCTCCACACAAGGTACCAGAAGATGGAAGAGTGGTCCTTTGAGAGCTAACTGCAGCCCTGTCTTGCCGTGAAATTAGGAGACTGGCTTGTTGATGCTTCATTATCAGAGTTTATGTTTTATCTGTAGGGTCAGTGTGGTACAGCATATAAAATGTTAGATTGGGAACTGGAAGATTTGACTTTCAGGCACAATTCTGCCACTTGCCAGCAAATTTTGGAGGGCAAGAAACACTTTATTGAATCCTCCCTCTGTGCTCTAGAAAATGGTCATATATTACCTCATATGTAATATCTGTAGAGTAGAAATCACCTCTACCTACATCAGTGGGTTGTTTTGTGGCACAAGCAAGATAATACATGTAAATAATTTGAAAATTTATAAATCTCATAGCTTATAAATATGAGACATTGTAAAGATTACCATTAGCATATATTACTTATTAAAAAATGAATATTAATGAATAGCTTATTAATAGAAATTTGTCAATAAATAGTTCTTCAAAATAGCTGATATCACATACCTAAGTTTCCATGTGGGCTATTGAAAGGACTTTCAAGTCGTGAGCCAGTGAGTATGAATAATAACTGATTAAACCATTATACATTCTAATAAAAGTATCATTACATATATGGTTAGTAAAAAGGCTTAACTAAGAGTTTTCTAAAAATTAATTTCGCAAAATTGTAGCGCATTCTTGATTTGCATGTAATACTTAATTCTCATCCCAGAGACCTTGGCAGAAGCTTTATCCCATTGGTATTACTCAGTGATTTTTTTTTTAGTTGAAGGGAAGAGGAGGAAGCCAGCTGCAGCTCTGACACTTATAATTGCACCCCATGCAATAGCAATAGTTATGTATGGGCTGTTTAAGTTGAAAGTAACATCAGCCATGCAAATTTCACATCAATTAAAAATGAAGGGAGAAAATTGTCATATGGAAAAGGACTAAATTACTAGGATTAAGTGAAGGAAATTATTTCTAATATTCTGTGAAAGTATAGCTAGCAAGTAATGCAAAAAAAATTAAAAAGTGTAACAGTAAAATGATACTTAAGTACGAAATTGGGCTCATTTTCATTTAGCAATTCAGAAAAAATCTGGTAACACTCTGGGTGGTGTGTGCAGAAACTCTCAGTGAAAATTTTAATCCCTGTTTGGAAAAATACCAGTTGTAATGATATGTCTCCTCAACTAAATTGTCTGTGGACCATAAGTTTCTGAAGTTGGCTCAGCCTACACTGATGTGGAAGTGATTATTTGGGGACATTCCACTGTGCTCTGGGGGTTGGAGAGTGGTGGGAGCATGAATCTGTGAATCAAGTTTATATGTCCTGGTATGCAATATTTTGTTTCCTTGCTTAGAAAGATAACTGTGTTCTTCCGATCTTATAAGTGCATCTAGTTGGGCTAAAATTATTATACGTGTCTGTAATATCAAAGGAATATTCTTAATCTTAAAAGAAATCAGATAATAATAATAAAAATCTGAGACCTAAGTTCAGAGAAACCAAACCTAGTGCGGGTTCATGGCTCACTCAAGGCCACCCAGCTCTTTAGCACCAAAGCTGGGTCTTAAAATGAGAGGATTGGGTTGCAGCCTCCCCAGGGATTTTCTTCTTTGTTACATGAATACTGAAGTCCTTTCTAGCTTTCAAGTACCACAGCTCCCACTCTAAAGGTCTCTTTCTTCTTATTTCTTCAAAATTTTATTTTGAAGGGAAACTTTTGAAAGAAATTTTACTTAGACTGTATTTACTACAAAATAATACTTTATTTTTTATAACTTAGGAAATAGATGGAAAGGCTGGTTATTAATTTTGGAGGACGGAAATTGCAACAAACCAGTGTCTTCTGTATTTAGAATATCATAGCTAATCAGATAATTCAGCATAAACAAGGACATTACTTTACTCGTGCTACCCAATATCTAGGTGATGCTAAACTAAAGAAAACTCTAAATAATTTAGCTTAGAAACACAATGGCTAGAAATATCCATTCTGGTTCTGCAAACAAAGACTTTGTTTCTTTTGAAAATCATTTAAACTCTTAGGAACTCAGTTTCTTCATTTGTAAAATGAGAATCTCAAATTACTTGGCTTTAACGTTCCTTCCAGATCTGTGATTTTGGACTTTTGGGATTTGTATCAAATTAGAACACTATAATCTAATGATAATTATTAATGATATTTTCTTTCCGCATTATTCTAGGACAACAGATTTTTTATTTTAAAATTTATTTTAGAACTTAATTATTGACACCGTTATATTTAAAGATGACAACAGAATATTTTTAAAAAGTGACTCTAGGATACATCTGAATGTACTTGTTTCACATGTGTTGTCAAAAGCTTCCACTCTTCTGTTTCCATATGAATCTGTGGGGCAGAGAAGTTCCTCCTGAGCTGTAAGGGATTCCCTTTTTAAATTGGGAACAATGCTAACTCTTCAGCACAAGCTTCCATGTTATATAAGATTTAAAAATAAAGTGAAACAGTGATTTGCATACATTATTTTGGGCAGAAAGAAGCTAATCAAATTTCATAAACTAAGAATTTGAGTTCAGGCAGAAGTCTTTACTTACATCTAGTGGTTTAGAAATAGGAGGCTAATAGAAACAAATGATGAAATAACTCTAGATGACTACAAGAACAGGAGAGGACGACTCAGAAAGATCCAAGGACACAAGTGCATGCATACACATACACACACAGCTTAAAAAATAACAAAAAGGGGAAAACTTACTCTAGCATTTGCCCAAGGCATACATATAAATGTAAGTTTCTGAAGAGAGGGAAATCCATGCAACATATGACCTCTCAGAAGGAAAGAGACAAGGCTGATATCAGTGAGTAAGCACCAGCCAGTATGCCGTAACTGGCTCCTGGCTGGCATCTGCTGTGAGTGTTAGTGCCCATGCTTCACTGGTCTTTATTTTTCATATCACCAAATGATCTATGGAAAGGATTCCCTAGGCTCAAATGGCAAACTATATTCATTCCATAAAATTGTCTTTATTGTTCCTCTCCTACAATCACCAGGGACAGGCTAGAATAAACAGGACTCTTGTCCAGATGAGTAAGATTCTCAAATATAGTGAAGAGCAACAATTGAGAATTGCCATGTATTTAATGAAAACTAGAACAAGAAGAGCTGCCAAAATCAACAAATGGAAAAACAAACACTGAGGAAATGGAGATAAAAGAAGAATAAAGAAAGCTTTATAATAGAACCAATTAATATTCTCAGATTTGAATAGATTTTGCATCAATAAAAGACAAATTTTCCCCCTAAAGGGGAAAAAATCCAGTTAAGCGTTCTTGCAAGTAAAAACAGTCATAACCAATAGAAAACATTTCAGTTGAGAGGCTAAATAGCTGAAAGGACAGAGCTGAAAACCAACTCAGTACACTGTAAGATGAAGCCAATAGTTCACAGAGAAAGCAATGCAAAATAACAAAGGGTTAATAAGGAAGTGTATTAGTTTCCTATTGCTGCTGTAACAAATGACCACAAATATAGTGGCTTAAAACAACCCAAATTTATTATCTTATAGTTCTGGATGTCAGAGCCCTAAAATCAAGGTGTCGACAGTCTGTGTTTCTTCTGGGAGCTCTAGAAGAGAATCTTTTCTAGCTTCTAGAGGACATCTGCATTCCTTTGCTTGTGGTCCCTTCCTCTGTCTTGAAAGCCAACAACATATCATCTTCAAATCTTTCTCTCCCTTCATGTCTTAGTGCTTCTGTTGTCACATATTCTCGGACTCTGATACTCCTGCCCGCCTCTTTTAAGAACTCTTGTGATTACATTAGGTTCACCCAAATAATCCAGGATAATCTTCCCATTTAAAGATCCTTAATTTAATCACACTGCAAAGTCTCTTTTTTCATGTAAAGAAGGGGTCATGTATTTATAGATTCTGTATGGTAATATGTGGACCTGTTTGGTGAGGCTATGGGGGTGGGACCTTATTATGTCTGCTACAGAGAAAATATGAGAAAAACATTAAAAGGAATAGAATATAGACCTTCAATACCCATATCCATGCAAAAACAATGCCCCAAGAAGGTAAGGAGAGGACAGATGGAGCAAATGATCAGTTAAGGGGAGAAAATTCTCCACACTGAAGAAAGCAGTAAGTCTTTATGTTGAAAGGACCATGCAATACTAAGCGCTTGCATGAAAAGAGACCTACAACTAGACACTAGTGAAGTGTCAGATCTCCAAGGATAAAGAAAAATGCCTAAAAGCTTTCACAGATAGCAGCTTAAACACAAATGAGTGATATCAGATTGTCATCAGGCTTTTATTAAACAATACTGAGACAAAATTATTTTAAACTTAGAATTCTATTCCCAAAATACCATTCGTGAGAATTACTCAAGGCCTTATTCTAGTGAAAACAAAGGGAAGTAAAAGAAGGAGGAAGGCAAGGGATGCAGGTAACACTGGAGAACAAAGGTACCAGTAAAACTAATAAAGTCTGAAAAATTGGTGCATATGTTAAAAAATAATCACAATCTGAACTATAAACCCCAGATGATTCTAATGTGAATGCTGGCAGAGCTGGTATGGGTAAGGTAGGAGAGAAGTGAAGTGAAGCCAACACTTTATTTGTCTTGATGGCGGTGAAAAATATCTTAATGTAGCTTATTTTTGCGTTTTTTGATTAAAATTTAAAAATTAAATTAAAAATAATTGGATTGACAATATTCTATGTTACTATGTTTTGAAAGAGATGTTCTCATATGCTGTTGGAAGGTATGTATTTTGTTAGTTTTTTTTCAGAGGACAATTTTGTAGTTTCTTTGATATTTTAAAATGAATATATACTTCACCCCAGCAATTTCATCTCTAATAATTGACCCTATAGAAGCATTTTTATATCTACAAGAAGGTTTTCAAGAAAGTATATATGGCATTATTCTTAATTGTAAAAAATGGAAAATAAGCTAAACCCATATGGACTAATTTGATTAATTATGGACAAGTATGTCCTTGTTAAAAAAGATCAAGTTTATGAATGTTTACAGACTGAGAAATATCTTCAAGTCATATTTTTGTGAAAAGAATAATAGAATTACAGTTATAATTATATTTATTTTAAATGATCCTGAAAAAAAATATATTTTCACATATGTATGCAATTATAGAGTTGTCTGGAAGAATACAAGCCAAAATGTTAACAATTATTATCTTTAGGGAGGAGAGTTGATTTGGGAGAGGATTTGCTTTCAATTTCAACTTCTGTTATTTTACAGTAAGAATATTTATGTATTATGCATATTACTCATGTGACATTTTAAAATTTCAAAAAGAAAATAGCAAAAATCCTTGAAATGCCACACCAAAGGACAATTACTGTGCATGCATCCAGACCACTTATTATAATATGAATATGCAAATATATTTAATTTTCCATAAATGAAAGCATACATACATAATGCATTTAACTCAGTTTTTAATTAAACTTTTTTATTTTGACATAACTGTAGATTCACTTGCAGTTGTGAGAAATACTACAGAGAGATTTAATGTACACTAAGTTGATTATCCTAATAGTAACATATTGTAAATCTGTACAATATCACAACCATGATACTGACATTGAAGTCAAGATAGAGAACATTTACATCTGCACAAGGATACTTCATACTGTCCTTTCATAGTCACACTCACTTACCTTCTACCTTCCACTTCCTACTTAACCTTTAGCAACCCGTAGGTTGGGTTTTTCACTCAGAATAATTCTCTAGAGATTTATTCAGATTGTTGCATGTATCGATAGTTCATTCCTTTTTATTGCTAAGTAGTATTCCACAATATGGATGTAACAAATTGCTTCATCAATCACTTTTTGAAGGATGCTAATATTGTACATTATGTTGACTGATTTTCAACTATTGAACCAGTCTTGCATGACTGAAATAAACTCTGTTTGAACTTGGTGTATAATCCTTTAACATACTGCTTAATTCTTTTCACTAATATTTTCTTAGTGATCATCTACATTGATGAGAGATATTGGTCTATAGTTTTTTTTTTTTTTTCTACTATCTTTATCTAGTTTTCGTTTTAGGGCAATACTAGCTTCATGAAATGAATTAGGGAGTATTTCCTCCTATTCTGGAAGAGTTTTTGTTTTTGTTTTCAGTTGGAGTTATTTCTTTAAATGACTGGTAGAATTTTATAGTGAAAACATATGAGCCTGGAGGTGGCTTTTTGGGGGAAGTTTTTAAATTATGAATTCACTTTTTAACAGTGTGTATATTCAAAGTATCTTATTTCATATTGGGTAAGGTGTGGTAGTCTGTGTTTTTTAGGAAGTGATCCATTTTGTTTAAGTCCAGCTTTATTTCCTTGATTATTTTCTTTTTTTTTCCTATTCATTCTGCTCTTATTTTTATTATTATTTTCTTCCATTTGCTTACTTTGTGTTCATTTTGCTCTTTTTCTACTTTCTTGCGATGGGAGCATAGATTATTGATTTTTGAGACATTTCTTTTCTAATCTATGAATTTAGTGCTATAAATTTACTTCTCAGTACTGCTTTAGCTATGTCTCACATATTTTGACATACTATATTTTCATTTTCATTCAGTTTTATGTCTGTTTTCAATTTACCTTGAGACTTCCTCTTAATTACGGTTTATTTAGAGATATGTTGTTTAGTTTTCAAGTGTTTGGTGATTCTCCTCTTACCTTTTTGTTATTAGTTTCTAGTTTGATTCCATTGTGATCAGAGAATACACCATGCATGATTTCAATTTTTCTGAATTTGTTTGGGTTTGTTTTATCACCCAGGATATAAATTTGTCTGGATATATGGACCATGGACTCTTGAAAAGAATATATATTTTGTGGTTGTTTATTTATAAGTGCTAATTATATCCTTTTGCTTGATGGTGGAATTGAGTTCTTCTCTATCCTTGCTGATTTTCAGTTTAACTGTTCTATCAATTGTAGAGAGGGGGGATGTTGAGGTTTCCAACTATAATTGTGGATTTTTCTATTCTTCCTTTCATTTCTGCCAGCTGTTAACTTCATAAATTTTGCAACTTTGTATCTGGTGCATTCACATTTAGGAGTGCTGAGTCTTCTTGGTGGACTGACCCTTTTATCATTATATAATGTCCCTTTCTAGCTCTGGTAATTTGTTTTTCTAAAGTCTACTTTATCTAATATTAATATAGGCATTCCTGATTTCCCTTGGTTGATGTTTGCATAATACATCTTTTTCCATCTTTTTCCTTTAAACTTGTCTATATCATTATATTTGAAGTGAGTTTCTTGTAGATAGCATTTCATACACTTTTCCAATCTCTGTCATTGGTAACTGTAGACCATTTACATTTAATGAAATTATTGACCTGTTAGTGCTTAGGTCTGCCATTTTTTTTCTGTTTGTTCTGTTTTTCATTTTTTGTTTTTTTATTAACTGCTTACATTAATTACAACATTTTCGATTCTGTTTTGATTCACCTATAATTTTTTTAACATCTTTATTGGAGTATAATTGCTTTACAATGTTGTGTTAGTTTCTGCTGTATAACAAAGTGAATCAGTTATATGTATACATGTATCCCCATATCCCCTCCCTCTTGCGCCTCCCTCCCAACCTCCCTACCCCACCCCTCTAGGTGGTCACAAAGCACTGAGCTGATCTTCCTGTGCTATTCACCTGCTTCCCACTAGCTATCTGTTTTAAATTTGGTAGTGTATATATGTCCATGCTACTCTTTCACTTTGTCCCAGCTTACCCTTCCCCCTCCTTGTGTCCTCAGGTCCATTCTCTACTTCTGCATCTTTATTCCTGTCCTGCCCCTGGGTTCATCAGAACCATTTTTCTTTTGTTTATAGATTCCATATATATGTGTTAGCATACGGTATTTGCTTTTCTCTTTCTGACTTACTTTACTTTGTATGACAGACTCTAAGTCCATCCACCTCACTACAAATAAATCAATTTCATTTCTTTTTATGGCCGAGTAATATTCCATTGTATATATGTGCCACATCTTCTTTATCCACTCATCTGTCGATAGACACTTGGGTTGCTTCCATGTCCTGGCTATTGTAAATAGTGCTGCAATGAACATTGTGGTACATGACTCTTTTTGAATTATGGTTTTTTCAGGGTATATGCCCAGTAGTGGGATTGCTGGGTCTTATGGTAGTTCTATTTGTAGTTTTTTAAGGAACCTCCATACTGTTCTCCATAGGGGCTGTACCAATTCACATTCCCACCAGTAGTGCAAGAGTGTTCCCTTTTCTCCACACCCTCTCCAGCATTTATTGTTTCTAGATTTTTTGATGATGGCCATTCTGACCATTGTGAGTTGATAACCTCATTGTAGTTTTGATTTGCATTTCTCTAATAATTAGTGATGTTGAGCATCCTTTCATGTGTTTGTTGGCAATCTGTATATCTTCTTTGGAGAAATGTCTGTTTAGGTCTTCTGCCCATTTTTGGATTGGGTTGTTTGTTTTTTGATATTGAGCTGCATGAGCTGCTTGTAAATTTAGGAGATTAATCCTTCGTCAGTTGCTTCATTAGCAAATATTTTCTCCCGTTATGAGGGTTGTCTTTTGGTCTTGCTTGTGTTCTCCTTTGCTGTGCAAAAGCTTTGAAGTTTCATTAGGTCCCATTTGTTTATTTTTGTTTTTATTTCCATTTCTCTAGGAGGTGGGTCAGAAAGGATCTTGCTGTGATTTATGTCATAGAGTGTTCTGCCTAAGTCTTCCTCTAAGAATTTTATAGTGTCTGACCTTATACTTAGGTCTTTAATCCATTTTGAGTTTATTTTTGTGTATGGAGTTAGACAGTGTTCTAATTTCATTCTTCTACATGTAGCTGTCCAGTTTTCCCAGCACCACTTATTGAAGAGACTGTCTTTTCTCCATTGTATATTCTTGCCTCCTTTGTTAAAGATAAGGTGACGATATGTGTGTGGGTTTATCTCTGGGCTTTCTATCCTGTTCCACTGATCTATATTTCTGTTTTTGTGCCAGTACCATATTGTTTTGATTACTATAGCTTTGTAGTATAGTCTGAAGCCAGGGAGCCTCATTCCTTCAGCTCCATTTTTCTTTCTCAAGATTGCTTTGGCTATTCAGAGTCTTTTGTGTTTCCATACAAATTGTGAAATTTTTTTGTTCAAGCTCTGTGGAAAATGCCATTGGTAGTTAGGGATGGCATTGAATCTGTAGATTGTTTTGGGTAGTATAGTCATTTTCACAATATTGATTCTTTCAATCCAAGAACATGGTATATCTCTCCAACTTTTTGTATTGTCTTTAATTTCTTTCATCAGTGTCATATACTGTTCTGCAAACAGGTCTTTTGTCTCCTTAGGAAGATTTATATCCAGGTATTTTATTCTTTTTGTTGCAATGGTGAATGGGATTGTTTCCTTAATTTCTCTTCCTGATCTTTTGTTGTTTTTGTATAGGAATGCCAGAGATTTCTGTGCATTAATTTTGTATCCTGCAACTCTACCAAATTCATTAATTAGCTCTAGTAGTTTTCTGGTGGCATCTTTAGGATTCTCTATGTAAAGCATCATGTCATCTGCAAACAGTGACAGCTTTAGTTTTCTTTTCCAACTTGTATTCCTTTTATTTCTTTTTCTTCTCTGATTGCCATGGCTAGGACTTCCAAAACTATGTTGAATTACAGTGGCAAGAGTGGACATCCTTGTCTTGTTCCTGATCTTAGAGGAAATGCTTTCAGTTTTTCACCATTGAGAATGATGTCTGCTGTAGGTTTGTCATATATGGCCTCTATTATGTTGTGGTAGGTTCCCTCTGTGCCCATGTTCTAGAGAGTTTTTATCATAAATGGGTGTAGAATATTGTCAAAAGCTTTTTCTGCATTTTTGCCATAATCATATTGTTTTTATCCTTCAGTTTGTTAATATGGTGACATTGATTTATTTGCGTATATTGAAGAATCCTTGCATTCCTGGGATAAACTCCACTTGATCATGGTGTGTGGTCCTTTTAATGTGCTGTTGGATTCTGTTTGCTAGTGTTTTGTTGAGGAGTTTTACATCTATGTTCATCAGTGATATTGGCCTATAGTTTTCTTTTTTTGTGACATCTTTGTCTGGTTTTGCTATCAGGGTGATGGTAGCCTCGTAGAATGAGTTTGGGAGTGTTCCTCCCTCTACTATATTTTGGAAGAGTTTGAGAAGGATAGGTGTTAGCTCTTCTATAAATGTTTGTTAGAATTTACCTATGAAGCCATCTGGTCCTGGGCTTTTGTTTGTTGGAAGATTTTTAATCACAGTTTCAATTTCAGTGCTTGTGATTGGTCTGTTCATATTTTCTATTTCTTCCTGGTTCAGTCTCGGAAGATTGTTCTTTTCTAAGAATTTGTCCATTTCTTCCAGGTTGTCCATTTTATTGGCATAGAGTTGCTTGTAGTAATCTCTCATGATCCTTTGTATTTTGCAGTGTCAGTTGTTACTTCTCCTTTTTCATTTCTAATTCTGTTGATTTGCGTCTTCTCACTTTTTTTCTTGATGAGTCTGGCTAATGGTTTATCAATTTTGTTTATCTTCTCAAAGAACCAACTTCTAGTTTTATTGATCTTTGTTACTGTTTCCTTCTTTTTTTTTCATTTATATCTGATCTGATCTTTTTGATTTCTTTTTTTCTGCTAACTTTGGGGTTTTTTTGTTCTTCTTTCTCTAACTGCTTTAGGTGTAAGGTTAGGTTGTTTATTTGTGATGTTTCTTGTTTTATGAGGCAGGATTGTATTGCTGTAAACTTGCCTCTTAGAACTGCCTTCGCTGCGTCATATAGGTCATAGTGTTTTCATTGTCATTTGTTTCTACGTATTCTATAATGTGTTTTTAATGTGTTTGTATGATTTTGAATGTGTTTTTTTAGTGATTGCTCTAAGTATTACACCGTATATATATATTTACCCCACAGACTACTGGTATTGTTGTTTTACCAGTTTGAATGAAGTGTAGCATAGCCTTACCTCCATTTAAGTCCCCTTACTCTCCCCATTTATAACATAATTGTCTTAAATATTGCCTCTGCAGTATTAGAAATACTTCAGACAGTGTTATAATTTTTGTTTCTGCCATCGAATTTAAAAAATTCAAGAGGAGAAGAGTTTATTATATTTATCCACATTTTTTGCTTACTGTATTCTTCCTTCTTTTCAGTTTCTTTTTTTAAAAAAATAATTTCTTTTCTTTTTAGAGAACTTCCTTCAAGCCATTCTTTTAGGGTAGGTCTGATGGTAACAAATTCTCTTTTCCTTCATCTGGAAAATGTGCTGATTTCTCCTTCATTTCTGAAAGATGTTTTCACTGGGTATGAGATTCTGGGTTGCCAGTTATTTTATACAAGTAAAAAATATTACATCATTTCCTTCTGGTCTTCATGGTTTCTGTTGAGAAATCTGATGTCATTTTAAATGTTTTTCTCCCTATAGGTAAGGGATCATTTTTCTTTCATTGTTTTCAAGGTTTTTTTTTTTGTATTTAGTTTTCAGATGTTTAATTATGATATGTCTTGGTGCGGATTTTCTTTGGTTTTTAATGTTTGGGATTCAATCAGCTTCTTAAATCTATAGGTTTATGTTTTTGGCTCAGTTTGGGAAATTTCAGTTATTATTTCTTCAGGTACTTTTCAGCCTTACTTTCTTTCCCCTCTTCTTCTAGAACTTTGTCATATAATTATAACATCTTTGTCATCTCAGGGTTGTCATCTATTGATTTTCTTTTTTATTCAGTTTAAGAAATTTTTGGTTCTTCGTATGATGAGTAATTTTTAGTTGAAACCTGGTCCTTTTCATGTTATGTTGTGTTATATACAGTATGCTGTATCTTACTTAAACCTGTTTTAAATGACCTTTTTTGTTATTGCTCTAGCGTGGAAGGGTGGTTCCACATCATTACAGGCTAGGTGGATATAGAAGCTCAAGTTCCCCACTTGGCCTCTGTTGATAACCAACATTGGTGGTGCTCTTTCTTACTGCCAGGCAGGGGTGGGAGTTATGGTTCCCTGTGGTCTCCACTGACTCCTAGGTGGGGGTGGCCTTGTTAGTGCTGAATGAGTGACAAAGTTCTGAGTCTCTACTAGGCCTCCTCTGACACCCAGGGAGAGGGTGAGGGATGCCTCATTACTTCTGAATGGAGATGGAGGTAGGTTCACCACATGGTACCCACTGTCGTCACATTGGGTGGACCCATTATCAGCTAGCAAGGATGAAAGGCCCAGTTCCTTACTTGGCCTTTTCTGATTCTTGGTCAGGTGTCAGAGTGCTTCATTATAGCCTCATTAGGCTAGAAGTCTAGACTTCCCATTCAACCTTTGCTGACATGAGTAGGGGTGGAACCATAGGTTTTCTTTGGTGTTTGGCTAGAAGAGAACAGTATTGTCTAAAAGCTTTGCTTTGGATTTGCTGCTCCTTTCCTGGTTCTTTGACTAGAGAAAATAGGTGTTTGTTGGAGCTATTTTTGTCTTTAGCCATTGACATTGTTGGATTGCTGCCTTCTTCTGCTCCAAATCTGAGATGAGGCAAAAAGAAAATTTCAGGAGCTCACTAATGTGCCATTTCTTGGGTCTTGATGTCCCAGGTTGTCTGACTTCTTCTTTCCATCTCTCAGAATCTTCTTAGATTTGTTTTATTTATAATGCGCAGGGGTTTTAGTTGTACTTAGGAGATGGAATAGGGAAGGTATGTCTACTCCATCATCCCAGAAACAAAAATCCTAATGATAAATCCTGATAAAGCAACATCCATTTTGCAACCTACTTGATTTACTCAGTAATGTTTCATGAAGACCTTTCTATTCTGATGAATACTGATTGATATTATCCTTTCAGTAGACAGATATTATTCCATTGTCTGATTATTACCATAGTTTCCTTTTAACTAATCAATTACTAGTATACATTTAGTGACATAATAAATGATGTTGTGGTAGACATAATATAGAGACCACATTCTTTTATGTATACTTCTGAAATCCGAAAAACTATAAAAACAATATATTTTATAATGTTTGGTGTTAATTCACTTTGTGGCAAAAATTTGACTGGAATTCACATGAGGCTGTTTATAGTCTTAATTTATCCAATGTGGTTCAACACTTCATGCTTTCTATAGAAGTATTAAGATGTTAGATTATGGTTTGCTGCCCAGACTTTGCTGGGGTTGTTATGAAACATGTGGTCTATGTAAATATCTTATTACTTTCTAAGATCCAAATGTTCTAAATGCTAACAAACCTTTAAAAATATTCTTAGGAGATTTGAAACATCCCAGGAAAGTTATTGCCAACTTTTGGGTCATACCATCAAATTGCACTCCTAAAATATTACATTGTATGTTCTTCTACAAGCTCTTGACAACACTGGATATTTTCATAAAATAGTTTAAATTTACATTTATTCTTTGTGGGATTATAAATAGAATCTATAAATGTACATTTCAGAAAAACCTAGAAAATACAGAGAAACACTAAAGAAAACTAAAAATATTTACAATGTCTCTTTTCAGAGGTAATGAGTTTTAATTTTTTTCAGCTATTTTCATCATATCTACTTTGAAATACAAAATTGGAATCATACCATATGCAATTTTTTTTTTTTTTTTCCGTATGCGGGCCTCTTACTGTTGGGGCCTCTACTGTTGCGGAGCACAGGCCCCGGACGTGCAGGCCCAGCGGCCATGGCTCACGGGCCCAGCTGCTCTGCGGCACGTGGGATCCTCCCGGACCGGGGCATGAACCTGTGTCCCCTGCATCGGCAGGAGGATTCTCAACCACTGCGCCACCAGGGAAGCCCGCAGTGTATTTTTATTTCATTTTTTCATTAGTGTTGAACTGTAAACAATTGCCTCTTTCTCTAAATATACTTATATAGTATAATTTAAGTGATTGTATAGATTTTATTGAATAGATATACCATAATTGATATAACTAATTTCTTTCTTTTGGGCAAGTGGATTTTTCCCATTGTAATTACACTGTAATAAATATGGTTATACACATTCCAAAATGTAAGAGTTAAAAAGAAGGAGGCTTGGCCAAAGCCTGATTTATATCTCTTAAAACTGAAATTCCATATTTTCCAAAGGTGTTCCAGTTAACTCTGATTATGGTACTTTTATTTTCATAAGAATGTGACTCTGAATACAAATTGAGAGAAATTAGTTTTAGCTCTGTTCTCCCTCATTTCTTTCTTTCTTTCCCCTATATCTTTGTCCTTCCTTCTGGAAATGTTTAAATACAAATAATTAATTTCTGTCAAACAAAGAAAAGAAGAAGAGATAGACTTTTGATTGTCATGATAACTCATCTTGAAACCCGGAAAAGGCACATGAATTTCTTGTCTTCACTTTCTTCAACTATAAAGTGAGAAAGTTGAGTTAGTAGTTATCTAAGGTTATTCCCAGCTGCTAAATTCTTATGTTTTCCTTTCTTCAGGCCATCATAATGTTATTGAAGTGATGTATTCATCATTTTTCCAGTTTTTTCTGTTCTTTTGCATGATTTTTTTGGGCAACCATTGTTTATCTTTGTTTTTTTTTTTTATTTTCAAATTTTCTGGTAGGATTGTTTTGTGTGTGAAGAATATGGGGGTGCATTTTTCAGTCACCATATGAAGATTTTTCTATATTTTACCTTATCTCTGCTGGGTGGGTGGGAGAGTCAATCACCACCCTGAATGTCTCAATACACTGTGTATAGACTACTTTTCAGGATACAGAATATGTACCAGATATCTGGGTCTTAGTTTCCTTATCTGTAAAACAGAAAATTATCTACCTCACAGCTTTCCCTTGAGAAGTAAGTGAGGTAATAAATGGGAATGTCCTCTGTGAAATGAACAGAAATCAGCCCTGGAGCACCATCTAAGAGACTAGAAGGATCTCTCACCACTAGATGGCAGAGTGGAGCATCACGTTTGTCCATGCTAAATTGAAGCCAGTTGACTTTAGTTATTCTAACCTCTTAGGCCAAACATCTATTTTTTCCGCATTTTCATTAATCTACCCTTCTTATTCTACCTGCTTAGCTCCCAAGACCTTCAAACTGGTATTTTGAAGTTCTTCTCCTTTCAAGCTGTCAAGAGAAGTATTTTTTGCCTCACGTTTGCAGTTGTCTATCCCCACTCCCTAGCTACTTGTTGGGTCACTAGCCTTGATTACTCAGAAGACAAGCCAAACATCTTGAGCCGGAGAGTGCGGTTATTATCCTGTCAAGTTAAGAGCCAATAACATAAAACTTTCTTACATATGTCCATATGGCTCTTGTCATTTTTTGGAGGTCTGACATCAAGGACACCCCTGAGGGATTGAGTGTCAAGGTAAAGAACACTGTACCCGGCACCTGGGAAGTCAGTTCACATTCAACTTGATCTCACTGGCGTGTGGGTGATTTAGTACGTTATAATGGGAAACAAAACCCTCTGTAGTTCATGTCTGATTAGGACAGTTACAGACACAGTTTTTCACTGTTTGCTTTTTAGATAAATTTAACATTGGAAATCAACACATAAATAAAGAAATACAGTTGTTTTCTTATTTGCTATGGTTAGAAGATATGCAGTGGTAACTCCAAGTCTTGGAACGGGGCTGCACATTGACAAGAGTACTCCAAATCAAGGGTTTTCCTTCCAAATAGGCAGAGTAGATGGTACTTCAAAGATATTATCTATAAAACAAGTGTTAATAATTTCCTTTCTAAAAATATCTTCCTCCTAGTCCATCTGGGATGCTCAAATTTTCCCTGTTTGGGTTTAAGGCATTGTTACTCTTGTGTGCCCCATAAAAGTGCATGTTCCATTGGATTATAATTTCATATGAATTTATTTCTAGATTTACTATGTTAGCATGAGGAGCTGGATCCCATGGATCCAGAAAGCTAAATAAACTAAGCTAAGTAATATCTAAGGTCAAGTTAAGGTTCCTTAAACAGAGTTAAAGACTGTGTTTTGATGGAGTCAGAGTACAGGATATCTTAGAGGAAGAATAGAGATCAGAGCAGCAGGTGGTATCCAAAAGTATTGAATGTCTGCATGGAGGAAGAGTTGTGTAGGCTTAAGGGTTATCAGTAGGTTAAATGAATAATGTATGTGAATTCTTTAGCCCAGAGCTTGACACAAGGTAATCCTCAACAGTAAATAAAAGAGGTACTCTTATTTTTTGAAAAGAACAATAAAATCAAGAGAAACTGAAAAAAAAAGTTACTATTACTACAATGTGTCTTGCAGATTGATGCTAGGGTGACAACAGAGAACAATACAGGCTTGGTTCTTGCGCTCAGGGAGCTACAGTTGGGTAGATGGGCAACTAACTAAAAATTGTAACTGAGGGTAAGGTAAATACTATGCTGGAGGAAAATCAGAGCAGGGTGTTTGAGGAGCATTCAGGGTTTTCTAGAGAAGGTGATTTTCTACTCTGTGACCTGAATGAGGAATGGGTGGTGTGGGGAAGCGAGAAGAGAGGAGGTTCAAACACAGGAAACACATACATGAAAACCCAGAACTGAGAATGGGCAAGACATGTGTTAAGCGCTGAAAGGAATTTAGTTATTGGAGGGTAGAGTACCAGTGGGTCACTGTTTTGAAATAAGGCTGAAGAGGTTGGCAGCAGAAGGGAGAGTGGAAAGTGGTGGGCATAAAAGACATAGCTATAGTTGTTTGAAGCTGGAACTAGCTCCTCCAAAGTGAGAAAAACCTTAGTCACCAGCGCAAATTGGCTAATTCCTTTTGGAACATCAATGCTGCAACCAACTTTTGTTGAATTTAGGAGAAAACTGAACATTCTTATGACCACTCTCATGCTCTGAATCAAATGCTGCAATTGGAATATTGTTACTTCTCTCCTTACACTCTTCCTATTCTCTTTCCCTCAGAAGCGTCAGAGTGGTGCAAAGGTCACTTCCCTTGCATTTCTCAATGTCTACCGCTGTGTGGCACTATAGAGAACAAGCAAAGGTCACAGGGGGTAGAAGAGGACACAGCTGAATAAACAGGGAGTTCAGAATTGTTACAAATTAAAAAAATAAGTATACAGGACAAGTAAATAATACAATTCATGTCACGTCCACTCCTACCCTCTGCTGAGATAACCAGTGTTAACAGATTGGTGTGTATCCTTTCCTACCTTTTGCCAAGACCAAATACAAGTAAAGCTATACATACATATAGATAGGAGGTGGGTCAAAAAAGATCTTGCTGTGATTTATGTATGAGTGTTCTGCCGATGTTTTCCTCTAAGAGTTTTATAGTGTCTGGTCTTCCATTTAGGTCTTTAATCCATTTTGAGTTTATTTTTGTGTATGGTGTTAGTGAGTGTTCTAATTTCATTCTTTTACATGCAGCTGTCCAGTTTTCCCAGCACCACTTATTGAAGAGACTGTCTTTTCTCCATTGTATATCCTTGCCTCCTTTGTCATAGATTAGTTGACCATGAGTGTGTGGGTTTACCTCTGGGCTTTCTATCCTGTGCCACTGATCTATATTTCTGTTTTTGTGCCAGTACTATATTGTCTTGATTACTGTAGCTTTGTAATATAGTCTGAAGTCAGGGAGTCTGATTCCTCCAGCTCTGTTTTTTTCTGTCAAGATTGCTTTGGCTATTTGGGGTCTTTTGTGTCTCCATAGAAAGTTTAAAATTTTTTGTTCTAGTTCTCTAAAAAATGCCCTTGGTAATTTGATAGGGATTGCATTGAATCTGTAGATTGCTTTGGGTAGTATAGTCATTTTTACAGTATTGATTCTTCCAATCCAAGAACATAGCATTTCTCTCCATCAGTTGGTATCATCTTTAATTTCCTTCATCAGTGTCTTACAGTTTTCTGCAAATAGGTCTTTTGTCTCCGTAGGTAGGTTTATTCCTAGGTATTTTATTCTTTTTGTTGCAATAGTGAATGGGATTGTTCCCTTAATTTCTCTTTCTGATTTCTTGTTGTTAGTATATAGGAGTGCCAGAGATTTCTGTGCATTAATGTTGTATCCTGCACTTTACCAAACTCATTGATGAACTCTAGTAGTTTTCTGGCAGCATCTTTAGTATTCTCTATATATAGTATCATGTCATCTGCAAACAGTGACAGTTTTACTTCTTCTTTTCCAAATTGTCGTCTTTTATTTGTTTTTCTACTCTGATTGCTGTGGCTAGGACTCCCAAAACTATGTTGAATTACAGTGGTGAGAGTGGACACCCTTTTCTTGTTCCTGATCTTAGAGGAAATGCTTTCAGTTTTTCACCATTGAGAATGATGTTTGCTGTGAGTTTGTCATATATGGCCTTTATTAGGTTGAGGTAGGTTGCCTCTGTGCCCATTTTCTGGAGAGATTTTATCATAAATGGGTGTAGAATTTTGTCAAAAGCTTTTTCTGCATTTTTGAGATGATCATATTGTTTTTATTTTTCAGTTTGTTATTATGGTGTATCACATTGATGGATTTGTGTATATTGAAGAATCCTTGCATTCCTGGGATAAACCCCACTTGATCATGGTGTATGATCCTTTTAATGTGCTGTTGCATTTTGTATGATAGTATTTTGTGGAGGAGTTTTGCATCTATTTTCATTAGTGATCTTGGCCTGTAGTTTTCTTTCTTTCTGACATCTTGGTCTGGTTTTGGTATCAGAGTGATGGTGGACTCACAGAATGAGTTTGGAAGTGTTCCTCCCTCTACTATATTTTGGAAGAGTTTGAGAAGGATAGGTGTTAGCTCTCCTGTAAATGTTTGATAGAATTCACTTATGAAGCCATCTGTTCCTGGGCTTTTGTTTGTTGGAAGATTTTTTATCACAATTGCAATTTCAGTGCTTGTGATTGGTCTGTATATATTTTCTGTTTCTTTCTGGTTCAGTCTCGGAAGATTGTCCTTTTCTAAGAATTTGTCCATTTCTTCCAGGTTGTCCATTTTATCGGCATAGGGTTACTTGTAGTAATCTCTCATGATCCTTTGTATTTCTGCAGTGTCAGTTGTTACTTCGTTTTCATTTCTAATTCTGTTGATTTGAGTCCTCTCCCTATTTTTCTTGATGAGTCTGGCTAATGGTTTATCAATTTTGTTTATCTTCTCAAAGAACCAGCTTTTAGTTTTATTGATCTTTGCTATTGTCTCCTTCATTTCTTTTTCATTTATTTCTGATCTGATCTTTATGATTTCTTTCCTTCTGCTGACTTTGGGATTTTTTTGTTCTCCTTTCTCTAATTGCTTTAGGTGTAAGGTTAGGTTGTTTATTTGAGATGTTTCTTGTTTCTTGATGTAAGAATGTATTGCTATAAACTTCTCTCAGAACTGCTTTTGCTGCATCCCATAGGCTTTGAGTTGTCGTGTTTTCATTGTCATTTGTTTCTAGGTATTTTTTGATTTCCTCTTTGATTTCTTCAGTGATCTCTTGGTTATTTAGTAGTGTATTGTTCAGCCTTCATGTGTTTGTATTTTTTACAGTTTTTTTCCTGTAATTGATATCTAGTCTCATAGTGTTGTGGTCAGAAAAGATACTTGATATGATTTCAGTTTTGTAAAATTTAACACGGCTTGATTTGTGACTCAAGATATGATCTATTCTAGAAATGTTCCCAGAGCACTTGAGAAGAAAGTGTATTTATTGTTTTTGGATGGAATGTCCTATAAGTATCAATTAAGTGCGTCTAGTTTATTGTATCATTTAAAACTTGTGTTTCCTTATGTATTTTCATTTTGGATGATCTATTGGTGAAAGTTGGGTGTTAAAGTCCCCTACTATTATTGTGTTACTGTGGATTTCCCCTTCTATGGCTGTTAGTATTTGCCTTATGTATTGAAGTGCTCCTATTTTGGGTGCATATATATTTACAATTGTTATATCTTCTTCTTGGATTGATTCCTTGATCATTATGTAGTGTCCCTCTTTGTCTCTTGTGTTAGTGTTTATTTTAATGTCTGATATGAGAATTGCTAGTCCAGCTTTCTTTAGATTTCCATTTGCATGGAAAATCTTTTTCCATCCCCTTACTTTCAGTCTGTATGTGTCCTTAGGTCTGAACTGGGTCTCTTGTACACAGCATGTATATGGATCTTGTTTTTGTATCCACTCAGCCAGTCTGTGTCTTTTGGTTGGAGCATTTAATCCATTTACATTTAAGGTAGTTATGAATATGTATGTTCCTATTACCAGTTCTTAATTGTTTTGGGTTTGTTTTTGTAAGTGTTTCCTTCTCTTTTGTTTCCTGCCTAGAGAAGTTCCTTTAGCATTTGTTGTAAAGCTGGTTTTGGGGTGCTGAATTATCTTAACTTTTGCTTGTCTGTAAAGGCTTTAATTTCTCCATTGAATCTGAATGAGATCCTTTCTGCATAGAGTAATCTTGGTTGTAGGCTTTTCCTTTCATCACTTTAAATATGTCCTGACACTCCCTTCTGGCTTGCAGCGTTTCTGCTTTAAGATCAGCTGTTAACCTTTTGGGGATTCCCTTGTATGTTATTTGTTGCTTTTCCCTTGCTGCTTTTAATATTTTTTCTTTGTGTTTAATTTTTGATAGTTTGATTAATGTGTCTTGCCGTGTTTCTGCTTGGATTTATGGGACTCTGTGCTTCCTGGACTTGTGTATTTCCTTTCCCATGTTAGGGACGTTTTCAACTATAATCTCTTGAAATATTCTTTCAGTCCCTTTCTTTTTCTCTTCTTCTTCTGGGACCCCTATAATGCAAATGTTGCTGTGTTTAATGTTGTCCCAGAGCTCTCTGATACTGTCCTCAGTTCTTTTCATTCTTTTTTCTTTTCTGCTCTGCAGTAGTTATTTCCACTATTTTATCTTCCGAGTTGCTTATCCATTCTTCTGCCTTAGTAATTCTGCTATTGATTCCTTCTAGAGAATTTTTAATTTCATTTATTGTGTTGCTCATCATTGTTTGTTTGCTCTTCAGTTCTTCTAGGTCCTTTTTAAACTCTTCTTGGATTTTCTCCATTGTATTTCTGAGATTTTGGATCATCTTTACTATTATTACTCTGAATTCTCTTTCAGGTAGACTGCCTATTTCCTCTTCATTTGTTAGCTCTGGTGGGTTTTTACCTTGCTCCTTCATCTGCTGCATATTTCTCTGTCTTCTCATTTTGTTTAATTTACTGTGTTTGGGGTCTCCTTTTTGCAACCTGCATGTTTGTAGTTCCTGTTGTTTTGGGCGTCTGCCCTCAGTGGGTGGTGTTGGTTCACTGGCTTGTGTAGGCTTCCTGGTGGAGGGGATTGGTGCCTGTGTTTTGGTGGGTGGGGCTGTATCTTGTCTTTCTGGTAGGCAAGGCCACCTCTGGTGGTGTGTTTTGGGGTGTCTGTGAACTTACTATGATTTTAGGCAGCCTCTCTTCTATTAGGTGGGGTTGTGTTCCTGTCTTACTAGGGGTTTAGCATGGGGCATCCAGCACTGAAGCTTGCTGGCCGTTGGGTGGAGTTGGGTCTTAGTGTTGAGACGGAGACCTCTGGGAGAGCTTTTGCCAACTGATATTATGTGGGCCGGGAGGTCTCTGGTTGTCCAGTGTCCTGAACTCGGCTCTCCCACCTCAGAGGCTCAGGCCTGACACCAGGCCAGAGCACCAAGACCCTGTCTTCCCCACAGCTCTTTCCTTATACTTCTAACAGGCTCATGAGTAAAAGAGCGTCACCGCACCTAAAATGCCATATTGAAATTCCCAGTGATGCTTTATTCTCCTCTCTCAGACTATACACCTCCTTGGTCTGTAGTCCTGCTGCCCTCTGGAAGGACAAGCTCAGCATGGTCACCTTCTTGCCCTCCTCCTCTGTGCTGCCAGGAGTGGCCCCCGCAGCATGGCCCGCCCTGGGATCCCCATACCACCCACAGTAGCTACATGCTCTCCCAGCACCTTATCCTGCTGCTCTTACATTATGATTTATTTCCTTCTACTAACTTTGTGTTTTGTTTGTTCTTTTTCTAGTTCCTTTAGGTGTAAGTCTAGATTGTATATTCGAGATTTTTCTTGTTTCTTGAGGTAGGATTGTATTGATACAAACTTCCCTCTCAGAACTGCTTTTGCTGCATCCCATAGGTTTTGGATTGTTGTGTTTTTGTTGTCATTTGTTTCTAGGTTTTTTTTTTTTTTTTTTTTTGCGGTACGCAGGCCTCTCACTGTTGTGGCCTCTCCCGTTGAGCACAGGCTCCGGACACGCAGGCCCAGCGGCCATGGCTCATGGGCCCAGCCGCTCCACGGTATGTGGGATCTTCCCAGACCGGGGCACGAACCGGCGTCCCCTGCATCGGCGTTTCTAGGTATTTTTAAATTTCCTCTTTGATTTCCTCAGTGATCTCTTGGTTATTTAGTATCGTATTGTTTAGCCTCCATGTGTTTGTGTTTTTTACGTTCTTTTTCCCTGTAATTTATTTCTAATCTCATAGTGTTGTGGTCAGAAAAGACGCTTGATATGATTTCAATTTTCTTAAATTTACTGAGGTTTGACTTGTGACCCAATATTTGATCTATCCTGGAGAATGTTCCATGCGCACTTGAGAAGAAAGTGTAATCTGCTGTTTTTGGATGGAATGTGCTATAAATATGAACTAAGTCTATCTGGTTTATTGTGTCATTTAAAGCTTTTGTTTCCTTATTCATTTTCTGTTTGGATGAGCTGTCCATTGGTGTAAGTGAGGTGTTAAAGTCCTCCACTATTATTGTGTTACTGTGAATTTCCTCTTTTATAGCTATTAGCATTTGCCTTATATATTGAGGTGCTCCTATGTTGGGTGCATATATATTTATAATTGTTATATCTTTTTCTTGGAGTGATCCCTTGATCATTATGTAGTGTCCTTCCTTGTCTCTTGTAACATTCTTTATTTTAAGGTGTATTTTATCTGAGTATTGCTACTCCAGCTTTCTTTTGACTTCCATTTGCATGGAATATCTTTTTCCATCCCCTCACTTTCAGTCTGTATGTGTCCCTAGGTCTGAAGTGGGTCTCTTGTAGACAGGATATAGTTGGGTCTTGTTTTTGTATCCATTTAGCAAACCTGTATCCTTTGGTTGGATTATTTAATCCATTCACATTTAAAGTAATTATCGATATATATATGTTCCTTTACCATTTTCTTAATTGTTTTGGGTTTGTTTTTGTAGGTCCTTTTCTCCTCTTGTGTTTCCCACTTAGAGAAGTTCCTTTAGCCTTTGTTGTAGAGCTGGTTTGGTGGTGCTGAATTCTCTTAGCTTTTGCTTGTCTGTAAAGGTTTTAATTTCTCTGTCAAATCTGAATGAGATCCTTGCCAGGTGGAGTAATCTTGGTTGTAGGTTCTTCCCTTTTGTCACTTTAAATATATCCTGCCACTCCCTTTTGGCTTGCAGAGTTTCTGCTGAGAAATCAGCTGTTGACCTTATGGGAGTTCCCTTGTATGTTATTTGTTGTTTTTCCCTTGTTGTTTTTAATAATTTTACTTTGTCTTTAATTTTCATCAATTTGATTACTATGTGTCTTGACGTGTTTCTCCTTGTGTTTATCCTGCCTGGGACTCTCCGCGCTTCCTGGACTTGGGTAGCTATTTCCTTTCTCATGTTAGGGAAATTTTTGACTATAATCTCTTCAAATATTTTCTTGAGTCCTTTCTCTCTCTCTTCTCCTTCTGGGACCCTTATAATGTGAATGTTGATGCGTTTAATGTTGTCCTAGAGGTCTCTTAAGCTGTCTTCATTTCTTTTCATTCTTTTTTCTTTATTCTCTTCCTTGGCCATGAAATCCACCATTCTGTCTTCCAGGTCACTTATATGTTCTTCTGCCTGTGTTATTCTGGTATTGATTCCTTCTAGTGTATTTTTTCATTTCAGTTATTGTATTGTTCACCTCTGTTTGTTTGTTCCTTAATCCTTGGTGTTTTTCTTTAATTCTTCTAGGTCTTTGTTAAACCTTTCTTGCATCTTCTCGATCTTTGTCTCCATTCTTTTTCTGAGGTCCTGGATCATCTTCATTCATTATTCTGAATTCTTTTTCTGGAAGGTTGCCTATCTCCACTTCATTTAATTGTTTTTCTGGGGTTTTATCCTGTTCCTTCATCTGGTACGTAGTCCTCTGCCTTTTCATTTTGTCTTTCTGTGAATGTGGTTTTCATTCCACAGTCTGCAGGATTGTAGTTCTTTTTGCTTCTCCTGTCTGCCCTCTGGTTGATGAGGCTATCTAAGAGGCTTGTGCAATTTTCCTGATGAGAGGGACTGGTGGTGAGTATAGCTGTGTGTTGCTTTGCTGGGCAGAACTCAGTAAAAGTTTAATCCTCTTGTCTGCTGATGGGTGGGGCTGAGTTCCCTGTTTTTTTCACCTGAGGCGACCCAGCACTAGTCCCTACAGGCTCTTTGCTGGGGCTAATGGCAGACTCCAGGAGGGCTTATGCCAAGGAGTGCTTCCCAGAACCTCTGCTGCCAGTGTCCCTGTCCCTGCGGTAAGCCACAGCTGCCCCCCGCCTCTGCAGGAGACCCTCCAACACTAGCAGGTACGTCTGGCTCAGTCTCCTATGGGTTACTTCTTCTCCCACCGGGTCCTGATGCATACACTGCTTTGTGTGTCCCCTCCAAGAGTGGAGTCTCTGTTTCCCCTAGTCCTGTTGAAATCCTGCAATCAAATCCCGCTAGCCTTCAAAGTCTGATTCTCTGGGAATTCCTTCTCCCATTGGTGGACCCCCAGGTTGGGAAGTCTGACGTGGGGCTCCGAACCTTCACTCCAGTGGGTGGACTTCTGTGGTATAATTGTTCTCCAGTTTGTGAGTCACCCACCCAGCAGTTATGGGATTTGATTTGATTGTGATTGTGCCCCTCCAACTGTCTCACCGTGGCTTCTCCTTTGTCTTTGGATGTGGGGTATCTTTTTTGGTGAGTTCCAGTGTCTTTCTGTCGATGATTGTTCAGCAGATAGTTTTGATTCTGGTGCTCTCGCAAGAGGGAGTGAGTGCATGTCTTTCTACTCCGCCATCTTGAACCAATCTCAAAGCTCTTGGTTTTCTCTGTCCAAAGTGAACAGCTGGACCCATTGTCAATGTCACTATGTCTCTGTTTCCCTGTTTTTAAAAGGGGCTACACTTTACACATTACTTTGAAACTTGCATTCTCATTTAATAATATATCATAGACAACTTTCCAGTTTTAGAAACATAAATAATTAATACAGTCTTTTTAATGTTGCATACTATTCTGTAATATAATGCACTATAATTTGACCAACCACTCTACTCTTGAGGGACCTTCAGATTGTTCTCAGGTCACACTCTAAACATGCTATAATAAATGTGCATATTTATAAATTCTTACAGCGGTGTTCTATGGGTTGTCATAGTGGGTGCCAAGAAGGTGGCTTAAATGAGTCAACACATTTATATAGGAACTCTGCATTTTTTCTTTTGAAGATGCCAAGTGCTTTCCATTTTTCTGAATGCTTGAAAGCAACCAATTCTCAAGTTTTGGGTGAAGGGAGTGGTGATTCTTAGCTTTAATCCTCTTCAGTCTTATCAAGGGAACATATAAACCATCAGCACCCAAACGTGTTGGTCTCAGGAAACTTACACTATCAAAAATGATTGATAACCCCAGAGAGCTTTTTTGTAATGGAAATAATATCTATCAATATTAACTGTACAAGAAATGAAAACTGAGAACTTTTTTAAAAATTATGATTTCCTTTAAGGATAACAATAATAAGTGCCTTACCTATTAACATAAATAATATATTTTATGAAAAGTATTTATTATTTCCAAAACAAAAAAATTACTGGAAAGAATGGTATTGGCTTTTTTTTTTTCCCATTTCTTTAATATCCAGATTTATAGAAGATAGCTGGATTCTGGTATCTGCTTCTGCATTCTGGTAAGTTGTTTTGGTTGAACAATATAAAGAAAATTTGGCCTCACACAAATACATTTGCAAAAGAGGAGTATTTTAATAGAATTTTCAGACAATTGTGGATATTCTTTGATACTATATCAAAACTTGACAAGAGGTAGTTTCGTAACTACGTAACATTTTATGTGCAGTTTGGAATCTAAAACCATATCAATAAATGTGTATTCTTGTTACATTGAAGTTCATTGTTCTATCTTGCTTCTTGAATGGATCTTTTACTCATATATTGATCATTTAAAAATATGGGTTCTGTGAGTTATGTAGGGCTTCCTTTTTTTTTTTTTTGCGGTACGTGGGCCTTTCACTGTTGTGGTTTCTCCCGTTGCGGAGCACAGGCTCCGGACGGGCAGGCTCAGCGGCCATGGCTCATGGGCCTAGCCACTCTGCAGCATGTGGGATCTTCCCAGACCGGGGCACGAACCCATGTCCCCTGCATCAGCAGGCGGACTCTCAACTACTGTGCCACCAGGGAAGCCCTATGTAGGGCTTTCAAATGCTGGTGGTATTAATTTCACCAGCAATCTAATCAGAAAAGTCTTTTAGTAGTAGGAAAATGTGAGGATCTTAGTGGTAAATTCTAGTTTTCTAAAATCCTAATTTCCACTTTAAACATCAAAGGTTATCATTGGAAACATATACTGTTAATTATTTTCCTTGAAGTGACAGACTTCATTCATTTTGAATAAAGTATTTGCCAAATACCCAATTATGAATAAGCATAGTTTATCTATCATTGGTTCCTTCAAGTAAATGGTGCCTCATGTAAAAGAGGCTAGTTTAAAAAAATAAAAAGAAAGGGCGCTGGTTAACTTATAACTCAGTCTCACAGGTGGTTTTCTTGAGTCAATCTTTACACTTCCTTTTTCAGCAGCAATTCTTTACACATACTTCTTGTTTATTTCTTTCCAAAGTATATTAAAAAGTGTATTTAATGGTCAGGAATTAAGAAAATTAGTATGTATTCCTGCATCATCAAAAACATTCTTAAGTGTAACTGGACTTTTCTTTTTCTTACAAGTGTGTGACAGTGAAGAAATTAACAATTACTTTTGCAGTTTGGTTCCAGTGCCTTGATTCATACTAAGGCCCCTAAAGTTTTATCCTCCATTGCTTTGGAACCATCAGTGAACATGCCAATATAGTAAAAACGATAAAAGATTTTGGTCTTATTTTGAAAATATTTTGACCTTATGAGCCCCCCAAAAGGTTTCAGGTAACTTTAAGGGTACAGCCAATGTTGAGGACTACTCTTTTGGATCAGTACTTCTTAAATATTAATGCACATGTAAATTACCTGGGGATCTTATTGAGGTACAGAGTCAAATTCAGTAGTCTTGAGGTGGGACCTGAAAATTGCATTTGTAAAAAGTTCCCAGGTAAAGATGATGCTTCCTGGAGTTGGCTACACGTTGAGTAACAAGTCTCTAGACCTGCATCATCCAATACAGTAGCCATTAGTTCCATGTGACTACTTTAATTTAAATTTAAAGTAATTAAAATGAAATAAAATTAAATGTTCAGTTAATCAGTAATGTTAGCCACATTTTGATCTCTCAAAGCCACCTGAGGCTAGTGTCTATCATACTAGACAGAGCAAATATAAAACATTTCCATAATCACAGAAAGCCATTGAACAATGATGTTCTAGATTGTTTGCATGGAGTTAATAATGACAGGCTCATGTAACTAAGTTTATTTAAACATTAATCAGAAACTACCCTTCAAAACATGTGGGAATAACTTATTATGAATAACTTCACCATTTTTCTGATAAATGCAAAAAAGGCAAATAATTTAGGATTTAAAATAATGTTTTAAACTCAATAGCTTCAAGTTGCCTGACCAATTTCTTATAAACTCCTTACTGCCATGTCTTTATGAGTTATGTAAACTGATACTGCCAAGGCTGGAGTATGATATTCTATTTTTTGTGGAAGAAAGGTTTCTGTTTAAAAGTTTAAAAGATTAAGAGTGACTGATATGGAGATAGAAAAATTTGTACTCACTGTAAATGATTTTCATAATCAAAACATAGTCTTCCATACAACTCACGAGGAACAATTTCGGTAAAATAACTCCACTGGGGAGAATAAAAGGTTATGCCTCAAAGGTTAGCAGGAGGGATAGTTGTTTTTCCTGGGCACACGCCAGTGCAGACAGCGTGCTGAGAGGCATTCCTTGGAGTTCTTAGGCAGTTCTTACTCCGATGAGAGCTGGCCAAACTCTGCATACCCCACCTGACTCAAGGAAACGTTCCAAGGTAGGCTTTCCAACAGCATTCCTAGTCTGCAAAGTTCGCAAGCTGAGACGAGCCTATTTGGAGTGAAGAGCAAGTAAAAGCTAACAAAAATAAGAGGAAAGTGGGGAGGCTGTTCTAGATTGTACTGTGGGCTCTTCTTTAGGTTGTTTTCAGTCACCTCTCTATCCATAAGCACAGTTTACTATATACTTGTAAAGAATAGGTTGTAAATATAGCACACCTGAAACAAGGCTTGTTCTTTGTGGCTACAAGAATATCTCAATAGCCATGCACAAAACCTTTTGTCAAGCATTCCAGCTTTAAAAGTGGATGTAGTGCTGGATCTTTGGGAGAAGTGAAAATTTCCTACCCTGATAATGGTCTCTGTTTATGTACCTAACGTGCTTCCATAAAATTCTTCAGTCAGAAGACAGAGAGAGTGTTCCATCAGTCTTGGCCACTGGTTTGCCACTGCCCAGAAGCACAAGATTAGCAGCTTTTATAATTTCATCCTCCAGGGTAGGTGGAGATGCTGTTCTTGTCAGTTGAATTCTCATTTGAGTCGATGTATCTTGGCTTTGAAACTTTCCAGATATTAGTAAAATACCCCCACGAGGAGCAGACTGATGAACTCCATTGGAATCTCCACCTAAGAAACGTGTTTTCCTGTTGCCAGTTAGCTGTCTATCTGTGGTTGTGTAACTGGACCACCATTGTGTCAGTCTCCCAGCTCCCATGTTCATGTTAGAGCCACATCTTAACTCTGCTCTGTCTCGGACCCTGGAGTTAGGTCCCTGTGGTCACCATTATGGTGAGAGGTCAGGCAAGGGGCGTTGTTTTTATTATTTGGTTGAAACAAAAATAGGGACATTTTAGGTAAAAAGTAGGATTTCCTTTTGCTCTTAGATATGGAGGTGGAGCATGAGGGGAGGCAGATTGTTGAATCTAGGGATGCAGAACTGTGGATGTGGAACTGAGGATAGTGTGTGAGGGCCAACTGTAAGTTACAAGCAGGTTTTGGACTGCTGGGAGGGTTTTTACCTCCAATCCCCTGCCTTGTTCCAGGGTCAACTGTATGAGGAACCTCAAAAAATAGAAGTGCCCTGAACCCCTCTAGGTCTCTGAGAATGCCTGCTTGCAATCTAAATCACATGGAGTTATTTTTAATTGACAAGTTAGAATATTAGTTTATGTGGTACAATTAGATAATTCAGCCACAGTTAATTACAGTATAATTCTTGCCAGAATTTCTTTTAGAGGCAGCCTAATTAATTAACACACTAACTTTGTTCTCTAGCTTTGGCCCTATTTACCTGAGCAGCTGTGCTAGTTTGCTAGGTTGTTAGCCAGGTTGTTATTCAGGCTCCTGCTGTTACTGTGTTAAAATTTCCTCTTGTCTCTCAGCTTTTGTAGAAGGCTAGAGACTCACACATTCACTTCAGATATCATTTATTCAAGTTCCTTCATTTTAAAAACAAAGAAATTGAGGCCCAGATAAGTTAAAACACTTGTTCAAAAAACACAGAGTCGTGGAACTTCCCTGGTTGTCCAGTGGTTAAGACTTCGCCTTCCAATTTAGGGGGTGTGGGCCTGATCCCTGGTCGGGGAGCTAGGATCCCACATGCCTCACGGCCAGAAAACCAAAACATAAAACAGAAGCAATATTGTGAAAAATTCAATAAAGACTTTAAAAAAGGTTCACATCAAAAAAATCTTTAAAAAAAAACAACCAAAAAACACAAAGGTAGTAAGTAGCAGAATCAGTACTAGAAAACCATCTCTCTTTTCCTTTATGTGGCAGTCCATTGGAAATGGCAGTTTCTCTGGCTCTCCTCCAATGTGTGTCCTTTCTCCTACAGGCACTTCATCTTTAGCTTCTGGTTTTGACCACCTTGGGTGAGCAGTGATGAGTAGAAAACATTCATTCTGCTGAATATTTAGGAAATTTTTCGAGATGATCCACACATCCATGTTTGTTCATTGCCAACAGTAGTACTTGCAAAAAGAATCCACGTTTTGTACATTGAGACTTTGGACTGCAGAGTCCTTCTTGGCCAGGTACTATGCAATATGTTTCTTTGTATAGATTCTGAAATTAGTTAAAATTAAACAGAGCATCAAATTTAATATCTCCATTGCTTGTATAATGAAATCATTCTAATATAAGCACTAGGACCAGATTATGTGACTTCAGATACATTCTACCATATCAGTTTTGGGACCTTGAATAAGTAACTTTACCTCTCTGTGTCTCAGTTTCCTCATTCATAAAATGGGGCTAATAATAGTTTTTATCTTACAGAGTTGCTGTAAAGGATAAATGAAATATTACATGCATAGCTTTTGGAATAGTGCCTAAAACTTAGCCATTATTGGTATTTTTATAGTTTAATCCAAGTTTTCTTACTAAAAGGCATACATGATGGGAATTTTTGAGTATGCATCTCAAAGATACATATTTCTTTATATTATATTTGTATCACTGTCCTATTACATATATATAAACTACAAGAATAGAAATTAAAATTGATGAGATAAAGCATTAAAACTTTTTGGTTGCCAAGAGACTGTTGCATATATATCCCCACTGGAAACTCTGGACACTACTGGTCTACTCTCATGCCCTGTATTTTGTGCTATTGCTGCCTTCATTTTTATTTCACAGTCTACCATCAACCACAAAATGAGCAAAGGACAAGCTTCTTTCCTCTCCTAAAGCAATTATTCCTGTGATAACACTGCTAACTTTAATCAAATTTAGTGGTTTAAAGTGCTGGTAAACTTAACAACATATATCTTCAGTAATTAAGGACTTTTCCCCATCTGGCACCAGTGGAATTATTCTGTGGTCATTAGTCATAGGCTGTAACAAATTACACTGTATGCTCAGTAGTTAGAATTTTTTTATTGCTTAAATCTGAAGGCTATCATAGCTTTTCAGTGTCTTTGTTTTTTAAAATATGTTTTGTTCATAGATGGAAGTGCATAAAAATGTTCTCTTTCTTTTCATATTTTTTAGTTTGTCAGTGGAGGATTTTGCATATGGTCCTAGTTACAATAGGGAACCAGAGACATTCCACAGAGGTCTTGGATGTTCCGTATGTCAGAGTCCCATATGGGCTGCAGATGATGTTTAAAATGAAGGTTGTCTTTGGATAGCTTTACACTAAGACATATCAAACACAATTTGTAAGATGATTAATGCTACAGGAATCATTTTTCTCAATTTTTATGTGGTTACAGAAGTTGTTGAGGCATCTCCAAGATGATAAGTAATTATGAAAATTCAAATCAATTTTTTATTTAAGGATTTAAGTTGGTTACTCATTTTCATTTTAGAGGAGGTAGAAGTGCTCATTCAGTTAATAATGACACAATAACCATGAGTATACTACTGGAATTGTTAGCAAGTTCATTTTATAACTTCTCTCAGATATAATTTTAAGAAGCAATTATTTTGGAGACTAACCTCTTGTCAATTGTTTTGTCTATGGTTTCTCTTGCTGTGCAAAGCTTTTGAGTTTAATTAGGTCCCATTTGTTTATTTTTGTTTTTATTTCCATTACTCTAGGAGATGGCTTGAAAAATATACTGCTGCGGTTTATGTCAAAGAGTGCTCTGCCTATGTTTTCCTCTAAGAATTTTATAGTATCTGGTCTTACAATTAGGTCTTTAATCCATTTTGAGTTTATTTTTGTGTATGGTGTTAGAGAGTGTTCTAATTTCATTCTTTACATGTAGCTGTCCAGTTTTCCCAGCACCATTTATTGAAGAGACTGTCTTTCCTCCATCGTATAGTCTTGGCTCCTTTGTCATAGAAGCACTTTGCTGTACACCTGAAACTAATACAACATTGTTAATCAACTATCGTCCAATATAAAATAAAAATTTAAAAAAGCAGTTATTACATATTATTACATACTGCACTAGAATTAACCTAGAGTTTACCTATATTATTTAATAAATAGTATTCTATCACATGTTACTTTAAAGAAAATTTTATCTTTAGTTAACAAAGATTCATTCTATTTTTGTAATTTTAAATATTTTGGGGTAATGCTGTGGGAATTCATAAAAAGTGTAGAAAACATAGTACACAACTTCATATAAGTAAAAATTATACAGAGAGAAAGTTATTAGAAATACAACTGAACAATCTCAAGACATAAAACTAATTACACATAATAATAATAAAGTGCAAAAATCGGAAAGGTGCTTGGTTCAAAGAGAATGAGTTGAGTCTAGTCACTTAAGTATCTGAATTCAGCTGTGGTAAAACTAGAATGACTTTATGATTGAGGAGGATTTTTAGTAAGTATTTTTAAGGTTTAAAGGAAAGGAGGGTACAAATTTTCCCACCCTTTAGAGAGTTAACATAACTTAAAAGGGACAGAAATTAGGGTGTGTCAAAAGGCTTCTTGGTCCAGATCTTAAATTTGAGGAGGCCTCATGTGTTGGCTATTATTGGGTGCCAACTTGTACAAGAAAGCAGAAGTAAATTACATCACAAACGTTGATATTAGTCTGGGATATTCTCCATTTAGTTGTCTAGGCACCATATTGCAAACAATTATGGGGGTTTGCTAAGCATTCATAATTAACCATAAATGGTGAGCCAATTTTGTTGGAGAAGATCAATGTAAGCCTAGGTCCCACTTCAAGAATACTTTGTGTGGCGATTAGTTTTATGTGTTAACTTGGTTCTCAGTTTTTTGGTCTAACACCAGTCTAGATGTTGCTGTGAAGATATTTTTTAGATGTGATTAATATTCAAATCAGTAGACTTTGAATAAAGCAGATTATTCTCCATGATGTGGATGGGTCTTACCAATAAGTTGAAGACTTTATGAGGAAACACTGAGGTCTCACGAGGAGGAAGGAATTCTGCTTCCATACTTGCCTTTGGACTCAAGACTGCAATGTCAACACTTGCCTGGCTCTCCAGCCTGCCAACCAGCCTGCCAAACTAAATCAACCTCTCCCCTCCTCCCCCTCCCCCATCTCCTTCTCCTCCTCCTCCTTCTCCTCCTCCTCCTCCTTCTTCTCCTCCTCCTCCTCCTTCTTCTCCTCCTCCTCCTCCTCCTCCTTCTCCTCTGACTTCTCCTCCTTCTTCTTCTTCTCCTCATCCTCTTCCTTCTTCTCCTCCTCCCCCCTCCCCCTCCCCCTCCTCCTCCTCCTCCTCCTCTCTCTGTTAATGCATCATAATCTGTTCTGAATCTCTGAAGGACTTTGACTAACACAGGGTATGAACATTTGCTGTTACTCATAGTGATTGATATTTCCTCAAAGGCACAGTAGGATTTTATCTTTCAGTAACCATACATGTTACCTCTATTTATTCAAGAAACTGTGTCAAAAATGCAATCACATAGTCACCTTTAAAATATATACATATATTTTAATCATATTTTTATATTTATTTGTAGCATAGTCCATAAAAATTCCTGGGAATTTAAAAAATATTTTATATTGTCTGTTTATGTTTTTGATACTTTTAAACTTGTGTCACATAGAGTAGAAGCACATCGTACTCATTTTATTTAACTGTACATAAAACTACATTTTTTTCCTCCTCCCTCCCTCCCTTCCTTGTTTCTTTTCACCAGCTTTGTAATAATATTTCAAGGTCTATTCATAATTTTTCAATATAAGAACAATTTCTCTTGCCATTAATAGAAAACGACATATTTTAATCACACAATGAATTCCCTGATTTTAGGTCGTATTTAAGAAATAGTTTAGTAGAAAAGTGTGGCAATACAGATGATCAAGCTGCAAAAGTTTTATTCTACTAATAATATGCAGGTCTCTGATTTGTTGCTTTATATCCTTTAACTTCAAATTTATTATGTTGAACCATATAAAATTGCTGATATTCAACCATTTATGACCTACAAAATCTTTTTTTTTTTTTTGCGGTACGCAGGCTTCTCACTGTTGTGGCCTCTCCCGTTGCGGAGCACAGGCTCTGGACGCGCAGGCTCAGTGGCCATGGCTCACGGGCCCAGCCGCTCCGCGGCATGTGGGATCTTCCCGGACCGGGGCACGAACCCGTGTCCCCTGCATCGGCAGGCGGACTCTCAACCACTGTGCCACCAGGGAAGCCGCAAACTCTTTTTTGTTCTTATTACAGAAAACCACTTAATGATCCACAAACATGGCAGTTTTATCATAGAGCCCTTCCAAACGTAAGGAAACTTCACTGACACCTAGGATTACCTACACCAGAGCATGGGAAGAGTTAACAGCAAGTGGCCTCAAAATCTAAATGCTGCCCAGGTCTCACTGAACCAATTAGGGAAATCTCCTGCCCTTGGTGGCTCAAATACAAGAGAGGTCAATCCTGTGAGGTGATCAGGAGGATGCTTTGAGCATACTATAAAAAAGATAGCTCAGTAAAACGGGAGATTTATTGATGAATGTTAATGTTATAATGATGGGTTCTATTTCTTAAGGACAATCTTTTGAGTGATAAGGTTAACAAAAATATCAAAACTCCACTGCTAGGAAAAATGATTTCTATATGGAAAGTTAGGAAGACAAAACGATGAAATAAAGGAGGAGAGGCTCTTTTGTAAAATAAATAGAAGTCCAAGACTGGGTCATGGCTCTGAGATGGATGGGAAAAATTATAATCAGGGTCATGAACAAAAACAGCAGTCTATATGATAAAAGTAGGAATAGTGACAAATCAGTGTAATATAATCACAAAGTAATTTGGTACCATTAATGTATTATAAAAATTTTAAGAAAAGATAAAAAATAATGCTTTTGAAAAGTTATAAATATATGGTTTATTTTGAAAAGCATTTTCAGAATTTTTATAATTCCAGACATTCTGCTCTTGGTTAGTTATCTTCTACTAATTATTATCTTCCTCAACTTAAACCAACATTATTAGTTTACACACAAAAAGAATGGTCTAAAAAACAGAAATGGGTTAGAACTGAAATAAGAAGAAGATGAGTGAAGTATAATGTTTTATTACTTACAATGTAGTATAGTGTAAGTTTTTTGGGGGGGTTCAGATAGGGCTGCTTCTCTGAGTATATGTGGGTAAGCTACAATATTTGTGTTAAAAAAGCACTCTGAATTTTGCTGCACTAGAACTTGTCATATAACATGTGGTTCACTGAAGGTCATTCCCTCAAGTACATGATGTGCCGTGTGAAGTTTGAAACTAGTAATCTTGACGGTACGTGAAATGGTAGGATTGAAATGTGGTCTGCACAAGATGCCACAAGACAAAATACCAGAAGAAAAACATTACCACAGTGCTGTTTGCCTTGTAATCACTCCTATATTTATTTACTTTAGTTTTTTTTGTTTGTTTGTTTGTTTTCAACTCAACTCTAACCCAGATATTTGAGTTAACTCAGTGGACTCTTAAGGTCATCTGCTTACTTGATTTTTGCAACATAAATAATTATAGCATAATTTTAAAATGTTTTAATTAACCAAACAGATACAGATTAAGAAAAGAATATTAGAGGAAGTTTCCTAAATATCTTTAAATTCAAGACCCTCTTGTAGAAGATAGAGAAGGCATCTTCTGTGATGATTTAGACTAGAAATTTATCAACCAACAGTCTTTAAGTGTAGCCATATAGGATTTTTTAAACAGAAACATTTCACATAAAAATCTGTTTTTCAAGCTTCTCTTGAAAACTGAGAACACTTTGGCAACATCAGGCCTGCTTCCTCCATGGCGCCAATCAGCTGTGGAATAGCAGCGACTGCTTTTGGACTAGGCAAGTGCTCTTTCACTTGCTACAGCCCCACCCCCCGCCCCTGTCCTGGCCAACCTCATGTAACTCTTAGCTACCTGATTTCTGTAGGCATCTGCGTCTGTGACTTAGTAAAGAGACACATTTCAGTTCTGCGTGACAATTTTTTTTTTTTGAGGTAGAATTGACAAATAAAACACTAGTTTCAGGGTTATGGCATAATGATTCAATATTTGCAAATATTGCAAAGTGTTCACCACAGTAAGTCTAGTTAGCATCTGTCACCACACATAGCTATAGTTTTCTTCCTTGTGATGAGAACTTTTCAGATCTACTCTCTTAGCAACTTTCCAATATGCAGTACAGCATTATAGTCCCCACAGCATGACAACTTTAGCCTTCTAACAGTGAGACAGGCTGCCTCATGGGGTAGTGGGTGGCCCTGCTCTGAAGTGTTAAAGACGGTCTAAGTGTAGAGAGAATCAAGAAAAATAGGTGTGAGACTTGGCTAGATGGCCTCTCAAAATTGTTTTCATCTCTAAACTCCTTTGATTTGCTTCATTAATGTAGCGTCATTTTCTGAGAAATGTTAGTCTTTACAAATTTCACTTTTTTTAAATCTTTTTTTACAAGAAAGGTAATAAGAAATCAAGACATGCAACTGGCATGTATTAGGAAATGAATGGAAGGTGTCTATCCCTGAACCCAGGGCCTTTCTGTCCAACATATCTGTTTGTTCATTTGGCATTTATTTATTCAGCTCCTTCTTTGTGTTCAGGATCCTGGGAATGTAGGGCTACAGTGAATAGACAAAGTATATGCTTTTATGGGAGTTTGTATCTGGACTTTGGAAATAGAAAATAAATAAGTATATAATTTTAAAGAGTAACAAGTACTATTAAGAAAATGAGGCAGAGTGAGCCAATCTGTGTGCATTCTTTTAGAAAAGGTAGTTGAAAAATACTCCCAAGAAAGTAATATTTAAGCAGCGAATGAATGAGTAGAAAGGGTTAGCTATGCAAGGATATAGGGTTAAGGGCGAGGAGTGAATTTGACTTCTTCAAGGCACAACAAGAAAGCTACTGTAGATGTTGCATAGTGAACGAGAGAGAGAGGGCAAGAAATGAAGCCAGATCGTAGGGAATGTTCGGAGTACAGTGGGAAGACATGAGACGATTTTAATCTGGGGAATGATGTGATCTGATTTAGGGTTTGAAGGGTTGGTTTGGCAGATCTGTAAAAGACGAACTGCAGGGGGCAGAAGAGGATGCAGGGAGAACAACTGGGAAGCTGCTCCTGTAATCCGGGGTAGGTAGTAAAGGTGAAGTGGTGGGAAGTGATGATATAAGATTTATAGTGAAAAGAGAACTGACAGGATTTGATGCTGGGCTGAATCAAGAAGAGGGAGAGAGAGAGGAATGAGGAATGACTCCTCCGTTTTTGGATTGAGCAATTGGATGAATGATTGCTGGTAACGGAAATAGTGAAGACTGGGAGAAGCAAGTTCTCCCAGCAAAACCCAAGTAGCACATTAAATCTTTCCTGGAAAAGGTAGGACATAAATACACAAGAGAAATATATTGAGTACGAAGCATGAATATACTTATATTCACATGAAATAAATATGACACTCTCCCTCGTCCTGGAGGACTCATAGTCTAGTAGGGGAAACACATGTCAAAAACATCATAAAAGTTTATATCCAATGTGATAGAGATGTGAACAAAGTGGAAGAGGAGGGCCTTTCCTTATGATCATTTCCTTATGATCAAGAGGTAAATAGACAGTTTTAACAACGGGCTCACTAGTATGTCTCAGGAATGGCTAGCAGCATGACTTGTGAACCTAAAAAAAAAAAAAAATTTTTTTTAAATCACTATTCACCTATTCTTTTATGGGGAAAGGATTGGATTTTATTTAACCTTTTCTCAGAGGTCTTATTTTCTCACATTTCAATCATCCCCACAGTTCTCTGGTAAATTATCCCTTTACATCACATGATGGAGAGAACATGGAACATGAAAGAAATTTCAGTCTGTGCTGCTTTTTTCTACAAATTCTAATCTTGTTTTCACTCCCTTATCTCTTTTCTGTCTCAACAGCAACCAAAGCCTACCAAGTGTTTCTTAAGAGTCTATTATGAGCCAAGTACTTGTTTCTTTCCACATTCTCTTTACTTTCTGGCACTTGAAACTTTGAGTATGCTAAAATTTCCAGCTGTTATTTTAAAAGCATTCCTAGACTTCCTCTCTTCCTGACTCAAAGTTTTATTTTCTTCAGCACCTCCTATCTGTCTCTTTCACCTTGTTCTCCATTTCCCCCTTTTTGCTTAAGTAACCAATAACCTGACAGTCTGCCATGTTTTTGCTTCCTATAATTTAGCTCACTCCCCCCTTCCCCCACCCACGGTTCTTTCCCATTTCTTATTCTTTAATTGGAGCTTCCATATTCTCCTTGATTACCATTTCTCTTTATTTTTCTGAGTTGTTCCCTGTCCATATCACTTAATTCTGTTCTCTCTAACATGGTCTACTGCCTACCATTTCTTTAGTAAATCCATATTAAAACAAATTTAATATATGAACTTTTCTAGGCAGCTTAAAATAGTTTGATAATGTTGATTAGATTAAAGATGTTTCAAACATCATTATGAATGGTTACTCCTGCCAAACAGCAATGCATGTATTTTTTCCTTTCTTGCTGACTGGGGTTTCCATTGATAACGTTTTCTTAAAAGAAAAAAAATTTTACGAACAACTGATCTATTTGTCTACTTGCCTGGTTTTAATTGGGCAGGGACCGAGTAAAGACTGTAATTAAGTATAATCCAATCGTACCATATAAAAATCCAAATAAAAGGTTAACCAAGTTAGATTTAGAGAAGATAATAAGACATAAATGAAGACACACATGAAGAGAAAAGCAAGGAGTGAAACACATTTCCAAGGTCCGTCCTTGTCAATAGATATTTAAGAGCCCTTTATTGGAAATTTCTGTCATTACAGATTCAGGAGGAATTATACTTCTTCTTTGAAACTGAACAAGATTCCTTTTTTCCTATGCACTGCTAGAAAGACTGAAGGCAAATTCATGGCCTAAAGCAACTTCTCTTTCTTCCTTCTTTGACCCTCTATCAAGAAAGACGTTTTCAGCCCCAAAGCATTTTGTTTCCTTATCGACTGTCTATTTTTAATTTGTTATCTGTGGCATAATATTTATGTAAGCCACCCCAATTGTTCTGATGAGAGATGGCATATAAACACTCTTCCTTAATAAACACCCTTTCTAACCATTTGGTGTCACTGTTCACCCTGTTTCAACCCCAGTCTTAACTGACTAGAATATGAGCCATTTGGTTAGAAAAACTGTCACATTTGGAAAGGAGCAGCCAGTCAGAGAGAAATTAAATTGTTTTTCTTTGTCTGCCTACTGTTCCAAGTTTTTGCTGGCGTTGCCAGTCATTTGGAGAGAGAAGTGTGGGGCTCGTTCAGCTGTCAGTGAGTGTGAAGGAGGTTGGGTGGATGCATGCCAGCCTCTGCTTTTTGCTGTGGAGTCAATAACTGGAGGCTGGGTAGGCACTGGGGGAGGCTCCACCAAGTCACTTTCAGAGGAAACAGCCGAGGCTTCTGAGGAAAGAAAGCTTTGTCACTGTTGTGAAACTGATGGCATTGGTCTGCGAGGCAAAGCTCATATTTCCCACTTTGATAATCTCTGGCATTAAGAGTCTTTGTGGGCAAAACAACTTTATACTATTCACCAAAAGCTGAATTTGTCTTAAGGTTAGTCCAGTCATTCAACAGGGGTGAGATGCTGAAATAGTAAGGATCTCTCTGTGTGAATCAGTCTCTTGAGATGGCTCTGGAGTGTTGGGTCAGATCCCATTGTATTTGTCTGAAGAGAGTGATTGGGGAGATATTTAGAGGTGTAGCTCTCAAGTGTGATGAGAATGAGAAAAACATAGATGGAGTGAATCGATGTTTGATTGAGAAAAGTTATCAAGGAAAAAACTAATCCTAAGGAGAATGGTGGAAGATATATAAACCATGGAGCTCACTATAAAATACAGTAAGCTAATATGGCATGTTTAAATTCAGAGGCCAGTTTGTCAGACATTCAGTGTTAATAAGTATATATTGGGTTGGACAAAAAGGTCATTCAGGTTTCTCCATAACATCCTTATGGAAAAATGAGGATGAACTTTTTGGCCAATCCAATATTTCCAGAACTATAACAGAAATTAGTGACTCAACTGATGATAAATTAGTCTAGTGACTTTAGGATGGTGATCCGTCCTATAGGAAAAGCATGTGTTAGAAACAATGACAGGAAGAAATTTCCCTTTCCCCAGGTTTTGATGTTTACTTAGTGATTGTGTTACTATGCTAAGGGCTACTTTTTTTAAACATCTTTACTGGAGTATAATTACTTTACAATGGTGTGTTAGTTTCTGCTTTATATCAAAGTGAATCAGCTATACAGATACATATATCTCCATATCTCTTCCCTCTTGTGTCTCCCTTCCATCCTCCCTATCCCACCCCTCTAGATGGTCACAAAGCACTGAGCTGATCTCCCTGTGCTATGCGGCTGCTTCCCACTAGCTATCTATTTTACATTTGGTAGTGTATATATGTCAATACCACTCTCTCACTTTGTCCCAGCTTACCCTTCCCGCTCCCCATGTCAAGTACATTCTCTACGTCTGCATCTTTATTCCTGTCCTGCCCCTAAGTTCTTCAGAACCAATTTTTTGTTTTGTTTTAGATTCCATATATATGTGTTAGTATATGGTATTCGTTTTTCTCTTTCTGACTTACTTCACTCCGTATGACAGACTCTAGGTCCATCCACCTCACTACAAATAACAAATAACTCAATTTTGTTTCTTTTTTTTTTTTTGCGGTACGCGGGCCTCTCACTGTTGTGGCCTCTCCCGTTGTTGAGCACAGGCTCCAGACGCACAGGATCAGTGGCCATGGCTTACGGGCCCAGCCGCTCCACGGTATGTGGGATCTTCCCGGGCCGGGGCACAAACCCGTGTCCCCTGCAACGGTAGGCGGACTCTCAACCACTGTACCACCAGGGAAGCGTTTCGTTTCTTTTTATGGCTGAGTAATATTCCATTGTATATATGTGCCAGATCTTCTTTTTTTTTTTTACATCTTTATTGGAGTACAATTGCCCCACAATGGTGTGTTAGCTTCTGCTCCATAACAAAGTGAATCAGTCATACACACACACACACACACACACACACGTTCCCACATCTCCTCCCTCTTGCGTCTCCCTCCCTCCCACCCTCCCCATCCCACCCCTCCAGGCTGTCACAAAGCACCCAGCTGATCTCTCTGTGGTGCCAGATCTTCTTTATCCATTCATCTGTTGATGGACATTTAGGTTGCTTCCATGTCCTGGCTATTGTAAATAGAGCTGCAATGAACATTTTGGCTTGACTCTTTTTGAATTATGGTTTTCTCAGGATATATGTATGCCCAGTAGTGGGATTGCTGGGTCATATGGTAGTTCTATTTTTAGTTTTTTAAGGAACCTCCATACTGTTCTCCATAATGGCTATATCAATTTACATTCCCACCAACAGTACAAGAGGGTTCCCTTTTTTCTCCACACCCTCTCCAGCATTTATTGTTTGTAGATTTGATGATGGCCATTCTCACTGGTGTGAAGTGATACCACATTGTAGTTTTGATTTGCATTTCTCTAATGATTAGTGACGTTGAGCATCCTTTCATGTGTTTGATGGCAATCTGTGTATCTTCTTTGGAGAAATGTCTATTTAGGTCTTCTGCCCATTTTTGGATTGGGTTGTTTGTGTTTTTGGTGCTGAGCTGCTTGTACATTTTGGAGATTAATCCTTTGTCAGTTGCTTCATTTGCAAATATTATCTCCCATTATAAGGGTTGTCTTTTCGTCTTGTTTATGGTTTCCTTTGCTGTGCAAAAGCTTTTAAGTTTCATTAGGTCCCATTTGGGATTTTTGTTTTTGTGATACATTTTTTTTTAATTTTTGAATTTAATTTATTTTTTTATACAGCAGGTTTTTATTAGTCATCTATTTTATACACATCAGTGTATACATGTCAATCCCAATTGCCCAACGCTTCACACCACCACCCCCACCCCCCCGCAGCTTTCCACCCTTGGAATTTTTGTTTTTATTTCCATTTCTCTAGGAGGTGGATCAAAAAGGATCTTGCTGTGATTTATATCATAAAGTGTTCTGCCTGTGCTTTCCTCTAAGAGTTTTATAGTCTCTGGCCTTACATTTCATTCTTTAATGCATTTTGAGTTTAGTTTTGTGTATGGGGTTAGGGAGTGATCTAATCTCATTCTTTTACATGTAGCTGTCCAGTTTTCCCAGCACCACTTACTGAAGAGGCTGTCTTTTCTTCATTGTATATTCTTGCCTCCTTTATCAGAAATCAGGTGACCATATGTGTGTGGGTTTATCTCTGGGCTCTCTATCCTGTTGCATTTGTCTATATTTCTGTTTCTGTGCCAGTACCATGCTGTCTTGATTACTGTAGCTCTGTAGTATAGTTGAAGTCCGGGAGCCGGATTTCTCCAGCTCCGTTTTTCTTTCTCACGATTGCTTTGGCTATTCGTGGTCTTTTGAGTTTCCCTACAAATTGTGAAATTTTTTGTTCTAGTTCTGAGAAAAATGCCATTGGTAGTTTGTTAGGGATTGCATTGAATCTGTAGATTGCTTTGGGGAGTAGAGTCATTTTCACAATATTGTTTCTTCCAATCCAAGAACATGGTATATCTCTCCATCTATTTGTATCATCTTTAATTTCTTACATCAGTTTCTTACAGTTTTCTGCATACAGGTCTTTTGTCTCCTTAGATCGATTTATTCCTAGGTACTTTATTCTTTTTGTTACAGTGGTAAATGGGAGTGTTTCCTTAATTTCTCGTTCAGATTTTTCATCATTAGTGTATAGGAATGCAAGGGATTTCTGTGCATTAATTTTGTATCCTGCTACTTTATCACATTCATTGATTAGCTCTACTAGTTTTCTGGTAGAGTCTTTACAATTCTCTATGTATTGTATCATGTCATGTGCAAACAGTGACAGCTTTACTTCTTCTTTTCTGATTTGGATTACTTTTATTTCTTTTTCTCCTCTGATTGCTGTGGCTAAAACTTCCAAAACTATGTTCAATAATAGTGGTGAGAGTGGACAACCTTGTCTTTTTCCTGGTCTTAGTGGAAACAGTTTCATTGTTTCACCATTGAGAACAATGTTGGCTGTGTGTTTGTCATATATGGCCTTTATTATGTTGAGGTAAGTTCCCTCTATGCCTGCCTTCTGGAGGGTTTTTATCATAAATGGGTGTTGAAATTTGTCAAAAGCTTTTTCTGCCTCTAGTGAGATTATCTTATGGTTTTTATCCTTGAATTTTCTAATTTGGTATATCACATGAATTGCTTTGCGTATATTGAAGAATCCTTGCATTCCTGGGATAAACCCCACTTGATCACTGTGTATGATCATTTTAATGTGCTGTTGTATTCCATTTGCTAGTATTTTGTTGAGGATTTTTGCATCTATGTTCATCAGTGATATTGACCTATAGCTTTCTTTCTTTGTGTCATCTTTGTCTGCTTTTGGTATCAGTGTGATTGTGGCTTCGCAGAATGAGTTTGAGAGTGGTCCTCCCTCTGCTATATTTTGGAAGAGTTTGAGAAGGATACGTGTTAGCTCTTCTCTAAATGTTTGATAGAATTCGCCTGTGAAGCCATCTGGTCCTGGACTTTTGTTTGTTGGAAGATTTCTAATCACAGTCTCAATTTCAGTGCTTGTGATTGGTCTGTTTATATTTTCTGTTTCCTACTGGTTTAGTCTCGGAAGGCTGTGCTTTTCTAAGAATTTGTCCATTTCTTCCAGGTTGTCCATTTATTGGCATAGAGTTGCTTGTAGTAATCTCTCATGATCCTTTGTATTGCTGCAGTGTCAGTTGTTACTTCTCCTTTTTCATTTCTATTGAGTCTTCTTCCTTTTTTTCTTGATGAGTCTGGATAATGGTTTTTCAGTTTTATTTATGTTCTCAGAGAACAAGCTTTTAGGTGTATTGATCTTTGCTATTCTTTCCTTCATTTCTTCTTCATTTATTTCTGATCTGATCTTTATGATTTCTTTCCTGCTGCTAACGTTGGGGTTTTTTTTGTTCTTCTTTAATTGCTTTAGGTGTAAGGTTAGGTTGTTTATTTGAGATGTTTCTTCTTTCTTGAAGTAGGATTGTATTGCTATAAACTTCCCTCTTAGAAATGCTTTTGCTGCATCTCATTAGTTTTGGGTCATTGTGTTTTCATTGTCATTTGTTTCTAGGTATTTTTTGATTTCCTCTTTGATTTCTTCAGTGACTTTTTGCTTATTTAGTAGTGTATTGTTTAGCCTCCATGTGTTTGTAATTTTTACAGATTTTTTTCTGGAATTGATATCTAGTCTCGTATCGTTGTGGTCGGAAAAGATACTTGATACGATTTCAATTTTCTTAACTTAACCAAGGCTCCATTTGTGACCCAAGATAGGATCTATCCTGGAGAATGTTCCATGAGCACTTGAGAAGAAAGTGTATTTTACTGTTTTTGGATAGAATGTCCTATAAATATCAATTAAGTCCATCTTGTTTAATGTATCATTTTAAACTTGTGTTTCTGGGCTTCCCTGGTGGCACAGTGGTTGAGAGTCTGCCTGCCAATGCAGGGGACACAGGTTCGTGCCCCGGTCCGGGAAGATCCCACATGCCGCGGAGCGGTTGGGCCCATGAGCCATGGCCACTGACCCTGCACGTCCAGAGCCTGCGTTCCGCAGTGGGAGTGGCCAGAACAGTGAGAGGCCCGCGTACTGCAAAAATAAATAAATAAATAGATATAAAATTTGTGTTTACTTACATATTTTCATTTTGGATGATCTATCCATATGTGAAAGTGGGGTGTTAAAGTCCCCTATTATTAGTGGTTACTGTCCTTTTCCCCTTTTATGTCTATAAGCATTTGCCTTATGAATTGAGGTGCTCCTTTGTTAGGTGCATAAATATTTACAATTGTTACATCTTCTTGGATTGATCCCTCGATCACTATGTAGTGTCCTTCTTTGTCTCTTGTAATAGTCTTTATTTTAAAGTCTATTCTGTCTGTTATGAGAATTTCTATGCCAGCTTTCTTTTGATTTCCATTTGCATGGAATATCTTTTTTTTTTTTTTTTTTTTTTGCGGTACGCGGGCCTCTCACTGCTGTGGCCTCTCGCATTGCGGAGCACAGGCTCCAGACACGCAGGCTCAGCAGCCATGGCTCACGGGCCTAGCCGCTCTGCGGCATGTGGGATCCTCCTGGACCAGGGCACGAACCCGCGTCCCCTGCATCGGCTGACGGACTCTCAACCACTGCGCCACCAGGGAAGCCCCTGGAATATCTTTTTCCGTCCCCTCACATTCAGTGTGTATGTGTCCCTAGGTCTGAAGTGGATCTCTTGTAGACAGCATATATATGGGTCTTGGTTTTGTATCCATTCAGCCAGTCTTTGTCTTTTGTTTGGAGCATTTAATCCACTTACATTTAAGGTAGTTATTGATATGTATGTTCCTATTACCATTTTCTTAATTGTTTTGGATTTGTTATTGTAGGTCTTTTCCTTCTCTTGTGTTTCCTGCCTAGAGAAATTCCTTTAGGATTTGTTGTAAAGCTGGTTTGGTGGTCCTGAATTCTCTTCGCTTTTGCCTGTCTGTAAAGGTTTTAATTTCTCTCTCAAATCTGAATGAGATCCTTGTTGGGTAATTTTGGTTGTAGGTTTTTCCCTTTCATTACTTTAAATATGTCCTGTCATTCCCTTCTGGCTTGCAGAGTTTCTGCTGAAGGATCAGCTGTTAACCTTATAGGGATTCCCTTGTATGTTATTTGCTGTTTTTCTCTTGCTGCTTTTAATGTTTTTTCTTTGTATTTAATTTTTGATAGTTTGATTAATATATGTCTTGGCATGTTTCTCCTTGTGTTTATCCTGTATGGGACTCTCTGCGCTTCCTGGACGTGACTATTTACTTTCCCATATTAGGGAAGTTTTCAACTATAATCTCTCAGATATTTTCTCAGTCCCTTTCTTTTTCTCTTCTTTTTCTGGGACCCCTATACTTCAAATTTTGGTTTGTTTATTGTTGTCCAAGAGGTCTCTGAGACTGTCCTCAATTCTTTTCATTCTTTTTTCTTTATTCTGTTCTGCGGTAGTTATTTCCACTATTTTGTCTTCCAGGTCACTTATCCATTCTTCTGCCTCAGTTATTCTGTTATTGATTCCTTCTAGAGAATTTTTAATTACATTTATTGTGTTGTTCATCATTGTTTGTTTGCTATTAATTCTTCTAGGTTGTTGTTAAACGTTTCTTGTATTTTCTCCATTCTATGTCCAAGATTTTGGATCATCTTTACTATCATTTCTCTGAATTCTTTTTCAGGTAGACTGACTGTTTTCTCTTCATTTGTTTGGTCTGGTGGGTTTTTACCTTGCTCCTTCATGTGCAGTGTGTTTCTCTGTCTTCTCATTTTGCTTAACTTACTGTGTTTGGAGTCTCCTTTTTGCGGGCTGCAGGTTCGTAGTTCCCTTTGTTTTTGGTGTCCACCCCCAGTGGCTAAGGTTGATTCAGTGAGTTGTGTAGGCTTCCTGGTGGAAGAGACTGGTGCCTGTGTTCTGGTGGATGAGGCTGGTTCTTGTTTTTCTCGTGGGCAGGACTGCATCTGATGGTGTGTTTTGGGGTGTTTGTGACCTTATTATGATTTTAGGCAGCCTCTGTGCTAATCGGTGGGGTTGTGTTCCTGTCTTGCTAGTTGTTTGGTATTGAGTGTCCAGCACTGGAGCTTGCTGGTCATTGAGTGGAGCTGGGTCTTAGCGTTGAGATGGAGATCTCTGGGAGAGCTTTTGCAATTTGATATTATGTGGAGCCGGGAGGTCTCTGGTTGTCCAGTTGTTGTGAACTTGGCTCTCCCACAGACCTGTGGGAGGCACAGAGGCACAGACCTGACACCCAGCTGGAGCACCAAGACCCTGTCAGCCACATGACTCAGAAGAAAAGGGAGAAAAGAAAAAGAAGAAAGAAAAAATAATAAAATAAAATAATGTTATTAAAATAAAAAATTATTAAAAATAAAAATATTAAACAGTCATAAGAAAAGAAAGCAAGCAAGAAGAGAGCAACCAAACCAATAAATCCATCAGTGGTAACAAGCACTAAAAACTATACTAAAAAGCCCCCCCAAAACAGAAAACCAAAAAACAGACAGAACCCTAGGGCAAATGGTAAAAGCAAAGCTATACAGACAGAATCACAGAAAGAAGCATACACATACACACTCACAAAAAGAGAAAAAGGAAAAAAATATATATCTATATATTTAAAAAAAAGGAAGAGAGCAACCACATCAATAAGGAATCTACTAATGGTAATAAACTCTAAATACTAAACTAAGATAAACATAAAACCAGAAACAAATTAAATGCAGAAAGCAAACCCCAAGTCTGCATTTGCTCCCGAAGTCCACTACCTCAGTTTTGGGATGATTCGTTGTCTATTTAGGTATTCCAGAGATGCAGGGGGGTACATCCAGTTGATTGTGGAGATTTAATCCGCTGCTCCTGAGGCTGCTGGGAGAAACTTCGCTTTCTCTTCTTTGTTCGCTCAGCTCCTGGCATTCAGCTTTGGATTTGGTCCTGCCTCTTCGTGTAGGTTGCCTGAGGTCGTCTGTTCTTTGTTCAGACAGGTCGGGGGTTAAACTAGCAGGTGATTAGGGGACTCTGGCTCACTCATGCTGGGGGGAAGGAGGGGTATGGAATGTGGGGTGAGCCTGCAGTGGCAGAGGCCAATGTGATGTTGCAACAGCCTGAGGCACGCCATGTGTTCTCCCAGGGAGGTTTTCCCTGGATCACCGTACCCTGGCAGTGGCGGGCTGCACAGGCTCCCTGGAGGGGAGGTGTGGAGAGTGACCTGTGCTTGCACACAGGTTTCTTGGTGGCTGCAGCAGCAGCCTTAGCATTTCATGCCTGTCTCTGGTGTCTGTGCTGATAGCCGTGGCTCATGCCCGTCTCTGGAGCTCGTTTAGGCAGTGCTCTGAATGCCCTTTCCTCACACACCCCGAAACAATTGCCTCTTGCCTCTTAGGCAGTTCCAGGCTTTTTCCTGGACTTCCTCCCCACTAGCTGTGGTGCACTAGCCCCCTTCAGGCTGAGTTCACACAGACAACCCCAGTCCTTTCTCTGGGGTCTGACCTCTGATGCCCGAACCTCAGCTCCCAGCCCCCACCCGCCCTGGCGGGTGAGCAGACAAGCCTCTCGGGCTGGTGAGTGCAGGTCGGCACCAACCCTCTGTGCGGGAATCTCTCCGCTTTGCCCTCTGCACCCCTGTTGCTGCGCTCTTCTCCGTGGCTCCAAAGCTTCCCCCCTGCCACCCGCAGTCTCCACTAGTGAAGGGGCTTCTAGTGTGTGGAAACGTCTCCTCCATCACAGCTCCCTCCCCGAGGTGCAGGTCCTGTCCCTATTCTTTTGTCTATGTTTTTCTTTTTTCTTTTGCCCTACCCATGTACTTGGGGGCTTTCTTGCCTTTTGGGAAGTCTGAGGTCTTCTGCCAGTGTTCAGTAGATGTTCTGTAGGAGTTGTTCCACATGTAGATGTATTTCTGATGTATTTGTGGGGAGGAAGGTGATCTTCATGTCTTACTCCTCCACCATCTTGAAGGTCTCTCTATGCTAAGGGCTTTGAATGCAGTGTATTATTTACTACTTACAACAAGTTTATGAAGGTGGCCCTGTTATCACCTTTGTTTTCTGAATGATTTCTTAATTGAGGCTGAGAAAGTTACTACAGCAACTTGCCCCAGGTTACAAAGCTGGAAAGTGGCACAGCCAAATTCAAACCTAGACACTGCTCAAATTATTTACTGTTATGCTCTATATATTTCATTCAGGACATAGGTGCAAAAAAAAAGTGGAAATTTATCTTAACCCTTAAATCTGTTAGTCATATACAGACTAATATTTGAAGGAATTGTTGAGCCATTGATACATTTCTAAGGAACAGATAAGACACAGAAATAAATGCCTCCAGCACAGAACTTTGCAAGAGAAGGTTAAACAAGACTGCAATATAAAAACAGTTTTCATGCAGGTATTGGAGCTTAGCAAGGTACAGTAAGACACTTACTGAGACCCACTCATGTAGTGGGCTCATCTTCACCATGTCTCATTGTTCTAAAAATAAATTTTATTACTTATTAATTTACTTCGTCTCTCTGGATTTTGTTTTTCTCTTTTTAAAAATAAGAACAATAACTGTACATACCTTGTAAGTTGTTGTGATGATTGAATGATTCATATACTAAAAGATGGTCCGGTACTTAGTGAGTTCTCAAATGTTAGCTACCACCATTGTTAGCATCATCATCATCTCACTTAATTCCTTTTATTTCTCACACCAGTACTTACTGTATGACCGGCAGTGTTCTAAGTACTTTATATTTATGAACTCAGTTCATGCTTATAACATATGTGGTGGGCATTGTTATCATGCCCATTTTAGAGTGATGACTCTGAGGCAGTGCTACTCAGGATTCTGGGCTCTGAAAATGGCCTTCTTCATCATCACCCTAAGGCTTACACATACTATAAGAAGTTGATCCAACCTCAGAGAGCTACCAAGGGCCAGAACTGGAATTTGGACTAGTACTTTCCAACTGTAAGTCTAGACTCTGCATTTTTTCGGGGTGTAACTTGGAGACTGGAGCAGAAGAATTAAAGCAAGATTCTCCTTAACAATCAGAGATGTATTGACATTGCATTTCAACACATGAATACACTTTAACTTGCCAAAATCAGATGTTCTGGAAAAGAGGAATTAAATATGTGGAAAAAAGATTAGTAGATAATATGCTCAAAATGAGCAGGAAGAGAAATTATATTAATGAAACAACATAAAATAACAAAATGGATCAAAAGAACCTAAACAGACACAAACCCCAAATCTAAAACCCTGAAAGCTCATATTAACATGGTAAAACAAACCAGGAATAAAATAATTGAATTATGTTTGTTTGCTATTATGTTTTGTTTTTCCAGTGATATTGAATAAGAAAACTTATTAAATTGTAACAGTTTTCCAGAGACATTGTAATGCTAATTACAAAATTATTTAGCATTTTTAATTCTTTGACTTTTGTACCAGACCAGTTTTTGTATCAGTTCAAATTTATTGAAAACACCTTCCATACACCTTTGTGATGATTCAAATTGGAAATGTTTTAATATTCTCCTCAGCTCAATTATCATTTATTGAGTTTTCAAAAGACTCAAAATTTCATACCTCAAATAAAGTACCTATTAAAACCAATAATATATGAATAAGATGAAATGATCTTTTTACTCCAGATTTCTGCCTCTCTTTCTTTTTGCGTCCCACTCTGCAAAACCAGGAAAGACTTGATTAGGCCTTTTCCTTTGCATTGTTGTAGATGCTGGGGATCCAGTGATAAAAAGATAAAGACAAACCAAGTACCTGTTCTCCTAAAATGAAGGAGAAAAATAAAGCAATGACAAAATGCCTAAATGCAAGACAACAACAACAAAAATGGTTGTAGTCTTCTTTTAATGCTGCAGCTACTACTGAAAATAAGAATAATAGTAATAATAACGAAAATAATAATAACATGATAGGTAATAGTTATTGAGAGCTTATTCCTGCAAAGTACTGTTAAGCATTTTGTACACATTATATCTTTGAATACTCACAATTCATTCATTCTGCAAGATTTTATTAGGAGCCTACTCTGTGCCAGGCACTCTGCTAGAGCTGGACATTGATCAGTGAACAAAATAAAGTCTGTGCTCCACTGACGTTTATATTCTGGAACCAATAAGTAGTGAAAATGTTAAAAAATGAACTTATGATAAGTGTTCTTGTCACAAAGATAATAAAGAGGGGGAGGACTCTTTGGGAAGTAATGGATATATCTATGACCTTGATGATCCTGATGGTTTCACAGGTATATACTTATTCCCAAATTCATCAAGTGGTATATTTTAAATATATGTAGCTTTTTACATGTCAATCATACCACATAAAGTGGTTAAAAACATACCAAGTGTTGTGATTTGGCAAGCTGAATTAATGGTGAAATCAAGGATAGATGTGGAGTGGTGGGGAAGGAGAGTTCATCTGAAGAAAAGAAGAGAATGTCAGTTTCTAATAGGTTGAATGTTGAATTTGAGGTTATAGCAGGTCATACAAATGGAAATGCCCATGGCCATCTATAAATAGAGAAGGGGCTGTTGGGAAATAAGAACTGGAGATGGAGATTTGGGGATTACCATCTCAGGAGATAGTTGAAGCAATGGCATTTATAAACTCACTGACTGAAAGAGTAAAAGAGAAAAGTATGATGGGCAAAGGACCCTTGAGACACAAGAAGGGGCAGGAATGATGAGTAAGAGTTATCTAAGAAGAGAGAAACAGAGTAGTCAGAGAAAGAGAAGAGACCAGGAGAGTTCTAAATGCAGCAAGGAGCTCAAGGTAAAGACAGGAGACTGTTATATTTTGGTGAGAAAATGGCTGCTGATAATATCAAAAGAGTGCTTTACATAGAGTGGAAGCAAAGGGAGTGCAGAAACCAAATGCACAGGATGGAATAGGGTGGGCAGGCAGGAAATTGACGCAGTCAGTCAAGGAAACAGAGATAGGATAATAGCTAGAATGGCTAGTAGGGCCATTCCAAGAACAAAGTGGCATCACTCAGCTCACATCTAGTCTCTGGGTTCAAAAGACTATTGAGGAAGAAATTACTATCAGCTCGATGAAAAATTCCTTATGAAATATTGAAGAATAATCCATTTTTCCACAAAGTAGTTGACCTGTAGCATACAACCTAACATACAGAAGAGACCTTGGTATAAGTTCTTGAATATGAAGTGGAAAATCTGTGCCCTCCCATGTGAATGTTTTATTTTCCCATCTTCCTTCACATAGAGATTTATTTTTGCTGTCAGTCAGGAGGGAACATTGTCTGGTGGTAGGTAGTAGGGTTTGAAGCAAGGGAGAAGATGAGACATACTCTGTCACAAGGTTGCATTTGTATTAGGAAAATATCATTTTGGCAGGAGAGACACTGTAATTTGTCAAGCAGATTAATCTTTGGAATGGAAAGTCCTAATCAAGTGGAGAAGATTTTAATATATCTCTTGGATAGATAGGTTGGCTGCAGCCCTGTAACTGCTATGGGCGTGAAAAGAGACTCAGAGGATCTGCAAGAATCTATCGCATGGAAATCATGATAAATTTGGAGAATCTGTATAATTAGATTTGCTCAGTGTTGGCATGTTCCCACTTTTAGCAATGCAGCAGAACAAGTAGAAAATGCTCATTTAGAGCATAGTAGCCTATGTGTAATACATTAAGGTTCCTTTAATCTATCTATAGGTTGTGAATGGCTAAAAAAGTAGAGAAATAATCAGAGTAATTTTTCCTTCCTCTTTCACTCTAATTATATTTATTATATTTTCAAAATAAGCAAAAAGGAATTGACAGGCAGAAAATTCAAAACAACACCCAAGAGCTAGACTGTTTCTTCAAACTTTTAAATGCCATTCCAGTTGAAACTATATTTAATGGCAAACTCATTCCAATTATACTCTGAAATTCTTGTCCCATTAGGGGGTCCTTCAGGAAACATTTGTTTACTGATAGATGCACAAAGACTATGCTTTACATGCTGATACGTCTTCACATATTTCATTACAGGAATGATGGTAGAAGTTAGTGGTTCTGGAACACAGATATTTGGCTTTGGTACAGCTTCATTTCTTCAAAGTTAGTGCCAACTTCTGTGTATCCTCATGGTAGTTAGCAGAGTGCTCTAAGGGTAGTCAATAGTCATAAAACATAGTTCAGCATATGAACACAAAGAATACTGTTGTATTTTCAACTGTAGTAAAAGCAGTTAAAAAATTCCATAAAGAGGCCAAATGGACAGAATTTAAGTTCTCAATACATACTGCTAATTACAAAATAATCATTATCCAATTTCTAGTTGTTGATGATTTGGGTATCTTAAATTACAATTTGTAATGAAGAAGATTATATCCAGTGTTTCCAGCTCAGTACAGTCAGAAAGATAACCCTATTTGAGAGAGTAATGGAGCTTCTCTTGGGTAGGGGGCATCCTACAGAAATATAATACATATAGCTGGGTGCTGCCTAAAATGTACATAAGCTGCCACTATTTTATCAAATTGTAAATCTCTCCTTTAAAAATCTTGGACAGCTTGTGCACACCATCTGCTCTTTGTCTGTATTCCTTCCGTGCATTTCTTAATCTAGAAGAATGGTTCTTGAAATTCGTACAGGACTCTTTAAAATGTTTGCCACATATTTTGAGAAGCATCTGGTTGGAAGAAGTCCCATTTTCTGTATTTGTTCCCAGCTGTCTAGTGTGTGCCATGTTTCTTGTGAATCTAGTTTTGTTAACTTTTGGGGTAAATGCTTTTGCATTTGCTTCAGTACATATTTATAGTGAGACTAATAGCCCAAAGCAAGTTGCTAAGGATTGTATAAATGAAAGTGTCAGGAAAACTTGATTAATTTACCTGACACCTAATTTGCACAAGGTTACCTGAAAATTGGTGTTTGTTTCTTTTGCTTGATGATTTCAAGATGGACCTTGTCCCTTTAAGGAATCCTGGATACCTCAAATACTTTCTCAAACATCTGCTCCAGTTTCATCAGGGAGATTTTGGGATAGCTATAATTCACATAGCTTTCCTTCAGCAAAAAAGGCACCTACCTGTCAGTAAGACAAATTTTCCAAGGAGCTCAAAAATGGAGAGTGTTATAATGGAGCTCTGAATCTAAATAGGGACAGAACTTTCAGGTAAGCAAGCTGTGGAAAGTTGTCTGTTGCTGGCTACCTTTTATTATTTTAATAGTTTTTGGTATTAAATTAACACACTCAATTAAAAATTTGGAAATTTAAAAGCATATAAAGAAGAAAATTAAAATCATACATAATGCTTAGAAATAATCTCAATAGCAAACACTTTCATGGTGTCACTAGGTAATAAGTACTGTTCTAAGTGCTTTACTTATGTTAATTCTTTTAACTCTCATGATGATTTTTGGTTTTTGTTTTTTGTTTGTTTTTTTGGGGGGTACGCGGTCCTCTCACTGTTGTGGCCTCTCGCGTTGCGGAGCACAGGCTCTGGACGCGCAGGCTCAGCGGCCATGGCTTACCGGCCCAGCTGCTCCGCGGCATGTGGGATCCTCGCAGACCAGGGCACGAACCCATCTCCCCTGCATCGGCAGGCGGACTCTCAACCACTGTGCCACCAGGGAAGCCCTCTCATGATGATTTTAATGATAGATATAATACTATCATAGTCCTCATTATAGAGATGAGGAAACTGAGGCATAGATTAATTTACTTGCCTAAGGTCACTTGGCTGATAGGTGGCACAGCGAAGATTCAGATACAGGCGGTCTAATTCCAGGGTCTAACTCTTAATTGCTATGCTGTGCCATCAACTCTTATTTATTCCTATTCACACATATATGAAAATCCTTCTGGATCACTTTCATCACGTTTTTAAAACAAAGTTGAGATAAGACCATATTTAATTATTTTCTTTCATTTTATTTACTTAATCTTGTAACAGGTTTTCTCCTGTACTATCTACAGATGTAAGTATCTTTGTACTGAAGATATTTTAATTCAGTAAAGTTGCTGAGACCCCTTATTTCATGTATCCCTTATTTCATGTATCACCTGCTATCAAAAATTTGCTTTGCCTACGGAGCCATAACATAGTACAGAAGACAAAGTGCTGGGTGCCAAACTGGTACAGGGTAGGTCTGAGTGAATGACTTTGGTCAGTCCCTTAGCCTCTTTAAGTCTCAGTTTCCTCATCTATAAAATGGGGGTAAGTATATTGATGACCAGGCTGTAGGGTTGCCATGATGACTAAACGATATGCCTGTGAAGTGTGCTTACTAAAGTGTACAGCCATTTATAAATGTCACAGTTGTTGCTTTTAACAGTAACAATAATAATGAGCATGTTTAGCCACGACTGTCAATACTTAGAGGAAATTCTTTCTTAGGCAAAGGAGGAGATAAGAGAGGTTTATCAAAGAAATGAACATAAAACTCTGTCACTGCCAGGAACTAATGAAGAATCCTTCAATAATGGTGATGGAAGCACTGAAAAATAATCCCCAGCATAAATAAGATTTCCATGTTATTTCCTTGTAGACTTTTTCTATCAAGTTTTCTTTCTTTTTCTTTTTTTAATCTTGTCATTTGACTCCTTTCTAGTCTAAGATCAATGAATTGCTAAATCAACTGCTTTCATTTTCCTCCCGTTTTAATTTGCGATTTGCCCTTTCATTTCTCCCTCTTCTACTTTGTTACTTGATGTCCCCCTTTTCTCTTCTCTTCCCTTCCCAATGTCATTGATGTATGAAGTGCTTCTGTTTGTAGACAAATCAGGTCTTGGGTGAGGGGCTGGAGTCTTGCCATGGACCTTTGAGAGGTGCCTGTCCATCCTGTTTTCTGCCTTTGAACAGAATCACTCACATCCACGTATTTCAGGCACAGAAGCCTGGACACTTGTAATCGAGGCCTGCAGGGAAGGAGATTCTGAATCTCCGTTTCCACAATACTGCAGCAACCTGCAACCTAAAACCTCAGGAATCAACCTGATAAATGAACTGCTTTGTAACTGACATGGCTTAACCACTTAAGAAGGAGATAATATTCAAAATGCTAATAAAATGATGAGGGTGGATCGTTTTTAAACTCTCAGTTCCTTCTAAAATTGGTTGAATATATCTACAAAAATTGCACTGATGACATTTTATATGAAATACCCTTATTCTCCAGCTTTTGCCATCTTTGGAAATTGTGGGTAGTAGCTCAGCACATACTGACATGTTTTTGTATTTTCTTTTAATTTGGGGCTTGGCACTTACATTAGAAATCCAAGCAAGTCTGAACAGCAGATCCAACTGAGGTGGAATACCTGCCTTATAAACTTGTTATGGAGATATTCTTGAGAATATGTGAAGAGACAGCCTACATTCTGAGAAGATATCATCAGCCCCTGTCCACTGCCTTAGATTCATGTTGCCCTGTCCAGAGAAGGTGCCACAGAAAATTCTGCTGTGGATAAGTCTAGACAGAATATTTTTGGATGCTTTGAGCGTATCCCTCCAGATTAAACACTGTTGCCAAGGGGTTAATTGGACTCAAAAATCCCTCCCCATGAGGTTTGAGAGTCAGATATAAATTCCATCTGTTTCTTGAAGCAGTTTATGGGCTTGGCAATATGATGTGTTGGCCTGACAATTGTTTAAAAAATCCCTTTTAGCCTGATACAGGTATAATTTTTTTATAGTATCCAGATTTATTTTCTTCAACATCTAATTTTAAGTTAGAAACCACTCCAGTTCTGTGTCTGGGATACCAAATTTGTTCTGAATGTGAATGCTACATAGCCGTCTCTTGACTAAAGAGGTGTAACTTTCATACTGTAGTGGGAATAGAACATTCTTCCCCCAATTTTAATGCTATGAGAATTGGAATTTTATAAATAGTGAAAGTCAGCCCTGAAATATTTCTTGACTATACTTTTTTTGCTTCAATGGATTGTCTACAAACTGTCTTCAGTTTGTAGGATCTGAGATGATCTCTAGGCTTATGTAGACTCTGTGTTCAGTTTCCAGAAATAACTTTCATATAGGTAATACCAGGTTTGAAAAAGTTAAGAAGTAAATAATACTTTAAAGTATTAAAATTGGGAAAAGTCAGCTTTTCACCTCAAGAGGTGAAAGTTGTCTTAGTCATGGAAAGGAAGGATCTGATTCTGGCCTGTTCATCACCCACGGCCCTGGTTTTGAATTTTATATAAAGGGCTACCTTAGCTATAATCATTCGTGGGTAGAGAATGCCTTCGGGTCTGTCTGCTTCAACCCCCTCATATCTATGAAATATCTGACTTTTTATCATGCTTCCTCTCTTCTTTTATAGACCTGTTTGTCCACATGATCAGATTATAAACCTGTTTTCTGACCTGGCTTCCCCTTAAATTATGCTTCTAATCTAATAATTCTCCCTGGCTCCATACTCCACCACTGCTGGCAAGGGGCTCTGTTCCTGCAATCTGCACCAACCGCTCACAGAACTTTATGTGTGGATATTAATGCTTCACCTTCACTTTTATGAAGAAAGAGATTGGACAACATTCACTACTTGTTTTTCAGCTCTCAGAAAAGACAGAGTTCTTAGTCTGTGAGGACACTGCACCTTCCGTACTGTCCCAGTCTACCAACAGGAGGTATGAAGCCTTAGGCCATGCTCTGCACCAAAGGAGATATCATTTCCCTTTATTTAGAGCTAAGAGTAGCAGGCTTCTGTCACCAGAACGAGAGGATGATGACCTCAGCAGCCTCAGCTAGTTTTGTGGACCAAGTAAATAAACCCAAAATGTCAATTTCTGGGAAAAAGATTTGACCCTAACCCTTAGAGATACATGGGGAAACCCTATTAAGGACTGGTACCCACGGCACTCTTGTCCCCTTCTGGTCTTTTTGACTGACCTGTTCTTCTTTAGATCATAATTTGACACTAGAAATATTTCCTCACCATCTGTTCCAGGATTCCAGATTAATAGGTTTGGACTCTTCAGAAATAAGAAACCAGAGTGTCCTTAACTCTATGAAGACTATGAGTTAGTATCTGGAACTGCTCTCTGCTTTTGTGGATGCCTGATCTCTTGAGCTAATGTTTATTCCACCAGCTGCCCTTTTTAACATGCCCGGCCTCCCAAGAGCCAGATGAAAAGCTCTATGTGCACCTGCTTTTCCACTCAGAACTGTCTCCTGGCTCCATTCCTCATCATCTCCTCCAAACTGCTTTCTTATTAGCTATCAGTCTACATGTTCTTTAAATGTCACTAGGCTCCCATCATTACTAGTTCCCCTTTGAAATGGCATTTTGATTTCATGCTGGATATCATTAAATATGCCTTTGAGGTAGTGTTTTGGTAAATGCCTCCATCAAAAGGCTTCAGATCCATGAAATTATAACTATGTCTTTGGCTTCCCTGTGACTTTAGACACTGACTGAATACTGTGTTCTTTACTGGTTAATAAGAAATCTAGTGTTGAAAGTCATATGGCAGTTCCTGTCTCTAGATATAAGTGACTGTCTAATCCAGAGCACTGATTCTGTGTGATGAGCTGCATCAAGTGTGAGCAGACATTAAGCTTCTGTGAGGCAGGAACTTTCTTCCTCCCTCCCTCCCTCCCTTCTTTCCTTCCTTTCTTCCTTCCTTCCTTCCTTCCATACAAAATTACAAAATCATCATAAGTCTAGTTACCATCTGTCCCCATACAAAATTGTTACAATATTATTTGACTATATTCCTTATGCTATATATTACACCCCCTGGCTTTCTACAAACTAGAAATTTGTACCTCTTAATCCCTTTCACCTATTTTGCTCAACTTCCACCCTCCTCCACTCTGGCAGTCACCCATTTGTTCTCTGTATCTATGCGTCTGGTTTTGTTTGTTCTGTTTTTAAGATTATACATCTAAGTGGATTATATGGTATGTGTTTTTTCTGTCTGATTTATTTCATTTAGCATAATGCTGTCTAGAGCCATCCATGTTGTTGCAAATGGCAATATTTCATGTTTTTATGGCTGTTTTTATATATACTATATATTATTATATTATATATTTTTATAATTTGTTATAATTACATATAATACCATATATATATATATATATATATATATACATACATACACACATACATACACACACACACAGCACATCTTCTTTATCCATTCATCTAACAATGAGCATTTAGGTTGCTTCCATATCTTGACTATTGTAAATTATACTGCAATGAACATTGGGGTGCATATATCTTTTCAAATTAGTGTTTTTGTTTTCTTCAGGTAAATAACCAGAAGTGAAATTGGTGAATCATATGGTAGTCCTATTTTTAATCTTCTGTGGAAGCTCCATACTGTTTTGCACAGTGTCTGCACCAATTTCCTGTCCCACCAATAGTGCATGAGGGTCACTTTACTTCACATTCTCACCAGTGCTTGTTATTTGTTGTCTTTTTGATGTCTTTTCCATTCTAACATGTGTAAGGTGGTATCTTATTGGGTGTTGATTTGCATTTCTCAGATGATTAGTGATGTTGAGCATCTTTTCATGTATCTGTTGGCCATCTGTATGTCTTCTTTAAAAAATGTATCTATTCAGGTCCTGTGCTCATTTTTTCAACCTGGTTATTTGGGGGTTTTGATATTGAGTTATATGGGTTCTTTGGATATTAACCCCTTATCAGATATATTTTTTGCAAATATCTTCTTTCATTCAGTAGGCTGTCTTTTAATTTTGTTGAAGGTTTTCTTCACTGTGCAAAGTTTTTTAGTTTGATGTGGTCCCATTTGGCTTTTTTTGCTTTTCCCTTGCTTGAGGAGACATATCCAAAAAATATTGCTAAGACCAATGTCAAGTAGCATACTGCCAATATTTTCCTCTATAAGTTTCATGGTTTCAGGTTTTACATTTATGTCTTTAATCCCTGTTGAGTTTATTTTTGCATGTGTTGTGAGAAAGTACTCCAGTTTGATTCCTTTGCATGCAGCTTTCCAGTTTGAAATGGTGTCCCAACACCACTTATTGAAGAGGGTCTCTTTTCCCCTTCCCCTATTGCCTCCTTTGTCATAGGTTAATTGACCACATAACTGTGGGCTTATTTCTGGGCTCTCTATTTTGTTCCATTGATCTATGAGTCTTTTTTTCTTCTTCTTTTTTTTGGTGCCAGTACTATACTGTTTTGATTACAGTAGCTTTGTAATATAGTTTGAAATAAGGGAGTGTGATACCTCCAGCTTTGTTCTTTTTTCTCAGAATTGATTTGGCTATTTTGGGTCTTTTATGGTTCTATATAAATTTTATAATTATTTGTTCTAGTTCTGTGAAAAATGTCATTGGTATTTTGATAGGGATTTCATATGAATTGGAGTATTGTCTTGGGTAGTATGGTCATTTTGACAATATTAATTCTTCCAATCCATGAGTATGCTATATCTTTCTATTTGTTTGTGTTGTCTTCAGTTTCTTTCATCAGTGTCTTATAGTTTTCAGAGTACAAGTCTTTTGTCTCCTTTGTTAGACTTATTTGTATTTAATTCTTTTTGATGCAATTGTAAATGAGATCGTTTTCTTAATTACTGTTTCTGATATGTCATTATTAACATATAGAAGTGCAACAGATTTCTGTTTATTAATTTTGTATCCTGCAACATTACTGAGTTCATTTACTAGTCCTGTTAGATTTTTAGTGGTGTCTTTAGGATTTTCTATATGTATTATCATGTCCTCTGCAAACAGTGACAGTTTTACTTCTGCATTTCCAATTTGGCTTCCTATTTCTTATCTGACTGCTTTGGCTAGGACTTACAATACTATATTGAATAAAAGTGGCAAGAGTGGGCATCCTTGTCTTCTACCTGATCTTAGAGGAAATGGTTTCAGCTTTACACCATTGAATATGATGTTGGCTATGGGTTTGTCATATTATGGCCTCTATACCCACTTTGTTGAGAGTTTTTATCATAAATAGATGTTAAATTTTGTCAAATTCTTTTTCTGCATCTATTGATATAATCTTACGGTTTTTATTTTTTAATTTGTTAATGTGGTATATCACAGTTATTGATTTGCAGATATTGAGACATTCTTGCATTCCTGGGACAAATCCTACCTGATCATGGTATATAATCCTTTTATTGTATTGTAGAATTCCATTTGCTAACATTTTATTAAGAATTTTTACATTGATGTTTATCATATTGGCTGTATCTCTCTCTGTGTGTGTGTGTGTCTGTGTGTGTGGTGTCTTTGTCTGGCTTTGTTATTAGAGTGATGCTGGCCTCATAGAATGAGTTTGGAAGAGTTCCGTCCTCTTCAGTTTTTTGGAATAGTTTGAGAAAGATTGGTTTTAACTCTTCTTTAAATACTTGTAGCATTCACCTGTGAATCCATCTGGCCCTGAACTTTTGTTTGTTGGGAGTTTTTAAAATTACTGATTCCGTTTTATTGCTCATAGTCAGTATGTTTATATTTTTTATTTCTTCCTTATTCAATCTTGGAAGATTGGATGTTTCTAGGAATTTGTTCATTTCTTCTAGGTTTTTCCAGTTTATTGGTGCATGATTGTTCACAGTCATCTCTTAGGATCCTTTGTATTTCTGTGTGTTGGTTGTAACTTCTCTTTCATTTCTGAATTTATTTTTTGGACTCTCTTTTTTTCTTAATGAGTCTGGCTAAAGGTTTATCAACTTGGTTTATTCTTTCAAAGAACCAGCTCTTTGTTTCATTGATGTTTTTCTATTGATTTTTTAGTTTCTATTTTATTTATTTCTGCTCTGAGATTTTTGATGTCCTTCCTTCTACTAACTTTGGGTTTTCTTTTTTCTTTTCATAGTTCCTTTAGGTGTAAGGTTAGATTGTTTATTTGAGATTTTTCTTATTTCCTGAGGTAGGCTTGTATTGCTATAAACTTCCCACTTATAACTGCTTTTGTTGCATCCCATAGATTTTGGATCATTGTGTTTCCATTTTGATTTATCTCCAGGTATTTATTTATTTCTTCTTTGATTTCTTTAGTGAGCCACTAGTTGTTTAGCAGCATATTGTTTACCCTCCACATGTTTGTGATTTTTGCAGTTTTTTTCTTGTAGTTAAATTTTAGTCTCATGCCATTGTGGTCAGAAAAATGCTTGATATAATTTCAGTGCTCTTAAACTTACTGATATTTGTTTTGTGGCCTAGCATGTGGTCTATCCTAGAGAATATTTCACATGCACTTGAAAAGATAGTGTATTATGCTACTTCTGGATGGAATGTTATATATATACACACACACACACACACACACACACACACACACACACACACACACACACACACACACACACACACACACACACACACACATATTAAGTCCATACTGTCTAATGTGTCATTTAAGGTTAATGTTTCCTTATTGATTTTCTGTCTGGATAATCTGTCCATTGATGTAAGTGAGGTATTAAAAGTCCCCATTATTATTCTGTCACTTTCTCTGTTTATGTCTGTTAATATTTGATTTAGGTGCTCCTATGTTGGGTGCATATATATTTATAGTTGTTATACTTTCTTTTTGAATTGATCCCTTGATCATTATGTGAAGTTCCTTTTTTATTATTACAGTCTTTGTTTTAAAGTTATTTGTCTGATATTAGCATTGCTGTCACAGCTTTCTTTTCATTTCTGTTTGCATGGAATATCTTTTTCCATCCTGTAACTTTTCAGTCTGTGTGTGTTTTTAGATCTGAGGTGGTCTCTTACAGGCAGCACACATATGGGTCTTACTTGTTTATTGATTCAGCCACTCTATGTTTTTTGATGGTAGCATTTAGTCCATTTACATTCAAAGTAATTATTGATAGGTATGTACTTGTTACCATTTTGTTAATTGTTTGGGGGTTTTGTAGTTCTTTTAGTTCCTTCTTACTTTGCTCTCTTCCCTTGTAAATTGATGACTATCTTTAGTATTGTGCTTAGATTCCTTTATTTTTGCATCCTTGTATCTATTATAGGCTTTGGTTGTGGTTACCATCAGGTTCATAAATAACAACAACATGATTATTTTGAGTCTATGATCTCTAAGTTTGAACTCATTCTAACAAGCCTGTATTTTTACATCGCCCCATGTTTTATGGTTTTTTAGCATCTTTATTTGATTATAATTGCTTTGCAATGTTGTGTTAGTTTCTGCTGTATAACTGACTCATTTGTACGTATACATATATCCCCATATCCCCTCCCTCTTGCACCTCCCTCACACATTCCTTATTCCACCCGGCTAGGTGGTCACAAAGCACCGAGCTGATCTCCCTGTGCTATGCAGCTGCTTCCCACTAGCAATCTGTTTTACATTTGATAGTGTATATATGTCCATGCCACTCTCTCACTTCATCCCAGCTTACACTTCCCCCTCCCTGTGCCCTCAAGTCCATTCTCTACGTCTGTGTCTTTATTCCTGTCCTGCCCCTAGGCTCAGCAGGACAATTTTTTTTTTTTAAGATTCCATATATATATGTTAGCATACGGTATTTGTTTTTCTCCTTCTGACTTACTTCACTCTGTATGACAGACTCTAGGTCCATGATCCTCACTACAAATAGTTCAATTTTGTTTCTTTTTATGGCTTAGTAATATTCCATTGCATATATGTGCCACATCTTCTTTATCCATTCATCTGTCAGTGGAAACTTAGGTTTCTCCCACGTCCTGGCTATTGTAAATAGTGCTGCAATGAACATTGTGGTACATAAGTTATTTTGAATTATGGTTTTCTCAGGGTATATGCCCAGTAGTGGGATTGCTGCATCATATGGTAGTTCTATTTTTAGTTTTTTAAGGAACCTCCATACTGTTCTCCATAGTATCTGTATCAATTTACATTCCCACCAACAGTGCAAGAGGGTTCTCTTTTTCTCCACACGCTCTCCATCTTTTATTTTTTGTAGATATTTTGATGATGGCTCTTCTGACCATTGTGAGGTAATACCTCATTGTAGTTTTGATTTGCATTTCTCTAATGGTTAGTGATGTTGAGCATCCTTTCATGTATTTGTTGGCAATATCTTCTTTGGAGAAATGTCTATTTAGATCTTCTGCCCATTTCTGGATTGAGTTGTTTGCTTTTTTGATATTGAGCTAAATAAGCTGCTTGTATATTTTGGAGATTAATCCTTTGTAAGTTGCTTCATTTGCAAATATTTTCTCCCTAGCTGAGAGTTGTCTTTTTGTCTTGTATATGGTTTCCTTTGCTGTGCCAAATCTTTTAAGTTTCATTAGGTTCCATTTGTTTATTTTTGTTTTTATTTCGATTACTTTAGGAGGTGGGTCAAAAAGGATCTTGCTCTAATTTATGTCATAGAGTGTTCTGCCTATGTTTTCCTCTAAGAGTTTTATAGTGTCTGGCCTTACATTTAGGTCTTTAATCCATTTTGAGTTTATTTTTGTGTATGGTGTTAGGGAGTGTTCTAATTTCATTCTTTTACATGTAGCTGTCTGGTTTTCCCAGCACAAATTATTGAAGATGCTGTCTTTTCTTCATTGTATATTCTTGCCTCCTTTATCAAAGATCAGGTGACCATATGTGTGTGGGTTTATATCTGGACTTTCTATCCTGTTCCATTGATCTATATTTCTGTTTTCTGCCAGTACCATACTGCCTTGATTACTTTAGCTTTGTAGTATTGTCTGAAGTCTGGGAGCTTGGTTCCTCGAGCTCTGTTTTTCTTTCTCAAGATTGCTTTGGCCACTCGATGCCTTTTGGGTTTCCATACAAGTTGTGAAATTTTTTGTTCTAGTTCTGTGAAAAATGCCATTGGTAGTTTGTTAGGGATTGCATTGAATCTGTAGATTGCTTTGGGTAGTATTGTCATTTTCACAATGTTGATTCTTCCAATCCAAGAACATGGTATGTCTCTCCATCTATTTGTATCACCTTTAATTTCTTACATCAGTATCTTACAGTGTTCTGCATACAGGTCTTTTGTCTCCTTAAGTAGGGTTATTCCTAGGTATTTTATTCTTTTTATTGCAATAGTAAATGGGAGTGTTTCCTTAATTTCTCTTTCAGATTTTTCATCATTAGTGTGTAAGAATGCAAGATATTTCTGTGCATTAATTTTCTATCCTGCTACTTTGCCAGATTCATTGATTAGCTCTGGTAGGTTTCTGGTAGCATCTTTAGGATTCTCTCTATGTAATATTATGTCATATGCAAACAGTGACAGATTTACTTTTTCTTTTCCAGTTTGGATTCCTTTTATTGATTTTTCTTCTCTGATTGCTGTGGCTAAAACTTCTAAGACTAGGTTCAATAATAGCGGTGAGAGTGGACAACCTTGTCTTTTTCCTGGTCTTAGTGGAAACGGTTTTATTGTTTCACCATTGAGAACAGTGTTGGCTGTGGGTTTGTCATATATGGTGTTTATTATGTTGAGGTAAGTTCCCTCTATGCCTACTTTCTGGAGGGTTTTTATCATAAATGGGTGTTGAAATTTGTTGAAAGCTTTTTCTGCCACTAGTGAGATTATCATATCGTTTTTATCCTTAGTTTTCTAATTTGGTGTATCACATTGATTGCTTTGTGTATATTGAAGAATCCTTGCATTCCTGGGATAAACCCCACTTGATCATGGTGTATGATCCTTTTAATGTGCTGTTGGATTCCCTTTGCTAGTATTTTGTTGAGGATTTTTGCATCTATGTTCATCAGTGATACTGGCCTGTAGTTTTTTTCTTTCTGACATCTTTGTCTTGTTTTGGTATAAGGGTGATGGTGGTCTTGTAGAATGAGTTTGGGAGTGTTCCTCCCTCTGCTGTATTTTGGAAGAGTTTGAGAAGGATAGGTGTTAGCTCTCCCATAAATGTTTGTTAGAATTTGCCTGTGAAGCCATCTGATCCTGGGCTTTTGTTTGTTGGAAGATTTGAAATCACAGTTTCAAATTCAGTGCTTGTGATTGGTCTGTTTATGTTTTCTGTTTCTTCTTGTTCAGTCTCGGAAGATTGTTCTTTTCTAAGAATTTGTCCATTTCTTCCAGGTTGTCCATTTTATTGGCATAGAATTGCTTGTAGTAATCTCTCATGATCCTTTGTATTTCTGCAGTGTCAGTGGTTACTTCTCCTTTTTCATTTCTAATTCTGTTGATTTGAGTCTTTTCCTTTTTTTTGTTGATGAGTCTGGCTAATGGTTTATTAATTTTGTTTATCTTCTCAAAGAACCAGCTTTTAGTTTTACTGATCTTTTCTACTGTTTCCATCATTTCTTTTTCTTTTATTTTTGATCTGATCTTTGTGATATCTTTCCTTTTGCTAACTTTGGGGTTTTTTGGTTCTTCTTTCTCTAATTGCTTTAGGTTTAAATTTAGGTTGTTTATTTGAGATTTTTCTTGTTTCTTGAGGTAGGATTGTATTGTTATAAGCTTCCCTCTTAGAAGTGCTTTTGCTGCATCCCATAGGATTTGGGTCGTCGTGTTTTCATTGTCATTTGTTTCTAGGTAGTGTTTGAATTCCTCTTTGATTAGTTCAGTGATCTCTTGTTTATTTAGTTGTGTACTGTTTAGCCTCCATATGTTTGTATTTTTCACGGGTTTTTTTCTTGTAATTGATACCTGGTCTCATAGCATTGAGGTCAGAAAAGATACTTGATACGATTTCAGTTTTCTTAAATTTAACAAGGCTTGATTTGTGACCCAAGATATAATCTATCCTGGAGAATGTTCCATGAGCACTTGGGAAGAAAGCGTATTCTGCTGTTTTTGGATGGAATGTCCTATAAATATCAATTGAGTACATCTTGTTTAATGTGTCATTTAAAGCTTGTGTTTCCTTGTATGTTTTCATTTTGGATGACCTGCCCATTGGTGAAAGTGGGGTGTTAAAGTCCCCTACTATTATTGTGTTACTGTTAATTTCCCCTTTTATGGCTGTTAGCATTTTCCTTATATACTGAGGTGCTTTCTATGTTGGGTGCGTAAATATTTACAACTGTTATATCTTCTACTTGGATTGATCCCTTGATCATTATGTAGTGTCCTTCTTTGTCTCTTGTAATAGTCTTTATTTTAAAGTCTATTTTTTCTCATATGAGAATTGCTACTCCAGCTCTCTTTTGATTTCCATTTCCATGGAATATCCTTTTCCATCCCCTCACTTTCAGTCTGTATGTGTTCCTAGGTCTGAAGGTGGTCTGTCATAGACAGCATATATACAGGTCTTGTTTTTGTATCTATTCAACCTGTCTTCTCTTTTAGGTGGAGCCTTTAATCCATTTACATTTAAGGTAATTATCAATATGTATGTTCCTATTACCATTTTCTTTATTGTTCTGGGTTTGCTTTTGTAGGTCTTTTTCTTCTCTTGTAGTTCCTGCGTAGAGAAGTTCCTTTAGCTTTTGTTGTAAAGGTCGTTTGGTGTCACTGAATTCTCTTAGCTTTTGCTTGTCTGTAAAGATTTTAATTTCTCTGTCGAATCTGAATGAGATCCTTGCTGAGTAGAGTAATCTTGGTTGTAGGTTTTTTCCTTTCATCACTTTAAATATGTCCTGCTACTCCGTTCTGGCTTGCAGAGTTTCTGCTGAAAGATCAACTGTTAACCTTATGGGGATTCCCTTGTAATTTATTTGTTGCTTTCCCTTGCTGCTTTTAATATTTTTTCTTTGTATTTAATTTCATAGTTTGATTAATGTATGTCTTGACATGTTTCTCCTTGTGTTTATCCTGTATGGGACTCTCTGTGCTTCCTGGACTTGATTGACTATTTCCTTTTCCATATTAGGGAAGTTTTCAAGTTTAATCTCTTCAAATACTTTCTCAGTCCCGTTCTTTTTCTCTTCTTCTGGGACCCGTATAAGTCGAATGTTGGTCCTTTTAATGTTGTCCAACAGGTCTCTGCGAGTGTCCTCAATTCTTTTTATTCTTGTTTCTTTATTCTACTCTGCGGTAGTTATTTCTACTATTTTGTCTTCCAGGTCACTTATCCGTTCTTCTACCCCAGTTATTCTGCTATTGATTCCTTCTAGAGAGTTTTTAATTTCATTTATTGTGTTGTTCATCATTGTTTGTTTGCTCTTTAGTTCTTCTAGATCCTTGTTAAACCTTTCTTGTATTTTCTCCATTCTATTTCCAAGATTTTGGATCATCTTTACTATCATTATTCTGAATTCTTTTTCAAGTAGACTGCCTATTTCCGCTTCATTTGTTTGGTCTGGTGGGTTTTTACTTTGCTCCTTCATCTGCTGCGTATTTCTCTCCCTTCTCATTTTTATTAACTTACTGTATTTGCGGTCTCCTTTTCACAGGCAGCAGCTTCGTAGTTCCTGTTGTTTTCGGTGTCTGCCCGCAGTGGCTAAGGTTGGTTCGGTGGGTTGTGTAGGCTTCCTGGTGGAGGGGAGTGTTGCCTGTATTCTGATGGATGAAGCTGGATCTTGTCTTTCTGTTGGGCAGGACCACATCCAGTGGTGTGTTTTAGGGTGTCTGTGAATTTAGTTTGATTTTAGGCAGCCTCTGCTAATGGGTCGAGTTGTGTTCCTGTCTTGCTAGTTGTTTGGTATAGGGTGTCTGGCACTGGAGCTTGCTGGTCGTTGAGTGGAGTTGGGTCTTAGCGTTGAGACGGAGGTCTGTTGGAGAGCCCTCACTGACTGATATTATGAGAGGCTGGGTGGTCTCTGGTGGTCCAGTGTCCTGAACTTGGCTCTCCCATCTCAGCCGGTTGGAGCACCAAGACCCTGTCAGCCATACGGCTGCTAGTTTTGGATGGTCTACTGCAGTGACGGGAGATGGTTGTGGCTCACCATGGGGACAAGGACACTGGCAACAGAAGTTCTCCTTTGCGTGAGCCCACCCAGAGTCCGCCATTAGCCCCACCAATGAGCCGTGTCTGATTTAGTGTCTTTCCTGTATGTTTGCCTTTACCAGTGAGACTTTTTTCTTTCATAAATCTCTCATTTCTAGTTGAGACCTTTTTTTTTTTTGCTTAGGCAAGTCCTTTTAACCTTTCTTTTTTCTTTTCCTTTTGGCCACGCCATGTGGCTTGCGGGATCTTAGTTCCTTGACCAGGCATGTAACCTAGGCCCCTGGCAGTGAAAGTGCTGAGTACTAACCAATGGACTCTCAGGGAATTCCCTAACATTTCTTATAAGGCTGTTTTAGTGGTGCTAAACTCTTTTAGCTTTTGCTTTTCTGTAAAACTCTTTATCTCTCCTTCAAATCTGAATGATAGCTTTGCTGGGTAAAGTATTATTGGTTGTAGTTTTTCTTTTATCACTTTGAATATATTTTGCCACTCCCTCTTGGTCTGCACAGTTTCCACTCATAAGTCAGCTGCTAGTCTTATGGGAATTTCCTTGTATATAACTTGTTTCTTTTCTCTTGCTCTCTTTATCTTTAATTTTTTGCCATTTTGATTATAATATGTCTTTGTGTGGACCTCTTTGGGTTTGTCTTTTTTGGGACTCTCTGTGCTTCCTGGATTTGGATGTTTGTTTCCTTCCCCAGGTTAGGAAATTTTTCAGCTATAATTTCTTCACATAAATTCTCTGCCACTTTGTCTCCCTATTCTCCTTCTGGACCCTGATAATGTGAATGTTAATACCCTTGTTTTAACTCAGAGGTTTCTTAAACTATCCTCATTTTTTAGAATTCTTTTTTCTTCTTTCTGTTCAGCTTGGGTGATTTTCAGTACTCTGTTTTCCAGATCTCTGATTTGTTCCTCTGTATCATCTAATCTACTGTTGATTTCTTCTAGTGTTTTTTTTTTTTTTGCAGTACGCGGGCCTCCCACTGCCGTGGCCTCTCCCGCCGCAGAGCACAGGCTCCGGGCACGCAGGCTCAGCGGCCACGGCTCATGGCCCCATCTGCTCCGCGGCATGCAGAATCTTCCCGGACCGGGGCATGAACCCGCATCCCCTGCATTGCCAGGTGGACTCCCAGCCACTGTGCCACCAGGGAAGCCCTCTAGTGTATATTTTATTTCAGTTATTGTAGTCTTTAGCTCTGTTTCCTTTTGTATTTTCTATCTCTGTTGAAATTCTCACTGTGTTTGTCCATAATTCTCCAGAGTTCATTGAGTATCTTTATGATCATTATCTTGAACTCTTTATCAGGTACATTGCTAATCTCTGCTTTGTTTAGTTCTTTTTCTGAGACTTTGTCTTGTTCCTTTGTTTGGATCATATTTCTCTGTCTTCTCGTTTGCATAATACTATATATAATCAGAAACTAGGTAGGTTGGTTATGTCTTCCAATCTTTGAGAAGTGACCTTATGTAGGAGATGTCATGGGGGCCCATCATCACACTCCCCTTGATCATCAGAGCTATATGCTCTAGAAGTAGTTCCTATGTGGGCTGCATGTGTCCCCTGTTGTCATGGGGCCAACTAGTGTGGACACACTGTTGGGTGCTGCCTTGTGTGGTGGCTTCAGGCCCTCTGGAGGGTGGGGTAGGCTTCCCGCATGGTTGGCCATGTGGCCTGATGGTGCATGGCTGAACTTGCTGGTCAGTGGGGTTCCTCATAAGATTGGCTGTGCAGCTAACAGGGCTGTGTGGCTACTGCAGGCCCACTTGTGGGCAGGGCAAGTTTCTGGCAATTATAGAAAGAAGGAAGATTTAAAAACTTGTCAGCTCTGATGTCATTGTTGTAGAACAAAACGGCACTTGTCAGCTCTTGTGTCATTGTCATAGAATGAGTTCCCAAAAATGGCCTCTGCTAGCATCCCCATTCCTAGGGAGAGCCAGTTGCCTCCTGCCTCTCTAGGAGGCTCTCCAACATCAGTGAGTGGGTCTGACCTAGGCTCCTTTCAAACCACTGTCTGCGTGCTGGGGCTTGAAACATGTGAAGTTTTGTGTGTGTCTTTTAGGAATGGAGTCTTTGTTTCCTACAGTCCTCTAGCTCACCTGAAATAAGCCCTGTGGTTTTCAAAGCCAGACATTCTGGGGGCTCATCTTCCTAGTGCAGGACCCTGAAGCTGGGGGGCCCAGTGTAGAACTTAGACCCCTCGCTCCTTGGGGAGAACCTCTCTGGCTATGATATTCCTCTTGCTTGTGGCTTGCTGACCCAGGTGTGTGGGTCCTGGATATACCATATCTCTGCCCTTCCTACCTATCTTCTTTATGTCTTTGGAAAATCTTTTCTTCCAGTCTTCAGGTTGTTCTCATGGATAGTTGTTCTGTAAGTAGTTATAATTTTGGTGTGCCCATGGGAAGAGCTGAATTCAGGGTCTTCCCACTCTACCATCTTGGAGAAGCCTCCTCACAGGGATTTTCATATTCTTATCACTTGGTGTACTGTCTGTTAGACATAGTATCAACTCAGCAGCTTTCCAATGAACAAACACACTCCAGGGAGTTTGAGGGCATATGTGGAATTTTAGACAGCTCTGCATTCTCAAAAACTTAATTATGAATTTATAAAAAGGTGAAAATATACATCAGACATCAAAGTGACTATGAAACATCTCCATATGCAGCATTACAATTTTATTAAAATTATACTTGGGATTTAAGTTATAGAGGTATAACTGAGGAATGACAAAGAATGGCTAATTCCATTGAAAGAAAATGTATTTCTTACATTTCCCCAGAGAAGGCAGAACATACCATACTAGGCCACAGGAGAACCATTAGATTTTGGCCAGGAAGCAGAAGCAGGAGCAAGGAGAAAGTCTAGGCCGGAACCTTTATTGAGGTTTCTGCGGGAAAGTCAAAATGGGACAGGGTAATCAGCTCAGAATGTCAGTGGGCTCTGAGCTATATTGTAGTCTCTAGTTGTCTGATATCTGACCCTGGGTTATTTAGGACACAGGAAATGTTGGCTTGATGTGTGAGAGTTTGATAAGGCCCTGAATTGGTTAGTTTTCATAAAAAAGATGTTCTTTCAAGTAAGTTGTTTATCATCTTTAGGAATTTGTTAGCCCTGGAAGGGGCAGTTTCTCCCCATGTTTTTAAGGCCCCCTAAGAAGTCAAAACATCATACCATAAAGAAAATTTTAAAAAGCTTGATTAATACAACAAAGTAAATTGTTGCTCACCAGTTCAATGACCCTTGGACCCCTCAGCCAAATCAGAGATCTGAAAAGAGGTCAGAAAATGACTTTTGAAGATGTTTGCTTGGAGGAGAAACTGTTTCTATATGATAGCTCCCTTACCCCAATACACAAACACACATAAGAGGTGAAAGGATTAAGGAGCTCTGCTTTATTCCCCTCAGGCATGGTAAGGGGAGCTGCTACAAGCCCTTCCTGGGGACCGGTGATGGGTATTCACAGTTTGGTGCCAGACCCAAGTCTGAGAAAATTAAAGTATCCTATGGCCAGTTGTTTAGTTCAAAGAAACATGTAGTCCCTGGTATAGAGCAGATATGGGCCAGGCAGGAGACAGAGCCAGTGGTAGTAATGATCTTAGGTCTTGTCCAGTGGGGCTACCTGGAGGAGAGAAGGAGTCCAGCAGAGAGAAGTTCCAGGTGAGCCCTGAATTCCTAAGGGCTGCAGAATGAGTTGCAAGTGACCACCCAAAATAGAGACACATCTGACCAGGTCACGAGAGCTACAGGAGAGGGTCCCTAAGTGATAGAAATTGCCAAAGGCCCCCTCAGACACACTCACCCAAAACAGAGCTTCAAGTATATGCTGGTCCCAGGGAGCCTGAGGGCAGCTTATGAGAATGTCTGTTCAAATAAGACTTTTATCCCTAAACACTTCATTCTTTCCATATTTTACCCCAAAGTGTCCAAAAATGGTTAGTAAGCCAGGCAGGGTAGAGATTGGTACAGAGAAGTAGAGAGGAAGCCATCCATTTCACTCCATTTCTACTGCAAGTTTCCAGCCTGAAGCATACTAGAAACCCAGTTCTGGTTGACTTCCTGGCAGGACACCTCTAATTTCTGAATTGAGACTATGTTTTTTATTTAAAGTGAGGGTAGCACGGTCCATTACCAAAAAGCAAGCAGAAAAGTCATGGGACCTATGAAAAATTTCATCAAGGGACAGAAAGAAAGCAACAGAGGACACAAGCAGGTATTCTGCCATATAAAAGAGAGCTACAGTGTCTGAACAAAGCTGAGAAAAAGCACACTTTTGGTAAATATCTAGCACAGGAAATAGAGAAGCCTGTAGAAGTTTCTGCATTATACCTCCAGCGCAATAACAAGAAGACATCATCTCTTTGAAAGCAAAAGATTAATTGAAAAAAACAATAAGTTGGGACGCAGATCTAGGGAGGTAAGAAACGAGTGAAGGAATCAACTGAAGAGTCATAGAATTAAAATAGTAAACAGCATATACAGAACCAAATTCACATTCAGAAAACAGAATCAGTGATGCAGAGGACTAACAAGAAGCACTCATATTTTTTCTTCTTAAAATTTATTTTATTGAAGTATAGTTGATTTACAAAGTAGTGTTAATTTCGGCTGTATAACCCACATGTATATGTATGTGTGTGTATATATATATGTATATGTGTGTGTGTGTGTGTATATATATATATATATATATACACACACACACATTCTTTTTCATATTCTTTTTCATTATGGTTTATCACAGGATATTGCATATAGTTCCTTGTGCTATATAGTAGGACCTTGTTGTTTATCCATGCTTTATATAATAGTTTGCATCTGCTAATCCCAAACTCCCAACCCATCCTTCCCTCCCCTCCTCCTTGGCAACCACAATTCTGTTCTGTATGTCTGTGAGTCTGTTTCGTAGATAAGTTCATTTGTGTCATATTTTAGATTCCACATATAAAGTGATATAAAGTATTTGTCTTTCACTTTCTGACTTACTTCACTTAGTGTGATAATCTCTGGGCCCATCCATGTTGCTGTAAATGGCATATTTCATTCCTTTTATGGCTAAGTAATAGTCCTATGTATAAATATACCACATCTTCTTTATCCATTCATCTGTCAATGGAAATTTAGGTTGCTTCCATGTCTTGGCTATTGTAAATAGTGCTGCAGTGAGCATAGGGGTGCATGTATATTTTTGAATTAATAGTTTGTCCAGGTATATTCCCAGGAGTGGGATTGCTAGATCATATGGCAACTTTATTTTTAGTTTTTTGAGGAACCTCCATACTGATTTCCAAAGTGTCTGCAACAATTTACATTCCCACCAACAGTGTAAGAGGGTTCCCTTTTCTCCATAACCTCTTCAGCATTTGTTATTTGTAGATTTTTAAAAAATGATGGCCATTCTGACTGGTGTGAGGTGGTACCTCACTGTAGTTTTGATTTGCATTTCTCTAATAATTATCAATGTTGAGCATCTTTTCATGTGCCTGTTGGCCATCTGTATGTCTTCTTTGGTGAAATGTCTATTTAGTTAAGAAGCAATCTTAAAGAATCCTGAGAAAAGAGAGCAAAGATGGCTCTTGTCCTTGAGTACATACTGGACACCAAACACATGTTACGGAGGAAGAAACTGAGACCTGTCAAGGTCACCTAATATGCTCAGGGAAACAGCCAGGAAATGACAAAGCAGAACTGAAACTCAAATCTGTCAGACTCCAACACATGTTTGTTAACAATGACACTGTGCTAAACACGAGGGTGAGACATTTAGATCCGAGGGAGAATGAAGAAAGAGCTAACTTATAGGTCGTAGGTATTTATTTAAAGAGAAAGAAGCAGAACAAATTGAGTATATACAAAAATAAAAAAAAGAATAAAACTTTCTTGAACTGAAAAAAATTAATTATACAAATGAAAGATCTTATCTAGTTAGAAAATTGGACAATTGATCTAAAAAAATAAGAACTGATTCCTTATGTAGAAGTGAGGGTGGGGGGTATGGAAATAAAATAGTTAAACCATGAGCAAAACAGATGCATTTGCTGCTGTTAAGAATGTGGAGACAGGTATTCATATTTATGGAAATATCAAGTATTATATAAAAATATTAATCATAAGAAAATAATCTGAAATGCAGAAAAGTAATTATCTAAAGGAGGCAGACATTAATTTTATAATCAGAAAAAATTAAATAGTTTAAAAGTTTTAAAAATGAAATAGAACTAAAATAATATTTTAATGTTTAATATGATTATTAAAATATATTTTAAAACTTGCTTCTTATTAACAGAGCTTAATATCTGAGGTTTTTATTGGTGGAAAAAATTGTGCTGTTCCCACAAAAATTCTAAGAGGAAACTATGGACACATGACATAATAAACGAACAGTGTAGAACTGTGTTGAGTTTGGCAATAATCTTTGAATTCCTTGATGTAACCCTAGAGAAAGCAGGATAGGTCAGCAGATGGTGGCTGGTCTCTAAGACAGAAGATGTGAGTTCTATTCTAGTCTGCCATTTATGATATTACCTTGTGCAAATCAGTTTCTCACTCTAAACTCTAATATCCAGCCTAGAATATCCTCATTTAATATTTCTTGCCCAAGTTACTTGTCCAAGGCCACACAGGTAACAAATGTTGAAACACATGAGGTTTGGTAAATCTAGGCTGGCTGGAATATAATCAGATTTAGAAAGGGGGGAAATTCCAGTTAGAACAGTGTGAAGAAAAGTCTGGTGTTCAGACCACATGAGAAGCTGGCTTTTCCCAGCCAGTACAGACAGATATAATAATATTTCAGCATATTAATAATATTTCATAATGTTATATTTATTACTATATATATCTCAGCTTTCTATTATTATTATAGTTTTTTTTGGTTTGTTTTTTTTTTTTTTTTTTTTGCGGTATGTGGGCCTCTCACTGTTGTGGCCTCTCCCATTGTGGAGCACAGGCTCCGGACACACAGGCCCAGCGGCCATGGCTCATGGGCCCAGCCGCTCCACGGCATGTGGGATCTTCCCGGACCGGGGCACGAACCCATGTCCCCTGCATCGGCAGACGGACTCTCAACCACTGCGCCACCAGGGAAGCCCTATTATTATAGTTTTATAATCTAATTACTTACACATTTTCTTATTATGTCCTCAGGAAGATCTTTGGAGTTTGGAAGAACTGCTTTTATCATCCTCCAACCCACGCTTGACTTACAATAAAAAAATTTAAGATACCCTGTCCTAAGTAAGTAGTAGGTCAGGCAATTCAGGTAGGCAAATCATAGTAATCTGATGGAAGATATTGAAACCAATGGAAACCAACTTAAAACTCGGCATTCGACGGTAATGGAGACTCAGTGGCATGTCCCAGAGATGTGATTGACAGATGAGGAAACAATCATTGCAGGTTTATGGGTTTTTTGTTTATTTTTGGTTGTTTTTCTTTGTTTTTTCGGTTGTGCTGTGGGGCCCACAGGATCTTAGTTCCCCAATTCCCCAACCAGGGATTGAACCCTCGTCCCACCACAGTGAAAGCAGCAAGACCTAACCAGTGGACTGCTAGGGAATTTCCTCAGTGCAGGTTTATATAAAAGGTATTTGTATACAGGGGGCTTAAGGTTAGAATCTAGGACTATGGATAGTAGTAAAGGAAAAAGACAATCTCCAAATAGAATCTAGAAACTGGGTGGTAAATTTATCTCCCACAGTTCAGAAAGTACCCACAAAACAAGCAGAGTCATTCAAAGAGGAGATTGACTTGGCAATGTTCTAAACCTCAAAACTTGATGATTTTTCAAGATTTCCTTTCTACCTTAAGGCAAGACCATACCTCAACCATCTCTTACAGATAAAAATCTTCCCTTAAAAGACATCAAGAGGGGCTTCCCTGGTGGTGCAGTGGTTGAGAGTCCGCCTGCCGATGCAGGGGACACGGGTTCGTGCCCCAGTCCAGGAAGATCCCATATGCCACGGAGCGGCTAGGCCCGTGAGCCATGGCCGCTGGGCCTGCGTGTCCGGAGCCTGTGCTCCGCAACAGGAGAGGCCACAGCAGTGAGAGGCCCATGTACCGCAAGAAAAAATAAATAAAAAAAAAATAAAGACATCAAGAGGAGTTTTCTCAACCACATACACTTCAAACAAGTCTTTGTTGGGCCAAGATGGGTCAGAATGGTCTGAGGTCTGTCTGCCCATTGTGCCTGTTCAGCCAAGTAGGATCTTGAAAACTGGCTCATGCATGGTTGATGCTGGACACCAGAGCCTTGTCAAACCAAGAGAGCTCTGATGGGAGCTCCAGGCTAGAGCAGGGTGGGCCTCATCTCTGGTTCCTGGAGGCACAGCTGACTCTTCTGTATATTTGTAAAGGCAGTCTCAAGTATCTGAGATCCTCCAACTCCCCAGTCTAAGGCTTATCCACCCCCTTGGAAGGTACTTTAGATACCTGAAGCAAAAGTACATACACTTAACTCCACAACTAGCCAGAGCATGCCAGCTAGTATAAACATATTTTGAAAATATGTATTTTGCTTATTTAAACACACATGTATTTTCACAGGTTGAAAAGAAGTCAATAGAGAAGTAATAAGTTTTTAAAGTGAGTTTTAATAGTTTATGCCTACTTATATATACAATGTGCACACACACAGAGATTTATTGAAAGAGGGCCCACTTGTGTGCTAATTGGTCATGTTCAGTGATCTATGAAGTCATCTCCCTTTTTTGCATTAACTTGGGGGCCAGAGAGGGTGAGATTCACTGGGGTTATGCCACCCATGACATCCTTGCCTAATGGTATGGGAATTTCTCCAGTCTCTTTTCCTAACTAGTAGAAACTCACGAAGCAGGTGATATGACAATCAAATTTCTCTTTTCCCTTTGGATCACTCATGTCCTTCACTCAGCAATTGCTGGAAACATTCCTACTCACTTGAAACAACACTCTTCATTTGTTGGCTGCTGGGTGAAGAAATGCTTTTCTTAGAGCAGAAGCAGATTAATCATGTTTTTGTTCAATGCCAGAGCAAAAGTTATAATCTTGCTTGACGTTTAGAATTAAATAGCCAAGCAATAGTTCTTCCTTACTGATGATCTAATGGATTCTTTTGAGGTTTCTCAAGTAATTACATGTTGCTTCATATTTCCTCAGAAACACCATATATCCCACTCTTGATCATAGGCCAAAAATGGAGAATTCCTTGGAAATTCTTTAACTACATAGAAGTTTTAATATTAATTCCTCATGATGATATATCAGTGCTCCAAAAAGTTTTCAGGTGAAGGTTCTGTTATTTCTGATGATTAAACATTTTACCATGCAAGACACAACAAACAGATGAAAGTAAATGTAGGTGTTTTTGTTAGCTTATTTCTGGATAATTTTACTACAGCTCGAAGCAACAGAGTACATACAAACTTACAATTCTTTAAATGTTTGCACAGAGTTTTTATAGTTTCTGTGAGTTTTCCCAAACTCTATTTTCCCCAAACACAAATAGGGACCGAATTACTAACCAGTTAGGCCTCTTCTGTATGAAAAGAGTAAGCTGTTGATCTTTTCCATCATGTAAGAGGCCCTTTCATTCTCCATTTAGATCTTTCCAAAGGACTTATAAATATCTGTGCTGTGGCTAGCTACCATTATAATTCTCTGAGTGGCAGCATAAGTAGCGAGGTGGAGAGAGAAGATAGATACAAGTTGCTCTGATGTGGTAAGAATGGCTGAGGCAGCAGCAGTAAGTGAAGTTCCCGTTCATCAGGTGATGAAATAGAATTGGCCCTTTCACTTTCTCATAAATAGGTTAGTTATGGGTCAGTTCAGGTCAAAGTCTTATTGGACCTAACCTGACTCCCTTCTTAACTAAGGTCATCCATTGTGGTGGCTCTATAAAAGTCCTTAAATATTAACTTACTTAGTGGAAGTTGGTGCCTAATTTCTGAGAATATGGTTTTCCTTTTGCAATGATGACTGCTCAGAGTTGTTTGGCCATTATTTTTATTTTGGCCATTTTTCTCCTTTTCCCTTTTGCTTTTTGAGGTCCTGTGGTGACTTTGTCTTTGATTTTTTGGCAGTAACATAGCATAGTAAAGAGAACATTGGATCAGAAACTAGGAAACTTGAGTTTGGCTTCACGTTTTGCCATAACCAACTAGGTGAACTTCAGGGGAATCACCTAATTCTCCTGTGTTCTTTCATCTGTAAAATGAGGATGTTGAACTAGATGGCTTTCCCAGAAATCAAATTCTATGAGTGAGCACCATCTCACACCCACGTTTTGTGCTCTGGCAAATTTTCTATTAATATTTTTAAAAATGAGATGATGGAGTTGAGGAAGATGGCGGAAGAGTAACACATGGAGATCACCTTCCTCCCCACAGATACATCAGAAATACATCTACATGTGAAACTGCTCCTATAGAACACCCACTGAACGCTGGCAGAAGACCTCAGACTTCCCAAAAGGCAAGAAACTCCCCACCTACCTGGGTAGGGCAAAAGAAAAAAGACAAAACAGAGACAAAAGAATAGGGATGGGACCTGCACCAGTGGGAGGGAGCTATGAAGGAGGAAAGGTTTCCACACACTAGAAGCCCCTTCGCTTCGTGGGTGGCAGAGGGGGGGAGCTTCGGAGCCACTGAAGAGAGTGCAGCAACAGGGGTGTGGAGGGCAAAGCAGAGAGATTCCTGCACAGAGGATTGGTGCAGACCGGGACTTACAAGCCCGAGAGCCTTGTCTGCTCACCCGCCAGGGCGGGCAGGGTCTGGGAGCTGAGGCTCGGGCTTCGGAGGTCACATCACAGGGAGAGGACTGGGGTTGGCTGCGTGAACACAGCCTGAAGGGGGCTAGTGCGCCACAGCTAGCCGGGAGGGAGTCCGGGAAAAGTCGGGAGCTGCCGAAGGGACAAGACTTTTTCTTGCCTCTTTGCTTCCTGGTGCGTGAGGAGAGGGGATTAAGAGTGCTGCTTAAAGGAGCTCCAGAGATGGGCGCGAGCCGCAGCTATCAGTGAGGACCCCAGAGACGGGCATAAGACGCTAAGGCTGCTGTTGCCGCCACCAAGAAGCCTGTGTGCAAGCACAGGTCACTATCCACACCTGCCCTCCCGGGAGCCTGTGCAGCCCACCACTGCCAGGGTCCCGTGACCCAGGGACAACTTCCCCGGGAGAATACATGGAACGCCTCAGGCTGGTACAACGTCACACTGGCCTCTGCTGCCGCAGGCAAGCCCCGTACTCCATACCGGTCCTTACCCCCGGCCTGAGTGAGCCAGAGCCCCCGAATCAGCTGCTCCATTAACCCGGCCCTGTCTGAGCGAAGAACAGACGCCCTCAGGCGACCTACATGCAGAGTCGGGGCCAAATCCAAAGCTGAACCCCGGGAGCTATGCGAACAAAGAAGAGAAAGGGAAGTTTCTCCCAGCAGCCTCAAGAGCAGCGGATTAAAGCTCCACAATCAACTTGAGGTACCCTGCATCTGTGGAATACCTGAATAGACAACAAATCATCCCAAATTGAGGAGGTGGACTTTGAGAGCAAGATATATTATTTTTTCCCCTTTTCCTCTTTTTGTGACTGTGTATGTGTATGCTTCTGTGTGTGATTTTGTCTGTATAGCTTTGCTTTCACCATTTGTCCTAGGGTTCTGTCCGTCTGTTTTTCTTTTTAATTTTTTTGTTAATTATTTTTTATTTTAATTATTTTATTTTATCTTACTTTATTTTATCTTCTTTCTTTCTTTCATCCTACTTTTTCTCCCTTTTCTTCTGAGCTGTGTGGATGAAAGGCTCTTGGTGCTCCAGCCAGGAGTCAGTGCTGTGCCTCTGAGGTGGGAGAACCAACTTCAGGACACTGGTCTACAAGAGACGTCCCAGCTCCATGTAATATCAAATGGCGAAAATCTCCCAGAGATCTCCATCTCAACAAGAAGACCCAGCTCCACTCAATGACCAGCAAACTACAGTGCTGAGCACCCTATGACAAACAACTAGCAAGACAGGAAGACAACCCCACCCATTATAAGAGAGGCTGCCTAAAATCATAATAAGGCCACAGACACCCCAAAACAAACCAGCAGGCGCGGACCTGCCCACCAGAAAGACAAGATCCAGCCTCATCCACCAGAACACAGGCACTAGTCCCCTCCACCAGGAAGCCTACAAAACCCACTGAACCAACTTTAACCACTGGGACAGACACCAAAAGCAACGGGAACTACGAACCTGCAGCCTGCAAAAAGGAGACCCCAAACACAGTAAGATAAGCAAAATGAGAAGACAGAAAAACGCCCAGCAGATGAAGGAGCAAGGTAAAAACCGACCAGGCCTAACAAATGAAGAGGAAATAGGCAGTCTACCTGAAAAAGAATCCAGAATAATGATAGTAAAGATGATCCAAAATCTTGGAAATACAATAGAGAAAATGCAAGAAACATTTAACAAGGAACTAGAAGAACTAAATAGGAAATGAGCAATGATCAACAACACAATAAATGAAATTACAAATATTCTAGAAGGGATCAATAGCAGAATAACTGGAGCGGAAGAATGGATAAGTGACCTGGAAGATAAAATAGTGGAAATAACTACTGCAGAGGAGAATAAAGAGAAAAGAATGAAAAGAACTGAGGACAGTCTCAGAGACCTCTGGGACAACATTAAACACACCAACATTCGAATTATATTGGTCCCAGAAGAAGAAGAGGAAAATAAAGGAACTGAGAAAAATTTGAAGAGATTATACTTGAAAACATCCATAATATGGGAAAGGAAATAGTTAATCAAGTCCAGGAAGCACAGAGAGTCCCATACAGGATAAATCCAAGGAGAAACAGGCCAAGACACATATTAATCAAACTATCAAAAATTAAATACAAAGAAAACATATTAAAAGCAGCAAGGGAAAAACAACAAATAACCCACAAGGCAATCCCCATAAGGTTAACAGCTGATCTTTCAGCAGAAACTCTGCAAGCCAGAAGGGAGTGTTAGGACATATTTAAAGTGATGAAGGAGAAAAACCTACAGCCAAGATTACTCGACCCAGCAAGCATCTCATTCAGATTTGATGGTGAAATCAAAACCTTTACAGACAAGAAAAAGCTGAGAGTTCAGCACCACCAAACCAGCTTTACAACAAATGCTAAAGGAACTTTTCTAGGCAAGAAACATAAGAGAAGGAAAAGACCTACAATAACGAACCCAAAACAGTTAAGAAAAGGAACATACATATCGATAATTACCTTCAGTGTAAATGGATTAAATGCTCCCACCAAAAGACAGATTGACTGAATGGATACAAAAACAAGACCCATCTATATCCTGTCTACAAGAGATCCACTTCAGACCTAGGGACACATACAGACTGAATGTGAGGGGACGGAAAAAGATATTCCATGCAAATGGAAATCAGAAGAAAGCTGGAGTAGCAATTCTCATATCAGACAAAACAGACTTTAAAATAAAGACTATTAAAAGAGACAAAGAAGGACACTACATAATGATCAAGGGATCGATGCATGAAGAAGATATAACAATTGTAAATATTTATGCACCCAACATAGGAGTACCTCAATACATAAGGCAAATACTAACAGCCGTAAAAGGGGAAATCGACAGTAGCACAATCATAGTAGGGGGCTTTAACAGTCCACTTTCACCAATGGACAGATCATCCAAAATGAAAATAAGGACACACAAGCTTTAAATGATACATTAAACAAGAAGGACTTAATCGATATTTATAGGAAATTCCATCCAAAAACAACAGAATACACATTTTTCTCAATTGCTCATGGAACATTCTACAGGATAGATCATATCTTGGGTCACAAATCAAGCCTTGGTAAATTTAAGAAAATTGAAATCGTATCAAGTATCTTTTCCGACCACAACGATACGAGACTAGATATCAATTACAGGAAAACATCTGTAAAAAACACAAACACATGGAAGCTAAACAATACACTACTTAATAACGAAGTGATCACTGAAGAAATCAAAGAGGAAGTCAAAAAATACCTAAAAACAAATGACAATGGAGACACGACGACCGAAAACCTATGGGATGCTGCAAAAGCAGTTCTAAGGGGGAAGTTTATAGCAATACAGTCCTACCTTAAGGAATAGGAAATATCTCAAATAAACAACTTAACCTTGCACCTAAAGCAATTAGAGAAAGGAGAACAAAAAACCCCCAAAGTTAGCAGAAGGAAAGAAATCATAAAGATCAGATCAGAAATAAATGAAAAAGAAATGAAGGAAACGATAGCAAAGATCAGTAAAACTAAAAGCTAGTTCTTTGAGAAGATAAACTAAATTGATAAACCATTAGCCAGACTCATCAAGAAAAAAGGGAGAATACTCAAATCAATAGAATTAGAAATGAAAAAGGAGAAGTAACAACTGACACTGCAGAAATACAAAGGATCATGAGAGATTACTACAAGCAACTCTGTGCCAATAAAATGGACAACCGGGAAGAAGTTGACAAATTCTTACAAATGCACAACCTGTCAAGACTGAATCAGGAAGAAATAGAAGATATGAACAGACCAATCACAAGCACTGAAATTGAAACTGTGATTAAAAATCTCCAACAAACAAAAGCCCAGGACCAGACGACTCCACAGGCGAATTCTAACAAACATTTAGAGAAGAGCTAACACCTATCATTCTCAAACTCATCCAAAATATAGCAGAGGGAGGAACACTCCCAAACTCATTCTACGAAGCCACCATCACCGTAATACCAAAACCAGACAAAGATGTCAGAAAGAAAGAAAACTAGAGGCCAATATCACTGATGAACGTAGATTCAAAAATCCTCAACAAAATACTAGCAAACAGAATCTATCAGCACATTAAAATGATCACACACCATGATCAAGTGGGGTTTATTCCAGGAATGCAAGGATTCTTCAATATACGCAAATCAATCAACGTGATACACCATATTAACAAATTGAAGGAGAAAAATCATATGATCATCTCAATAGATGCAGAGAGAGCTTTCAACAAAATTCAACACCCAGTTATGATAAAAACCCTGCAGAAAGTAGGCATAGAGGGAACTTTCCTCAACATAATAAAGGCCGTATATGACAAACCCACAGCGAACATTGTCCTCAATGGTGAAAAACTGAAAGCATTTCCACTAAGATCAGGAACAAGACAAGGTTGCCCACTGTCACCACTCTTATTCAACATAGCTTTGGAAGTCTTAGCCACAGCAATCAGAGAAGAAAAAGAAATAAATGGAAACCAAATCAGAAAAGAAGTAAAGCTGTCATTGTTTGCAGATGACATGATACTATACATAGGGAATCCTAAAGATGCTACCAGAAAACTACTAGAGCTAATCAATGAATTTGGTAAAGTAGCAGGATACAAAATTAATGCACAGAAATCTCTAGCATTCCTATACACTAATGATGAAAAAGCTGAAAGTGAAATTAAGAAAACACCCCCATTTACCACTGCAACAAAAAGAATAAAATATCCAGGAATAAACCTACCTAAGGAGACAAAAGACCTGTATGCAGAAAATTATAAGACACTGATGAAAGAAATTAAAGATGATAGAAATAGATGTAGAGATATACCATGTTCTTGGATTGGAAGAATCAATATTGTGCAAATGACTATACTACCCAAAGTAATCTACAGATTCAATGCAATCCCTATCAAACTACCACGGGCATTTTTCACAGAACTAGAACAAAAAATTTCACAATTTGTATGGAAACACAAAAGACCCCGAATATCCAAAGCAATCTTGAGAATGAAAAACGGAGCTGGAGGAATCAGGCTTCCTGACTTCAGACTATACTGCAAAGCTACAGTAATCAAGACAGTATGGTACTGGCAGAAAAACAGAAATATGGATCAGTGGAACAGGATAGAAAGCCCAGAGATAAACCCACACACATATGGTCACCTTATGTTTGATAAAGGAGGTAAGAATATACAGTGGAGAAATGACAGCCTCTTCAATAAGTGGTGATGGAAAAACTGGACAGGTAAATGTAAAAGTATGAAATTACAACACTCCGTAACACCATACACAAAAATAAACTCAAAATGGGTTAAAGACCTAAATGTAAGGCCAGACACTATCAAAGTCTTAGAGGAAAACATAGACAGAACGCTCTATGACATAAATCACAGCAAGATCTTTTTGACCCACCTCCTAGAGATATGGAAATAAAATCAAAAATAAACAAATGGGACCTAATGAAACTTCAAAGCTTTTGCACAGCAAAGGAAACCATAAACAAGACAAAAAGACAGCCCTCAGAATGGGAGAAAATATTTGCAAATGAAGCATCTGATAAAGGATTAATCTCCAAAACATACAAACAACTTATGCAACTCAATATCAAAAAAACAAACAACCCAATCCAAAAATTGGCAGAAGACCTAAATAGACATTTCTGCAAAGATGATGTCCAGATTGCCAATGCACATATGAAAGAATGCTCAACATCATTAATCATTAGAGAAATGCAAATCAAAACTACAGTGAGGTATCATCTCACCCCGGTCAGAATGGCCATCATCAAAAAATCTAGAAACAATAAATGCTGGAGATGGTATGGAGAAAAGGGAACCCTCTTGTACATCTGGTGGGAATGTAAATTCATACAGCCACTATGGAGAACAGTATGGAGGTTCCTTAGAAAACTACAAATAGAACTACCGTACGACCCAGCAATCCCACTACTGAGCATATACCCTGAGAGAGCCATAATTCGAAAATAGTCATGTACCAAAATGTTCATTGCAGCTCTATTTACAATAGTCAGGACGTGGAAGCAACCTAAGTGCCCATGAACAGATGGATAGATAAAGAAGATGTGGCACGTATATAGAATGGAATATTACTCAGCCATAAAAAGAAACGAAATTGAGTTATGTGTAGTGAGGTGGACAGACTGTAGTGTGTCATACAGAGTGAAATAAGTCAGAAAGAGAAAAACAAATACCGTATGCTAACACATGTATATGGAATCCAAGAAAAAAAAAAAAAGGTCATGAAGTACCTAGGGATAAGATGGGAATAAAGACACAGACCTACTAGAGCATGGACTTGAGGATATGGGGAGGGGTAAGGGTAAGTTGTGACAAAGTGAGAGAGTGGCATGGACATATATACACTACCAAATGTAAAATAGGTAGCTGGTGGGAAGCAGCCGCATAGCACAAGGAGATCGGTAGGTGGTTTGTGACCACCTAGAGGGGTGGGATAGGGAGGGTGGGAGGGAGGGAGATGCAAGAGGGAAGAGATACGGGAACATACGTGTATGTATAACTGATTCACTTTGTTATAAAGCAGAAACTAACACACTATTGTAAAGCAATTATACTCCAATAAAGATGTTTAAAAAAATGAGATGATAAAAGTAGTGCATACATTTTGTGGAAATTTTGGAGAAGTACAGAAAAATAAAAAAAGGTAATTTAAATACCGAAATCATTCCTACCCCAACCAAGGATAACTACTGCTAATAATTTTTGTATTTGGTGCCAGTGTTTTTCCTTTGTGTATGTGTGTATTTGATTTCCATTTTCTAAAAATATAGCATATATAATTATAAATATATGTTGTGTAAATAAAAATCTGTTTATAAAATATGTAATCATACTGTATATATAATTTCATATGCTGTTTATTTCATTTAGCATTATATTATGACTGTGCTGTTTAATATTCTTCAAAAATATTATTTTTAATATTTGCAGAGTATATCCTCCTAGTACAGTCTCTGAACAGAAAAAAAAATCTAGTAAATTTTATCTTTAATTATGATACTGCTATATAATAATTCGTTAAAAATCCTTTCTATTTAGACACAGGTTATTCCACTTTTTGCTATTATAAATAACAGGGTATTGAGCATACTTGCACATGAACGTTAGATAACCTTTCTGATTATTACTTCAGGAGAGTTGTATTAGTTATCTTTTGCTGCATAATAAATTATCCCAATATTTAGTGTATTAAAAGAGTTGAAAATATTTACTATCTCATAGTTTTTGTGGTTAGGAACTTGGGAGCAGCTTAGCTGGGTGGTTTTGGCTGACTCACTCTCATCACTGGCAAGTTGATCTTGACTGTTGACAGAAGGCCTTAGTTCTTCATTTAGTGGGACTTTCCATGGGCTGTTTGAGTGTCCTCAAGCCAGTGTGGAAGTTGCCTTGGTCAGGACAGGTGATCTAAGAGACAGTAAGGCAGGTTTTATGATGTAACCTCAGAAGTCATGCTCCATAATTTTTTCAATATCTCATTCATTACGCAAGTCACCCAATTTAATGTGGGAAGACATGAACATCAGAAGATGAGAATCACTGGAGGCCATCTTGGAGGCAGGTTACCACAGAAAGATTCCTTGAAGTACAATTATGGGATCGTATTTTAGTAGAAAAATATTGCTTTATATTGATCATGTTATTTAATGTCTGTTTTTGCCGATGTAACAAAAGTATGTGCAGTCTTACATTCCCAAATTTTCTAAACTTTTTGGGTCACGTTGCCCTTTAATAAAAAGAATCGTTGAATCTCCTGTCCTCATGAGGATGTTGTGAGAAACCCAGAATTCTTCCCTTCCCACCAAACCAAGGATTTTGAAAGTTTCATATTATACAGTCACCTTTTTCTGTAATTTTACAAATCCACTGAATTCTCAGTCTCTTCTCTGTATTTCTCTTCCTGATATTGCTGTCTTCTCAGACTGCTTTGTCCCATATATGATATGACCCTCATTCCTATTTCAATCAAAGTGCTTCAAATGAAAGACTGTATAGATAGCAGATTTTTATTAAATATTTGGGGTTAGTGAGGAGAATCAGTTCAGCATGGTATAAAAATAACTTAAAGTTTAGTATTAGGCATTGCTATCCAATAATTTCATCAACTATTTCCCTCTCAAGACATTTCTTGCTGGCTATTTCCTTAGGTCCCAATTAAAACTTCTTGTTTTTCCTTCCCTATTGCTAACTTACGTTTCTTCTCTTCTCTATTCTTGAGCCCCATCCCCAGTTTGTCTGAAGTAACCAAGATTTCCTTTTTCTTCATTATGCAGAATAATTCAGCTGTCTCTCTGTTATACCATTTTCTTAAAATTCTCCCATGAGAAGCTATACATTTGGCACCCAGGAGGTCTCTAGATAATTTTCCTAAGCAAAGAACTTACTTTCTTGATGGGAATTATACCATTCCTGTAGTGTATAAAGTGGTTTCAGTAATTTTCCTTTCTTCTACCAATAGAAATGTTACAATATTTATTTTTCTCCCTGTTTTCTTCTTTTAACTTTTTTATTTTGGTATAATTTCAGACCTACAGAAAAGCTGCAAGAATAGTAGAGTCCCTATATATACTTCACCAAGTTTCCCCACATATTAACATTTACATTTGCTTTATACTTTTTCTGTGTGTGTGTGTGTGTGTGTGTGTGTGTGTGTGTGTGTGTGTAAATTTTCTACTAAACCATTTGAGAGTAAGACAGAGACATGATGCCCCCTTATCCGTAAATAGTTCAGGGTATATATTCTAAAAACATTTGCTTACATAACCCAAGTGCCATTATCAAAATTAGACAAATAACAATGATATACCATAATCATCTAATATACAGCCTTTATTCAGATTTTGCCAATTGGCCCAAGAATATCCTTTTTAGCGAAACAAAATCCAAGATCAGGTGTTTCATTTGGGTGTCATGTCCCTTTAGAATCTTTTCATCTGGAATAGTTGCTCAATCTTTGACACTTGTGAAGTGTGCAGATCAGTTATGTTGAAGAGTATCTTTCAGTTTGGGTTTGTCATTATTTCCCCATGATTAGATTCAGGTCGTGTACTTCTGTCAGAAGTGCAGAGATAATGTTGTTCTTCAAGGACTATATCAGGAGTGCATGGTATTGATTTGTCCCATTGCTGGTGATGGGAGATTCATTTTTAGTTTTCTTTCTTGATACTCATAGCATGGTTCTAAATGTTTATAAGGTAATGGCATGAAGTTTTTGGAATTTCTTTACAAAGTCACTTTATTGTAGTCCTGTTCTTTAAAAAACAAAAAATTAAGCCTCTTCCCTGGAGCATTCTTTCTTTTTTCCAACCTATTGAAGCCGTTCTAGGTATAACTCAAACTCCCCTTCCTCCATGAGGTCTTCTCTGTTAGCCCATTCCAAATTAATTTTTCCTGAACTTAAATCTTATAATTATTAAACGTAATGAACTTAGTACGAAGTCTGACATTTTGTAACCACTCATTAAACATTGGTTCCCTTTTGCTTTTCTACTTTTTATCCGATATCTCTCATTTATTATATTGTAAATATTTTATTTGCATAATGCAGTTTTAGATATGAAAGCAAAATCAATCATAAGCTAATATCATTTCAGTTTACGTATGAAGGAAGGTTATATTACTCCAGAACCAGTATCTGGAGTTCCTAGAATCTTATAATTTTAAAACTCACAAAGATTTTTGTTTCCTGGAGATGCAATAGGGACAAAGTGGAAGGTTTAGCAGTTGTAGATCTAGGCTTCTTTCAGCCAGTTCAACAAAGCTTCTCTGATTTTGTCTACTTTATATGTTGCATTTCTAGGTAAGAATCCTTACAACAAAAAGATTCAGCTACTAAAAAGAAAACAAAACATAAAAATATGAAAACAATTGCTCTATCCCATGTCAACCCAATGCACAACCCCTGCCAGGGGTCATATAAGATATCCTTTGGATCCTGGAGACAAGGAACTTACTGACTCATTCACTGAGCATTTCCCACATACCAGACATTTTGTAGGCGTTGATCATACAAAGAGGAATAAGACATAGATACTACTCTCATGTAGCTGATAGATTTAAAACTTAGAAAGCACTTTTTTTATATCAAGTTGAAGTCTACTTGTATTTTCTCTCCTCGGGGTCCACACACACAAAAAAAGCCAACTGCCTAATCTACATAAAACTCTTAAATTTACAAAGACAGGTTAATATTATTTTTTCTTCTCCAGGGCAAAACTTCCAAAGCCCTTTGTGTGTGTCTAATTTCTTTTTTTTTTTAGGACTTCATTTTTCAGAGTAGCTTTAGGTTTACAATAAAGGAGGGTACAAAGTTTTCCCATGTAGCCCCTGCCCCTACACATACTTATCCTCCCCCATGATCAACATCACTCACCATATGGTACTTTTTTTTTCTTAAACCAGGGATGAACGTATATTGACATATTACAATCACCCAAAATCCATAGTTTACATAAGGACTCACTCTTGGTGTTGTACATTCACTGGGTTTGGAAAAATTATACTGACATATATTCATCATTATAATATGTAAAGTATTTTTACTGCCCTAAGTATCCCCTGTGCTTTGCTTATTCATCTCTCCTTCCAACTGTCTTCTCCCCACCCCTGCAAACCACTGATCTTTTTATTGTCCATAGTTTTGCTTTTTCCAGAATGTCGTGTAATTGGAATCCTACAGTATGTAACCTACTTACATTGGCTTTTTTCACTTAGTAATATGCATTTATGGTTTCTCCATGTGTTTTCATGGCTTGATAGCTCAGTTATTTTTAGCACTGGATAATATTCCATTGTCTGGATGAGCCAAAGTTTATTCATCCATTCATCTAATGAGGGATATCTTGGTTGTTTCAAGTTTTGGTAATTATGGATAAAACTACTATTAACATCCATGTGCAGGTTTTTGTGTAGGCGTAAGTTCTCAGCTCCTTTCAGTTCATACCAAAGAGTGCAATTCCTGGATCATATGATAGGAGTATGTTTAGCTTTGGTAAGAAACCACCAAACTTGTCTTCCAAAATTGTTGTATCACTTTGCATTTGCACCAGCAATGTGTGAGAGTTTCTGTTGCTCTACATCTCTGACAAAATATTGTCTTCTTATCTATAAACATGGAATACATATCCATTTATTTAGTTTTTTGATTTCATTCAAGAGTTTTGGAGTTTTCTTCATATAGAGCTTGTATGTATCTTGTTAGATTTATCTGAGTATTTTGGGGAGCTAATGTATATAATATTGTGTTTTAAATATCAAATCCCACTTTTCATTGTTGGTATACAGGAAAGCAATCGATTTTTGTATCCTGCATCTTTGCTATAATTGCTTATTAGTTACGTTTTTGTTTTGTTGATTATTTGTGACTTCTACATAAGCAGTCATTTCATATATGGAAAAAGACAGTTTTACTTTCACCCTTCCCTATCTGTGTACTTTTGTTTTCCACAGTAAATTTATTTATAAATTTTATTTTATTGTTTTTTATACAGCAGGTTCTTATTAGTTATCCATTTTATGCATATTAGTGTATACATGTCAATCCCAATCTCCCAATTCGTCACACCAGCACCACCACCCGCTGCCGCTTTCCCCCCTTGGTGTCCATATGTTTGTTCTCTACATCTGTGTCTCAATTTCTGCCCTGCAAACCGGTTCATCTGTACCATTTTTCTAGGTTCCACATATATGTGTTAATATAGGATATTTGTTTTTCTTTTTCTGACTTAACATCACTCTGTATGACAGTCTCTACATTCATCCACGTCTCTACCAATGACCCGATTTTGTTCCTTTTTATGGCTGAGTAATATTTCATTGTATATATGTACCATATCTTCTTTATCCATTTTTCTGTTGATGGGCATTTAGGTTGCTTCCATGAGCTGGCTATTGTAAATAGTGCTGCAGTGAACATTGGGGTGCATGTGTCTTTTTGAACTATGGTCTTCTCTAGATATATGCCCAGTAGTGGGATTGCTGGGTCATACAGTAATTCTATTTTTAGTTTTTTAAGGAACCTCCATACTGTTCTCCACAGTGGCTGTATCAATTTACATTCCCACCAACAGTGCAAGAGGGTTCCCTCTTCTCCACACCCTCTCCAGCATTTGTTGTTTGTAGATTTTCTTATGATGCCCATTCTAACTGATGTGAGGTGATACCTCATTGTAGTTTTGATTTGCATTTCTCTAATAATTAGTGAAGTTGACCAGGTTTTCATGTGCTTCTGCTTGTGTGTCTTCTTTGGAGAAATGTCTGTTTAGGTCTTCAGCCCATTTTTTGATTGGGTTATTTCCTTTTTTATTATTGAGCTGCATGAGCTGTTTATATATTTAGGAGATTAATCCTTTGTTGATTCGTTTGCAAATATTTTCACCCATTCTGAGGGTTGTCTTTTCGTCTGGTTTGTAGTTTCGTTTGCTTTGCAAAAGCTTTTAAGTTTCATTAGGTCCCATTGGTTTATTTTTGTTTTTATTTCCTTTACTCTAGGAGGTGGATCAAAAACGATCTTGCTGTGATTTATGTCAAAGAATGTTCTGCTTATGTTTTCCTCTAAGAGTTTTATAGTGTTCAGTTTTACGTTTAGGTCTCTAATCCATTTGGAGTTTATTTTTGTGTAGGGTGTTAGGGAGTGTTCTAATTTCATTCTTTTATATGTAGCTGTCCAGTTTTCCCAGCACCACTTATTGAAGAGACGGTTTTTCTCCATTGTATATCTTTGCCTCCTTTGTTATAGATTAATTGACCAGAGGTGTGTGGGTTTATCTCTGGACTTTCTATCCTGTTCCATTGATCTGTATTTCTGTTTTTGTGCTAGTACCATACTGTCGTGATTACTGTAACTTTGTAGTATAGAAGTCAGAGAGTCTGATTCCTCCAGCTCCGTTTTTTCCCCTCAAGAGTGCTTTGGCTATTTGGGGTCTTTTGTGTCTCCATACAGATTTTAAGATTTTTTGTTCTAGTTCTGTAAAAAATGCCATTGGTAATTTGATAGAGATTGCATTGAACCTGTAGATTGCTCTGGGTAGTATAGTCATTTTCACAATATTGATTCTTCCAATCCAAGAACATGGTATATATCTCTATCTGTATCATCTTTAATTTCTTTCATCAGTGTCTTATAGTTTTCTGAGTACAGGTCTTTTAGCTCTTTAGGTAGATTTATTCCTAGGTATTTTATTCTTCTTGTTGCAGTGGTGAATGGGAGTGTTTCCTTAATTTCTCTTTCAAATTTTTCATCATTAGTGTATAGGAATGCAAGAGATTTCTGTGCATTAATTTTGTATCATGCTGCTTTACCAAATTCATTGATTAGCTCTAGTAGTTTTCTGGTGGCATCTATAGGATTCTCTATATATAGCATCATTTCATGTGCAAACAGTGACAGTTTTACTTCTTCTTTTCCAATTTGTATTCCTTTTATTTCTTTTCCTTTTCTGATTGCTGTGACTAGGACTTCCAAAAGTATGTTGAATAATAGTGGTGCATGGACATCCCTGTCTTGTTCCTGATCTTAGAGTAAATGTTTCAGTTTTTCACCATTGAGAATGATGTTTGCTGTGGGTTTGTCGTATATGGCCTTTATTATGTTGAGGTAGGTTCCATCTATGCCCACTTTCTGGAGAGTTTTTACCATAAATGGGTGTTGAATTTTATTGAAAGCTTTTTCTGCATCTATTGAGATGATCATTTGGTTCTTATTCTTCTATTTGTTAATATGGTGGATCACATTGATTGATTTACATATATTGAAGAATCCTTGCCTCCCTGGTATAAATCCCACTTGATCATGGTGTACGATCTTTTTAATGTGTTGTTGGATTCTGTTTGCTAGTATTTTGTTGAGGATTTTTGCATCTATATTCATCAGTGATATTGGTCTGTAATTTTCTTTTTTGGAGTATCTTTGTCTGGTTTTGGTATCAGGGTGACGGTGGCCTCATAGAATGAGTTTGGGAGTGTTCCTTCCTCTGTAATTTTTTGGAAGAGTTTGAGAAGGATGAGTGTTAGCTCTTCTCGAAATGTTTGATAGAATTCACCTGTGAAGCCATATGGTCCTGGACTTTTTTTTGTTAAAAGATTTTTTATCACAGTTTCAATTTCAGTGCTTGTGATTGGTCTGTTCATATTTTCTATTTCTTCCTGGTTCAGTCTTGGAAGGTTATACCTTTCTAAGAATTTGTCCATTTCTTCCAGGTTGTCCATTTTATTGGCATAGAGTTGCTTGTAGTAGTCTTTTAGGATGCTTTGTATTTCTGCGGTGTCTGTTGTAACTTCTCCTTTTTCATTTGTAATTTTATTGAGTCCTCTCTGTCTTTTTCTTGATGAGTCTGGCTAATGGTTTATCAATTTTGTTTATCTTCTCAAAGAACCAGCTTTTAGTTTTATTGATCTTTGCTATTGTTTTCTTTGTTTCTATTTCATTTATTTCTGCTCGGATCTTTATTATTTCTTTCCTTTTGCTACCTTTGGGTTTTGTTTGCTCTTCTTTCTCTAGTTCCTTTAGCTGTAAGGTTAGATTGTTTATTTGAGATGTTTGTTGTTTCTTGAGATAGGCTTGTATTGCTATTAACTTCCCTCTTAGAACTACCTTTCCTGCATCCCATAGGTTTTGGATCATCGCGTTTTCATTGTCATCTGTCTCAAGGTGTTTTTTAATTTCCTCTGATTTCTTCAGTGATCTGTTGGTTATTTAGTAACGTATTCTTTAACCTCCATGTGTTTGTGTTTTTTTTTTTTTTTTACCATTTTTGCCCTGTAATTGATTTCTAATCTCATAGCATTGTGGTCAGAAAAGATGCTTGATATGATTTCAATTTTCTTAAATTTACTGAGGCTTGATTTGTGACCCAAGGTATGATCTATCCTGGAGAATGTTCTGTGCGTACTTGAGAAGAAAGTGTAATCTGCTGTTTTTGGATGGAATGTCCTGTAAATATCAATTAAATCTATCTGGTCTATTGTGACATTTAAAGCTTGTGTTTCCTTATTAATTTTTTGTTTGGATGATCTGTCCATTGGTGTAAATGAGGTGTTAAATTCCTCCAGTATTATTGTGTTACTGTCGATTTTCTGTTTTATTGCTGTTAGCAGTTGCCTTATGTATTGAGGTGCTCCTATGTTGGATACATATATATTTATAATTGTTATATCTTCTTCTTGGATTGATCCCTTGATCATTATCTAGTGTCTTTTCTTGTCTCTTGTAACATTGTTTATTTTAAAGTATTTTATCTGATATGAGTATTGCTACTCCAGCTTTCTTTTGATTTCCATTTGCATGGAATATTTTCTCCATCCCCTCCCTGTTTGTGTCCCTAGGTCTGAAGTGGGTCTCTTGTAGACAGCATATATATAGGTCTTTTTTTAATATCCATTCAGCAAGCCTGTGTCTTTTGGTCGGAGCATTTAATCCATTCACATTTAAGGTAATTATTGATATGTATGTTCCTATGACCATTTACTTAATTGTTTTGGGTTTGTTTTTGTAGGTCCTTTTCTTCTCTTGTGTTTCCCACTTAGAGAAGTTCCTTTAGCATTTGTTGTAGAGCTGGTTTGGTGGTGCTGAATTCTCTTAGCTTTTGCTTGTCTGTAAAGCTTTTGATTTCTGCATCGAATCTGAATGAGATCCTTGCTGGGTAGAGTTATCTTGGTTGTAGGTTCTTCCCTTTCATCACTTTAAATATGTCATGCCACTTCCTTCTGGCCTTTAGAGCTTCTGCTGAGAAATCAGCTGTTAACCTTATGGGAGTTCCCTTGTATGTTATTTGTCATTTTTCCCTTGCTGCTTTCAATAATTTTGCTTTGTCTTTTAATTTTTACCAGTTTGATTACTATGTGTCTCAGCATGTTTCTCCTTGGGTTTATCCTGTATGAGACTCTCTGCGCTTCCTGGACTTAGGTGGCTATTTCCTTTCCCATGTTAAGGAAGTTTTTGACTATGATCTCTTCAAATATTTTCTCCGGTCCTTTCTCTCTCTCTTCTCCTTCTGGGGCCCCTATAATGCGAATGTTGTTGCGTTTAATGTTGTCTCAGAGGTCTCTTAGGCTGTCTTCATTTCTTTTCATTATTTTTTCTTTTCAGTTCTGCAGCAGTTAATTCCAGCATTCTCTCTTTCAGGTCACCTATCCATTCTTTTGCTTCAGTTATTCTGCTGTTGATTCCTTCTATTGTATTTTTCATTTCAGTTATTGTATTTTCATCTCTGTTTGTTTGTTCTGTCATTCTTCTAGGTCTTCTTGCATCTTCTTGATCTTTGCCTCCATTCTTTTTCCGAGGTCCTGGATCATCCTCACTATCATTATTCTCAATTCTTTTTCTGGAAGGTTGTCTATCTCTAAGTCTTTCAGTTGTTTTTCTGGGGTTTTATCTTGTTTCTTCATCTGGTACATAGCCCTCTGCCTTTTCATCTTGTGTATCTTTCTGTGAATGTGGTTTTTGTTCCACAGGCTGCAGGACTGTAGTTCTCCTTGTTTCTGCTGTCTTCCCTCTGGTGGATGAGGCTGTCTAAGAGGCTTGTGCAAGTTTCCTGGTGGGAGGGACTCGTGTTGGGTAGAGCTGGGTGTTGCTCTGGTGGGCAGAGCTCAGTAAAACTTTATTCTGCTTGTCTGCTGATGGGTGGGGCTGGGTTCCCTCCCTGTTGTTTGGTCTTAGGCAACGCAACACTGGAGCCTACGGAGGCTCTTTGGTGGGGCTAATGGCAGACCCTGGGAGGGCTCACGCCAATGAGTACTTCCCAGAACTTCTGCTGCCAGTGTCCTTGTCCTCGCAGTGAGACACAGCTACCCACCACCTCTGCAGGAGACCCTCCAACACTAGCAGGTAGGTCTGGTTCAGTCTCCTTTGGGGTCACTGCTCCTTCCCCTGGGTCCTGATGCTCACACTACTTCGTGTGTGCCCTCCAAGAGTGGAGTCTCTGTTTCCCCCAATCCTGTCAAAGTCCTGCAGTGAAATCCTGCTAGCCTTCAAAGTCTGAGTCTCTAGGAATTCCTCCTCCCATTGCCAGATTCCCAGGTTGGGAAGCCTGACGTTGTGCTCAGAACCTTTACTCCAGCTGGTGGACTTCTGTGGTATAGTTGGTCTCCAGTTTGTTAGTCACCCACCCAGCAGTTATGGGATTTGATTTTATTGTGATTGCACCCCTCCTACCATCTCAATGTGGCTTCTCCTTTGTCTCTGGATGTGGGGTATCATTTTTGGTGAGTTCCAGTGTCTTCCTGTCGATGACTGTTCAGCAGTGGTTCCAGTGCTCTCGCAAGAGGGAGTGAGAGCACATCCTTCCACTCCGCCATCTTGAACCCATCTCCCCTCTGTATACTTTTAATTTCCTTTTCCTGCCTTATTGCATCAGCAAGGACTTCCAGTAGGATGTTGAAAAGGAGTGGTGAGAGAGAACATCCTTGCATTCTACCTGATATGTGTGGAAATCCTTCAAATTTCTCACAATTAAGTATGATGTTCCCTGTATGGTTTTTTGTAGCCTTTATCAAGTTGAGCAAGTTCCCCTTGTTCCTAGTTTCCTGGGAGCTTTTGTCATGAATGGGTGTTGGATTTTGTCAAATGCTTTTTCTGCATCTATTGATATAATAATGTAATGTGTCTTTTTTAGCCTGTTGTTGTGATGAATTGTATTGATTTTCAGATGTTGAACTAGCCTTACATACCTGGGATAAATCCCATTTGGAGTCATGGTGTATAATCCTTTTTTATACTTTTTTGAATTTTATTTGCTAATAATTTGGTGAGGATTTTCATATCTGTTGATCAGAGATATTGGTCTATAGTTTTCTTATAAAGTCTTTGGTTTGTTATTATGGTAATTCTGGCCTCATGGAATGATTTAGAAAGTATTCCCTCTCTTCTATTTTCTGAAACAGATTAGAGAGGCTTGGTATCATTTCTTCCTTAAATACTGGGTAGAATTCACCAGTGAACACCTCTGGGCCTGTTCCATTGTGTTTTGGAGGATTATGAATTATTGATTCAACTTCTTTAATAGATTTAGGCCTATTCATATCATTTATTTCTTCTCGGGTGAATTTTGGCAGATTGTGTCTTTCAAATAAGTTGGTCCATTTTATCTAGGTTTTCAAGTTTGTGGGCATAGACCTGTTCATGATATTCCTATATTATCCTTTTAATTTCTGTGTGAAATGGAAGTGATGGTTCTCTCTCATTTTTGATGTTAGTAATTTGTGTTCTCTCTCTTTTTTCCTTCATTAGCCTGGCTAAGGCTTTATGGATTTTATTGATTCCTTCAAAAATTAGATTTGGGTTTCATTGATTTTCTCTATTTATTTCCTGTTTTCAATTTCATTGATTTTTGCTCAGATTATTATTATTTTGTTTCTTCTGATTACCTGTATTTTATTTGCTTTCTTTAATAGTTTCCTAAAATGGAAACTTGGATGATTGATTTTAGATATTTCTTCTTTTCTAATGTATGCGTTTAATTCTATAATTGCCCTCGTAGCACTAGTTTCACTGCATCCCATGAATTTTGTTGTGTTCTCATTTTCATTTAGCTCAAAATATTTAAAAATTTCTCTTGAGATTTCTTCTTTAGCCCCTGTTTTGTTTAGAAGCACATTGTTTAATTTCCATGTATTTTGGTATTTTCTAGTTATCTTTCTGTTATTTATTTCTAATTTAATTCCATTGTGGTTTGAGAGCAGAAATGATATATTTTTTATTCTTTTAAACTAATTAAGGTGTGTTTTATGGCCCATAATATGGGTTATCTTGATGAAATTTCCATGTGAGCTTGAGAAAACTGTGTATTCTACTGTTGTTGGATGAAGTAGTCTATTGATGTTGATTATATACAGTTGATTGATGGTGTTATTGAGTTCAAATATATTTGTGCTAATTTTATGCTTGCTGGATCTGTCCATTTCTGAGGAAGGGGTATTGAAGTTTCAACTCTGAGAGTGAAGTCATCTATTTCTCCTTGCAGCTCTATCAGTCTTTGCCTCATCTAGTTTGATGCTCTGTTATTAGGTACATACATGTTAATAATTGTTACATCTTCTTGGAGAAGTGACCCATTTATCATTATGTAATGCCTTTCTTTATCCCTGATAACTTTCCTTGCTTTGAAGTCTGCTCTGTCTGAAATAAACACAGCTACTCCTGCTTTCTTTTGGTTAATGTTTGTGTTGGTATATATTTCTCCATCCATGTAATTTTATTGTGTTTTTTGACTTTTTGTAAGCCTTGTTATTTTTTCTTGATAGCTATTTATGATGTACCAAATAAAAGGAACTGCTCTAAATAGGATTTTAGTAATGTGGTGGTAAGGTGTGTGGGGAGGGGAAGTGTTCTATCATATGATGATTAGGTCTCAGTCTTTTAGTGAGCCTATGCCTCTAGACTATAAACTTTACATGTGTTTCTAAGCTTTTCTCCCCTCTAAGCTTTTTTGTCCCCCTCCTTAGGTGGGGCAGGATGACTAGAGTAGGCTGGAGTTAAGTATGTTCTTTCTCTGTTATAGAATGATAGATCAGACTAGAGTTGGGCATTTCTCTTTCCCAGGTCAGTTAGGCTCTGATGACACCCCAACACGTCAGGCTCTGGTTAACTAGTTTCCACTGAAGTCAGGCCTTATGAAGAAGAACAGAGTGCTCTGATGCATTTCACAGTAGTTCCTTCCCCTGGCTCTCCATCCCCTCCATCCCCCACACTTGCTGGAAGCCAGAGGGGATTTTTCTCCGATATTTACTTTGGGAACCTGGGCAAAATCCTGAAGGTAAATCTCACAGTATGACTGGGTCTCTCTGGAGTTGTTAACTCTTAGAGTTGTCTGCTCCATTAAGCCATGACTCCTTGTATTTTCCTGCTTGTCTCTTCAATCTTGAGGGCAGTGGTTTGCCCTGGGCCCTCCCCTCAATTACAGATCTAAGAAAAGTTGTTGATTTTTCAGTCTGTTTAGCTTTTTATTTGTTGTTTAGATGGAGTGACAGCTCTCAAGCTCCTTACATGCAGGATCAGAAACTGGAAGTTTATTCAACTATTTTTATGACATGATGTCAAATACACACACCACTAGATACACACATCTCTCTATATTTTCCACTTGCCAGCATATCTCTGAAGTATGGTAGCTTGAAATTCACCTAATACTCCAGATGTGGCTCAATCAGAACAAAGCTAAATGCCAGTGTTACTTAATTTTGCATACCCTTATTTTATTGATACAGTCTAAGATGGTATTCATTTATTTACTCATCCAATAACAGCAACAGACGTGTACATGGCTTTTACAATTTACAAGGAATTGTATATACTTTGTTGTAAAATAGCTTATTTAGCTATAAATCTTTAAGATTTTTTTGGCTGTAGTTATCTTCTATCTGGGACTTGTAAAATTGATTTCTTGAACCAAAATACAGGCTTTACCATTTACTTGTATTAAATTATATTTGATTTTTATTTGTCCCATTATTTTAGCTTGACATATATTCCTTAGTTTTTATTCTACTGTCCAGTTATTAACTATCTTTCTAAACTATTTGCTATCTTCAAGTTTGAGTTACATGTTATCTATAACACCACAGAAGCATTGATAAAGAAAAACTAACAAGAACAAGGTTTAGAAAAGAATCACATGGATTATCATCAAAGACTCCCTCCTTTTCACATCATAGCTGATTTCATTCTGATTAAGCAGCCATCTCTCTACTTACACAGTTGTTTAGCCAGTTCAACCAAATATACTATTATCCAATCCATATTTTCCCATTTTTTTCTATATTAGGACATCTGTCCAAAATTCTTCTTAAATAGAGATGTATTATATTTTTGAGTTCCCTGATGTACAAATATATTGACTAATAAAAAAAGTAAAGGTATTTTAGTATTGCTTGTTTGAGCTGAGCCTGTGTTTGTTCCTGGTGATCAATGCTTCCTTTATAAAAATGAATTTAATAAATCCTGAAAAAATTTAGAACACATTATAATTCAACAAATAATTGTTATGATGTGGCTACTGAGTGTAGCTTTCAGCGGCAGAGATATCTAATGAGAGGGACTCCACTGTGTAGACATTTTACTTAAAGACCCTGAAGGCTAGGGAAAGGCAGCTTTAGTTAAAACACTGTCTACTGCCCAGTCACATGAACCTCAGATCATTTTAGTTTTTCTCTTGTTCTTTCTTGATCCTTCAACAAGAATGCCAATTCCTGTACTATATTAATTTACTAAATAAACTACTGAGGCTGGATATCCTACCAAACATTCAAGAAGTAAGCATTTTATTCACTTGGTGAAAGGAAAACTTTGTACTCTCTTTAATTACATGGAGTCTTACACATAGTTAAGTACTCAAACATAATTTAACAATAAATATTTAAAAGAATATACATTGATATTCAGTCATAAGGTGTGGAATTTTGGTTGTTTCAGCTGGAATTATTGTAGAGGCATTTGTTAGTTGAGGAAATGCTATATGGAGATCAGGACATTTCCTTATTTGTCTCAACAGTTACATCATAAATATAAGTTATATATATGAAAGTCAAGGTGGTGAAGGAGGTTAAAGGAGAAAAATGTGTGGTTAAACAGTTATTAGAATGTTTAATTTACCCCTTATATAAGTGAATTATTTTTGCTAAATGTTTCTTTGAATAATTGTAACACTGTTTTTTCCCCACTCTTATTGGAATGAACAAATGTACTTTTCTACCTGGGTTTGACAGAAGAGCATTTTACCATCTTTCTCAGAAATGGTTCTTTATATGCCTCATAAATCACCATACAAAGTGGAAATGGCTATTTTTTTCAGGCTGAAATAAAGCTTTTTGTACATGAAGTGGAAATAAAGAGATGAGATATCTGCTTTGTTTTAGAATGCTTATAGGATTCAGTAAAGGGAAAATAAACTTTACTTAATGTTTCTAAAACGATTTGATTCTTGTGGATAATGTTAAAAAATGAACAAAAATTTTTTGAATAAATGCTAAAGGAAAAAATGATGACAGGAGCCTTCTCTTTGTCATTCTGCTTATTAAAGAAAAAGCAATTATAAATGATATTAATAACAAAATTATTTAACTCCATTTTCACTGACTTAAATTTCACTCACTCCTTCATACAATTACCTCACCTTCTTCCCACAGAAACATATGTTCTTTTTTTCAGTTCAAGTTTCCTCATTTAAAAATATTAAGTTATTACTTTATGCTTTGATTAGGATATAAGGCAATGGAAGCTAAAGAAGGGAATATATACTGAAATAAGGCTGTGTCCCCACAAAAAATGGTATGTTGGAATCCTAACCCCCAGTGTCTCAGAATGTGAACTTATTTGGAGATAAAGTCTTTACAGAGGTGATCAAGTTAAAATGAGGTCTTTAGGGTGGCCCTAATCTGATATGATTGGTGTTCTTACAAGAGGGGGGGAATATGGAGACAGTGATAGAAGCACATAGAGGGAAGATCACATGAAGAGACAAAGGGAGAAGACAGGTATCTACAAACCATGGAGAGAGACCTGGAGAAGATCTGTCCCTCTAAACTGTCAGATGGAGCCAACACTGCTGACACCTTTGACTTCAGGCTCTTAGCCTCCAAAACTGTGAGACAATAAACTTCTGTTATTTAATTCATCCAGTTTGTGGTACTTTGTTACAGCAGGCCTAGCAAAACTCACAGATTATATGAAACTGTTCACAAGTATAATGTTTATTAGAAAGTCAGATAGAGAAAGACAAATACCATATAACACTTGTATGCAGAATCTAAAAAAATATAACAAACTAGTGAATATAACAAAAGAGAAACAGACTCAGAGATGTAGAAAACAAATTAATGCTTAGCAATGGGGAGAGGGAAGGGGGAGGGGCAATATAGGAGTAGGGCATTAAGGGGTACAAACTATTATGTATAAAATAAGCTGCAAGAATATATTGTACAGCACAGGGAATATAGCCAATATTTTATAATAACCATAAATGGGGTATAGCCTTTAAAAATTGTAAATCACTGTGTTGTACACCTAAAACTTATATAATATTGTAAATCAGCTCTACCTCAATTAAAAATGAAATGCTTATTTAAATAAGATTTACTTAATCATTTCTATGTGCCAGGTTATTAGAAAGATTTAAGCCATCTAAATATATTTACTCATTTAATCTTTATAACAATCTCTGTGAAGTAGGTACTCTTTTCTTAATTTTAATTAAAAATTTTTTTTATTGAAGTATGGTTGATTTACAATTTGTGTTTCAGTTGTACAGCAAAGTGATTCAGTTACACATACAAATATATCTATTTTTTTCAGATTGTTTTCCCTTATAGGTTATTACAAAATATTGACTGTAGTTCCCTGTGCTTTACAGCAGGTCTTTTTTGGTTCTCTATTTTTATATATATTATTATGTATATGTTAATCCCAGACTCCTAATTTATCCCTCCCTCCCTTTCCTCTTTGGTAACCATAAGTTTGTTTTCTGTGTCTGTGGGTCTACCTCTGTTTTGTAAATAAGTTCATTTGTGTATATTTTTTTTGATTCCACATATAAGCGATACCATATTGATATTTGTCTTTGTCTGGCTTACTGAAGTTAGTATGATAATCTCTCAGTCCATCCATGTTGCTGCAAATGGCATTATTTCATTCTTTTTTATGGCCGAGTAATATTCCACTGTATTAATATACCACATCTTCTTTATTCATTTGTCAGTAGACATTTAGTTTGCTTTGATGTCTTGGCTATTGTAAATAGGGCTGCTGTGAACATTGGGGTGCATGTATCTTTTCGGATTATGGTTTTCTCCAGATATATGCCCAAGAGTGGAATTGCAGGATCATATGGTAGCTCTATTTTTAGTTTTTTAAGGGACTTCCATACAGTTCTCCATAATGGCTGCGCCAATTTACATTCCCAGCAACAGTGTAGGAGGGTTTCTTTTTCTCTGCACCCGCTCCAGCATTTATTATTTGTAGAACTTTTTGATGATGGCCATTCTGACTGGTGTGAAGTGATACCCATTGTAGTTTTGATTTGCATTTCTCCAATAATTAATAATGTTGAGCATCTTTTCATGTGCCTTTTGGCCATCTGTATGTCTTCTTTGGATAAATGTCTTTTTAGATCTTCTGCCCATTTTTTGATTTTTTTTTTTTGATATTAAGCTGTATGTGAACTGTTTGTTTATTTTGGAGATTAAACCCTTGTCAGTCACATCATTTGAAAATATTTTCTTCCATTCTATAGGTTTTCTTTTTGTTTTGTTTATGGTTTCCTTTGCTATGCAGAAGCTTATTTTTGTTTTTATTTCCATCACTCTAACAGACGGATTCAAAAAATATTGCTGTGATTTATGTCAAAGAGTGTTCTGCCTTTGTTTTCCTCTAGGAGTTTTGTAATATTCAGCTTTACATTTAGGTCTTTAATCCATTTTGAATTTATTTTTATGTGTGGTGTTAAGAATGTTCTAATTTCATTCTTTTACATTGGTATCCAGTTTTCCCAGCACCATTATTGAAGAGACTGTCTTTTCTCCATTGTATACTGTTGCCTCCTTTGTCATAGATTAATTGACCATAGGTATTTCTGGGCTTTCTATCCTGGTCCATTGACCTATATTTCTGTTTTTGTGCCAGTACCATACTGTTTTGATTACTGTAGCTTTGTAGTATAGTCTTAAGTCAGGGAGACTGATTCTTCCAAGTCCATTTTTCTTTCTCAAGATTGCTTTGGCTATTTGGGGTCTTACGTGTTTCCATATAAATTAAAAAAAATTTTTTTTTTGTTCTAGTTCTGTGAAAAATACCATTGGTAATTTGATGGGGATTGCATTGAATCTGTAGATTGTCTTGTGTAGCATAGTCATTTTGACAATAGTGATTATTCCAATACAAGAATATGGTATATATTTCCATCTATTTGTGTTCTCTCTCTTATTACCTGCTTTTTGTAGATGAGGAAACCCAAGACTCAGAAAGGTTAATAAAGTTGTCCTAAATCACCCAGTGAAGTTGGAACTTGAATTTAGGTAGTTGGACGGCAGAGTCTATGGAGTTGTTCCTCAGTATCTGCAGGGGATTGGTTCTAGGACCCCCTGTAGATACCAAAATGCACAGATCCTCAAGTCTCCTTTATAAAATGGCAAAGTATTTGCATGTAACCTATGCATATACTCTTGTATACTTTAAATCATGTCTAGATTACTTATAATACCTAATACAATGTAAATGATATATAAGTAGTTATAAATATAATGTAACTGGCATGTAAATAGTTGCCAGCATGCCGCAAATTCAAGTTTTGCTTTTAGGTACTTTTTGGATTTTTTTTTTTTTTTAATCAGCAGTTGGTTGAATTCATAGATGCAGAACCCAAAGATAAAGAGGGTTAATTTTACTCTTAACACTACATTGGGTACTACACATTGCCTAGAGAGAATTTGCCATACACAATACTTAGAATTTGACAAATTACAAAATAATTTATTTATTTTTCCAGAATTTAGGAAGATTCCATCTTAATTTGTGAGATTTTTCAGTTTTAGTGCTTGTATTAGTTTTCTGTGTTGGCCATAACAAGTGACCACAAACTGGGTCACTTAAAACAACAGAAGTTTATTCTCTCATGGTTTTGGAGGCCAGAAGTCTGAACTCAAGGGCCACAGTCCCTCCAGGGACCCCAGTGGCAATTCCATTCTTTGCTATTTTCAGCTTCTGGTAGCTGTTGTTATTCCTTGGTGTTTCTTGGTTGCATTACTCCAATCTCTGTCTCCATGGTCACATTGCCTGCTGCCTGTCTGGCTGTGTGTATCTCCTCTGTCTATTATAACGACATTTCTCATTGGATTTAGGGCCCAGATAATCCAGGATGATCTCCTCATCTCAAAATCCTTAATTACATCTGTAAATAACTCTTTTTGCAAATGAGGTCACACTTACAAGTTCCAAAGATTAGATTTAAAATGGACACATCTTAGGGCTTACTTGGTGGTCCAGGGGTTAAGACTCAGCACTCCCAATGCAGGGGGCACAGGTTCTATCCCTGGTCGGGGAACTAAGATCCCACATGCCACATGGCACAGCTGAAAAAAAAAAAAAAGGACACATCTTTTGGGGGGCCACCATTCAGTGCACTACAATGCTGTCTTGTGTTTTAAATTCAATGTGCTTTTCTTGTGGTTTTAGTGAACTAAAATCATTTAGGTAAACTAATGAAGAAATACAATGACAAAAAGGAGAGAAGGATGAGAGGAGAGAAAAAAGTTACTTCTAGGGAGAATGACCATTACAAACCATTATATGTTTCATATAATGCTACCAAAGTTTAGTTCTTGTTATTTGAGAGTAGTTTAAAACAAGTGAAAAAATTAGGGATTTCTTTGAGGAAAATGTGGTTAAGTGCTTGAATAAAAATATGGGGAAAATGAATTTTCAAGGCAGCTGAGATGATCTATTTTAAATTTTAAGCCATTCAAAAGAGCTTTGTCATAAACAGAAATTTAAGTCATAATCTTGATAATCAAAATCTTCAATAGATCTGTCTCCCTGCCTCTGTTTCTATGGCAAACAAATGAGAACATTTCAGCATAGTTTTTTACTATTACTACAAGACTAAGAAACAATTCGTCATTGGCAAGTCTTGTGAATGCAAGACGTTAGTGAGTCTTCTGCATATGAATGTTCATAAAACTTGCCAAAACCTAGATTAAAATCCAGAATTGTAAGAAACTGAAATGTTATTCATAATGAGAAAGTTGGAATTTTTTAAAAAGCTTTTCACAGCTTAATAATAACATAAAAATGAGCATGAACAGTCAGTTCACAAAAGAAACCCTATAAACACTAAAAATAAAGTTCAAACTCAATAATAATCAAAGAAATACAAGTTACATATTTTTACCCAACAGAGCCACAGTGATTAAAAAGAATAACGATATCCAGTATTGTAAACTATGTGAATGAAAGGGCATTTTTGTAATTCCTTGTGGGATGTAAGCTAAGACCAATTTTCTCAAGGGCAAGTCTTCAAAATGTGCAGATAATTTGACCCAACATTTCAGTTCTAGGCAACGTACCCTAAAGAAATAAAAATACACATACTCAAAGATGTATGCACAAGGTGGCTTATTCTAATATGTTTTCATTAGTTATAAATTAGAGACAGCATATGTTTCTAACATTAAGATATTGGCTGAATAATAATGTATATCCATATAATAGAATCTACCCACCTACTGGGAATGATGATGAAGATCTATGTATTGGCATGAAAATGAATTATGTTAGTGATAGCTTTGCACATGAAAAAGGTTACAAAAGAAGATAACACCATTTTTGTGAAAAGCACATTTTTAATGTATTCTATTCAGATATACATATTTCAAGTATTTAATACACAGAAAGAAATATCTGGCTGCAAAATAGTTAAGAATATTATCTATTTGATAATAAGATTATGTGAAACTTCAAAAATATCTATCATTGTTATATAAAGTTTTAATAGTGAATTTAAACCACATGTAAAGTAAACAAGAAAGTGTTTTAGAGGTATTTAAATACACCCTTTAATGGGTTCTTTATCAGAAAAGGAATCAATATGTTAGGCAATATTTCACAAACACATTTTGGAGATTTACCTCATTAAAGTTTGCATTGTGGACATACATAGTTAATAAAAAACACAGTTTTTTTTTTAGGATAAAAATTTTGAATTTGTTGCCAGAGAGAAAAATAAATCTATGAAGCTGAAAATAAAATCTAATAGTATGTTTCTGCTTCCTTCAAAAGGACAGGCATTCAAAATTTACAATAGATATTTAATTGGCAAGTTAAGAACGCTTAGGGCTCAAAGAAATAACATTACATTGAGGGGAAACTGACAGGTATTAAAATAAGGCAGAGATTTTCTGCTATTATTGCTACTGCTTGCTTTATATTCTAGAATAAAATATTGCAAAGATATTTCTTCACATTTAACTCAATTCAGTAAATATTTATTGAGCTCATAGAACTCACCATGTTCAAGAATGAAGAGATTAAGAAGCCACAGTCACTATACTTTAGGAGATCAAGTCTGGACCCTCTCATATTCAAATAATTTCCTGATTCACACAAAAGAGAAACTTCACTAGTAGCACTCAGAAGCACTGCCTAGGCAATGTGACTCTATGAAATTCTAATTTTTTAGTTATTAGCTTTCTTTCATCCATGCTGTACTGAATGCCATTATAGGCAGAAGATTGAGGTTAAAAATGATTACTTCCTCAAAGTGAACATTATAAACTCTCTGTACTTCTTCTTTCTTCTATAGCAATTTGCTAATACTCCGTCTTAGTCCGTTTGGGTTGCTATAACAAAATAACACAGACTGGGTAGCTTATCAAAACAGATATTTATTTCTCACAGTTCTGGAGGCTGAGAAGTCCAAGATCAGGGTGCAAGATCATGGTCACGTTCTGGTGAGGGCCCTCTTCCTGGTTCATAGCTGGTGTGTTTTCACTATGTTTTCACATGGTGGAAGGGAATAGGGAGCTCTCTGGAGCCTCTTTTATAAGGAATTAATCCCACTATCATAACATAACTCTTATGACATAAGCATTCCCCAATAGCTCCATGTCCTCTTACCATTTTATCTTTGGTGATTAAGATTTCTTTTTTTTTTTTTTTTTTTTTTTTTAGGATTTCAACATAGGAACTTTGGGGGGGACACAACCATTCAGACCACAGCATGTTCCAATAAAAGCTATAAATATGACAGGTTTATTTAAATATATTTTAAATATTTACTCAAGATACACCTATTGACAAGTAAAGTAGAACCCAAAAAGACTTAAAATGATAGGGAAACACTGTTCGATTTTTTACTCTTTCCCACCCCTAGTCCAATTTCTGTAGAGACAACTATTTTAAACTATTTTCTTGCAATTCCCTCCATATTGCTAAATAATATATCTATACATATTGTATTCTCTGCTTCCTGTTAGGATATTGAGGATTTACTCTCCTACACCACCTTCCAGCTTTACACTCATCCTTGAAAAATAATCATAAATCTTAATTTTAGGTAAATCAACTAACAATACTTGCATTAATAAGAAATAAATGATTTTTGCAGTGTCAAGTATTGACCTTGGATTGCATTTTATTTCTGGTAAAATTTTGTTCGCTAAAGTTGCTAATCGTTTTACATCTTACTAGAGAACTTTCTTATAAAAATGTTTATTTTTCTCAACAGTGTTTCATCAGAGCTATTTTGCTATATAGAAAAAAAATGGAGTCCAATATTCTTGTGTTGCACTCTAGGCCAGTGGCGGTAGGCCGTGACCACAGTCCTAGGAGTTCCTTTGTGTATGATCCTGAATAGGATCCACTGTGTCCTAGGTCATAAGACTTTTCCTTCTTAATGTAGTCCTTGGTATAAGAATTACCATAACCTTAAATGCTTTCTAGAAAGAGTGCACAGAAGATAAATATATGCATCCTTGCATGTCTGAAAATGTCTTTAACCTACATTATGATTGATGATCTTTTAGGATGTAGAAACAAGCAAAGGGCTCTAAAATATAAGAAAAAAGTAAGAGACAAACTGAGGTATCTAATATTTGACTAATAGGTGTTCCAGGAAAGAGACGAAGAAAACTTGGAGCAGGATGTTGTTAAAAAAAATAGTAAAGACTTTGTGACCACCTAGAGGGGTGGGGTAGGGAGGGTGGGAGGGAGGGAAATGCAAGAGAGAAGAGATATGGGAACATATGTATATTATAACTGATTCAGTTTGTTATAAAGCAGAAACTCACACACCATTGTAAAGCAATTATACTCTAATAAAGATGTTAAAAAAAAAAAGTAAAGAACGATAAAGCTCCAGACTGAAAGAGCGAGCTACAATTTTTCCTTAGAGGCTGAAGGAATTGTCTGTTGCCATCTTGCATCCAGTGTTGTAGATGAGAATTCTGAAGTTATTCAGGTTTTCATTTTTTGTAGTTCCTGCTACTCTGTGGAAGTTTTTAGGATCTTCTTTTTACTTCCAGAATTCTAAAATTTCATAATGATGTTCTTTTCTGTCAGTATCTTTAAAAATCATTTCTCTGGGTATTCAGTTTGTCCTTTCAGTGTGGGGCTTTATAGTTCTTTAGCTCCAGCAAGTTTTTATTTTGTTTTCATTTGATTTGTTTTTTTCCTTTTTCTTTTCTGAAACTCTTGTCAGTCAAATATTAGATCTCTTAGATTCGTCTTTTCTGTCTCTTGCATTTAAAAATTTTTTTCAGCTCTTTGCTGTTTTCTTCTGTTTTTCTGAGAAATGTTCTTTACTTTCTAAACTTTCTGCTGATTTTAAATTTAAGTGTTCAAGTATTTAATTTCCAAGAGCTCTTTGTTTCCTTTAATTGCTTATTTTTGTAATGGCATCATTAATGAAAATTAATCTGTTTGGTTTACAAATTAGAGGATATTATTGTTACTGTTATTCTCCTATCTCCTCAGTTCTCTCTTTTTCTTCCAGGATAGTTTTTCCTCATTTATCTTATTTGTCTTTCACATTGTGGTTTTATATTTTTAAAAAATGATGATTTTCAGTTGCCCATTACAAAGTTGACTTCAACCTCTGTGTCTGATTTCATTTTCAATTGGCAGCCTTGTTTGCTAGTGATCAGACAGAAAGCCAGGGACTCACAAAACGTCAAAACATCAGACATCTGTTCTCTGAGTTTCTTCATTTTCTCCAGAGAAAAAGCCTTCATTCTTCTATCTAAGAGTAAGATTTCTGACTACTACCTTTCTGTCTATTCCATCTGAAGTGGGGTATGGTAGTGTGGACATAGATTTGGGATGACCATATGTAGACTTTTGACTAATCCTAAGGTGTCAGCCCATCATTTCATTACCACTCCCAACATTAGCTTTATGTCTGAGGTTCTGCAGGATATGTTGCTTCCTTTATTCCGTGCTCTCTACAAGCACTCTAAGCTAAGGTTTTCTCTGAGATGCTACATCAGTTGCCGTTCTTCCACCTGCTTCCCACTTTCTAACGTTGTGTGAAATCTATCATCCTTTGGTAGCTCCTTTCCTATCTTTTGGTCATTCTTGGTTTAACTGCATGTCTCTTAATTTGTCAAGTACCTGCTTTGTGCTTGTGTGCTGTGAGACATACAAGACAACTATAAGAGGCCTCTGGCCTGAACTATAAAGACTCTGGCCTGAAATTTCTTCAGGAGAAGAAATTAAATGTACAATGTAATTGGTAGATAAAAGACTGATACAAATGACAGTAAGCAATGAGTAGGGTTATACTCCACTGAATTACATGCCCCAGTCTTACAGTGATGTGAGAGTTTGGTGCACTTGGAGCGAGCTCTGAGTGACAGAAATATTTTGAACTTGTGGAAGAACAAAAATTTGCTGCAGGTATGTATCATTGATCTTTTTGGGTGTTTACTCAGGAATGTGGCAATTCTGTAGACTATTAAGGAGGCTCACTGGCTAGTACAAAGGTTAAGTGTTGAAAATTAGCAGGAACAGCTAATCAGGACCTTAAAGTTTAAACTTCATGTGATAGTAATGGTGATAATAAAAAAAATAAGAATGTATGCATTGCATGGCAATTGATCTCTTCTAATTCTATTGTATAGATTCAAAACAAAACAAAACAAAAGGCCCTGACAATTTAATTTGGCTTTAAGTAACAAAGAAAGGGATCCAGGAATCCAGTGCAAGAATATAGAACCCAGGCTTTCTAACCTATAGTCTGAGGCTTTTTCTTTTTTTTGTCACTCCTCATGGAACGTGGGATCTTAGTTGCATGTGGGATCTTAGTACCTCAACCTGTGCCCCCTGCAGTGGAAGCCCCCAGAATCTTAACCCCTGGACCACCAGGGAAGTCCTAGCCTGAGGCCTTTTTTACTGCACGTGGTCTAAACCTAATTTCTGATAATAACTTATGAGTTTTGTTTCTTTTATGTAAGAAAATCCTGCACATACCCCGAGATGTTACCCGCTGAACATATAATGTATAATTATGAAGCAGAATACATGCTTTATACAAAAGTATTTTGAATAATGTCTCTTGCAGTCTTCATTCACTGATTCATTCATTTGTTCATTAATTCATTCAATATTCTATTCATTCTTTCCATGAAGGTGCTGAATGCTGGGAATTCAAGTATGAGTGAGCCACTTCTTTCAAATAGCTCATTTTGTGGACGTAAAGGGACAAATTTATATTGCTTTGTTTTTCAGACAACTAATTTAACTCCTTGGATTATTAGGATTATTTTTTGCCCATACTAGTGTTAGTGTTTTGTTATTTCATTGCAAGCCACCCACAATCTGAAAAACAGAGTTCACTTTTTCCTCTTCCTGCTAACCCTCAGAAATAAGAACACTATGGCCAGGTATTGGATTTAGCAAACACATCCGCAAAGTATTTTTTTCCAAAATACTTAAAAAATATTTTGGAGCTTGTAGAACCCCAAACACAACATATTCAGAACATTACCCTCTTGATTTCTAAATTCTGACTCATTTACATATAACTCAGCACAACATTATTTTGTGAGAGTGGTTCAAAGACCAAGAATTTTCCTGAGATTCTGGTATTTATTCTTTTTTGTCCTAACCCCCAAATTAGCCCCACGCCCAAACAAAGAAGTCCTACTATACGTACACAGCCCTAAATATTCAAGTTCTGCTTAAAACCAAAAATTCAGAAAGTCTTCAAAGGTATATATATTCATGGCCCTATGGCATACCTGTCCCTCCCATTGGGTGAAATATGTTTCAGAACAACCAGAGGTAGGGAAGGAAGGAAAGGGCAATTTCTTTCCACCAGTGCTTTGGCATGTTCGTGTTCTGCTGGGTCTTACCCACATGCAAGTGTGGTCATGAAGACAGGGCAGGACATTCTTTGTGCTTGAAGAATACACTGGCATGAGTATTTTTTTGGAACTTGGGCTTTTGTAAAAACTGTGCTGAACCAGAAGAAGAAAGAAGTGATGAAAAGTTTCAGCATCATTCTGCCTTCCCCGCCTTTCCATCCCCGAGGGAAAAAAAATCCCCCAGAGAATATGCAGTACATTCCAAGAGAGTTGATCATTATTTTGTTTTAGCAGCCTTTAAACTTTGTAAATTAATATCCAAATGCACCTGGTGGAGCCTGTAGTTTCATATCTTTTTGCCTTGAAATTGCTCCTACTATTACTATGGTCATTACCATTATTATTAAAGCAGGCATCTCACTATGTTTTCAAACAAAAGCGTGGCTACCCTTTCTGAAAATTTCATAAAACTAAGCTCCCTGTAAAATTTTAAGGCAACATTTTAAAGCTAAAACTGCACAGGTTCATCTGAACTTCATTAATTTCCTCCTTGAAGCCAAACACAGTCTTGCAAGGCCTATTAGTGTGAACTGGAGACATTGAAGGCCCACATAGTTTCTTAGAGTCCAAAAATGCCTCACTCGAGCTGGCATCATTCCCTGAACTATGTTGTTTGAGACATTTGCTGGGTCCAGGTAAAATTCACATCTTGTTTCTTTCTCTTGATTCTGTCAGCTAAAAAGAAATATAAGATAGTGCTAGCCTGCCTGGAGAATTAGCAGTCAGGTGAAGGGCCATCTTTCTTGGCAGGGCTGAGAGAGTTTTTCTGCTTGCTGCATCCATTTAGCAGAATATCCTGATGTTGCTCTGTGGCATACGCATTTACGGGTCCTTAATTAAAAATGCACGTTCTCTCATTCTGTGGCCAAATATCTAACAACGGATCCATGGGAAATAGAATCCTTCTTGGGTCTGGAATATATCTGCACCTCTCTGGAAAAAAAAAAATCTGTGAAGGAACTTCTGATCCCTAGTCTTGAGGATCAGATCCAGTGATGAATAGGCTTACTTTTGAACGGCCCTCTTCCAGCTCTCCTAGGAATGGTTTTCATATGCCCATGCAACTAATACTTGTAGACAGTTTTTTATGTACCAGACACAATCCTAGATGCTGGAAAAGTAATGGTGAACAAGATAGGCAAAAGAGATCCCTCAAGGAACTTGCAATAGAATGATGGAGATGCATAAATACACACAACTTTTTATAATGCTTAGGATAACTCCTCTAAAGAAAATTAAAGCAAGATAACAGAATAGAAAATAATGGGGGTATGTATATGTGTGGTAGGCATGGTTGGTAGCTATTTGAGATATGGCAATCAGGGAAGGACTTCCAAAGGAATTGGCATTTAAGAGGTATCTATGAACCCAATGAACCCATTCTCTCATGGAATGTCTGGGAGAAACCTATGCCAGGGAGAGAGAACAGTAAGGGCTGGTGCCCTGAGTTTGGGATGAACCTATACACTTGAAGAGCATCAAAAAATCCCAGTCTGGAAAGAAGGAGTTGAAACAGGATAAAGTATTAGAAGATGAAGTTAAGTATGTGGTGTATCAAATGATTGGCCCCAATTCTTTACCTTTTATTGTCTCGTCAAGGTTAAAATGTATCTCTTGCTCTTTGACCTTGGGATCATCCTACATTATGTTCTTTGGCTAATGGCAAGTGAGCAGAGATGACAGGATGCCAGTTCTGACCAGAGGATTTAAGAGGCCTGGCATATGTCTGTTTCTGCCACAGCTCATTCACTGGTCCTAGGAGAAGGATGAGAGAGGCATGTGGAACCTTCTAAACTATTGCAGCCTGAAGCAGTTCTGCCCAGGAATGGCTGTGAGGTCAACTCAGCCAGCTAACAGATCTATGAGAATAAATGATTGAAATCCTTGAGTTTCATGGTTGTTTTTAAAGCATTATTGTAGCAACAGCTAATCAATGCAAGGACCTGATCATTTAGGATCTCAAGGGCTTCATTAAAAAGTTGGGCACTCCTCTAAAGGTAACGGAAAACCACTGGTTGTTTTTAAGTTAAGAAATGACACAAAATGAATTAAGTTTTAAAGGATCTTCACTCTCTGAAAAATGGACTGTAGAAGAAAAGTGATATAAAGCAGTTCAGGAGTAGTGATTCAAGAGAAAGATGTTGGTGGCTGAGATACTCCCTTGTTTATTAAAAAAAACAGTAAATATAGTAAATTCTGATCTCTTATACACTTGATTATTTTATATTTAGTGAAATCAAAGGCATTCATTTTTTCTGTGTTAATTAAAGTCCTGTGATTTAGTGTAGCTACGATGAGTCTTGCTATAACATACTCAGCCAGATCTAGTAGAACTGTCATCTTTTTTTCCACGTTGGAGGCAGGGAACACAGAGCTCGAAATTAGGAAGAATCTCTTCTGATGACAGTTTTTAAGGATAAAAGGGAGAAGCCAGAGAATGGAGAGAAGAAACCAAATGTCTTTTTGGTCCTACGTTTAAAGGTCTCAAGAACTATTCAGATATAATGTGGTAAGAAGCAGAGAGAGAGATTCAAAATGAGAGGAAAAGTGAGGGAGAGAGCAAGAGTGAGTGAGAGAGAGAGAGAGAGCACTTGGATAGTAAGTCAGGATAGCTCATGTCTTGCTGTTGTCTGTAAATAATCTTGAACAAGTAGACATCTTAGATCTTCCCCAGGTTTCCATTTACCCACAGAAAAAAATGGGATAATAACCACCTAACCTACTTATAAGTTTATCATGAGGATACTGTATATGCTAAAGCACTTTGAAAAAAAGGATAAAATGCTATTCCTATGGAAAGTACAATTACACAACTTGAAAACTAGTCACGATCTTTGCCAGTGCAAGATAATTTGTACTGTACATACAAACATTCCTCCTAATTTGCTTCCAATATTGTAATTCCTAATATATCTAGGGAATTTTCTTTTTTACTGAATATAGGTTAGAGTAAATCTGAGCAAATGTGACCCACTATGTCTGCTCTTACATTTAAATATTGAGCTAATATGGCTTGACACTGTAGTAAAAAAATACACCAGACTTAAATGTGCTTTACTATTGCAGAGGTATTAGGGAAGGATGTAAATATTTCTGGATTTTTTTTCTGAATTAAAAGAAGAATTCAATCAGAAAGTAATTTTAAATGTTTTTTTCTCTCTCAGGAAAAAAAAAAACAAAACAACTACCAAAATTACTGATACTTCCCCAAGTCTAGGAGTCATTTCACCCACAGCACACGAGTTGTCTATTCTAATGTTTGTCCTGAGAAAGAAGACAAGAAATAATGAGCACTTCCGTGCATGCTTTTTCAATCTCTCCTGCCCACTTCTCCATAATCCCTGTCATTTGAGGGAAAATTCTCCTCCGCTCAAAAAGACAACTGTAAAATCTTCATGTGACATGAACTGACATTTTTAAACCAAACTGCCCACTTACATTTTATCATTTGGTCAAAAATATTCTTGATCTTATGTTCCAGATTAAACCAAAATGAGGCCACAAGTGGAAAAGTTGGACGAGGCGGTGAGGGCACGGTCCAGAGGAGTGTGACCTGCCCAACTGGCTTTCCTTCTCAGGTAATGGGGACTTTTGGTCTTGCCAGCACAGGTGACCTAAAGGCAGAAGATTTTCTTCCTTTCCTTCACCCTTTCATGACCTACAAGGCAGAAGGGAGTTCTGCACAGAACTCACACTCCATTTTGGGATTCAGCCCACTCCTTTGGCACTGTATGTATGACTGTTATTGGGGCCCCTCACCAGGGACCCAGTTGCTGTGTGCAAGCTGACAGTAGATCCTTTGTTGGTTCTAATCATGAAACAGCAACAAGTCCTTCCTCTCAGCACTCTGTCCTTCATATCATCAGATGTAGAAAATTATGCATAAATAAATCAAACCATTTTTCTAATAGCTGAGAGACACAAATGCAAGTGTTGCTGTGACTACCATTCCTCACCAGCAGCTGGGAGGGAAACTAAGGTACCACTCGATGGCTTTTTCTTTATGATATTAATAGTTTAACTCCTGTTTCATTTAAGTTGTTTCTTTGTTGGTTTCATGGGTTTTTAAAGAATTTTTTGCACTAATATTGCTTGTAGCACTTCATGAGCTACGCTCTTCAAACTTTAAGGAGAGTGTATGCACATTTGCGTGTAAATGCATATGTGTATTATGGTGGATTAAGTGTCAGAAGCTTTCATGATATTTTCAAAGAGGTCTGTGATGCAAAAAATGGGTTAAGTACTATTAACCTTGCTAATAAAGGTGTCACTCATAGTTCACTCAAGGATGTTAGCCTTAAGCCATTAGGACACCATCTGATCCATATAGCCATAGTTTAATGGAATATGATAAAAGCTGGGATAGCTACCCAGTTTGCTCAGGGAGTTGGTCCAGATTCTATCACCCAATTACTTTATTTCCTCCTTTTTTTCATAGCCTAGAATCCTTTGGTTTAGAACCTGGATACTTTTAAAAAGCATATTACCATATTATTGTTAGGTTGTTTGAACAATCTGTCATTTTGACTTGTACCATACTTATACCAAAATCAAAACAGGGAACAGGAATTTAGAAGTGATAGTAGGGGGTTGAGGGGAAGAATGAGAAATTGGAAACCTTTCCTTTGTTCTCAGGCTTCCTTGATGTGACTTCTAGGTTCTGAATCCAGAACCACAGATTTTAGGGTTCCAGGTCCTCTTACTGCCTAGGAAAGAAATTTTGACATGTAATACAAATTTTGGTGGTTCTAAGAATAAAACGGCTTTCCAGGTCTGTCTTCCTTCATCTAATTCAAGGATTCCATTCTAACCACTCATGCCCTGTGGAATATGTTTCTTTCAATGTCTAACACGTAAAAGGGTTACCTCCTTCTCTTTACTTGGATTAACTGGATTGGCTCCAGAAGTCATCTGCACCTGGTTTGGACCTTCCTGTTGTCTGGTTTCCTGAAGATGAACCTTCCTTTCCAGGGCTACTTGGACTATAGGAAGGTTGTATCTTGGCTCCTCCTAACCTTAGTTCTGTCCTCCTCTTAAGGTGCTACATCAGACAGGATCTGACAATAGCTCTCTTTCTGACCTCCTGAAATATGTCTATTTAGCCGGTAATAACTTTTCTTGATCTTCTATTTGAAAGTAATCCAATGGATGAAGGAACCTCGACATGTTTAGGTATTTCTTGCCTTTAGACATTCTAGAAGTAAGCTGCTGGTCATTAATTTAGGGATTCTCAATCTTGTTCAAAAAATTGCAAACACCAAAATACACAAAGTTGGAATAATAATAAATAAAGATTGTTGTAAAGCTAGGAGGAAAATGAAAGTAACTTTTTCAAGTATCACTAGAAAATCTAGGGCAAAATTTGGCTGTATAACTTATTCCGCAAAGGAAAACAGGTCCTATATCTCTTGTAATGAGTACCTGATATCTGAAGGCCAAGTTAAAAGTAACCGCTATTCAGATTCTAGTCCTTACTCTGTCATGTTGACTTTGTGGTCACTTTGGGCCTTAGTTTTTTTTTTTTTTTTTTTTTTTTTTTTTGCGGTACGCAGGCCTCTCACTGTTGTGGCTTCTCCCGCTGTGGAGCATAGGCTCCGGACGCGCAGGCTCAGCGGCCATGGCTCACAGGCCCAGCCGCTCCGCGGCATGTGGGATCCTCCCGGACCAGGGCACGAACCTATGTCCCCTGCATCGGCAGGCGGACTCCCAACCACTGCGCCACCAGGGAAGCCCTGGGCCTTAGTTTTTAATGATTTTTTGGGATCTCATGATTCCTTAGCTGGAACACTATAGCTACTATAACTTTTGCACCTTTTAAATGTTCCTTGGTACAGAAACACACTCTTAAACACAGAGACAACTTCATGCAGCCACTAAAAATCATACAGAAAGCACATTGTACCATCTTCTGTGGATCCAAGCTACTTTATAGGAGTGAGTAGTTTTTTGAAGTTACATTAACGTTTCCAAGTTCCTAGGTTGCCATTAGGACATTGAACCAAGAGTAACAATTTGGTATTTATAAGAAGCCAAAACACCTGGAGAGAGAAGGACATAGAATAGTGTGTCAGTAGTAAACCCGAATTATCCTGATGACACGTTTTAACAAAATGTTTACTTCAGAGCACTCTGTTCAGCTGAATTGAGTTGAAGGTTGCCAACCAAAATGGTTAAATAGTGTCTAATCAGGACAGTTAAAATGAGTAGTTGGTTCCCATCATTGAGCATGTATCATGTCTAAAGAGTGTTTTGAATGAGCTTGGCTCGCCTGACAGATGTCAACTGTGAGTTGGCCACTTGTAAGGCTGCATTAAGTAAAGGGACAGCAGACTGCCTAGAACCTCAGACTGAACTCATCAACTGAAACAGATGCTTCTAGAACTCAGATCCGCTCCTTTTCATGCAGACCTTATATTCTGGAACTGAGAGATTCCACTTACAAAATCTGAGCTTACTTTAGGGTTTTGGAATACTCAGCAATTCTTGAAAATCTTTTAAGGTAGTCTGTTCTTACAACAGAATTTTCTTTTCTTTTCTCTTTCCTCTTTTCCTCCCTCCTCCCCCTTTGTTTCCTTCCTTCTTTCTTTATTTCTTTCTTTGTTTCTTTCTTTCTGACACCTGTTCTTAACATTTTTATTTTCTATAGCTAGTCTTACTTTTATTATGTTCACGATAAGGCATAAGAACCTGTTTTAGAGGTACTATATCATATTTGTTCCAATAGGAAGGTCTCCAAGATACAGTAGACTGAGAAGGCAAGGAGGAAGGTTTTAGTGTATTTTCATGCTTCTAATAAATAAAATCTTTTTACTCCCCAAATTTATTTTTCCTTTAATAATCAAAAACAGTATTCCTCAAACTCCAATATCTGTTGGGGTTCTGTGTTTAATTAATTAGCTATTTTTTGCAGTGGCTATGAAGCTTTGCCTTTGTGTGTTTCCTATTCCTCTTCTCAAATATCCTTGCTGGTCTATTATACTTTTCTTTAGACCCTTTCCTTCCTAATACCTCAAAATTGGAAATTTATTTCACATTTTCAGTAACCTGTATTAACTTTAAAATATTTTTTCTCTAACTTATTTTACTTGAAATCTACTTGATACACAGATTCTTCACTAGCCCAGCCCCACCTCACTACACTTGTCATGGTCTTTCATATTTTTTTCGTCTTTTTGGCTCATGTTATTTCTTTTACTTTATGTTCTCCAACTAGGTGTAACCAACCTTACTCCACAGAGTTTCCTGCAGCTTGTTTTCTCCAGGGGATTCCCATAACACTCTTTACATGTCAGGACTGTAACAATTTTCATTATGTGGCACAGTTTCTTGCATAAGTATCTGTGACTCACATGATACAGTGACTTTATTTACAGCAAACAATAGAGCTGACTCTCCTCTATAATTCCAATGTTTGTAATGGGACAGATTTCCAAAATATATACTGATTGAATACATTAACATAAATTTTTTTTGTTTCTTCAAGTATTTCTTTATGTGATAAACACAGTGGTATACTGCAGCTGGCTCATACTGGATCATGAGAGCTGGGGATTAAATTTTTAAGAATTTTGCAAACTTGTTGATATTAAAAATTAAATCATATAAATGTGTCATTAAATAAATCAAAGTAAAAGTAATAAATTCTTAAAACTTATCATTACCTAATTATTTCATTACCTTTTACTATTATCTGTACTCGAGGTTATTTACATCTGTTGTATCTGTATGGTAGAAATACTATATACAGTCAGCCTTTTATCTGTGAGTTCCATATCCACTGGTTCCACATATGTGGATTCAACCAAATGTGGATCAGGGATATTCCAAAAAATTCCAGAAAGTTCCATAAAAGCAAACCTTGAATTCGCCAAATTCCAGCAACTATTTACATAGCATTTACATTGTATTAAGGTATTATAAATTATTTAGACATAATCTAAAGTATATGGGAGGAGAGGACCTTCAAGATGGCAGAGGAGTAAGACGTGGAGATCACATTTCTCCCCACAAATACATCAGAAATACATCTACATGTGGAACAACTCCTGTGGAACACCTACTGAACACTGGCAGAAGACCTCAGACTTCCCAAAAGGCAAGAAACTCCCCACGTACCTGGGCAGGGTAAAAGAAAAAACAGAGACAAAAGCATAGGGATGGGACCTACACCTCGGGGAGAGAGCTGTGAAGGAGGAAAACTTTCCAAACACTATGAAGCCCCTTCACTGGTGGAGACGGGGGTAAGGTGGGGGTGGGGGGAAAGCATGGGAGCCAGAGAAGAAAGCGCAGCAACAGGGGTGCAGAGGCAAAAGCTGAGAGATTCCCACAGAGAGGATTGGTGCGGACCAGCACTCACCAGCCTGCGAGGCTTGTCTGCCCACCCACCGGGGCGGGTGGGGGCTGAGAGCTGAGGCTCGGGCTTCGGAGGTCAGATCCCAGGGAGAGGACTGGGGTTGGCAGTGTGAACACAGCCTGAAGGGGGCTAGTGTCCCAGAGCTAGCCAGGAGGGAGTTCGGGAAGAGTCTGGACCTGCCAAAGAGGCAAGGGACCATTGTTTCAGGGTGCATAAGGAGAGGAGATTCAGAGCACTGCTTAAATGAGCTTCAGGGACAGGCAAGAGCCATGGCTATCATCACAGACACTAGAGACAGGCATGAAATGCTAAGGCTGCTGCTGCAGCCACCAAGAATCCTGTGTGCAAGCACAGGTCACTGTCCACACCTCCCCTCCCAGGAGCCTGTGCTGCCTTTCACTGCCAGGATCATGTGATCCAGGGACAACTTCCCCGGGAGAACACACGGCATGCCTCAGGCTGTTGCAACGTCACACTGGCCTCTGCCTCCGCACACTAACTGTGCATTCCATACCCCTCCCTCTGCCCAGCCTGAGTGAGCCAGAGCCCCGTAATCAGCCGCTCCTTTAACCCCCTCCTGGCTGGGCAAGGAACAGACGTCAGAGGATGACCTACAAGCAGAGGCAAGTCCAGTCCAAAGCTGAACACCAGGAGCTGTGCTAACAAAGAAGAGAAAGGGAAACTTCTCCATGCAGCCTCAGGAGCAGTGGATTAAATCTCCACAGTCCACTTGATATACCCTGCGTCTGTGGAATACCTGAATAGACAATGAGTCATCCCAAAATTGAGGCAGTGGACGTTAGGAGCAACTGTAGACTTGGGGTTTGCTGTATGCGACTGACCAGTTTCTGATTTTTATGTTTATATTAGTTTAGATTTTAGCGCTTGTTAACATTGGTGGATTTGTTTATTGGTTTGGTTGCTCTCTTCTTTTTTTTTAATTACTTTAAAATTTTTTTAATATTAATAATATTTAAAAAAAATTTATTTCAATAACTTTATATCTTTTCTGTTCTTTTTTCTTTTCTTTTCATTTCTTTTCTTTTTTTCCTTTTCTTTCTTTCTTTCCTTTTTTTTCTCCCATTTCTTCTGAGCCATGTGGCTGAGAAGGTCTTGGTTCTCTGGACTGGTGTCAGACCTGAGCCTCTGAGGCAGGAGAGCCAAGTTCAGGACATTGGACCACCAGAGACCTCCTGGCCCCATGTAATATCAATCAGCGAGACCTCTCCCAGAGATCTCTGTCTCAATGCTAAGACCCAGCTCCACCCAATGGCCAGCAAGTTCTAGTGTGGGATACCCCATGGCAAACAACTAGCAAGACAGGAACACAACCCCACCCATTAGCAGAGAGGCTGCCTAAAATCATAGTAACTTCACAGGCACCCCAAAACACACCACCAGACATGATCCTGCCCACCAGAAAGACAAGATTCAGCCTCATGCACCAGAACACAGGCACAATTCCCCTCCAACAGGAAGCCTACACAACCCACTGAACCAACCTTACCCACTGGAGGCAGACACCAAAAACAATGGGTGCAGCCTGTGAAAAGGAGACCCCAAAATACAGTAAGTTAAGCAAAATGAGAAGACAGAGAAATACACAGCAGTTGAAGGATCAAGGTAAAAACTCACCAGACCAAACAAATGAAGAGGAAATAGGCAGTCTATCTGAAAAAGAATTCAGAATAATGACAGTAAAGTTGATCCAATATCTTGGAAATAGAATGGAGAAAATACAAGAAACATTTAACAAGGACCTAGAAGAACTAAAGAGCAAACGAACAATGATGAACAACACAATAAATGAAATTTAAAATATCTCTAGAAGGAATCAATAGCAGAAAAACTGGAGCAGAAGAACGGATAAGTGACCTTGAAGGTAAAATAGTGGAAATAACTACTACAGAGCAGAATAAAGAAAAAAGAATGAAAAGAATTGAGGACAGTCTCAGAGACCTCTGGGACAACATTAAATGCACCAACATTTGAATTATAGGGGTCCCAGAAGAAGAAGAGAAAAAGAAAGAGTATGAGAAAATATTTCAAGAGATTATAGTAAGAAAACTTCCCTAATATGGGGAACGAAATAGTCAATCAAGTCCAGGAATCACAGAGGGTCCCATACAGGGTAAATTCAAGGAGAAATGCACCAAGACACATTAATCAAACTATCAAAAATTAAATACAGAGAAAAAATATTGAAGGCAGCAAGGGAAAAGCAACAAATAACATACAAGGGAACTCCCATAAGGTTAACAGCTGATCTTTCAGAAGAAACTCTGCAAGCCAGAAGGGAGTGGCAGGACATATTTAAAGTGATAAAAGGGAAAAACCTACAACTGAAATTACTTTACCCAGCAAGGATCTCATTCAGATTCGACAGAGAAAATAAAACCTTCACAGACAAGCAAAAGCTAAGAGAATTCAGCACCACCAAACCAGCTTTACAACAAATGCTAAAGGAACTTCTCTAGGCAGGAAACACAAGAGAAGGAAAAGACCTACAAAACAAACACAAAACAATTAAGAAAATGGTAATAGGAACAAACATATCGATAACTACGTTAAATGTAAATGGATTAAATGCTCCAACCAAAAGACATAGACATGCTGAATGGATACAAAAACAAGACCCATATATATGCTGTCTACAAGAGACCCACTAGGGACACATACAGACTGAAAGTGAGGGGATGGAAAAAGATATTCCATGCAAATGGAAATCAAAAGAAAGCTGGAGTAGCAATTCTCATATCAGACAAAACAGACTTTAAAATAAAGACTATTACAAGAGACAAAGAAGGACACTACGTAATGATCAAGGGATCATTACAAGAATAAGATAAAACAATTGTAAATATTTATTCACCCAGCATAGGAGCACATCAATACATAAGGGAAATGCTAACAGCCATAAAAGGGGAAATCGACAGTAACACAATAATAGTAGGGGACATTAACACCCTACTTTCACCAATGAACGGATCATCAAAAATGAAAATATAGTAAGGAAACACAAGCTTTAAATGATACATTAAAAGGGAAGGACTTAGTTGATATTTATAGGACATTCCACCCAAAAACAACATAATACACTTTATTCTGAAGTGTTCATGGAACATTCTTCAGGATAGATCATATCTTGGGTCACAAATCAAGCCTTGATAAATTTAAGAACATTGCAATCGTATCAAGTATCTATTCTGACCACAACGCTATGGAGACTGAACAATACACTACTAATCAACCAAGAGATCACTGAAGAAATCAAAGAGGAATTCAAAAACTACCTAGAAACACATGACAATGAAAACACGGCTACCCAAAACCTATGGGATGCAGCAAAAGCAGTTCTAAGAGGGAAGTTTATAACAACACAATCCTACCTCAAGAAATAAGAAACATCTCAAATAAACAACCTAACCTTACACCTAAAGCAATTAGAGAAAGAAGAACAAAAAAACCCCAAAGTTAGCAGAAGAAAACAAATCATAAAGATCAGATCAGAAATAAATGAAAAAGAAATGAAGGAAACAAGAGCAAAGATCAATAAAACTAAAAGCTGGTTCTTTGAGAAGATAAATAAAATTTATAAAACGTTAGCCACACTCATCAAGAAACAAGGGAGAATACTCAAATCAACAGATTTAGAAATGAAAAAGAAGAAGTAAAAACTGACACTGCAGAAATACAAGGGATCATGAGAGATTACTATAAGCAACTACATGTCAATAAAATGGACAGCCTGGAAGAAATGTACAAATTCTTAGAAAAGCACAACCTTCCGAGACTGAACCAGGAAGAAATAAAAATATGAGCAGACCAATCACAAGCACTGAAATTGAAACTGGGATCGAAAATCTTCCAACAAACAAAAGCCCAGGACCAGATGGCTTCACAGGCGAATTCTAACAAACATTTACAGGAGAGCTAACACTTATCCCTCTCAAACTCTTACAAAATAAAGCAGAGGGAGGAACACTCTCAAACTCATTCTATGAGGCCACCATCACCCTGATACCAAAACCAGACAAAGATGTCAGAAGAAAAGAAAACTACAGGCGAATATCACTGTTGAACATAGATGCAAAAATCCTCAACAAAATACTAGCAAACAGAATCCAACAGCACATTAAAAGGATCATACACCAGGATCAAGTAGGATTTATACCAGGGAGGCAAGGATTCTTCAGTATACCCAAATCAATCAATGTGATAAACCATATTAATAAATTGAAGGAGAAAAATAATATGATCATCTCAATAGATGCAGAGAAAGCTTTCAACAAATTCAGCACCAATTTATGATAAAACCTCTCCAGAAAGTAAGCATAGAGGGAACTTACCGCAACAAAATAAAGGCCATATATGACAAACCCACAGCCCACATCGTTCTTAATGGTGAAAAACTGAAAACATTTCCAGTAAGACCAGGAAATAGGCAAGGTTGCCCTGTCTCACCACTATTATTCAACATAATTTTGGAAGTTTTAGCCTCAGCAATCAAAGAGGAAAAAGAAAAGGAATCCAAATTGAAAAGAAGAAGTAAAGCTGTCATTGTTTGCAGATGACATGATACTATACATAGAGAATCCGAAAAATGCTACCAGAAAACTACTAGAGCTAATCAATGAATTTGGTAAAGTAGCAGGATACAAAATTAATGCACAGAAATCTCTTGCATTCCTATACACTTATGATGAAAAATCTAAAAGAGAAATTAAAGAAACACTCCCATATACCACTGCAATGAAAAGAATAAAATACCTAGGAATAAACCTACCCAAGGAGACAAAAGACCTGTATGAAGAAAACTGTAAGACACTGATGAAAGAAATCAAAGATGATACAAACAGATGAAGAGATATATCATGTTCTTTGATTTGAATAATCATCATTGTGAAAATGACTATACTACCCAAAACAATCTACAGATTCAATGCCATCCCTATCAAATTGCCAGTGGCATTTTTCACAGAACTAGAACAAAAAATTTCACAGTTTGTATGGAAATACAAAAGACTCCAAATAGCCAAAGCAATCTTGAGAAAGAAAAATGGAGCTGGAGGAATCAGGCTCCCTGACATCAGAGCATACCACAGAGCTACAGTAATCAAGACAGTCTGGTACTGGCACAAAAACAGAAATATAGATCAATGGAACAGGATAGAAAACCCAGAGATAAACCCACGCACATATGGTCACCTTATCTTTGACAAAGGAGGCAAGAATATACAATGGAGAAAAGACAGCCTCTTCAGTAAGTGGTGCTGGGAAAACTGGACAGATAAATGTAAAAGAATGAAATTAGAACACTCCCTAACACCGTACACAAAAATAAACTCAAAATGGATTAAAGACTTAAACGCAAGGCCAGGCACTATAAAACTCTTACAGGAAAACATAGGCAGAGCACTCTATGACATAAATCACAAGATCCTTTTTGACGCATCTCCTAGAAAAATGGAAATAAAGCCAAAAATAAACAAATTGGACCTAATGAAACTTAAAAGCTTTTCCACAGCAAAGGAAACCATAAACAAGACTAAAAGATGACCCTCATAACGGGAGAAAATATTTGCAAATGAAGCAACTGACAAAGGATTAATCTCCAAAATATATAAGCAACTTATGCAGCTTAGTATCAAGGAAACAAACAACCCACTCCAAAAGTGGCAGAAGACCTAAATAGACATTTCTTCAAAGAAGATATACAGATTGCCAACAAACACATGAAAGGATGCTCAACATCACTAAAGAGAAATGCAAATCAGAACTACAATGAGGTATCACATCACCCTGGTCAGAATGGCCATCATCAAAAAATCTACAAACAAAAAATTCTGGAGAGGGTGTGGAGAAAAGGGAACCCTCCTACACTGTTGTTGGGAATGTAAATTGATACAGCCACTATGGAGAACAGTATGGAGGTTCCTTAAAAAACTAAAAATAGAACTACCATATGACCCAGCAATTCCACTACTGGGCATATACCCTGGGAAAACCATAACTCAAAAAGAGTCATGTATCGCAATGTTCATTGCAGCTCTATTTATAATAGGACATGGAAGCAACCTAAGTGTCCATGGACAGATGAATGGATAAAGAAGATGTGGCACATATATACAATGGAATATTACTCAGCCATAAAAAGAAATGAAATTGAGTTATTTGTAGTGTGGTGGATGGACCTAGAGTCTGTCATATAGAGTGAAGTAAGTCAGAAAGAGAAAAACAAATACCATATGCTAACACATATATATGGAATCTAAAAATAAAAATGGTTCTGAAGAACCTAGGGGCAGGACAGGAATAAAGACGTAGATGTTTACAACAAATTACACACTTTACAAAGTTGACACATAGTACAAACATTGTAACATCTAGAAAATAGCATGATAATTCATTCTACCTTTTCATATGAAGACAATTTTGTAAAAACATCTTCTATACAAAAGATAGGAAAATAAATTTTTCTTCCAGAATTTTTTTTCTTTTTTTAAAATCATTTTATTGAAATATAGTTGATTTATGAATGTTGTGTTAGTTTCAGGTGTAAAGCAAAGTGATGCAGTTATGTATATATATAGATAGATATATAGATATATAGATAATAGATATAGATTTTTTTACATTCTGCTCCATTATAGGTTATTATGAGATATTGGGTATATTACCTTGTACTATATAGTAGACGCTTGTCAGTTATCTATTTTATATATAGTATTATGTATATTTTAATCCTAAACTCCTAATTTATCCTCTTCCTGCTTTCCACTTTGGTAAACATAAGTTTGGTGGGTCTGCCTCTGTTTTGTAAATAAGTTTATTTTTATCATTTTTTTAGATTTTACATATAAGCGATACCATATGATATATAAGTGATATCGTATGATATTTGTCTTTCTCTTTCTGACTTCATTTAGTATGATAATCTCTAGGTCCACCCATGTTGCTGCAAACAGCATTATTTCATTCTTTTTCATGGCTGAGTATCATTCCATTGTATATATGTACCACATCTTCTTTATTCATCTGACGATGAGCACTTAGGTTGCTTCCATGTCTTAGCTATTGTAAATAGTGCTTCTGTGAACACTGGGGTGCATGTATCTTTTCAAATTATGGTTTTCTCCAGATATATGCCCAGGAGTGGGATTGCAAGATCATACAGTAGCTCTGTTTTTAGTTTTTTAAGGAACCTTCTTACTGTTCTCCATATTGGCTGTACCAATTTACATTCCCACCAACTGTGTAGGAGGGTTCCTTTTTTTCCACACCCCCTGCAGCATTTATTATTTGTAGACTTTGATGATGCCCATTCTGACTGGTGTGAGGTGATACCTCTTTGTAGTTTTGATTCTCCTAGAATGATTGATTAAAATTCGTTTTTAATTACTAACAAAGTTTTCTTTCAGCTTCAAAACTTATTAGAAATGTCATTTAATTTTGTAAGATTGTTATCAAATTTGGGCAAATCTCTTTCATATTTCTTTTATATATGAACTATAAGATTTTAAGGGTTTTTTGTGTATAATGATTAATTATAATTACACTTTGAATTGATACTCATTAACTAATGGGTCATTGATGGCCTCATTGTAGTAACATGCAACTTTTGTATTATCTTTGTCATTGTCAGTGTTTTATATCAAATCAACAAGAATCAGTAAAATATAATAATTAGCTAAGGGAAGAGACTGAGCAACCTTCTATTCCAGCAAGTGTAAGCAGTCCAGTTTGGATAAAGTATGTAAAGTATGTTGTATTGGTAAGACACGAGGCAGCAAAAAGTTAAAAAAAAAAAAAAATTCTCGGAGCCAGAAAGGAGTAGGGACATACTATCACTTCCTGACAGGAGCTTGAAGATAGACAGTCATAAGAAGGTCTGCTGATGGATCACTAAGCACATGAAGGGCAGTCTAATGGAAGTGTTAAGTGCATTATATGGTCAGACTAAGACAGGTCTAAGTCTTAGCTCTGCCATTTACTAGCATGTGATACCTTGCTACGAATAACTTAACTATCCACGGAAATGACTGTACATCATATAACTATATCCCACTAAACCAAAGTAACGCTGTCCTCAAATCTCCCTAAGCTAGATCCCTGAAAGGCTTGTGGCTCTTGCAACACCACCCAAAACAAGGGAAAGTATGACAGAGGAGAAGGAGTGGAAAGAATCAGTGGTCTTAGCCAATTGCAGTAAAAATATCCTATATTTTGCAATTTTTAAAAAACCACAATTCTAGGGTCCCTCATGGGGACTTAGAATGGCCTATGCAAGTGAGAGCCCAGAAGGTTATCTATCAGTTTCATAGTAAACGAGCCTCTACTGGAGATGTCATGGTGGGAATGACATTTTGAATGTTTCCTACACAACCATGATAACCACAAATCAAGGGGAAATTGAAGCTGATTTGAAGTGGCTGCCACCCTTGCCTTGTTCTTCTTATGCATTTACAATAAGATCACCTTTATCTGTCTGGTAGTGGTCTGTCTATTGACTGCTGCAGAAAATGAGAAGTGCTTGTTAATGGACAACTGGGAAGAGCTTCCAGAAATCATTGTATTCATTTGCTGCTTCAGCAAATTTCAACTTCTTTGAAGAAGGAAGGAACAGTGACAGACAAAAGACTACACTAACATATTGTCTGTAATATATGGTTCCCCTTAAAAATTCAACATATCTTAGGCCTGAGATAGAGATTTTTTTAAAAAACAAAATTTATTATTTTCCAAAAATTAAGCAAAGAAGAACCATGTTTTTATAAATGAGAAACATTGTGTTTGCAGTTCATTGTTTTGTGTTATGGTATGAAATGAAATTCACAAATGCTTGTAATAAAAGGCTTTTATTTTATATTACTGCTTCTCTATAGTTTTACCTCTGAATGTGTCTCCTTTCCTCTACCAGCTCAGTGGTTATTAATCTTGGCTGTAAAACAGAATCACTGGAGTACTTTAAAAAATATATCCATTTCCTAGGCGCATCCCTAAGTACCTGCAACTTTAAAAAACAACATAAATGATTTTGACGCACAATGAAGGCTGAGAACCAATGTACCAAACAAATATCAGGGCAAGAAAACTCTAGTCTAAGCTTCAACAGTTCCAGTTACTGTGCGAGGATTTAGAAAGAGGAAACAGGATGGTTTGTGCAGTCTAAAAGCATTATAGCGCCACCTACTGGGAGACTGGGCCTTTAAAAATGAGTACAGTTGACCCTTGAACAAGGTGGGTTTGAACTGCGCAGGTCTTCTTATACCTGGAATTTTTTCAGTAGTAAATACTACAGTACTATATGATACTTAGTTGGCTGAATCCATGGATAAGGAGGATCCTGGTATATGGAGGGTGGCTGTAAGGTACAGATTTTCGACTGCATAGGGGGTTGGCACCCCTAACCCCCAAGTTGTTTGAGAGTCAACTGTACTCTAGCCCCTACAAATACGGTTAATTTCATTTTGGTCATTGGCAAAATAAACTTAATCTTGATTAACAACAACAAAAATTCGTTTCCAAATACCGTATTTTAGAAATCAAATAGACTTCCTAGTTTCTTGGTCATGGTGTCAGGTAAGGCAGATGTGGATAAACATGTCAGCATATTCCTTCAAATGTTGAGGATTATTTGAAAGAAGGCACTGTGAAAGAAGGCACTGCATTCTATCTTTATATCTCAACTTGATGTTTATTCTGAAGAATTCCAACCAGTACTTACTGATGCCTGGAACAACTATCACACCCTCTCCTGCATTGAGTGTTTGGGCACCATGCAACTTGAACTATTCATTGCTGCCTATTTTTTTCTTTTTTTCCACTTCTTCTTTCATGTTCCTTGAAACTGAAGTTGTGGATGGGTAGGGAGGAGTTTGCACATTCCTTCATTCATCAGATAGATACTAAATGCCTTCCATGTGCCAGACACTGTGCAGGCGTGGTAGGTTTGTTGGGAGCAGAGATGTAGGAGGTTGAGTTCCCTTCTCTCTTCACAGTTTAAGCCCAGAGAGATGATGACTAAAAACTTTAACTGGGATATTGGAAACAACTCAGACCAATCCATTTTCTATGATGATCTGATCATGTGGTGAGAGAATGAAGACGAAAGAATAGTATTAATGTAATGTCTACAGTAACAGCATATTAAAGCTCTCCTAAGGCAATATAAAGGGTGGGGGGTCCCATCCCACCTTGAGCCCAAGTGGCATCTATCACTGAGACTCATGGAAACACAGAAAATTTAATGAGCTAATGTAGTGGGTGGTCTGAATTTATCTGTTTGCATGAGTTGATTAGTATGGGAGAGACTGACTGCCAAAAAAGAGGAAAGTGGGATAAAATGGGAGACACAGAAGGCAGCAAGGTATCTGATGTAATATTAATCTCCCAACACAGTGTCATGGACTTATTTCTAAGACTTAACGGAAAGGGAAACTTCAAGCAAAATCCTGACCTTGAGACAAGGAGCCTTTGTTGGCAGCACACAGGCATTTGGATATGAAACAGTAGTAGGAAGAAGAATATTCCACTGCTCACCCCCACTCAAATATAGCACTCTGAGGTTGATAATATCAAGAGAGTCAGGAGGTAATAGTCTTGGCACAATCATTAGAATTCTTTCTGGGCTTCCCACTGTACTGCCTCGAATAACTTCACAGGCAGCGGACATCAGTGAGTGCGGAGGAGCCGGAAGAATGGGTCAGATTCCAGGTAGTTAGCGCAGCTGACAGAATGGTTGTGATGCATGTGACATACTCTCTGAGCATTAGTAAACATAAACATGTGAAACTTCATAGTGGGATGGAGTCTTTAAAATATGAGTTATTGGTGTTAACATGATTACACATACCTGAAAAGAGTACTTGTACAGAAGGATAGAATTTGGTTATCCTTTTTGTTTTTCTTACTCTTTATGGTGCATTCAAAAGATCTGAGCATTCAAAGAGCCTCAGTTTTCTCCCCAGTTCTGTTATTCCCATCCGAACACCAAAGTGCTATCTTCACTTCTGAGAGCATTTGAAAATTAAGCCTCTCTCTTTGCCTTCAAGGAAAGGCAAACCAGTTTTTTTGGTAATCATTTGTGTCTGGTTATGATGTACAATCAATATCTATTAAGAGAGCAAAAAGGAGAATTAATTGACTAGGAGATAGGGATAGAAGGATTAGGAAGTAGTGACAAAACAAAAACAAAAACTAGACAGAGAACTGTGGGTAGGAAAAATAAGTGAAGAAGACATCAGCCCAGAAGTTTAGAAAACTATCTTGGAACATTTGTCCAGGAAACAGGAGTGGCGGTTGGGAGAGTGAGACCACTGCCCAGCACCTGCCATGTTGGTGAACCTAAGAAGACCACTTTGAGGGGTATGTTAGTTAGAAATGATAAACAACAATAACCATTTATTTTTTTTCACTAGGTTATATGTCAGCAGGTGGGCTCTGAAGATCTCGGCTGGGCTTGACTGATGCCAGGTAGGCTTGCTCATAGTCTGAAATAGCTATTAGGTTGGCTGGACCTGATTGATCTGAGAGAGCCTTGGCTGGGCTGACTCCTCATGTGTCTCTCACATCCCTCCACTAGGATAGCCCCGGCATGTTGTCATGGCAGAGACAGTGTTCCAAGAAAGGAAAAGGAAATGTGCAAATACTTTTTTCAAGTATTTGTTTGAGTCAAGCCTGTACTTCCCATTGGCCAAAGTATGTCACATTGTCAAGCCCAGCATCACTGTGGGAGGGCACTGTCAAAGGCATGGGTGTAGGAAGGTGGCATTATTCAAACTCCCAGGTGCCATTTGGGAAGTTGACCACTTACTGTTTACATAACAGAGATCCTCTCACCACCTGCACCAGGTGTTCTTACCAACCTAGAATAGACACAGCAAGAAGCTTAGCTTTTTTGGCACCTATATCTCACTTTTGCCCTCAGTTCATGATGTTAAAAAGTTTTGGTTACAGTGTTTTAATCAAAATATTTTAACAGAAAGCTAAACTATACTGGTAATGATATAATCCTTGAGATACATTTAAAAAACCTTAATCTCATATTTTTGAATAGTTGTAAAAACTTAGTCTCATTAATTTCTAATTTTGGAGCAAAACTGCTCACTCAAAGATTCTTGCTCTTTATATTCCGAGTGAAAGTATAATATTAACTCTCATCTTGGGCTGGCTTCATTTGGGGTTTTTTGGGTTTTTTTAAATTAATTTTTATTGGAGTATAGTTCTTTACAATGTTGTGTTAGTTTCTGCTGTACAGCAAAGTGAGTCAACTATACGTATACATATATCCCCTCTTTTTTAGATTTCCTTCCCATTTAGGTCACCACAGAGCACTGAGTAGAGTTCCCTGTGCTATACAGCAGGTTCTCATTAGTTACCTATTTTATACATAGTAGTGTATATATGTCAATCCCAATTTCCCAATTTATCCCACCCTTCTTCCCCCCTGGTATCCATAGGTTTGTTCTCTACGTCTGTGTCTCTATTTCTACTTTGCAAATAAGATCATCTATACAGTTTTTCTAGATTCCACATATATGAGTTAGTATATGATATTTAGTTTTCTCTTTCTGACTGACTTCACTCTGACAGTCTCTAGGTCCATCCACATCTCTGCAAGTGACACAGTTTCATTCCTTTTTATGGCTGAATAATATTCCATTGTATATATGTACCACATCTTCTTTATCCATTCCTCTGTTGATGGACACTTAGGTTGCTTCCATGTCCTGGCTACTATAAATAGTGCTGCAATGAACATTGGGGTGCATGTATCTTTTTGAATTATGGTTTTCTCTGGGTATTTTCCCAGTAGTGGGATTGCTGAGTCATATATAGTTCTATTTTTAGTTTTTTAAGGAACCTCCATACTATTCTCCATAGTGGCTGTATCAATTTACATTCCCACCAACAGTGTAAGAGGGTTCCCTGGGCTGGCTTCATTTGAATTTAATATTAACATTGTCAATGCTATACGAATGTGTGAAACTGATATATGCGATCCATTTTTTTTATCTAGAAAACTGTCTATAGGAAGATAAAAAAAAAGTAAGAAAAGAGTTTAAAATAGTTATAAAGTGCTGAAGTGAAAAGTTACATCTGTAACCAATAATATGGGTGGATGTTTGTATAATATAAAATATATTTAGTAAAAAAGAAAGTTCCAGAACATTATATACAATGTAATAACACTTTTTTAAAATTAAAAAGCAATAAAATGAGTAGTACATATATATTTAGGAATATTTATAAAATGTAACTATTTTTAAAAAGGCAAGGGAATGATATGCAAGGGACTCAAGATAATAGTTACTTTGAGTGAAAGTTGAAGAGGGACAGGATGAAGGAGAATCACAGGGTGATATAACTTTTTGTTAGAATTCTAGTTCTCATGATGGGTGTAGGGATACACAGACCTATCCTTATTAAAAATGCACTCATACATATGTACTGGGGAGTGCATACATAGACCAATGGTGAGAGCGTGTCATGAACCAAAGATTATGATTAATTCAACTCTGTACATCTGAGTTAATTTTTTTAAAAAAAGCAGCATTACTTAAAATAAGGTTTAAATAGTCAAGACAAAGGACTTAATTTTGAAGATACATCTCAATAGTATGCCATATATTATCTATTGTATATATATGGCATACTATCATATGCCTCTTTTTAAAATGTTTTCTCTTTTTTTCCTTAATGGATTTCAAGAAATGGGTTTGGTATACATAAAATATTCTATATGAAGTAACTTTAAAATTCATTGGTCTCTAACTACAACAAATACCTAAACTATCAATACCAGTGATTATAAGTCTTACCCCCTTTTAATTTGGTTTGGCAAACTACCAGTAGAACGTGAATTTTATAACCCTGGTTTATTTCCACATTAGCCATTCTATAACAATAGTACACACAAAGTTTTCAACATCCTATCATTTGGCTGCCATGGTTAATGAAGTTACACAGATGTAGCAAGTTTATTTTCCTTCGATTTTAGAACAACAGTGGGACAGACTATAACTTGGTTACTATTAATTTGAAATTTCTATTTAAAATAATGAAGAAAAACAACATAAGCAAAATGATTACAACCAATACCAGCAAGCAAATAGAAATCTAGGAAGTGAATCAACACTGACGGTTCATTGATTAAATAATGTAAGTTTTACCCCAGGCAGAGGAAAAGGTATCAGGAAATATCTTACCACCACAATCCCAAATAAATAAGAGGGAAATGAGTGCTGTGAGAGAACAGAGAAACAAAACCAAGCGCTCACCCTGAAGGCAATGGCAGATGTTTCCCTCCAAAGTTGACTGCAGCTGGGAAGCAATTAGCAACAGTAAGGTTCTACAGAGAATTCCCTCATTGAAGAAGATGCTTTAAAAGAACTTATTTACAGAGGCGCAACTGTCTCTGTGTGATACTAAAATTAAGCTGAATTTATTCCTCAAGGAAGTGACCATAAGGAAGACTCGTGTGTAAAGGCAGCCTGGGAACTCGAACATTATGAATTAGACAACAGAGGAAGTCTTTTTAGAAGACAGTTACCCAGTGATTCATAAAGTTCACTAGAGATAGGGCAGTTACGGGAGCAGTGGGATGAGACGTCTAAGCGCTCTGCTTGTGAAGGTTGCTTTCATTTCTGAGACATTCACTCTTTGTTAGGAAAGAATACAAGTGTATTATATTCTGCTCTGCTCCAAAGGGTCTGTCTTCTGGAATTCCATGCTGCCCTTTTTGCCACCATTTTCCCCTGCTCTCAAATATGTTCATAAATGCTAATATTCATATAGGAAGTTAGTCTACTCTCAAAAAGACGATGATGACTTGGAGTTTAATGCCTCTCTAGATTAAAAAAATTATATATATATATATCGCTTCCCTTCCTGAATCTGTGCAACCTTTCTAAGTGAAGGTGAAATTAAATGTGAGATTTTGGGGGCTTGTCTCATCACGGACTTCAAACAAGGTAAAAATTAGGGCACTTAGCATATGCACAAAATACCTGTATTCTTCTGTGTATGTGTGTGTGTGTGTATATTTGTCAAGGAGTTGGTGACCCCGGAGAGCAGAGCAATAGGCATGGTTGATAAGACACCAGGGTATGGTCTTTCCAAAGCAGTGACAGATAGACCCATCAGTGGATGGCGGTGATTTTGAAATCAGCTCTTTCTTGGCTATGGTAGCAATTGCCGATGCCCAAAGGGTTCCTGTCAGAGTCAGTGTGGAACAGTCCACATTGACAAAGTACATATATACCCTGGAACTGATGACTGTCATGGACACTAAATCAGAATAAGCTAGGACTGAGAATTTCCAAAGAAATCAGGCTTCAATAGGAGTATGGAGGAAAATTAAACATGGAACATTCTTGGATCCTATGAGAGACCCAAAATAAATGCCTCATCAGTCATGAGAATGTGTAGAACAGAACTCCCTTAGGTAACAACCTTAGGAGGTGAGACTTGATGAAAAAGAATTTTCTGCGTGTAGACCCCTAGAAGAGCAGCTTTGACAGGAACCAGGTTGGTTCAAGGCAATGTCTACCACGTGGGCTTGCTTGTGGATCCAGCAGACCCATTATGAACTGAACCTGGGCCACTCCATTATTTAGCGCACAGGTAATGATGAGGGTATAGTAGCACTTTGGATATCTGGATGTCAATATCAATTGAGACCACATATCTAATAATCCTTGAAGCAACTGGGTATTATTCTTTCCCTAAGTCGTAGTTACCCAAGTAAATGTCATAGGCCCTGGTCTCTCAGGATCTGTCCTCATAGGGATCTGGCTTCTCCTTGACACAGTGGGTTCTGAATCTGGAAACTAACTCAAACCTGGGTAATGAGCCACAGATTGTGACTTTTTTATTGAGTAGCTTCCTTCAATTTCCTAACCATTCTTCCTCAATTTCTTGTCATTATATAAATTAAGCAATGTGTGTGTTGGCTGCCTATCCATCATGCCTCTAGGAAGACCATATATTTTCAACTATCTCCAAAGTTCTCCATAATTTGGGTCACTCCTGACTACTAGTTTGACCTTGCTTCTCATTGCAATTATTGCACCCACTTTGCTTCTCATGGCCTCTATTATTATGGGAGCTTACTTCTATAGTATCATCTCCTACACTTGGTCCTGTCCTACAGAGGATACCACCACTGAACTTCTCAACAATGCTGGTGCCCCTCTCACCACTGCTTTCCCTACCCCTTTGGTAAATGAAATTTTCTCTGCTCCTGCTACAGAACATATTTGGCCAGTGGGTTTTCTAGCCCTTTGGTTGTGTATCTACTCTATCATGTCTACTTTTCTGAGCATTTTTATCCATTTCTTTACCGTATAGCACAATAGTTCTGCCATTTATAGTTCACTGATAGTGAGCCATTGCTTTTTTCAAGTTTCCAGGAGCCATGCTAGTGAAGTAATAACTCTAACTCCCAGAGTCTTTGCCTATGTATTAATTTTTTTTTTTTTTTTTTTGGCGGTACGCGGGCCTCTCACTGTTGTGGCCTCTCCCGTTGCGGAGCACAGGCTCCGGACGCGTAGGCTCAGCGGCCATGGCTCACAGGCCCAGCCGCCCCGCGGCATGTGGGATCTTCCCAGACCGGGGCCCAAACCCATGTCCCCTGCAGGTGGACTTTCAACCACTGCGCCACCAGGGAAGCCCTAAATTTTATATTATGATAATATCCCATTTCAACTGACTCTCTTATCCAACTTAATGTTTCACTCCCTTGATCTAGAACCTTCAAGAGACAGTTCATTGCGTAATTCCCCAAGCTTCTTACAAGATGTGTTAGCCAGATACTCTCTTATCTCAAATTGGGCTAGACTGGTATTTTATCCTTGTAATTGGCTTGGTTTCCAGGAGAGGATATGAGGGTAGATTTTGAGGGGACAAGCATTATCTAGGAGGCTCCTGCCTTATTTGAGTCCTGTGCACAATCTTAAGCAATGGGCCTTAAAGCAATATCTTTGTATAAGATGGAGTTGACTGTTTATGCAGGTCCAGCATGTTCATGGGTATTTGGGAGGTTAAGGTTTTCCATCTACCCAGATATCTCCATCCCAAGTCTCTATGTTCTATTCCTACCTGATTTGGACACTGACCTTGACATGGGAGGCCTGTTAGTGTTGAGAATTCAGCCTTCCATGAAGCTCTGCTACTCTTACAATTGTCCTCAGCCTGTTCCTAATTCTGTCCCTCATCTGCGAGAGATTATGGGTTTTATTACATACCACCAGGGCACCCACTGGCTTTTGCATCTTATCTTGAATTTTGATTTATCACTCTGCATCTCTCATTATCTCTCTTCAGTGACTCAGTGGTGCTCAGTAACTCCACAGTTTAATCTTTCCCTCATACCTCAAGCATCAGAGAGTGAGACCTTGCAACCTAGGTTGGCCATGTAGTCCAGTCATGGCTAGGTATGAATTGGGGGGCAGGGGAGAATATGTTTGGTGCTAAATTAATCCACTGAGGTATCTCTTGGTGCTCCCATGCCCAGTTTTAACAGTGAACAGTCAAGAACAGTAGCCATGGCCTACAAATGGGCATGGTAACCTGGAGTTCAGACACCTCAGGGATGAGGTTGTGGGTTGCCCCACCAGCAAAAGTGCTAGCTGGAGGTGAAGGAATCTAGACTGAGTGGTGAAGAGGAGAATGATAAGCATTGGTTACTGGTTGGAGATCATGTACGGTCTTGAAATGTAGTTCTTACCCTTGATAACTCTCTTTTTATGTTTCCCCTGGAAATGAGAGCAACCAGCATCTTGTCCCCAGATGGGCATACTTGCTATAACAGCAAGTGGATCTGAGCAGGAAAGGATGCTCTTGCAGTGTATACTGTGGCATTCAGCCCAGAGCCCCTCTTCAGTGTGACATACGTATCATCATCTGCTGAAAAGTACAGCTACTGACTACTCACTGGGAATACCTCTTAACTGGAAGGAATTGATGTGTCTAAGATTATGTTACTTCAAAGGGTGTGGCCTGCTGTCAATGACTATCTGATGTGGAGACACAAAAGCCCAAGCTCTTTGCCTCAATTTGGGACAACTTTGAAAGATCATCTTAGCTCCAGAACTTGCTGTGGGACTGGCTGAGGCCTCAGTTGTATGAATATTATAGATGTGCTTCTTCTCTGCCCAGTCCTGCCTCCCTCACTTTCTTATAGCTATATGTTCTGCGAGTACTTCCCAATTTATCTTTCAGATGCAATTCTCCATCTCTGAATATATTTCTAGGGAACCCAACTCAAGTTCCTATTTCATTAAACCAGTATAGTCAGGTTTCTGTTGATGCAGCCAAATGCTATCCCCAACGCAGATACAGTTTAAGATTCCTGAGAAATGAAGTCCTTATTGGTACATTCCAATCAAAGGTACCTATGTCATGCTTATTTCAACAGGTTGCATTTAGTTAAAAGAACCAAATCTCTTATTTAAGTGGCAGGTAATTGGTAAACTGAAATATCACCCAAGTGAGGAAATAGGTAAAATATCAGGACAGAGACATACTCTCCTACACCTGGCATCAAACAGGAGAAAGAACACATGACTTTGAGCAGATTTCTTATAGACTCTGAACAGATACACCTTGAAATAACTATGACTTAATTTGATTGGGTTTTTTCTTTTCAATTAACTTTAACTTCTACTTTTATACTAATGAATTACTTCTTCCTGATTTCCGAAAAAAGTTTTTTGTATTTTTCTAGCTTTCAAGTTGAATGGGTAAAGCATTTATTTTCATTTATATGTTGGGAAAAATCAGAAACATAATTTTTTTTGGAAATCAATTACATTTTATCTTAGAGAACACTAAACTGACTCTTTCAAATGTAACTGATACAGGTTATATTGGTGGAAACTAGGGAAAAAAGTTCTAAGCGCTTAGCTTTTTTTTTCTTTTTTAAATGTTTTCCACAACGTGACCACATCAACATCTCAGAAAGATATTCTATTTCGTTTACATATTTGCTATTTTGCCCTATTTTCATTCCCACTGCAATTTAAGCAGTACAGTCCCTTGAAAAAGTTTCTCCATTATAAATGAAATTAATTTTCCAAGTATTTGAAACTTAAATATAGTGTGTAATAAATCCAACATTTCTAGAGCTTTTAAAGTTTCGATCCTAGTACAATAAATCATAGCAAGAAGGCCACCTAAGGACAGTATCTCTAATAAGTTTGCAATCTGAAAATAATATTGATTTCTACTAGGGTTATTTTAGTGCATTTACCTAATCATTTTTCAATCTTAAAAGAAATTGTAAAGACAAAAATATTGAATATAAAATACATTTAAGGAAACCTACTGTAAAAATCTGAAGATACTATCTTTCATATTTGTTAGATAACTTTCTACAGAGCAGTGATTGAATCTAAGATGCTTCTTTTGACAGCAATAAAGTCTATGAATCCATGTGTTTATATTCTCTGCATCTTCCTTTCTTGTTTCCTGTTCAATTCCTGTTCTCTTCTTTTCATTGTCTTTTCCACTACAAATTATACTAATTATACTCTTTGAGTTCTAGGTTTGCAATTCTATGTACTGGTAGCCAAAGTGGAGGGGAAAAATAAAAAGAAAGCAAATAGGGCTTCCCTGGTGGTGCAGTGGTTGAGAGTCCCCCTGCCGATGCAGGGGACACGGGTTCGTGCCCCAGTCTGGGAAGATCCCACATGCCGTGGAGCGGCTGGGCCCGTGAGCCATGGCCGCTGAGCCTGTGCGTCCGGAGCCCGTGCTCCGCAACGGGAGAGGCCACAACAGTGAGAGGCCCGCGTACCGCAAAAAAAAAGCAAACGGGAATGGCGAAAGTAAGAAAAGAGACAAAGGTCCCTCCTCATATATTTTTATCTATAAATGTACTATTTTCATTAACCTCAATATTGCTTTTTCTATTGTGAGATCCTTCATTTCCTGGGTTCAAGAACCCCAAAATTTGTCAAAATATGTAATTTGATGTTGGATACACATAGAATTAAATGCAAATGTTAAAACTTACTAGTGATACAACATTGGGCAAGTTTTATTAACCTCCCTGAAGCTCAGTTTCCTCCTTCATAAATGGAGAGAATGCCTACCTTGCATAGTTTTTGTAACAATTAGACATACACACATAACATGCCTAGGATAGAGCTTGGCATTCATTCACTTGTTCATTCTCACATTTGACAAATATATAATAAGCATCTTCTACATTATATTAGGTTCTAGAGTATACTTAAGTTTTTGAGAGATGAAAAATGGTACATCTCAGGCATAAAATGAATAATAGCTATTACAAGACTCAACAGTGTACTCCAGAAAGAAGCTTAATGACTCCAGGAGCAAGTAATGGCATGTGAGACTCGATAGTGAGCAAAGAAATTATACAAACTTATTATTCATTCTCCTCAAGTGTTGACTGTGAAAAAAATGAAGAACAAATAAGGAAAGTAAAAGCTTTCTCAAGTTACTGACATGTTCTGAGGGAGGTCATAGACATCAGTACACTCTAAATATTAGAAAATATTAAAACTGACTATGAATTTTAATTCTGTTTACTTTAACTGTAAATACTAGGAGAATAAAAATAGAATTTTGAGTATTTTCCATCTAGTAAACAATAGAGTAGAGAAGATAATCTTTTGACAAAAGGAAGAGGGGAGTAAAATACTAGTGGAGATCAGCTCGGTGCTTTGTGACCACCTGGAGGGGTGGGATAGGGAGGATGCGAGGGAGACGCAGGAGGGAGGAGATGTGGGGCTGTATGTATATGTATGGCTGATTTACTCCGTTATAGAGCAGAAACTAACACACCATTGTAAAGCAATTACACTCCAATAAAGATGTTAAAAAAAAAAAAACTAGTGGAAATAGAAAACAGATTAAAATGTCAGAAATAAAAGGGCATAACATGAATCTGGCAATAAATGAAAAATTTTAAACTCAAATACCTGGTGCTGCAACAGTGTTTGATAACCATGAGGGGAGGCTAAGAGAATCTTAGCACTGTTGGTCCAGGGCCTTCATGTTATAGATTTGCTGAATTGAAACAATAAATATCTTTCTGGGTTTGCCTCTGTTAGTTGAAATATTTTTTTTAACTCATGGACAAATTTATTCTCTGAACTATCTATATTATATAATAAGAAGTAACTGAAATGTTTATAAATTTCCATAAAATGTATTGCCATATATTAGTACATTCTCATAACATATTGTCACCCTCAACTGTTTCAGCTACTAAAACTTAGGTTTCACTTAACTTACTTTCATATAATACATTTTACAGAATAACAAACATTCTTCATTTCCTATGAAAGGTAAAAGTCTGAATCCTGTAGCCTCCTGAGTGCTTATGGCCTATAATCTACTCTTTTATGTTTTTATAAATGTACTGTAGCTCCCACTTGTTAAAGGATAGTTTAGTTTATTCCCAAACATTTTATGCCAGTTGTATTTATTATTTATTTTAACGACAGAATTTAGTTAAATATTTATGTAAATCAATAAAATATGAATGGGAAATAGAAGAGAAATATTTGTATGAAAATTACATGCTTTGGAATGTCCCAATAAAGAGAAAGAGCTGATAATTATGTAACATTAGGTGTCAGCAATATACTTAGAAAAGCTTATAAAACCATGGAAATCTAAAAGGATTTAACATGCTGTTTGCTTCACTAAAGAAGTTAGATTCCTGTACCTTTTAAAAAACTAAAACTGGAAATCTTAGTCAATGTTATGGGTGTGGTTTATGCAAGAAGGGCCAGATGAAATTCCCATTAGTGGATATATTCTCAAGAGAATGGCTTTCTCCTCACATCAAAAGATTGGAACTTGAGTATGTATTTAAGTTAACATAAAATATTTATAATACCTATAATTTTTTGTTGTTTAACTACTTTTCCAATTAATCAGTTAACTACCAGACTCAACTGCATTGACTAAAAGTATTGTACTTCATACATTTATTTTATTTATAGTATACAAAGTTAATTAATTTTAGTAGGTGAATAAGTCACTTGCTTTTGCTTCCGACTGTTAACTGGATTTCAGGCTTCTGGGTGAACTTAAGACGATTTATCTGAAAATGGGATAGAACTCTGACTTTATCATGAATGGTCTAAAGCCATACTTGGAGCTTTAGTGTATAAAGATGTAGTATGGGGCTTCCCTGGTGGTGCAGTGGTTGGGAGTCCGCCTGCCGATGCAGGGGACACGGGTTCGTGCCCCGGTCCGGGAAGATCCCACATGCCGCAGAGTGGGTGGGTCCGTGAGCCATAGCTGCTGAGCCTGCGCATCTGGAGCCTGTGCTCCGCAATGGGAGAGGCCACAACAGTGAGAGGCCTGCGTACCGGAAAAAAAAAAAAAAGATGTAGTATGGCCAAGTGAATTTTCTGTGTTGGCAATTTATACAATGTAACCCTTTCCATATGATTATATGTGTTAGTTATTTCTACAATTAGTTGTGAATTCTAAAGTTTTCTGTCCAACATGTAACTAAGTTACCCTTATTTTACCAGCAGCAGTTAACTTGCAATAAGCTAGTTGTAAGAACAATTGCAGCAGGCCTCAGTTTTGCTTCGGGACACAATAGTTAGCTTTGCCTGTGTAAGAAAAAGGAATTCTACTAGAGGACACCTTCCCGGTTTACCGCTGAATTTCAAAATGTTTGTCTGCATAATTTAGGGTGTATATATGGGTGCTCTCTTTCTGACACAATTCTGTCTTGTCATTTCATTACAGAGTAGATAGCATCTCAAACATGGAGGCAGTAATTTGAACACCCAGGTTTATGACAGCCTAGTGTGTCATTCACAATTCAGAATGTTAATAGCAAGCATGTGAGTGCCATTTGTTCTGAAAATCAAGGGGCTCATTTGCTAAATACACCATAATACATACTTAACCAATTATGGTATTACAAGAAAACCTGACTTCGGAAGGAGGCTTCACAGATTTTATAGCCAAAGCTAAGTATGTGGTGCGAGGATTACCAAACGGTGGAGTGCCAGCTCTACAGTTTAACTCCTAAATCACCAGGCTGAGAATAGCTTTATCAAGTTTCTCTCTCCATTTCCACGTTGATTTAGCAGTAGAAATTATTCTCCGATGGACCAAATCCAGTCACTGCAGAGAGCTGGAGAGCTACAAAAACTGGCATTTATAACTATTTCACATTATCATTTTTTTCTCAAAAATTAGCAGAATTTTGGCTTAATTTTTGGGACAAAATTATACCTTCTCCTTTTGTATGTGTACCAAAGGGCAACCTATCCTAAGTACCTTCTATAAAAGATCCTCTGGCATCTTGCAGATACTTATAATGGTTATTATAAAATTTGCCCTTCTGAAAATTTTAAAAATTTGTAAAAAGCATCTGGCAGATGCCATGGAGCTGATTTCACACTCTGTCAGTGTTAGGAGAAGCTGCTGTGGTAGAGTGAACAATGGATGGAGGTGAGGAAGTTAGGAGTTATAATAATTATCAAAGACTTAAGGGTATAGGGATAAATAACTTTGCCTAGTGGCAACGTAACTCCAAATATTTGGGATCACCTACATATAAAGGGATATTATGTGATATGTGTGCAAGAGCACAGTTGTCATTAAATACTGAGATAAAAAGTAGTTTTTAGGGCTTTCCTGGTGGTGCAGTGGTTGAGAGTCCGCCTGCCGATGCAGGGGACACGGGTTCGTGCCCCGGTCCGGGAAGATCCCACATGCCACGTAGCGGCTGGGCCCGTGAGCCATGGCTGCTGAGCCTGCGCGTCCGGAGCCTGTGCTCCGCAACGGGAGAGGCCACAACAGTGAGAGGCCCGCGTACTGCAAAAAAAAAGAAAAGAAAAGTAGTTTTTAACCCAGAGGAGGCATGCAGGCACTTCGTGTGGGACAGGTTTCGTAGTGCTACTCCAGGATGTTCTCTAGACAGTGAATAAAAAGGGTTGGTTTCTGAAGTAGCACTCATGAAGTATATTCTAGCTTTTTGATTTAATAGCACCCTGCACACATTTGTATCTGTAATATCCTTTACCACATTACGTTAAAATGGACTGCAGGTCCACCTAAAGTTTAAGAATGTGTGCTGCTTGAGATGGTTTTCTAGCTCCGGCACCATTTTTCTGGGCCTCATTTTTCTTAACTGTAAAATGGGGAGTAATCCTGTAGCTACCTTGTAGGTTGAGGTGAGCTACATGTATGTATGTGAAGCATATTAGACATAGACAACTACTCAGTGCCCCTGACCTATTGTCTTCACATGCCTGTTTCTTCTCCTGGGACTAGGCAGTGAGGGCCTCTTGGAAAGTTGCCCTGCAAATACTTTTCTTTGTGTTCTCAATGAATTGTAAGGGCATTAAAGAGTTTTGGTTTTAGTTGGAGACACCATCTTGTATTGTGGGTTTTCTTTCCCTGTCTGGCATTTGGTAGATAAGCGGTGGTTGTGGTAGGGTTAGTGGGGGAGGAGTGGATCAGAGTGATACGGCAGAAACAGGCTGACAGCTTGATGCTCACATTGAAAAGTTTTCTGTTTCCTGTCTTCCTCCTCTGCATGCCTGCTGTGCAGCTCAGAAAGAATAAAAGGAGAAGGACAGTGGCTTCTGGTTTGGGACTGAATGCATGGGAACGTGGGAGGTAATGTGAGAAAGAGAATGGAGAGATTTGGCTGTTAAAAATATATAAAATGAAATTTTAGAAGCATTATAGCTATTGATTTCTCATCTAGCCCTAGAGACCAATTAATCTTGATGAGATTTCCCAGTCAGTTTGGGGTTAATGGATCCTCACAGAAATCAGACAAATGGAATCAGAAAGTTACAATTAAATACCAGGCCTCCAGAGCATCTGTTGTACAGTCCTGTATGTGTCAATAGTGTTTTCTTTATCTATCAATCTGTTATGTCATTGATTATTTTGTATTTATTATAATGTGTCACAGCAGATATTATGGGGTCATGACTTATTCATCTTTTTAGTCCCAGCATCCAGCATGATATCTTACAAATAATAGGTACACAACATATTAGAAGAGAGAAAAATAAGAGGAAAGATAGGAAAAGGAAAAGAAAGGAAAGAAATGAAGGCAGGAAGACAGGAAGTTAAAAAGGAAGGTATGGAGGGAGAGAAGGAGGGATAAAGGGAAATTTAGGCTAGTGTTTATTTTTAGCTGTTGTAAATGACTGCAGACAAATTCTCTTCTTAAATAGCTCTAGGAAAGAGTATCATATAATCTTTCCCAATAATATATTCCAGAGAGTAGCAACTATTTGAGCAGAGATGTTATGAAGACCACAGATCTTTATATAATCTAATCTTTACTCTGCAAGAGCAAGTTTTAGGGATATTATAAATGTATTAAAGAGAAGCTAATCTGATTAAATTTGGACAGTACATATATCCAAAAAGTCATGTGCAATAGTTAGGGGGAAAAAAGGTGATGTGATCCAACAAACATTTTACATAATGCAATTGAAATGCTATTGTATTATTCATCAAAAATCCTTCCGAAGCACAAATCTGAACTTTTCACTTATTATTAGTTCCTTGGTACATTATATAAACTAAACCATTTTATTTTTGTTAAACCAGAACTCCTTTCAAAATTTTCTTAGCCTCTTGAGGTTGATGAATTATTTATTGTTAAGCAGTTTGGTTGCCAAAAGGAGACAGTCTAATGAGATTTTGGAAGCTAAATATGAATAGTCTCATGATTTTGAAAGAAAATAGTGCACTTGTTGAGAAGTGGATTACTCAAATTCAACGACTAGCTCAGCAGTATGCCATTTTTCACATATATTGCTAACTATCCTAATAACTTCAACACTTACAAGGGAAAGGCAGCACTTTCCACTGTTATTTCTATTAGCAGTCATGGAAAAAATATCTTTAAAAAAAGTTTGGTATTGTAAATATCTGCCAGAGGTAAACTGGTGTTGAGAGAGAAAACACAATTCCTTCATAAATACGTTAATTCAAAATAAGATGCCAAGGGGGGAGTGGCCAAGATAGTAGAATAAGACCCTGAGCTCACCTCCTCCCATGGGCACACCAAAATTACAACTATTTACAGAGCAACTATCAGTGGAAAAATCAGAAGCCTAGCAGAAAAGATGTTCTATAACTAAAGATATAAAGAAGAAGCACAACAAGACCGGTAGGAGGGCAGAGAGTTGGTATAGTCAAGATCCAGGGCGGGAAGCCCACAAACAGGAGGATAATTATAATTACAGAGGATCTCCTCAAGGAGCAAGTGATCTAAGTCCCACATCAGGCTCCCCAGCCTGGGGCTTCTGCCCCCAGAAGACAAGCTCCCAGAATGTCTGGCTTTGAAGGCCAGTGAGGCTTCCTTTTGGAAGAGTCAGAGGGCTGTGGGAAATAGGGATTCCACTCTTAAAGACACACACAAAAATCTCATGTGCTTCAGGACCCAGGGCAGAAGCAGTCATTTGAAAGAAGCCTGGATCAGAACTACCTGCTGATCGTGGAAGGCCTGCCAGAGAGGGGCAACTGGAGCTCACGCTGGAGACCTAGACCCTGGCGGCAGCCATCTTTGGGAGCTTGTTCTCTCACATGGACACTGGCGCTGCTGAACGCTGTTTTGGCCGCCTCCCTCGAGCTCATTAGTGCCGGGACCTAGCCCCACCCACCAGCTTTTCTGCACCAGTACTGGGACACCTCAGGCCAGGTAACCAACTGGGCAGGGAGACATCCCCACCAACCAGAAGGCCTGCAGCCCAAAGCTGCCCCAGGACCTGACCCTGTGTGCTGGCACTTAGTCTGGAACCCCCAGGGCCCTGCAGCCAGAGGCCCTGCAACCTGGCCCCACCCATCAGTGGGTTGACATCAGGACCCTGGGACCAGCCTCACCCACCAGCGCCAGGACCCCTGGCACCCTGTTTTGCCCACCCAGGCCCCCCAGTTTGAAACACCAATTCTGGGACCCCAGGGCCCTGCATCCAGAGACCCCAGGTCCTGGTTCCACACACCACTGGGCCACATTAGCCCCAGGACCTGGCCTCATCCACTAGTGGGTGGACACCAGCCCCAGGACCACCACAGCCCTGCAGCATCTCATACAAGGACCCAGCCCACCCACTCAGCTAATCCAATACGACTTGGACAATAATCCAGGTCAGCAGCTAATCCAATACGACTTGGACCCCCCAGTCAGCTGCCCCAGGATCCAGCCCCACTCACCAGTGGGCCAACACCAGCTTTGGTACACCCCAGACGCCTCAGCCAGGCATGTCAGAAACTGGCCCCGGGCTTCCCTGGTGGCGCAGTGGTTGCGGGTCCGCCTGCCAGTGCAGGGGACATGGGTTCGTGCCCTGGTCCGGGGGCATCCCACATGCCGTGGAGCGGCTGGGCCCATGAGCCATGGCCGCTGGGCCTGCGTGTCCGGAGCCTGTGCTCCGCGGTGGGAGAGGCCACAGCAGTGGGCAAAAAAAAAAAAAAAAAAAAACTGGCCCCAACCACCATCAGGCTGACACTAGATCCGGGACCTCCAGCCTCACAACCACCCACTCCGGAGCCTGGGTCCACCCACTAGTGGGTCAGCACTACTCCCAGGACCCCCTGGGGCCACATAGCCAACAGCCTCTTGACCTGGCCCTGCCAACCAGTAGCTAGCAGCCTCTACACAGGGCAGGACCTGACAAACAGCCAGACCAGGGGCCAGCCACACCTACAAGACAGCTCACAGTAGTCAGCCTACCACAACAGAAGGACTCATGCAGTCCAAGTAGAGGACACCCCCTAGAGCAGATAGCTCCTGGTGATCAGAGGGGAATGAACTTTTGGGGCACATAGGACGTCTTCTACAAAAGGCCACTTCTCCAAGGTCAGAAAACATAACCAATCTACCAGATACATAAAGTAAAATAAAAGCAAATAAATTGAGAAATAAAAGCAGCAAATTAGGCAAAATGAGGTAACAAAGGAATATCTTCCAACTGAAGAAATAGGATAAAACCTAAGTGAAGTGGAAATAGGCAATCTACCCTATAGAGAGTTTAAGGTAATGATCATAAAGGTGTTCAAAGAACTTGGGAGAAGAATGGATGCATAAAGTAAGAAGTTAGAAGTTTTTAACAATGAGTTAGGAAATATAAAGAAGAACCAGAGATGAAAAATACAATAACTGAAATAAAAAATACACTAGAAGAAATCAACAGTAGATTAAATGATACAGAGGAATGGATCAGTGAGCTGGAAGACAGAGTAGTGGAAATCACTGAAGCTGACCAGAAGAAAGAAAAAAGAATGAAAAGAAATAAGGACAGTTTAAGAGACGTCTGTGATGACAAGTGTACTAACGTTTGCATTATAGGGGTCCTGGAAGGAGAAGAGAGAAAGAAAGGGGTAGAGAACATATTTGAAGACATAATAGCTGAAAACTTCCCTAATCCAGGAAAGAAAACAGACATCCAGGTCCAGGAAGCACAGAGAGTCTCAAACAAAATCAACCCAAAGAGGACCACACGAAGATACATTGTAATTAAAACGGCAAAAATTAAAGATAAGGAGAGAATATTAAAAGCATCAAAGGAACTCCCATAAGGCTATCAGCTGACTTTTCAGCAGAAACTCTGCAGGCCAGAAGGGAGTGGCACAATATATTTAAAGAGATGAAAGTGAAAAACCTACAACTGAGAATACTCTACCCAGCAAGGCTTTCATTCAGATTTGATGGAGAGATCAAAAGCTGAAAGAGTTCAGCATCACCAAACCAGCTTTACAAGAAATGTTAAAGTGACGTCTCTAAGTGAAAAAGAAAAGGCCAAAACTAGAAATATGAAAATTATGAAAGGAAAAATCTCATTGGTAAAGGCAAATATCCAGTAAAGGTAATAAATCAACCATGTACCAACCTAGTAGGAAGGTTAAAAGATAAAAGTAATAAAATCATTTATATTTGCAATAAGTAGTTAAGGGATACAGAAAAGAAAATGATGTAGAATATGATGTTAAAACAGTAAACATGGGGAGTAAAAATGCAGAGTTGTTAAAATGAGTTTGAACTTAAGAGATCAGCCACTTAAAATAATCGTGTATGTAGATTGCTATCTACAGTGTGTGGAATATAGTAAATAACTGTGTAACATCTTTGGATGGTGACATATCATAACTAGATTTGTTGTGATCATTTTGAAATGTATAGAAATACCAAATCACAGTGTTGTGTAACAGGAACTAACAGTGTTATAGGTCAGTTATAGTACAAAAACAAACAAAAACTCAAAGAAAAAGAGATCATGTTTGCGGTTACCAGAGACAGGGGGTGAAGGGAGGGGGAATTGGATGAAGGCTGTCAAAAGGTACAAACTTCCAGTTATAAGATAAATAAGTACCAGGGATGTAATGTACAGCCTGATAAATATAATTAACACTGCTGTATGCTATATATGAAACTTGTTGAGAGTAAATAAATCCTAAGAGTTCTCACAAGAAAAAAATTTTTTCTATTTCTTTAATTTGTATCTATATGAGAGGTTGGGTGTTCACTAAACTTATTGTGGTAATCATTTCATGATGCCCGTAAGTCAAATCATTATGCTGTACACCTTAAACTTACACAGTACTATATGTCAATTACATCTCAATAAAACTGGAAGAAAAAAATAAGATGTCAAGATTTTCCTTTTAAAGGAAAATGTGCCACTCGATTCAAGTTCCCTTGGATACCAGGACAGAAGTACTGTAATATGTTCTAGGTTTTTATAGTGTTTACTTCTAGACTGAGCAAAGGTGAATGAACTGGAAAACATTTTAACAAACTCTTAAGTATAATGTTTATATCTTTAGAGGTTGTGAATAGAAATGCCCCCAACTCCTTTACCTTCCCTATTTTAAAGGAGAAACTTGAGGGTTTTCTATGACATGTATCTCCTGGGCACACATTATTGCGTGTGGCTCCTATCCATATATATATTCTACATATGGATGTGTCAAGCACCTGAGCAGTGATAGGCACACAGGCAGCATTCAATAATTGTTGAGTTGAAATTAGTAGTTAGCACTTGGGAAGTATTATTTAAATGAATGAGTGGATGCTGATCCATGAGTAATGCCCCTAAGCAGAGAATCTTGGACATGACTTCTTACATTCATTGAAACAAAATGGTAATTTTTCATTTTATAATGGTATAATAGGGAAGTCTATTTCATTTTCTTGGAACTTAAAATTTTTTCAATTGATTTTCCTCACATTTTTCAATAAAAAATGGGCAGGGATTAAACATGGAATGCCTCAGTTTAATGTAATTTTTTTTCAGGAGAAACAGCCAACTATGCATAAACTGTGAGAATGGAAATCATATCCTCACTGCACGAGTGTTTTTGTATGAGGCTATCTTTAAATCCTTTCCTGGGGAGGCTTCATATAGGAAGAAACATATCTGCTTTGAGATACTTGGTTTAGTAATTGCCTTAGATGGGTTTCAAATTAAGCTTAACTTATTGAATTCCATTGTGTAGAGAAGGGTGTTGTATCTGTTGTTCAGATTATTAGTAGCAATATTTGTGATTCCTCAGCAGATCCCACAGAATCCTAAGCAGGCTAAGATAGGTTACTTGAACCAAATTGACCAAAAAATGCTTTTAGAAAATGGGTTTAGTTTATACTTTGGGAAGTATGTGTAGAAATATTCTCACCTCTACTGTTCAGTAAATTTTTAAAGAAAATGACAAAAGAGAGTTTTAAAGAAAGAAAATTTAGCAAAAGGGATGGTGAGTATGTTTCTCCATGCAGAAGAAAAAGAGCAAAATAAAAGGAGAAATATTAGAGCTGGAAAGGGCAATGGAGATAATTTATACGTAGTTCACCTCCTCCATTTTATAACTTACCAAAATGAGTTCTAGGAGGAAAAAGGACTTGCCAAACTCAGTCTGTGTTGAACAGAGCTGGGACTTCAATTGTGAACTTCATGTTACTTGTCTATCATAGGATACCTTAAATTAACATAACCCTAGGCATCTGGAATTTTGAAAGAATTATGTAAAACTGAGTATGAGCTATTTAGTCCTGTGGAGAAAATGGAGCCACTCTTCAATATTCTAATACTAGCAGGGGAATGCCTCCACTGAAACTTGTCTTCATGCAAATGGCATTTGGAGACTAGTAGAGGAGAAATGAGAGCATCTACATTTTTTTCGTTAACATCAAAGTAGAGTAGACATGTTGAAAGTATGACATTCAGTGAAGAAAAGGTTAGACATAAAATAGCACTACATAAAATAGTTGTTTAATGCCCATATAGTAACAAATAAAAAATTGCACAGAAATAATAGACACTCAATTCAGGATATTGGTTAATTTAAGGGTGAGAGAGGGTGATCAATCCGAGAGGGGTAAATGGACAATTTTATTATAATGATATTTCTTTTGTAAGCTGGGTATGTTATTCTTGAAACCTGTGTGTATCTTAAATATTGCACAATAACTTTTTATAAGATTGTGAGAACAGTCTTTATTTTAGGATGTGGTTATAAACTTTATGCATACCTATGCTTATATACTTTTCTTTTCCCATCCCCCCTCCCAAATACCAAATTTAAGGTACAAAGATATGATATTCATATTGTTTAAGTTGTCAAAATTTAACATTTCACATCATGAGCCTAATTTTCAGACTGTCGATTAAGTGGCCTCTCTTCTCTCTCCCGTTCCCATTCTCACTACTTATTTCCACCTGATGTGTTTCCACCTGCTTCTGCCTGGGCCCTGGTACTCTTAGGCCCACTCACTCACCAGCTTATATAAACTCAGATCAGCACACTGTCATGCGTGCTTGTCTGCCTGTCTCCCTTTCTCATTGGTGGGGAGAATCCATTTCACTAGGTTCAATGTTCTGGAAGTGTCGACTATGTACTAGGAACATCACTAAGCCCTTTCTCTTAATGTTTTCATACCAAGAATAGAGGGTACCCCCTGTTCTCATCACTTGGCTCCTGTTATATTTGAATCTGAGGGAAAAAAAAAAAAGGAAATTCTACTTTGGTGCAGCCAAATGTCCATCCAGGTTTGAAGATGTTACAGTGCAGCTTCCTGCCTCAAAAATCTCATGGGAGTGATCATAAAGTGTGAAACTATGTGAAAACCTATGCACTGCACTGCACTCCAGATACAGCTCATGGTGGTCTAACTTCTCAGGAAATATCATGGGTGCCTAGGCAGGAATGTAAGTGAAGGCAAAGTTTGTACCACAAAAACTTTGTACCAAGTTTTTTCTTTACAAAGAAAAAACCTAGGTGCCAGCATAGAGACATCACAAAAGAGACGCCAAACCTGAACTCTTATTTCCTTTCTCTCTTCTGTCAACTCTATCACTGTAGCACGTGTCATGAGGCAAGCAAATACCATTTGAAGAGAGAACTAGTTTGCAATTTTAACTATGGCAGCACAAAGTATGTCTAGTGTCAGGGTCAGACATTATAAACTCTGGAGATTCCCAGGAGTACATGTTCTGATTTGAGATTTTTCACTTAAAAAGGACTTAAAAGGTTTCAGCTTTCCTGCTTGGCCTCCACTACTAACTTTGATGTTAACAAAAAGAAAGTAGATGCTCTCCTTTCCCCTCTGCTAGTCTCCAGTGCAATCTGTATGGAGACAATTTTTGGTAAAGGAATTCCTCTTTTACGACCCCGTATTATTTTGACTCAGCAGCCTGTGGCATCAGAAAAGTCATTACTTAAAACAATTGGTAGCTAAACCACAGAGGCATAGGGTTTTCCACCTTGCCAATTGGAAGGGGCAGTCGAGAATTTGGCCTAACCTGGACTTCTGATGGGATTACGCTGGACAGACTATAGAGTATCTCAGCTACACACCCCTTTACCCCACAGCAGATTTTTTGCTTGAAAATTTGGAGAATCATTCAGGGGATCTGAGATCTGAGAATGAATCCAGTAGCACCCTCTGGTTTCTTTGATGTCACCTCAGGCTAGTTTTTAGCCTGGGAAAACTATTAATAAGGGAAAGAGGTGGGTGACAACCAAGGCAAGATCCTTAAGAAGCTTCTCAAGCTGTAGGTTGATTTTCAAATTGTACATGTATGGACTATGACAGAGTTTCATGATGATGTTAGCAAGGTGGTTGAGACCATGGGAGATGTAATTTTTGTTTTTTAAAACTGACCTTTTAAAAAATTACCTCCTGTGAGTTACTTACTTCTTCCTTTCAAGTTTCTGTTTCCTATTGATTTGAAGAGTTCTGGCATATCTACATAAGTGTGTTTACTACTCTGCCATTGTTGATGCAACACAAAAAGAGACAGACTAATTTAGTTCTCACAAAATCTCATGAAGATGCTGGCATTATCATCACTACTTTATAAACGAAATTGACTCAGGGAAGTTAAATTATTCAAAAACACATAGCGATTATACCAAGTGCTGTATTGTAACTAAAGGGACTTAATCCTTGTTTGGTTGAAATTTGTAACCTTTAAAAGAACTAGATATTTGGGTTCAAGCAAATATCTCTGTATAGGTTTAGGGCTTTTTTTCTTTTTCTCCCTGTAAAGGAAATAGAATTAAGTAGTGAGTAAAATGTCTAAAGAACGGATAATTTGAGAGCACTATTTCTTTTCCAGTTTCTGTCTGCGCATGTACAATTTTGTATCTAAATTCCTTTTCAATTAGCATTATAATGTAAGCATTTTCCATATTGTCATAGAATCTTTGTAAGTGTTGTTTGCATCTTATTCCATCAAATAGCTGTAATACCAGTTACCTAAGCATTCTTCTATTCTGTAAATGTAAATAGTTTTGGATTTCTCTCTAGCACAAATAATGATGCAATAAATATTTTAATGGCTAATGTTTCTTGTGTATTTATAATTACTTCCTTAGAACAGATCCACAGGAATGAATGGGTCAAGGAGTACGAGTATTTTTAAAACTATTGTTGCACATGCTAAACAATTTTCTTATGTGCTATAAAAATAATATGTGACACAGGGAACTCTGCTTCACTTCGCTGTACAGTAGAAACGAACACAACACTGTTAAACAAATATACCTCAATAAAAAAAATATGTGGGTGTGAGCTATGTTATCTGTACAATTATATATATATGTGTGTGTGTGTATATGTATCAGTGTATATATGAGCAATATATATGTGTGTATACATACAATATATATGTATCTGTGTTATATTACCTGTACAATTCCAAATCGATACAAAATTAGAAATAATGTTGTCAATATATTCCAGTTTAACTAACAAAGTCAAATGTTGGCTCACTTAAGAAACCCATAAAATATTTTCTAATATTTCAGTGAGTACCTTCAGAAAGGCACTCACAGCATGGGTGAAGGATCTATTTTTATCTAATTAAATGTCCATACTGTATTGGTAAATAAATGTGTTAATCTGCAACAGAAAATTATATAAGATTTTAGAAATATTGAAATGCATACCACAAAATGTTGGGCCACAAAAGAGATAATAATTTGAGATGAAGCAAGAATTTTTAAAATATGACCTAAATTGAACCACGGTGGGAGTCATTCCCTAGTGTTTTGTGGTTACCCTGATTCATCATCTTCTAAACATGCTCAAAACAGAGGAATTCCCAGGTATGTTACCCTGAAACTATCTGAGCAAACCCAACCACTGTAAATGATCTTTAAACTACTAAATTAATTCCAAGAACAAGAAGAAGAACTGTCTTCAAAGATGACATGTGTCACAGATCGAAGTAAATTAAGTAACTAAGAGGATGTCTCAATAAAATGCCAAATAAGTGAGAAGAATATGCAAATAAGATGGATAGTTTAGTTTTTTGTGTGTTACTTCAACTTACATGAACCTCGATAAAATTAAAGCAAAATCCTGATTTCCAGGATTTTCTTTTTTCATTTACAACTTGGAGATTTTTCTCAAATTCAGATCATGAAGATATTACATAAAATCAAGTCTGGAAATTATGCTTAGCTTATACAACTTAAGAGTGATTATAATAATATTCCGTGGTTGTCATTCACTGTCAATAAAAAAGAGTTTATAAAGAAGCTCTCCTCTTCTCTAGGGAATAGTGACATTTTGAATGTTTTCTTGGTCCTGTCTGAGCCCCCAGAGACTAAACATACCCTGTCAGCCTCCCTGCTATACCACTCTACCATGTTTATCCCAGAAAGGGACGGCAGAGTTTGCTTCAGGCTTTATCACCAAACTTCTATGTGTTCAGTCATCTTCCCACAACACACACACACACACACACACACACACACACACACTCTCTCTCCCTCTCTCTCTCTCTCTCTCTCTCTCTCTCTCTCTCTCTCTCTCTCTCTCTCTCTCTGCCCCAGCATGGCAGAATGGATTCCTCTCTTTCCAACACTAACCAACATCTAACTCTCCTACTCTGTTTCAGCTTTCCCTTTCACCCTTGGCCAATGGACTCTAAGAAATTTCTCTCTCCATTTCAATACTTTCCAGCCTTGGCCTTTTGTTAGGGATAATGAGAGACAAACTTAGTATAATTCTTGAGTTTCAAGCAAACCTTTCTCTAGGGAATTTCAAGATTCAGCACGGAGTCCAGCACGGAGTGTGGGGAACTAGTGTAAATCACATCCTCACCATCCACATTTTTCACTATGGATTCAACTTAAGTGCACTTTAAAGACACATTGAAGTGGGGAATACATTTTGCTTGATGACGAATGCATATAGTAAACCGTAGAATTAGTTTCATCAGGTAAGCTCTTTCTTGACCACTCTCTACTTCTACCTCACTCTAAAACCTAACATACCATGCTGTACTGCAATGAAATTGTATGTGAGCTCAAATTTCTCCTCTACTAGTTTATAAACATCTCAAGAGGAAGAAGGAATTTTTTCTTACACACCTCTCTAACTCTAGAACCCAGAAGAGTGCCTGGCCCTTAAGTACACTCAATAAATATTTGTGGAGTGAATGAATAAATAGTGGTCTTTTTGGTTTCAGTGACTGACTACCTCAGTTTCACCTTACTGGCAGCTCTCGTGAATGACTGTAACATAGCCTGGCTATAGTATAAAAATGCCAGGATGCTAGACCAATGATTAGGAGACAGGGGAGGAAGGCTCAGCAATTTTAGTGACAGGATCATATTTTAATTTGTCTTCTTCCTATGAGCAGGTCCAATTTGGGAGTGTCCCAATTGTGAAAAGAATTGGTCAGGTATATGAGGTTATACAGAAGAAGAAATAATCTTTCCAGCAATGTCAAGAAATATATTTTTTCACCATAAATTTTCTCATACACGATATATTAATTTGATATCATAAAATATATTCAATTATCCTAACTTTTATGGTTTAATTAATGGCTTTCATGCCATTATCACATCTAATCCCTCTAAAAAATATATTGAAATTTAGGAACTGATAGAGAAGTTAAGGGTCTTGACCATGGTGACACAGCAGAAAGAGGCAGACTTGAATCTAAATCTTCTCACTCCAGGTATTCTTTCCATTATGTCATAGATGCAAGACCTTATGGTGGGGAACTCAAAGATGAATCAGTCATGAACTGTCCAAGAAGTATACAGTCCACATAATAACTGACCATTATTCAAGGTAGAAATTGGAAGTACCATCAGAGAAATATGAGTAACTTGCAATGGGAGGATAAAGGAGTGAAAGCTGATTTCTCCCTGGGGGAGGGGAAAAGTCTTTACTGATTGGTGAATGAATGGGACTTTTAGGATACTGAGAATTTAGACTGTAGGGGAAGATAATTTTAAGTTGAAGAAAGTGCATAAGCAAGAATCGAGCTTGGGTTGAGGATCAGGGAACAGAGAGTAGCTTAGTCTGGCAGGATCTTGAATGGGTGTAGTGCATAATATGGCTGGAAAGGTCAGCTGGGGCCAGATTGTGAAGGACCTTGAATTCCAAACTAAGGCATTCAAATTATTATGGAGACAGTGATACTGAGGAGGGAAGTTTTCTGAGTGGACCATTGAAATTGTTAACAGGAGGAATGATATGCTTGGACTCTGGCCACTGTACTCGTATCCCCCATTTTTTATCAAATCAAATATACGTGCACCTGTTTCTTTGGCTGATGTCAAGAAATCCTTTGATATTTCCCCAGAGTAATATTTTCCTTGTACACCTCAAAAAGGGAAAATGAAGATCCTATGAGCATTTCCAAGAAATGGGCTGTCCCAGGGCAGTGAGCCCTGACTTCTGCCCGACAAAACAGGTCTGCTTTGAGCAGGGTGTGCACTGCACACATTCAGTTGATAGCAATGGGAAAAGCAGATATTCCATCTGCCAACAATCAAACACATAAAATCACCCAGGAATGTACAGTATGCTGGTTTGAACTACATAGGCATTTGCCTCAACCGGAGAGAAAAGACCTGCCTATTTATGTCCCCTGGTAAGGACATTAGTGAAGAAAAGCTTTGATGTTTAAGCAATCATATAATTGACTCTACTGTTGGATCCAGAAGTCCAGGGTTTGTTTCAGGAATGAACGCTGAACATTTTTAACGGCACTGTGAATAAATAGAGGCGTGTGGTGAAAAATGCTAAGTAGATAGACTGTTATTTGTAAAATATTCTGAGTATACAGATTTTAAACTTTGCTTTTCAAAATTTATATTGCCAGTGTTGTTGAATACAGGTTTTAGGTACTATATCCCTGGGATTCTCAAACATGGTCGTGTAAGTTTTGTGAGGACAACGTAGGTGGAAAGGATTTAGATGACTGCAGGAGGGCACATCTGTCCTTGGATTTTTATGATTAGAATTCGAGCCAGTTTCTCATCCTTTTACTTCACCCCATACGTCCAATGAATTTGCCCAGTCCTATCAATTCATCTTTGACAAAATTATACCGTCTGCCCCTTTCTGTCACCAACTTACTCCAGGACTTCATCGCCTTCTTCTTGGGTGAGTGTAATAGTTTCCTAACTGATTTTCCTTCCTCCAGTCTCCTCTTTCTCCTATCCAATCTGCAAACTACCTCCTTTTTTCCTCTACCCAACCTGCAGCCTTTCCAAACTAGCATTCTTAAAGTACTACTCTTGCCCTCTTACTCATCTGTTCATACCATTTCATGGTTCCTCATTGCCTACTATACAGCTGGGCATTCAAGGTACTCCTCCATTCCAGTATCCATCGACACACACCCTGAACTATGCCACACTATTCACATTTTTCTGGCTATTTCATGTTTTCTGAGATTTTTTTTTTACCAGATCTCATCTTTTGATTAATATGCTCTTTCCTCCAACCTTCCTCTTTATCAGCCTAAATCTCAACTTTTCCATGGTTACTCCAGTTCTCATTGGTTTCTAAGTTTTATTTTATTTATTTATTTATTTATTTTTGGCTGTGTTGGGTCTTCGTTGCTGCGTGCAGGCTTTCTCTAGTTGTGGCAAGTGGGAGCTACTCTTTGTTGCAGTATGCAGGCTTCTCACTGTGGTGGCTTCTCTTGTTGCAGAGCAGGGGCTCTAGGCACGTGGGCTTTAGTAGCTGTGGCACGTGGGCTCAGTAGTTGTGGCTCACAAGCCCTAGAGCACAGGATCAGTAGTTGTGGCACACGGGCCTAGGTGCTCCACGACGTGTGGGATCTTCCCGGACCAGGGCTCGAACCCATGTCCCCTGCATTGGTAGGTGGACTCCCAACCACTGTGCCACCAGGGAAGCCCTCTAAGTTTTTAGAATGCCTTTCCAAATTTATGTCTGAACTCCTAACTGTAGCACTAAATTATGGACTGCCTTACCTGGTTATTTAACCACTTTACATGTGAGTGTTGTCCCCCAAATTAATTTTATGTGCAACGAAGGCAAGGATCATTTTTGGTTCCACTTTTGTAACCTCCAGTGTTCAGCAGCTTTATATATAGAGTGACTTCAAAATAACTGCTTTAAAAATGAATTGGATAGAATAGAACTGAATTATTTTTCTCACAGACAAGATAAATTACTGGTAAAAAAAGTTTAGCTAGCTTATTTTATCCCAAAATCAGAGAAATGATTTAAAAAATAAGATAAATAGTAAGGGCTAACAATTAAGTTACTGTTTATTTTATTCCAGGCATGCTTTTATAAACATTTGATACATGATTTTATTTAATTTCTTCAGCAACCTTGAGAGGTAGATACTAACATTATTCTCATTGTATAGAGAAGGAAACTGAGATTTACTGGGATTAAGAAACTTGTCCGAAGTCACACAGCTGGTAAATGGTGTTTAAGGATATGCTGTTAAACTTCAGAAACCATTTTCTTAATTACTCCTTGCTATGGGCTGAATGTTGAAATCTTAACCCCCAAAGTAGTGGTAGTACCTTTGGGAAGTAGTAAGGCCCAGAACTGTGGGAAATAAAGTTCTGCTCTTTATAAGCCACCAGTCTGCGGGATTTTGTTATAGCAGCCCAAACAGACTAAGACGTTCCTGTAGCATAGATTTCTTAGAGGGGCATCAGCTCACCATCTGTTGTTTATTAATACAATTACATATTTTATGGTAAAATATGATTAATATTTTACCCATCTAACATGTGAGACTATTGGTACCAGAATAAGAGACAGCCCTACTCATATAAAGAAAAATTGGAAATGACTTTATGGAAAACAAATGTATTCCGTAATTGAGATGGAAAAAAGTCATAGTATAATGGCAAGAAACATTAATACAAGCATGTCATTTAGGCATTATGATTTATATTTTCTAGTCTGAACACATATTGCATTTTTATAACCAATAACCATTATTTTCAATACGAATTGATTATTATTCCCCTGACTGTAGCCATAATTTGGCTTTCATTGGATTTTTTTGTTTAGTTTTGAGTCTGATAGCTGAAATATGTTGTAAAGATAATAAAGTTTAGGGAAGAAACTTCTAAATTTAGAATTATTTCTCTAAAAACATATTGTAGACTTTTATAGGAAACAAGGCCGTCTAGCTGGTATCAATTTTCAATGAAAATAAATAAGAGGAAAATAGATATTCTTCCAGCAGAAGTAAATATTGTGAGTTTGTGGACAAACAGCCTTCTGACTGAGAATTATGGTTGCATAATATCAATGTTCAATAGATAATGTTTTACATGAATGTTATTAAAGAAACAGTGGGAACTCCACCCTTCCCTTGGGAATATCTACACGATCCTTCAACAACAGAGACATTCAGAAAGTGCTTAGGGTTGGTGACCAAAAGCTTCTCGGGACATCAGTCATCTCCATGGATGGGCTTTGGGCTGAAGAATGTCAGACAGGAAGCAAGGCACTAGTGGGTGTCCAAAATGGGGTCATGAGCTTGGAAGAAGGAAAGATTGTTCTTCTACTCTGGCTAAACGACTTTACACAACTCTGAATAGTTTCAGATGAAGATGATCTCTACCAGCAAGGCCACATGAATAACCTAGTTTAAAACAACAGCTTAGAAGTCAAACACTCTGGAACCGATAGTGACAAAAACTAATGAATAATCCATTTGAATAATTCACTCAAAAAATAGCTTTTATCCAACACCTGTATACAACAAGCACTCTGCTAGGCACAGAGGTTATTTGCCCTCAAGGAGGTCAGCATGGTTTTGAACCAATAATTTGTAAAAGAGAAGTGAGTTATGTCTGACTCTTAAGGCCTTATAGCTACCATGGTGGGGTGGACAGAAATAGGTGCTGCAAGTTTTCTTGACAAAATTTTCCTTCATCTCCCCAAATTCACTCTAGGTATTTCAAGGGGAAAGAAAAGGTGCTCATTCACTTAGTTCCATATAGACAGGAGTCATTTAGTCTTAATGGCCAGGGGAACTTTGGCCTGATCCAAGCTCAGCTCTAGATCCGAGGCTCATCAGAGACCTTGCAGTCAGCAGTGAGTTCTAATCCTGGAAAAACAGAACTGCGGCAGAGCATAAAATCTACAGTATACCTCACCTGGACCATCACCTCACAAAGGATAAGATATCTTATTAAATACTTTAGGGAAACTACCTTCCTTTAGAAAAATTAATAAGATATAGAAGAAGGAAAGTCAGGGCCATTTTTAAATTATAAGGATTCATTTATTATCTGTTCTGCTCTCTCATTAAATTACATCATCATGATTCCAGCTCTCTGATAAATTTCATAAAACTGAACCATGAAAAACAATAACTTCTTCATTGATCCCACCAAAATGGGACAGAGGAGAATGGCCAGATTCCTGATCAAAACAGGTATTCTAGGTAACTTCTCTGGGAAGGGAATTATTGTAGTATCTTTAGGGAACGGATGATTGGGACAATTATAATCATGAAGGAGCCACCATTTGTCATTGCTTGCTATGTGCGAGGCACAGCACTAGGTATATTTCATATTTGTCTCAAAATATATTTTGAGGGCATAGATCTTAGATTCTAGTTACAGATTATCCAGCCTCTCTGCTTTGGCTTATGCCATTTCCTCTGTTTAGAACCCCTTTTACTCTCAAAACCATCTGTGAAAATACCATTCAATGTTCCACAACTCACAATTTGTTATATACTTGAAAATTTTTCTAACTTTCCCCATTTTTATAGAATTCGTCTTTGTTCTCTTAAACTCTGTAGTAAGTATTTTATATTTTTCATATAGAACCTACTTTTTGCCTTATCTTGCAGAGTATAAGCTCACAAGCCATGTGTCTGGGGTCCTTACTGTAAGGTAAACTCCTTCAGAGTAGAAACCAAGCTTTCTTAAAGCTTTTTCTTCTCCAAGCAGAGTGGTTTTCAAGGTTTTCTCCATACCTCTCTTGCATCAGAATCATTAGGGGAGTCCATTAAAAGTCTTGATTACTGGTACCCAACTCAGCATTGTTGAATACAATCTTTGGAAGATAGGGCCTTACTTTTAAATCGGCATCTTAAGTGAGTCTTGTGTTCACTAAAGTTTGAGAATCTCTGTCTTAGCATAGAGCAGTGGTTCTTAACTGGAAGTGATTTTACCCCCAAGGGGACATTTGGCAACATCTGGAAACATTTTTGCTCACCACAGGTGGGACAGAGTGGGTCAGTGTTACTGGGGTCTAGAGGGTAGAAGCCAGGAAAACTCCTCAACATCCTGCAATGCACAGGACAATCCCCAGCACAAAAAATTATCCAGCCCAGAATGTCAGTGGTGCTGAAACCCTGGAATAGAACAAACAGCATCAGGCCCATGTAGGAGATTGATAAATGTTTCTTGAATAAAAAATTTTGTGGTGAAGTGAGTAGAGAAAAGTAAAGCTGAGTACCCTTTGTGAGGGTGCAGCTGCATTCCTTCTGGGATGTGCCTGGTGGGGCTGCTTCACAGCTGTGTAACCTGCCTAGTTGTGTGGGGTTACAGACGCCCAGGACCTCCTAAAGCCCATCCACTCCAGTGACTATACATCACACTTAGCAATCTATAAGAGAGACAATCTTTTTTGTTTGTTTTCAATGTTCTCATCAAAGTAATTTTCTCCTTTTAATTTAGTTCTATATATGGCTTCTTAAATTTTAAAACCACCTAATATGTATGCCCTTGGGCAATCCCAGTGTTCTTGGGACAGGAGGGAGCCTGATTCTCTGTATTACAGGCAAAAGCCAATTCAAACTAATTCTGTGATTCGTTGGCAGTCACGCAGTGAACCAGTGCCCTCCTTGGGATTAGAACCTACTGTTTTCCACACACAAACCGTAAAGCCACATTGCCTCCCAAATACCTATTTCGACATCTTTGGTCCTTCATTTGAAAGTGGAGTCTTCTGAAATCTAATAGTACATGCTTGAAATGTCTCTTTGTTTATCTTTTTGATTGCTTGATCCTAAATGAATCATCACCCACTATAACAATGTGGCATTTCCTCTCTCTGGAGAGAGAATGTGATTAGATTGTCTCTGTAAAAGAAGTCAAGGATCAGCTCATTTTGACAGTGGTCAGTTTGTAACCGTATAGCCAATGATCTTTATGTGGGAGTTATTTTTAAATGTAGGTCATATAGAACTTTTGGCTATGTTGTATTAAGATGATAAGCAAAGTATGTTTCATAAGAGTAAACTTAGAGATTACTTATGTGTGTATATACACATATAATTCTATGATACTGCAACAAAAGATCTAAAAATTAAATATAATATTTGGATAAAGTCATTTCTGACTCTTTATTCCAGCACAATTTCCCTTTTTTGATTTTTGGGTTAAAAAGTCCCTAGCTAGGGTTGCTCTGTGTTGAGGTTCTCTGGCATTTGGATAACACTTTGACTATATAGCATCACGAAAGAAAAAAATGAGGATTCAATTACAGTTTTCCATCTTAAAATAAACTCTTATTTTTTAAAAGGTATTTATTTATGTAGGAACTTTTTGGATATAACTAAAATGTTATAACACATTATAGATTCTTCCACAAGTTCTGTGAAGAATTTGGACACAGACTATGTTATTTTCCTCTTTTTTTTTTTAATATTTTAGAAATTCAGTTCTAGTCTGTTCAGGTCAGAAGTAAAAATGAGTTTAAAAGACTGGAAAGTATTTAATAGCATATAAAAACATTTTTCTTGGGTGGTCTCCCTGTAACTCATCTTTTTTATTTTTCTTCTTCTTATCACCTATATTTTCAAATATGTTTCAGTATCAGACAAGCGAATTAAGGGGAAATAACTCCTTTAAAAATCTATTCAAAGAGAGGAGAAAAGCAAAGGCTAATTAATAAGGGTGTTTTACATTTTCTCTTCAGCATTTAGTACGAGGTTAACACTCACTGCTGTCTAATAAAATGAACCAAGAGTGAAAAGTTCAAATATTAGGCTTTCCTGTGGAGCTGGATCCATGAGGTCCTGAGAGCCAACATCAGCGGAACGACAGAAGGGCGTTCATGTTTCTGTCTCGTCTGTGGTGGACTGCTGAGATGGCTACTTGAGGCAAATAATACTCTCCAAACCAAAATGTAACCTGCACCTCAGAAGTTCAGTGACCTAAGGTGAAAGAACTTTGCTTCAAGTCTCCACTAACTTCCTCTGCCTTTCACCAACTCCTCTCCCCAGATTGCTTCCTTAAAGCTAAACAAACAAAAACGCAAAACTCCAGACTTCTTAACAAAAGGCATTTTGTGTTCTACCCAACTGTTGTGTACAATATACGAAAATCGCAGTCATGGCAGAAGGAAACGTACATTAAATTAACATTCCCCAAAACAACTTAAAATCAATGGATGTGTTTTCCTCCAGAGAAATCCATAATTACCTTGGCTTCTGAACAGCAGGAAATAACAGAGTATCATAGACAGTTTTTTGAGTTGACTATAGTTCAGATCAAGGTCCACATATGCTGTAAATCTCTGTAGTGGCAAATAACTATCAGGGACCTACTAAGCCATTTAGCAATTTAAGTGGTCCACAGCAGAACTTCCAAATAGATTGGAACAAGTGTTCATTTCTCATGAAGTACCCTGAAATAACCGGTAGACAAGTTAAGGTAACGGCTTAGAGATTTAAGCCTGTGTCTGTAGAATAAGGGTGCAAGATAAAATACAAGGCACCCAGTTACATTTGAGTGTCAGAGAAGCAATGAACTTCTTTTAGTATAAATATTTCCCAGATATTGTATAGGACATCTTTATACTAAAAAAGCATTTGTTATTTATTTGAAATTCAAATTTAACTAGGTGTTCTCTATTTTTATTTGTTAAGTCTGGCAAGCCTACCTAAGAAGATATTTCGAGGGACTTCCCTGGCAGTCTGGTGGTTAAGACTTTGTCTTCCAATGCAGGGGGTGCAGGTTCGATCCCTGGTCGGGGAGCTAAGATCCCACATGCCTTGTGGCCAGAAAACCAAAAAACATAAAACAGAAGCAATATTGTAACAAATTCAATAAAAACTTTCGAAAATGGTCCACATCAAAATAAAATCTTAAAAAAAGAAGATATTTCAAACTTTAATTTTAGAAATCCTGTTATTAAACTCTAAATAGTTGGATATATATGTATATATATTTTTTAATTTTAAAAGCTATGCAAGGTATATGAAATGTAAGAAATTGGATGCCAGTGCTAGGAGGCACAGTCTGTGCAAAAATAATTATTAAAAAAGTTGCGGGGTTTTTGTAAGCCTGAGAGATACTTAACACATCTCACACACAGGTTGGCCCTCTCTCTGGGTGCATAATTGTGATGTTTTGGGTGATGGGCCGCCACCAGTTTACATTTGATGCCATCAATCTAGTTGATCTAAATTTAACCAAAGCAGAGTCATTCTCTGTCTGCAACTAAACAATTGTTCTCAGAAGATGTGTAGGTCCCAGAGTAACATTTACCTTCTATGGATTCTCAATAAACATAGTTTTGTGGTTAATAGAGGATTTTGATTCAAATACTAGTTCTACTACATGTTTGTTTTCAGGAATTGGGTAGGTTATTTAAACTCTCTAAGCCTCAGTTTCTTCATTTATAGAATGAAAGTAAAACCCTAACTCCCAATAAGCTGTTGAGATAATAAACTATTCAAGGAGACCATGTAATTAAAACAGTTACTGACATATTAATGGTTAAGCTACCGATTTCCTGGTTGCCAGGACCTATTCTGTCCTGTTCACGCTACAGCATCAGCACCAAGCACAGTGCTTGAGACATAATGGGGGCTCACATATTTTATAAAATAGTACTTCTATAAATAACTCTAGTAGAAGTAGTCCTGGTAATTCACTAGAGTACCTGATAAAGCCAGAACTTAAATATTTGAAAAGAAATAATTGCTCTTTGTGAGCTTCCGGAGGTTTGGGGTTTTAGGCAGTGTAGAAGCAAATTTTTAAAACAGATATACCTTTTATTTTAAGAATATCACCAGTAAGACTCTTGAGTTACCCCACTAAGTACCAACACAGTGGGTGGTAGTGCGAGGTCATCTTAAACTTGAATGTAGATGCTGCAAATTAAGGTGTTTTGTGTTTGTTCACTAGCAAAAGCTGTATTTTTTTCTGCATTATACCTTTGAAAAATCAGAGTAATCATTACATAAAACATAGATTTTGATTGAACTATAGACATGCCTCATATGGTGCTGCTTAAGATTGAATAATGTAACGTTCAGGAAATATTCTATTAACTACTATTATTGTCCTATCTAGGCTCTAGGTCACACTCCATGAGTTGAGAAGGGTTGTGACTTTTTGAGGAAAAGGATATTCCAACCTACGATTTTCCCTGGGTGTGGGATGAGAAAGTTTTAAGGTGAGCAGGAGAGGACCTTCCATTCTGTAAGATTAAGAGTTGCAAGATCAGACTTGGAGACATGGAAATGTCCAAAAAACAAGCACCATGGAGGCTAAATCTGGTGGAGGTTAATCTGGTAACTGCCATTTAAAAGCAGCTTGGGATCTTAAGTGTGTTTAATTCCTATAAAAGTCAGAAATTAGCCATGTGAGACACTGAAACTTGTGCTTCTATTGTCCCTTTAACATTCAATGAAATTTTACAGAACGCTGCAGTAAGGATCTAGACACTTTTGGAAAATTAACCAAGGGGTCTGTGTCCCTTGCTTGGATAAAATTGGTCTGGGGAGTGAGAACACAGAATCAAGTTATGAGACAATGTGATGTGATCTGCAAGAGCTCTGGAATAGAGGTTGGATGACCAGGATGGATGTGTAGAACATATGAGAATTCCTCAGCGATTCCCAATTCCCAGAAATCACTTGGGAAGAGGAACACAGTACACAAGTGGACTTCCTGACGTCGATTTGGATATGAAAAGAAATGTAACTTTATTTTGCACTACAAGCTGGTGAAGTGGGGGGACACATTGATTGCATTATGTTCATCTTGACAGCCAGAAAGCTTAGAGCGGAAAGTATTGCCTAATTATAATAATAATCTCACCTGGAACTCCTAAAATCATTAGAAGTTACCAGGAAGGGAAATCCAACTACAGCACCTTCTCTCCTCTTAAATGGTTTGTGACTTTTCTTTTAATCTTTGTTATTATAACAACGTTTTCTGTGTATACTAAGGCGATCTGATTTGAGCATAGGCTGGGATTTAGATACACCTAGGCATGTGCAATGAACCAGAGGGCAGCCTGCCAAGGGTTTGCTCAGATGAGTGACTAGGAAGACTCCTGAGGAAGACAGAGTCACTCACAAGCTTGGCCCCAAAAGAAAACCACAGAGTTGGAGGGGAGGAGTGACTCTGGGTATAATCATTTTGTCACTTGTGTTAGTCATTGGTTCTGTCTCCGTGGATGTATGTCTAGGTCATCTGGGGAGAAGTGGAAGTAAAACCAGAAAAAAAAAACAGCGTTATTTTATTGAAACTTGTGTGTAGGGAGAAGCAACATTGCTTTAGTTCTCTCCTAAGAAACGTTAGATCCCCCTACCTTGGCCCTTCAAGGATTTCAGAACATTCACCATAGGGTCCGCTGGGAGATTGTGGTGCTTTGTGGAAGACGGCATTGGAGTCTGGTGACAGAAACTGATGGGTGAAGGAGGAATAGCTGTGGAAAGCAGCAGCAGGAGTGCCTGGCAGACACAGACACAGAGGAAACAACAGGTCAGTGGAGCAATTCTCAGTGTGAGAAGAGGCAGGAATCTCCTTGATTAAGCTTTAGTCAGCCTCCTCTGAGCCCTCCAGGCCTGAACTTTGGCATCTTTCCTTGTAGGGCTTGCAACATCCAATTGTAGCAAGAATCTTGTTAAGTCAGTTTTGCAAGAATCTTCACCCTCAATATCTGATCGCCCTATAGATGTCTGATCAAATCTTCATCTCCCTTCCTTAGCATCTGATCACACTGGCCTGCCTTCAGTAATAATCTTGTCAAGTTGGTTTAGCCAGAGAATCCCTCCTTACTTACCCCTGATGTTTCCTCTTAGTAATTTTTCATCCACTGACCCCATGTTGTACTCGAAATTCAGCCCAGTTCTATACTGAAGTCTCCTTTTCCTCATTGCAATAGTTCCAGAGAAAGAGCTGCTTCCGTTACTTTGACTTCTGTCTGGCTCTGGTTTTCTTTCTGAGAAGTGATACTTGATAGATCTAGTATTGAGTAGATCTTGGCAGTACCCAGCATAAGGGGTGATGGTACCCAAAAGTGTTGATGTTACCAGCAGTACCAGCAGAGGCAGAAGTGTGTTCTGAATGTGTGATGACATGGGTGACTGCATAGTTGGTGAGCACATTTGAGACTTCCCTTGATGAGTCTCAGAATATAGGGAAGGAACCTTTCCAAGGAAAGAGCCAAAGAAATAGAGGTTATATTTAATTCTCATAATATCAACCATATTCATTATAAATAAAATATTGTGTAGTTTTAAATATTCTTATCCTTATAGTTAATAAAAACCGAAACTTAGAAAAGCTACTTCACCTAGTGAAAGGCAGATTTGGGGCATAAATCCAAGTGTTCTGATACATTTTCAATGCTTATTCTACCACAATAAAGCTGTCCCTCATTTAAGATATTTCCTATACAGATTTTGATGCCCATGTCCTTTAAAAAAAATTAGACAATGTACAATATGAATTAATAAATTTCTCATTTTTGGTATGTCAGGTGGAATATATTTCATACCTTCCTGCAATTCACTTACTAAAATTTAAAATTGAATTTATTCATTAAAATTGAATAAAATTGAATTTCATTCATTAAAAAGATGCTTCCCCATCTTTATTTGAAGAGAAATTTATTAAATTTAAAATTAGGATATATACATTCCAAGATATGGCCAGGAATAAGAAGACACAATGCTTAAAAAAGAAAAAAGTGACTGGAGACTCTGAAGAAGCACTGAAGAGTTCTATCACTGTTTTTAAAAGCTACTCTTGAAAAGGACATTCAAACAAGATGGCGACATGGGGCTACACAGGGTCAAAATTACAGGACTTGCCAGGTTAGTCCAGGAAAACTAGAGCAGGCATCAGATTTAATCCGTAAGCAAAGAGGCAGCCAAAGCCAAGAACTGGAACCTTGCCAGGAGCTGAGCTGGGTGGATGCCAGAGGAGTAGTGAAGAGAACAAGCCAAGGATTAGTAAGAGAAAGCAGCAGAGGTAACGGGAGACAGGAATACAAGAAGCCATTCTTAGGGTTATCTCCATTGCTTCTGGAAAGTGTCCCTTTAGCATGATAATGCCTCATTTAATGCTCCAAGCATGAGCTCACTGCGTAGTGTCTTCAAGGTAATTTTCTACACCTGATACCACACAACCCCAATCTAATCTTCTACGCCTTATAATACAGGATTTTTGCGTGGAAACTGAGGAACATGGCGTCTGAGTTATCCGGGTTGTCATAATGGTACGCAGCAGTCTTTCTGGTCCATTTCTTAGACTGGTGCTCATCCATGTCCCCCAGCCACCACCTGGGCACTGAAGAGTGCCTGACAGAGCCTGGAAAATATATTCATGTTTCTAGTCTATTGTTTTGGAAGCAAGAGGAGTGAGATTTCAGATGGAGTGTGGAAACAAGGAGCCTGAGGGACAGTGTGTTTGCCTCAAACCTGGAGAAAGTCATAGAAAGAAGCCCTTAGTATTAAAATCTCAGAACTCAGGGAGGATCATGGAGATTAATGTGGGTTTTAAATGGCCAGGTAAAGAGATATGTCAGCAGGATTACTAAATATGGTTCACTACTCTGAGGGGTCCTGTGGTGTCTTAATATCTGTGATTATCATCCTTGCAGTGGGAGGTATATGGTCTTGAACTTGTGGTTTGAGAATGTGTGAGAAGTGCCTTCTCCTTTTTCTTTGACTCGGAGCTTTTTAATTTTACCCTAAAACGGATGATGCTCAGGACAATAATTCTCACAATCAATATATATATTTTTAGGGCTTCCCTGGTGGCTCAGTGGTTGAGAGTCCGCCTGCCGATGCAGGGGACACGGGTTCGTGCCCCGGTCCGGGAAGATCCCACATGCCGCGGAGCGGCTGGGCCCGTGAGCCATGGCCGCTGAGCCAGCGCGTCCGGAGCCTGTGCTCCGCGACGGGAGAGGCCACAACAGTGAGAGGCCCGCGTATGGCAAAAAAAAATAATATATATATATATTTTAATTTATTTATTTAATTAATTTATTTATGGCTGTGTTGGGTCTTCATTGCTGCGCACGCACTTTCTCTAGTTGCGGCGAGCGGGGCCTACTCTTTGTTGCAGTGCGCGGACTTCTCATTGCGGTGGCTTCTCTTGTTGCGGAGCACAGGCTCTAGGTGTGCGGGCTAGTAGTTGTGGCTTGCGGGCTTAGTTGCTCCGCAGCATGTGGGATCTTCCCGGACCAGGGCTTGAACCCGTGTCCCCTGTATTGGCAGGTGAATTCTTAACCACTGTGCCACCAGGGAAGTCCCTCACGATCAATATTTTAAACAGCTAAACTTTTAGTCTTTTATTTACTCTTGCCAAAAAATCCAGACTCTTCAAAGCTAAGAAAGGGAGTAGAAGGCAAAGCAATGTAAATGGCAGAAGTGGGTGTCCTACTACTCTAAAAATGTGGGGGGCACCTCTCAACCACTTGTCTTCTTCAGACCAGTTAGTGGGCATAGTGGTTGTGGAGGAAACTGCAGAAAATGAAAAGACATACCTCTCAAGGAGAAGCATGCATTCGTCAGCCTTTTGCTGACCTCTTTGCTGTATTGTATTTCCCAAATTGCTGTGAAGGTATGCTATGCTATTGTTTTGAATTTGCTTTTTTTTTAATCTTTTATATCACTAGCCAAATAAGCAATGGGGTCTTAAATCATACTCCCTATAGTTTTCGCCCCTAAAACTTTCTTAAAGTGAAGAATGCATGCCCAAAAGAAACTTAAAAATACTTGCATAAAAAAAGAAGAGAATTTAATACAAAAAAAAGAAGCAAAATAAAACAAAATAGAGGAAAGGATCAGTTCAATCATTCATGCAGAAAGAATGTTTTAATTTAATTTTTATATAATATGAACATGTTGGAAGGAAAGAGTGAAATGTATTGCTTGTGTTCGGGCAAGAAAATATTTCACTTTAGCAGCTGGTCTGCTCAGAGTTCTGCTTCTCTGTTATCTATGACATTTGCTGAGCCAACAAATCTGGGCAATATGGTCCAAAACGGAAATGCCCAGTGGCCGTAGCTTAGGTGTTCTCGGTGAAGGTACAGTTTTCAATACTATGCTATAACTCCACAGGGAGGAAGAAGGATGGCAGGGATAACGTTGATACGTGTGGCCCCATAGGTGTTGATTCCTCATATACATTTTCTATTTGTCCTCTTCTTTGGACTATGGATAATAGCAGAAGACAAATGCATCTTCATTTGAGGATATTGTGGCAGATACAGCCTAGGGTGACCCCCACTGAGTCACACCCTTGTGTAATGCCATCTCCTTGAGTGGGTGGAGTTTGTGGTCTCCTTCTAACCCACAGAATATGGCAGAGATGAAGGGGTTTTTTTGGATATAATTTAGATCCTTAGTCAGTTGATAGTAAGTTAATCAAAAGAGTGAGTGACCTATGTTGGCCTGAACTAATCAGGTGATCCTTTAAAAATCAGGGCCTAATGAATAGTGACGTTGGAAAAAAACAAAACAAAACAAAAAACCAGGGCCTAGGCCTTCCCTGAAGGCAGAAACTCCAAGTAGCAGAGATTCTTTTTCTCCCCGTTTCAGGTTTTCAGGAAGCACACTGCAATGCACTCTGCAGCCTCAAGGAGATAAATCCTGTCAACAACCTGACGGAGCTTGGATGCTGCTCCATTCTTGGTAGAGCCTGCAGATGAGAATGCAGTCTGTCTGGCACCTTGATTTCAGCCTTGTGAAGCCCTAAGCAGAGGACCAGACTCTTGACCTACAGAAGCAGAGAGCTCATAATTGAATATTGACTTCAGTTTCTAAGTTTGTGGAAATTTGTTATGCAACAAGGGAAAACTAACACCTTCACTGAGCCTTCTCAAAGGGAAAAATGAGCAGAGGCCCACAGTTTAGGATTACCTGACCTTGGATTGGGGAACTCCAGATATTTTTTTCTTAAAAGGGTAGCCATATTGAACATGGTGAAGGGCAGGGGGATGATTTCATGCAGAGAAAAGATTGTTCCTTTTGGTGTGTATGAGCACATCTACAATGAAGAGGATGGTGCCATGGCCCTAGTTCATAGTAAAGCCCATCAAAGCAATTCCCTAGAGTCTGTTTTTGTTTAGTTATATTTGTTTATTTACTTTGTTTTTTAAATTCCACCTATAAGTGAACACATACAGTATTTGTCTTTCTCTGTCTGAATTACTTCACTTAGCATAATAAAGAGAACAAACTATTAGTTACCAGAGGGAATAGGGTGGGGGAAGGGGTGAAATAGGTGAAAGGGATTAAAATGTACAAACTACCAGTTATAGAATAAATAAGTTACAGGGATTATAATGGATAGCACAGGGAATATACTCAATATTTTATAATAACTTTGAATTGTGTATAATCTATAAAAATATTGAATCACTATGTTGTATGCCTGAAACCAATATAATATTGTAAGTCAACTATACTTGAATAAATAGAAAAATAGTTCTCTAGACAGATATAAATTTGCAACATGAGCAGAATCCTCCTTATTCTACCTTTGAAATCTTAGGGAGAGGTAAATACTGAGCCACCAGCAGTTCTGCTGTATTGAATGGACAATTTCATGCAACCAAGCCCATTCTCATGAGGATTGGCGTAAGGGTGCAATTGAGTGCATGAATACGTGTGCCCTGGTAGTGGAAACAAATGTATACCAGGCTTCACTAATGGAGGCCTCCTCCAGGTGTAAGTCTAGGATGGCAGATGTTTATGACATGGCATGGGCAAATGGACCAGCTGCTAATAAAATGAGATTCAAACAGGCAGAGGGCTGAGGAGAACTGCTCAAGGTTTTTAAACCAGGTGAGTTTTCCTGTGGGGGATAAAAGTGAACTAGATTTGAATCAAGCAAAGAGCACAACCTATGTCAATGTCTGAGTTTTTCTGTTTTACTAGGTTCTGGACCTCTGCCTTATAATGGAACAAACATGGCCTTTCAGTAAAAGATTTGCTTTTCCCACAAATGCTCTCTGCTGAGATTGTCCAGCTCTATGTCTTCTCTAAGAGATAGTGATAAATAAGGATTGTGACCTGGACAGCATATGTAGCTCTGACACCCTTCATGCAAGTGCTCAGCTGAATTACTGATCTTGTTATTAATCCTTGAAACACACAGAATTTTCATGGGTGCAAAAACAGGAAGACACCCACAATAACTGTGAAGGCATTATTTATGCCTGTAGGGCACGGTTCCCCTTCTAGAGGTGAGATTTTTCCATTTACAGGATAGACAAGGGATAAACAGCTGCTTTATTACCAGAGCTCTGGTTTGGGGAAATAAGCCCTATCAGATGTGGTGAAGAGCCTTGCACAGCCTCAGGGGTGGATGCCATTCATACTGCAGTCCAAGGAATAGCTCCCTGGACCTACCTAGTGCACAGCCTGCATGAGTATATATGGGAACCCAGGTGGTGTTAAAGCCTGTGGCCAACTTGGTCAGTTGTTCAGAAGCAAAGGTGAATATATGATTCATTCTGTGATCTGAGCAATGCATCATGTTCTGTCTGTCAAGGTTGAGGCCCTGGGATTCACGGAGATATTGTTAGAGAATGGGACCCATCAGAGCTTTGCTTGAGCTAGACCACGAAGACTCATTGAGGGACAGCAGCCAAAGTCACAAAAGATAGGGATATAGAAATCATTTGCTAAGGCAATCTGACTAATTATCAGATGTTGTCTGATCAGTATGACTGTGACAGAGCAGATACACCCCAGTATCTGGCAGATTCCACATCATTCAATGAATTGATCATACTATAATTAAATCTAAATAATACAAATATTTGAATCTGCTTGCATTTGTTTGTCATCAGTCACATATAAAACATGGACCATTGACATTTTTATTACTGAGAAACAATGAAGCATTGGAAAAGTGGTGGATTTTTGCTTTCCAATCACAGAATTCTAGAATGTGCTGTTTCTGTAGTAGCAAAGAAAGAGTTATTATCTTACTTCAGTCATTTCCCAGGGAACAACCAAATTTCCCTATCCCAAAATAAACATTTTAGGTGTTCCCAAATTCTTTCTTATATTTACTGAGGTTAAATTCACAACAACCCTAAAGAAACTGTTTTATTCTAGATTGCAGCAGGAAGGTAATGATACCTTGGTTATAACATCATGACCCAAACAACCTACGGAAATGTTTAGCTGTCTGAAAAGAATGCCAGAATGGTTTTCCTCTTCACAGTGCTTCTATGAAAAATAAAATGTGGGTGCCATTGTTCGTACAATATCAATAATTATATTTACTTGTTTAGATGACACAAGTAGAATAAAATTAAATAAATAAATGAAATATTAATTCTTATTAATTAATATTAAATTAATTTTAAATCCATTAAACCTACTATTTAATTCATTTAACTGATAACTAAATATCAATTAAATATTATTATTAAATAAAATTAAAAGAAATATTAGCTGTGGAGGATAATTTATATCTATGCCTTTTCCCTCTGTTCTTAAAATATGAAAATACTTACACATACCTCCCACCACCAATAATAATAAAGCAAACTCCCAAGAGTCCACCGTGCAGTTTAAGAAATAGAACTTGTAGGAGTGGAGTCAAAAGAAGTGAAGGGGGTCAAAAGGTACAAAATTCCAGTTATAAGATAAATAAGCCTGGGGATGCAATGACCATAACAGCATGTTGACTATAGTTAATAATTATGTATTGTAAAGACAACCCAAAGCAATTAAGATTCAACGCAATCCTTAACAAAATTCCAGTGGCCTTTTTGGCAGAAATGGAAAAGCCAGTCCTCAAATTCATATGGAACTGCAAATGCCGCCGCTTCCCCAAGATAGTCAAACATTCTTGGTCATCTGAATTTCCACAAAGCCTGGTCTACACGTTCTTATCTGTTATTGAGAGTTGCATAGAAAACCCCCCACAATGATTGTAGATTTGTCTATTTCTCCTTTTGGCTTTTATCATATTTGCTTTAAACCTTTTTTAAGACTATGTTATTGGGTTGTACAAATTTAGAATTATTATATCTTTGTAGTAAATTTTAACACTTTTTCTTTTTTTACTGAAGTATGATTGACTTACAATTTTTTTTAATATCTGTTCTCATGTAATTTTTTGCCTTGACATTTCTCCCTTGTTAATATAGCTAAATAATCATTTTTAATGTTTATATGAAACATAAATGTTTCCATTCTTTATTTTCATTCTGTTTATAGTCTAATATTTAATTTTAATAACTTATAATCATCATAAACTTATTTCAATTAAAAAAAATTATGTATTGTACGTTTGAAATTTGCTAGGAAATCTTAAAAGTTCTCATCACAAGGAAAAAAATATATTTAACTATGTTTGGTGATGGATGTTAAGTAAACTTATTGTGGTGAACATTTTGCTATAGGTAGGTATATCAAATCGTGTTGTACAGCTAAAATTAATAACAATGTTATATTTCAATTATATCTCAATTAAAACAAAGGAATTGAACCCTACTGACCCCTTTGAGGTGTCCTTACCCTTGACCCATACCCCGTAGAAGAATGACCACTATGCTGTGCTGTGTGTATCATTTCCTTGCTTTTTTATACTTATACGAATATACATACACACTATGTGTATTTGCATGTATAAATGTATGTATCCCTGTACAGTGATCATTAAATATTATACGTTTGTGCACTTAAAATATGGGATTATACAGTACATATTCTGCTGCAACTTTCTTTTTTCACTCAACATTCCTTTTCGAGATTCATCCATGTCACAGCTCTTCAGTGCTATATTGCATTAATATATCACAATACATTAACCCAGTTGACTTTCAATGGACATTTCACAAGAGGACATTTACTTGTTTTCAGTTTTTTTGCTAACATTTATGATCTTATGAACATTCTTGTACATGCCTCCTAGAGCACAAATACAAGAATTTTTCTAAAGCTGTGCTTCCCAATCTTTTTGACAGGACATCACACGTTAAGAATTAACATTCAAACTGTGATTCACTGGAACAAGTCAATTGGGCTGCTCTGGTCAAAGGCTTGAACCTCTCAGACATTCCAAGAGCTAAGGGGAATAACATTTGACATACCTGGCTCCTACTATATAGGAAGCTCTGCTTCAGTGATTTGCTTTCTCCAGGTGAATTACATTGGCTCAAATTTTCAATATAATGTGAAATAATAAGAAAGATAATGGACATCCTTATATCGTTCCTCACCTTAGTAGGAATTCATCTAGTGTTTCTCCATTAAGTAAGATGTTGGCTTTTGCATCGATGAATATATATATAATCTATCACACTAAGAAATGACTCATTGATTTCTATTTTATCAATTTTTTTAAAAAAAATTGAGGTTGACCTATGTGAAATGCCTCTCTGGCATATATGGACATGATCATATAATTTTTTTTTACATCTATAGTAGGATGAATTTTATTAATGGATTTCCTAGTATTGAAATACCCACTTGAACTTGAAGTGCTATTGGATTCTGTTTACTAATATTTCATGTAAGATTTCACATTTATATTTAGAAATATAGTGTGTTTAGTTGTGTGTGTGTGTGTGTGTGTAGTTTTTGTATCAATGTTAAACTCACATAATGAAAATAACTGAGGAGCTATACTTCTTTATCAATGCCCTGGCATAGTTTAAATCATTAAGATCATTTGGTCTTTATGGTTTTGTAGATTTCCCCTTTCATACCATTTGTTCTGATGACTTTTGTGGGATGGGGAGGCTCTTTGACAACTTCTTTTATTTCATCTATGAAAATTGGACTGTTTAAAACTTCTACATCTATTGAAGCTTATTGTATAAATTATATCTTCCTAACAGGCTATATATTTCAACTAGTTTTAAAAAATTAATGTGTATACAGTTATACAATAGAATCTCAAAGAAGTTTTTTAATATTTGGATATTGCCCCTTTTTCATTTCTTATTTTGCATATTTGTCATTCTCTGAGATATCTCCCTTTCTCAGCTAATAATTTGTCTATCTTGTATTTTTCAAGAATCAACTTTTTGTTGTTTTCTAACTCAATGTTTACCTTTAGGAATTTCTTCTGTTTATTTTGCTTTACCCTGTTGGTCTTTTTCTATTCTTTTTGAATTGAATGTTTTATTGATTTGTTTTAATTTTATTGCTATGTGTGCTAAATGCTAGGAATTTCTCTGGAGGACTGCTTTAGCTATGTCCCACAGACTCTGAACCTATGTCTGTATGGTTTTGAACTCTATTCCTGGTACCCAAATATGTATTAGATTTCTACTACTACCTAACAAGTTAGCACCAACTAGTGGCTTAAAACAACATTACATTTGTTATCTCACAGTTTCTGCGGGTCAGAAGTTCAGGCATGGCTGAGCTGGGTTGTCTGTTTAGGGTCTCTTAAGCCTGTTATCAAGGTGTCCACTGGGCTGCATTCCTTTCTGGAGACAGAATCTTATGTAATGAAACCTAATCAAGAGAATAACTATCCCATCACCTTTGTCATATTTTATTGGCTATGAACAATAGAACACAAGGGGAGGAAATTATACTTCTACAAATGTGTAACACATCAGGGGTCACGTTTTAGGATGTGTCAGCTATATCTTTGTAAGTATTTTGACTTTTCTCTCTAGCTGGTCTCAAGAACCTTTCTTTGTCTCTGGTGTTCTGCAGTTTCACTATGATGGTTTAGGTATGGATCTGGTTTAATTTTTTATGTGCAGCTTATCCTTATGTTTCTTATAAATGGATTTATATTTTTCAGTAATTCTGGAAATTCCCAGGCATTTTCTTTTCAAACATTACCAGGGGGTTTCTTTCAATCTGAGACCAGATAAATTTAATTACTCAGTTTGGATTTTCCATGAACACATGGAGTAATGTAAATTTGAACCCTAGATTTGTATATGAGAGAGAAGTTTTGTACTTTTTAATTCTCAGAGTATATTATTACTGTTATTTTTTGCACCCAGAGTTCCAGAGACAAATAAATTTCCTCTTAGTTACCTGACCTGTTATGCCAATTCTTCTCAGTCAACATTTTCACAGAGAATGAATAGCCTGTTTGGTTGTGCTGGCTTTCTTCAGGGGTTTCAGTTCAGTTACCCTGTTTGGGGTAGACCCTAGGTTCTGTTTACTGTTCCTCCATGTGCAGCCATTGGGTCCCAATGATATATGTCGCTGGTGTTGTCTTTTATCCCAGGCTAGCCTTGTTTTCCATTTTTGCTTGCTATCCTGGTTTCAGCTTATGATTCATTCGTTTGCTTGGTTGTTTGCTCAGTTCGGTTTTGTTTGATGTTTGGTGATTTTGTTTTTATTTTACTTTCTGGTGATTCAGAATTATTTAATGGTATTTTTGTCACTATTTACCTAGTATCTTCATGTTTTATGTAGTGGGATATTTTAGGGCATAGCCATATTTTTGATGTGGCAGTAAACAGTTTTAAACTGTCTTTAGTCATCACTCTTAATCTAGCCTTGGCTTTCCCCTGAAAATTAAGTAGAACACTTCTTTCTATCCACCATGAATAGTCATCTTGGATTTCTAAGCTTTTCCCTCAGCTGGTCTATGTCTTTCATGTTCCAGTAAGTTTATCACATGACAAAGACTTTTCATTTGTTCATTTCTTCAAATAGGGTGAACATCTTTTAGCAATATTTTTCATGATTAATCCTTTAGTATGGAGGCAGGAATAGATGGAAAATTGGTTTGCTACCATCAGTAGTTAAAATGTTTTATTAGAAACAACCTAAAATGTTTTCTTACAAATTTTAATAAAGATATAAATTTATTCTGTCACTTTTCTTCCTGTGCTTATAACATCCAATCTCTACCTTATAAATATGAAAATTAGAATAACTATTTTTACCAACTGCCAGGAAAACTTTGTTATATCTTGAATTATGATGGGAATTGGTCTGTAAAGAACTTTTTATCTTTGATCTTTTTCTATCTTCTACACTGCAGAGCTGCTTCTACCTTCACAATTAAATAAAGTCCTAGAAGATATCCAAACTTTAGTGTACATAGTATTTTGGTGTGCTTGGTAAGATTGTTTACTCTCTACCTACATATTTATTCTGCTTCTATAAGGTGGATAAGACTGTATTTTTTGCATTTTTAATAAGCACCCTAGGTGAATGTAATACACAAGGACTGAAGATCATAATCTAAGCAACATTGTAGTACATTGATTCAACAAATCATTCTAAAATCTTTTCCTTCTCTTTTCCATTTTAGAAATCATTCTAAAATGATTTTAGAATCATTCTAAAATCTCTCTAAAATCTGTCACAGTACTTTCAACTTTAGGAGGTATCAGCAGACCGGCAACGTATTGAACTGAATTGAATTGGATTGGATTTAAAATTACAATTTACCTACATACTGATTAGTTCCAGACATAGATGAATTTGTTTCATGTTCTGGGTCCCTTCTGACTTGAACATTTTCATTTATTATGTTCTTAATATTGAAGTTATAAATTATAATTTTGACATTTGATAACCCTTAGAGATATTTAAATAACTTCTTTGGCTGTGCAACCCTACATTTTATTTTTTCAATTCACTATCAGTACTTCTTTTCCTTTTCTCTTTTTGCATCATACCATTGAGACTACAGGCATCAGCATTTCCCATTGAGTTTCCTTCTAGTCATGCTACTTAGATCTGTTTTATTGTGATTTTCTTTAATTATCCAATGATTTGTTTTATTCCAATAATATCTCACTTATAATAACATTATGTTTAAGTGTCCAAATTTTACATAAAATGCAATTAATGAGTGTAATTCATAAGATTTAGCTACATATTTGCTCTTTGTAATCAGGTTTATTTACCTTTTGTTCAATACAACTTTATCACTTTAATAGCATACTCTTGTGTTTTCTTGAATTCGTATCCATAGTTTATCGAGTGTTAAACTAAAAGGATCATAATTTGATTTTCAGAAAAAGTTTGACCTCGTTCTATAAAGTGAGTAATTTACTGCAAGAGTGGTATAGAACATACATTGAATAAGTGTCTCAAAGTAAGTTATATTTGGCCACTGTCAGGACAATAGTAAAATATCTTACATATTTATGAAGGAGTTTGTTCTCTAAAAGGGAATAGATTAACAGCACATGGAGTCATTCATATCTCAGGCCTTTATTGTTCAAGATCAAGCCTAGGGTGATGATTTGATAGAAAAGCTCAGCAGACACTGAGAAAATCAGAGTGGCCTGAGATATTAAATCTAGTGGCTTAAGGTGTCATCCTACTGTAGAAGAGATGAGACCCCCATAAAAAACTAAACATGAACAAGATGAACCAAGGACTGTTTTCTTTATTATAGATTTCTGGCAAATTTACTGCAGAGTGAAAAGGAAAAATACAACTACCCCAGGGCTTTCCTGAGCCTGTCTTCTGCTCTCCGGTGGCCACAAGCACGTATCTTGGAGATTTCGCTGCAGTGCTCAGGCATTTGGGGCCAGAGCTCACCCTCTGAAGAACGTGGCAATATGTGCTGGGAACCATGAGAGATTAGAGGACAATAGCCCCAGAGAGCCTTGACACAGCTGCAGCCCCGCAGCTTAATTGGGAAGAGGAAAAAAGATGATCCAGTGGACTTTAAGCCTTGATTTTTCTGTTTACTCAAAATTTAATTTCATTATATTTAATAAATCTACAGTTCAATAGGCTTTTGTACCAGAATTGATCATTCTCATAGCTTGTGTGGGTTTTTTCTAAAATCATAAAACAAATATTTAGTTATTCACTTGGATCTAGGAAGTTGAGTGTAGAGTATCAGCTATAGGAATTAGTTAAAAACATACATACAGGAGTTCCCTGGCGGTCCGGTGGTTAGGACTCTGTGCTTTCACTGCCACATGCCACACGGCGCAGCCAAAAAATAAAACATAAAAATAAATTTAAAAATAATTAAATACATACATACATAAATACATACAGTGACACAGGAATGACAAATTCCAAACCACTAATAAATGTTTTTTTCTGATCACCCTAAAATGTTTAGTATTAGAAAAGTTACTGGACAGTTAGATCTCTCCAATCTTAAGCTGTCATGTATTTGCTGCACTGCTCTCTACCAGGGATCATGAAAGTTATGATTCATTATAACAGTAGCAAATGTATTACAGAAGCCTTTTGTGGAGGAGATGCTCTTAACATCTTGTCTTCAGGATTTCTCTACAATTCTATTTTGGATTTGTTCAATGAAACTCATTGGTCCTGTTTCCTGGATCTCTCACTGAAGACCTTTTGCCAGACTATCTCTGTGGATATGTCAAAACCAGTTTATTGAAACTGAAAACTGTATTTTTTGAAAGAGAAAAGTTCTTTAGGCATGTTATTATGAATGAGAGGCATAGGTACTTTAGGCATATTACTATGAATGAGAGCTCAAATGTGAATATTAAATCTTTGTTTGAGTTGAACAGTTTGTTGATATTTTATACTTTTTATGTGTTAAGGTATAGTACTTGCTTATTTATCCCTCAAGTCCTATGCTGAAATTGAGAAAGTATTTTAACGATATGCTCTTTTTCACACTATATATTTCCTTAGAAAAAATGACACCATAGAAAGCAAGCGCCTGCGTCATTAGCAGCAGCAGCAGAGAAAGAAGAATAAAAATTGAGATTTGTTTCCAAAAATGTAACGTTTTTAAGTGGAATAAAATACTAGAAAGGAGATTGGTGGAACCTTGGTTCTGCTCCATGTTCTGCCCCGTCAGCTCTGCTTAATGTTTTCAGTGTCTGAAGTGGTCTCTGCTTGTCTTCCTTAGAGCTTTCCCAAGCAGAGCAGCAGTGAGGAAAATGGGTCATAATTTGGAGTTTGCCTTCCAAGTATTGTACTTTTTCCCCTCATATATTACATTAAGCTATATGTCGTCAAATTCATCAGAAAAATCAGCCAACCTACAAAAAAGAAATGTTTCTAATATCTGACTGGTGTATGTGTCGAGAATCAATACAGCTGATTGTTGAATAAAGTATCAGTTTTGTTGGTAATGGATTGACAGTGATAATAACAATATAATAATAGTAAGAACAGCTGATATTTGTTTAGTGCTTCCTATGATATGGCATGCATTTTACATATATTAGCCTATTCATTCCCACAAAAACCCAATAAGTTAGATGTTATAATTATCCATATTTAAGGAAGGTTTAACCAAAATTTCTCTCTTTTACTATAAAACTTATTTATTAACAGCTAATAATTTTAATGGTGATCCAGTGTTTGAGTAGTTATTCCAAGTATAAAAGCATAAGCAGAATACATAACATTTAGGGTGCTGCTAAAAATTAGGACTCTGATGTCTTTTTAAAAAATATTCCTCATTCTCAGACAAAGTTTGTGAAAACAATAGGTTTAAGTCACAATAGACTTAAAAAAATAGATAAATTCATATTTGTCATAGATTTCAAAAAAGCCAGACAGGTATCAGTTCAAATTCTTTCTGCCTCTTGCTCTGTCTCTCTGTTTTCTTTGTCTCTCTCTGTGTTTCATTTTGTCTCTCTGTCTCTCTCTGTATTGTTCATTATCAGTCTTTCCCCCTCTCTCTCTTTCTCTATCTCTCAACAACTCACTGATACATATATCCCTGAACAAGTTACTTAATGTGTCTAAGTCTCAAATTTCACATCCATAAAAGCAAGTATGATAATATACTTCATAGTGTATTTTAAGAATTGAATTTGAAACTACAAGTAAAGTATTACTCAGAGTGCCTCTTATATAATACATTATTTTCCATTTCCTTCACTCAATCTCCTGGTGATAAAGTATTTAGAAATCCCATGCACTATGGATGTTAATTTCCAAAAAAGTCAAGTGGGCCTCAAATGGCAATTTTTGTATAATATACTCATTACCAGGAAACGAAAGCAATTTCTTAATAGATACTGCAGGCTATAAAAGAACTACAAGATGTTGAATAATATTTCAATACATTAAAATAAGTGATACATATATAAACAACTTTGCAGTGACATGACATTATATAAAATTATATTGACGTAGTGAGGTGTTGAGTTATATGTGGCCAGTAAGAGAGCAAGATGGTATACAAGGTGCTAATTTTTCTGCAGGCATTAAAAAGAAATTTAAGGAAATAAAGACCACTGAGGCCTGGGTTTTGTTTTGTTTTGTTTTTAATTGGAATATAATTGCTTTACAATGTTGTGTTAGTTTCTGCCGTAGAACAAACTGAATCAGCTATATGTGTGTATATATATCCCCCCACTCTTGAGCCTCCCTCCCTAGGTCATCACAGAGCACAGAGCTGAGCTCCCTGTGCTATACAGCAGCTTCCCGCTAGCTATCTATTTTTCACATGGTAGTGTATATATGTCTATGCTACTCTCTCAATTTGTCCCACCCTCCTCTTTCCACCCGTGTCCACAAGTCTGTCCTCTAAGTCTGCGTCTCTTTTCCTGCCCCGCAAATAGGTTCATCAGTACCATTTTTCTAGATTCCATATATATGCGTTAATATATGATATTTTTCTCTTTCTTACTTACTTCACTGTGTTTGACAGACTCTAGGTTCATTCACATCACTACAAATGTCCCAATTTCATTCCTTTTTATGACTTAGTAATATTCCATTGTATATATGTACCACATCTTTATCCATTCATCTGTCGATGGACATTTAGGTTGCTTCCATGTCCCGGCTATTGTAAATAGTGCTGCAGTGAACATTGTGGTCTCTTTTTGAATTATGGTTTTCTCAGGGTATATGCCCAGTAGTGGGATTGCTGGGTCATATGATAGTTCTATTTTTAGTTTTTTAAGGAACCTACATACTGTTCTCCAAAGTGGCTGTATCAGTTTACATTCCCACCAGCAGTGCAAGAGGGTTCTTTTTTCTCCACACCCTCTCCAGCATTTATTGTTTGAAGATTTTTCGATGATGGCCATTCTGACCATTGTGAGGTGATACCTCCTTGTGGTTTTGATTTGCATTTCTCTAATAATTAGTGATGTTGAGCAGCTTCTCATGTGTTTGTTGGCAATCTGTATGTCTTCTTTGGAGAAAAGTCTATCTTGGTCTTTGGCCCATTTTTTGACTGGGATGTTTGTTTTTTTGATACTGAGCTGCATGAGCTGCTTGTATATTTTGGAGATTAATCCTTTGTCAGTTGCTTCATTTGCAAATATTTTCTACCATTCTGAGGGTTGTCTTTTGGTCTTGTTTATGGTTTCCTTTGCTGTGCAAAAGTTTTTAAGTTTCATTAGGCCCCATTTATTTATTTTTGTTTTTATTTCCATTACTCTAGGAGTTGGCTCAAAAAGGATCTTGCTGCAATTTATGTCAAAGAGAAGTCTGCCTGCTTTCTTCTAAGAGTTTTATAGTGTCTGGTCTTACATGTAGGTCTTTAATCTATTTTGAATTTATTTTTGTGTATGGTGTTAGGAAGTGTTCTAATTTCATTCTTTTACATGTAGCTGTCCAGTTTTCCCAGCACCACTTATTGAAGAGGCTGTCTTTTCTCCATTGTATATTCTTTCCTCCTTTGTCAAAGATAAGGTGACCATATGTGCATGGGTTTATCTCTGGGCTTTCTATCCTGTTCCATTGATCTATATTTCTGTTTTTGTGCCAGTACCATACTGTCTTGATTACTGTAGCTTTGTAGTATAGTCTGAAGTCAGGGAGCATGATTCTTCCAGCTCCATTTTTATTTCTCAAGATTGCTTCGGCTATTCGGGGTCTTTTGTGTTTCCATACAAATTGTGAAATTTTTTATTCTAGCTCTGTGAAAAATGCCATTGGTAGTTTGATAGGGATTGCATTGAATCTGTAGATTGCTTTGGGTAGTATAGTCATTTTCACAATGTTGATTCTTCAGTCCAAGAACATGGTATATCTCTCCATCTGTTTGTGTCATCTTTGATTTCTTTCATCAGTGTCTTATAATTTTCTGCATACAGTTCTTTTGCTTCCTTAGGTATGTTTATTCCTGGACATTTTATTCTTTTTGTTGCAATGGTAAATGGGATTGTTTCCTTAATTTCTCTTTCTGATTTTTCTTTGTTAGTATATAGGAATGCAGGAGATTTCTGTTTATTAATTTTGTATTTTGTGACTTTACTAAATTCACTCCCTGATACCAAAACTAAAGATATCACAGGAAAAGAAAATTACAGGCCAATATCACTGATGAACATAGATGCAAAAATCCTCAACAAAATACTAGCAAACAGAATCCAGCAACACATTAAAAGGATCATACACCATGATCAAGTGGGATTTATTCCAGGGATGCAAGGAATCTTCAGTAAACCCAAATCAGTCAATGTGATACACCATATTAACAAATTGAAGGATAAAAACCATATGATCGTCTCAATAGACACAGAAAAGGCTTGCGACAAAATTCAATACACATGATAAAAACTCTCCAGAAAGTGGGCGTAGAGGGAACCTACCTCAACATAACGAAGGCCATATATGACAAACCCACAAAAAACATTATTCTCAATGGTGAAAAATTGAAAGCATTTCCTCTAAGATCAGTAACAAGACAAGGGTGCCCACTCTCGCCACTATTATTCAACATAGTATTGGAAGTCCTAGCCACAGCAATCAGAGAAGAAAAAGAAATAAAAGGAATCCAAATGGGGAAAAAAAGAAGTAAAGCTGTCACTGTTTGCAGATGACATGATACTATACATAGAAAATCCTAAAGAAGCCATCAGAAAACTACTAGAGCTCATCAAGGCCTGGGGCTTTTAAAGAAAGCCTTGAGCAGGCCCTGGAAGGATAGGTGCTCTATGAATATATGGGCTAGAGAAGGAGGGAATTCTAGACAAGGAAGCACTTGAATTAAGGTACCGAAACAGCAATAGCTGTGTGTGTGTTTGTGTGTGTGTGTGTGTGTGTGTGTGTGTGTGTGAGATGTGCATGTGTGGAGGCTGGGGCTGTCACCCTGTCTTGATCACAAAGTTCTTATTTGTCAGCAATAAGAAATGAGGTTGGATGGGTTTGCTGAGGCAGGATTACGCATTCCTGAACTCCAGGCCCAAGAGCAGTGCTTTATCATTGGCTTGGCGTGAAGGTTCTTAACAATTTCACTTAATAATGTTGATTGGCCATACGTCCCCAATTTGTGAGTGTGAATAATGGGCTGTTTTTTCCCACTTATTTGTGTATTTTCCCAAATTTTCAAAGTATTTGATTAGCATTGATTGTTTTTTCTTTTCTCTAGTAAGGGTATAGTATATTTATGAATTCTACCTAATCAAGCACCAAGCTGGAGATAATAGGAAGAAATTGAATTAAGTTTTAAATATTTATTGAGTGCCTATTATGTATCACACTCTGAGCTAAGTACTGAGGAGATAGCAGTGAATGAGAAATACAATCTGTGTCCACACAGAATTTACAGTCTAAAAGAAAACAAAAGCATTAATGAAAAAAAAAAAACAAGTACAAGCAGTTTTGAGAGACCAGATATCTAGAGTGCTACAACCTAACCTAGAGAATAAGAGAAAATTCACAGAGAAAAGACCTACACTCAGAGGGATAGTGGGTCTTTATTCATAAAAAAAGTTTTACTTACTACCTGCTAAGTGCTTTTGAGAAGAGGCAAACTTAGCAAGAAAACCAAACAGCTCTTAAAAGATTGTTGGGAAATAAGGTAAACACATTTAAGAAAGTCATTAATGATGAGCTGGAATTCCCTTTTATTTCAGGTCCAGAAACCATCTAAACGGGGCTCAGCCATCATTTGAGGTGATGGTTGTTTCTAGATGCACCACAGCTCATCTGTGTTATTAGGTTAAACTCCTAGAGGATAGCCATGTGGACTTTGATGGTTAAGGCAGCTCAGTGGCTGTGGCCGCTGACCCACATGTTAATAGTTAAGGTTCTGGAGCATCCGTGGTCCACAGCATGCTGGCTAGTGCAGAGACTCTGTGTGACAGGAGCATTCAGTAGGATTGACTTTTGGCGGATGTTGCTGTCAGTTTCTTCTTCAGAGGTTGAAGCAGGGGCCACATTTAAGCTTTCAGACAGAATTCAGACACACAGAATTTGCAAAATGTTCTCATGCAAAATACCACTCTCTGAGACCTCTTAATAGGTGTTTATTGGAAAAAAAGGGTCAGAGGAGGGGAGGTTTTTCGTTGGTTTTGTCAAGTAGAGAAACTCAGGATAAAGACAATCAGGATTTTTACACTCTGTAGTATGTTTATGTGAGTTGAGACTCTTGGAGTGTGTTATGGCATGCGACATTTCCCCAGAGTAGTTCATTCTGGGCCCTAGTAACAACTTGATACACCACTGTTCATGCCTGGTTTAGGAAAGTCTACAGTAAACCATAGCGGCCTGATCTTGATTATGGTGACATTTTTATTCCTTGACATCTCTGAGATTCAAATCAGTCTTTCTTCATTTTACACCCCTGACACAGCGCCTTTGGCCTACAGCTGAAACCAGTCCTGGCTTGTCAAAGGAACTGACTGAAGCCAGATTGAGTGTTTTTTTTTTATCAGAGAATGCCACACACAAGCTTTTAGAAACTTAACTCACAGGAAGTTCTTAAATACTACATCCAAAACAAATTAAATGCCTCATGCTCTAACTTCAGTCATGTATTTCTTGTTCTGACCTCGGTGGAAATTCAAAGCAGCTGATAACTATTATATAATCATTCTCACATATTTGTTTACTGTTAGCAAATCATTCCTTAGTTGTTTCTTTTTAAATGATGAATTATCCTAGTTCCTTTTAAATCTGTCACATTGAAGCAAACATTGGTTTCACTTCTGGCAAATAATCCTACCCATGTCTGCCTGGTGATAAAACCCTGTTAGGAATGTAATTGTGTCAGAAACTTTCTATAAACCTTTTTGGAAGAAATTTACATATTCCTGAAACACTTCCTTAGCTGCATTTAAACTTCAGTCCATTTGTGAAATGGCCACTGATTTTTGTGACTAACAGTGTTTTTACTCCTGAATTAGGGTTGCCAGAGAAAATAAAAGATTCCCAGTTAAATCTGAATTTCAGATAAATAATGAATACTTTTTTAAATACAAGTATGTCTCATATACAAAAAATTATTTATCGTTTATCCACAATTCAGATATGACTGGCAATCCTGTATTTTTGTTTGCTCTATCTGGCAACCCTAATGAGATACTTTGAAGAGCACTCACGTATAGTAGCAGCCATTCTTGTGTTTTCAGTTTAAAATGAGTCACACACCTCTTTTCTGCCAATATCAGAAGCAAAAAATATTCCAGAATACTTGAATAATACCTCTTGTTGGCTCTAATGTTGATAATTGACTACCAATGTCAAGGTTTGAAAGAGTTTTTACCTATTACAGTGGAAAGCTTAGGAATCATAAAGGCCACTGTGACAGTGTAATCTTGGACAAGTTCCTTAATTTCTCTGAAGGTCAGATTCCTCAACTGTTAATAGGGATAATAATAACTACCTTATAGGCCTGTGGCAAAGATGAGAATAATGTAATTTTTGTAATGGGCCTGAAACAATACGTGGGGCTTCCTTCTGCAACATCCTACAAATATTGGTGCAGTGACAAAATGTGGTGGGTGTAGTCCTAGGTACCAGGGAGATGACAGTGAACTAGACAAGGTCCTTGTAGGTAATAAAAAGTCAAGACACAATGAAGCAAGGGGAGTTTAAATAATGGTGATAGCTAGGCAAGAAACTGACTGGGTGAACATGAAGGGCCATTAGATGGGAGCATGCTGTTTAGAGTAGAGGATGAAAGAGTGTCACCAGGGTCGCCCTGGGGTGGTAACAATGAGGCTCAGTGAAAGAAGGAGCTGGCCACACGGAGACCTGTGGGCGGGGCATTCAAGACAGGAGGAGTGCTAAGTGTAAAGGCTGAGAGAGCTTGGCTTGCTGGAAAAGTTGGGAGAGCAGAGGGGTGGGAGTAGGACACCAACAGCAGGGCTGGAGCATGGAGTTTTTTAAATTTGCGATACTTTTATTTGCGATAAAATACAATATAAATTACCATAAAAATGAAATGAAGAAAGGCACATACAAAATACAAGTCCATGGTTCTTAATTAGCTTCAGCAGCATAAAAGCATATTTCATTAAGTGATATCAGAACGAGCATAACAGAAAAAAGAATTACGAAAATGGTTACACATTCACTGAAAGTGTGCATACAGGCAATTAATACACCCTGTTCAGTTAGCTTTGCCCACCAATCATACCTGTGAATGTGGAATGTCAAATGCTATACAAGTTTCTTTGCAGGTGGGTGTTGGTACAGGCACCACACTCTGTGTAAGTGGAGAACTGTTCTAGTCAGAGAAAGGTAGAGGTCAAAATGGCCATGATAAGAAGTCAAGATTTAAGTGCTAGCCAGATAGTAAATTAATAATATGAAGAATGCTAATAATGAAGATTTGGTTTTCCAGTGAGCTGTGAAGAAAATGGGATTCTCTTTATCCTAAACTTCCCAGAAACTTAGGTCTGAGCACGATGAGTTCACTATAAAAAATGTCCACAATGGCAAAATGTCGACCTTCTTCCGAGGTTCCCACCATTTCCATAGCACCTGGTGGTTCTTCTTTTCAGTGGCATGCCGAAAAAAATGGGGAGACCAAATAAGTCAATTTTAGTCTGACTAGTAGCAAGGCTTGGGCAAGTTTCTTAACATTTCCAGGTCCTAGTTTTCTCACTTGTAAAAACAGGATGAAAGACTAGCTAATATCTCAGGTACTTCTGAATTCTAAAATTTTATAAATCTCTGTTTCCAGTTGTGTCTTTTTTCAACAGTAGAATAAACTTTTCAGAAAGAAAAGGGCTTGCTAAATTAAAAAATCAAATAAATAAAAATAATATTGATTACTTTAAAATAAAACAGTATAAACCACTTTGTTGATTGATTAAATCAAATTAATCAAAATAAAAGTAAAATCAAAATAATAATTTGATTTTAGTGGAATGAAACTGCTAGAAGATATTTGAATAGCAAAAATTTCTAATATTTACCATATCTTGCCTTTGCACTGGATTTGTTATCTTACTAGGAAAGGGTTTCCAGCATACTGTGGTCAGGCTGTCTACAGATTCGGAAAAATTAGTATCCGTTCACTTTCTCTTTTATTCTTATTCCAGTACTCTTCACCATGATTCAAACTTTAGGCTTATTGATTTCTATATAGATGCTCTATGGTAATGTAGGGAGGTGCCAAAAAAATAATAAGAGTTTACTCTTAGAATCTTTTAAATGTACATTTTGAAGTGATGAAAATAAAATGTTCTGGAAGTTATCCCTTCATCAATTAAATATTTACTGAACACTTTGTTAAATATTAGAATAATATAAAAAAAATGGTACCCAACCGTGCCCATGAGAAGATTATGATTCATTTGGGGAGAAACACTCAACTTAATGGGTACAGTTCTTTAATTGAGAAAAGTACAAAGTGCTCTGAAAACCCAAGGGCTGGAATGGCTAACTTCCTGGGAGAGGTAAAACAGGAGGGTTTGGGGATACTAGAATGGGATCTTGAAGAATCGCTGGAAAGGATATTTCCATCCAGAGGACAAGCTTGTGCCCTGGTGCAGCAGGGAGAAACGTGAATGGAGAAGACAGGTAGTTCTATGAGGCATTTGGAGGCAACAGGCATGTGCAGCTAGTTATATTTGAAGGTTCCCTATCATGTTATCAAGTTATTTTGTAATACATGAGAATACATTCTAGGGGATTTAAGCCGAGAATACATTCTAGAGGATTTAAGCTGAGAAATAAGGAGTAGAGTCATTGAGAGCCAATAGTGTCAGGCATTTTACCAATATTACTTCACTTAATCGTGATCTTTCCTACCTCACAAAATGAAGGAACCTGAGACTCAGAGAGATTAGCTGACTTCCCCAAAGCAACAGAGCTAGTCAGTGGCAGAGCTGGCATTTGAATCTAACTGACTTTCTAATTGTTTTCCAAGTTCCAAAAGCCAGGCATTTTACTCTCAGCACCAGAAGAAGCGGATATGTCCCTGGTGGGAAAAGTTCTCATCTGTGTTTGCTCTCAGGCCACCCAACTTCCAATGCTCCCTTCAAAAGGTTCTCCCCCAGGGCATTTTCTGTGCAAGGGGATGGGAATTTACCTAAATGCGGAATGCAATGCCCCTCCTTATCAACAATGGCCTCACGGGGTCTGCCTTCAGGCTTTTCATCCCAATCCGGCAGGTCTGGCAGACCAGTTCACAGGCTACGCGGACAAACTTAATTAAATTCAAGTGAGTGTTGTTACCAAGACCTGACAGGCGCAGTTGTGTGTAGCTGAATAATTGAGTTGTGCGGAGGTTTTTTTTTCTCTTTGCCTTCTTGGTGGTAGGCTTTTTTTGGGGGGGTTTTGTTTTGTTTTCTTTGGGTTTCTAAAGATGACCCTGACACTTTTCATAAAGCTGTTTTCTAGTAGGAACGCCCTCCATCAAAGAGACGCAGTTTGGTTGCCAGGCTACCGTGAGAAAAGAGAACTCTGAAGTGACAATGCCGACCTTTTCTTGGAGTATCCAGGGTCTATACTTCTCAGTACAAAAGTACTTCCCATAGACCTCACAGCTAGAACTCCACAGTGTTACTACCTGAGTCCTAGACTGTTAGGCAGGCACAGCCTCGCCTGGACTAAGCTCACAGCTAGGATTAAAAAACTATATCAAATCAGCAGTGAGGAAAAGAAAACATCATTTAGAGATTCGTTTTAAAAATCACTCATAATAAGCACAGATGAAACCAATTAAGGAGTATTTTCTTCAAGCAGCCCTCTGGCACAGGGAAAGAATGATGCCTGGTTGAGAGAGGCAACAAAGGGTTTGCAGCTCACGTGTTTGTGGGTAGATTGCTTGCAGTCTGTGCCTGGATTGTAGGAGCCTTCCCTACCTCAGATTTTGGCTTCAGGGTTTTTTTAGATAGTCTTTTTTTTTTTTTTTTTTTTTTTTCTGCTGGCTGTTTAAATATCACAGAGCTTACAACTCAGGGTTTCCTCAGTTCCTGCTTCCCATTGATGGTCAGTAACCATCCAGTCTTTTTTTTTTTTTTTTTTTTTTTCGCGGTACGCGGGCCTCTCACTGTTGTGGCCTCTCCTGTTGCGGAGCACAGACTCCGGACGCTCAGGCTCAGCGGCCATGGCTCACGGGCCCAGCCGCTCCGCGGCATGTGGGATCCTCCCGGACCAGGGCACGAACCTGTGTCCCCTGCATCGGCAGGCGGACTCTCAACCACTGTGCCACCAGGGAAGCCCACCATCCAGTCTTTGTATTAATTTCTAGTATGAAGTACAAAACAGATATAAATGAAAATGAGTATTTTTAAAATTTCTATTCTTTACATGTAAATCACTATTTGAAAGAATATGGACTGGTAGAAATTTTCAGTTTTTAATCAGTATATCGGTTTTTAGATAGGGCTTTTGGCTTAAATACTTGAATATATTTCACTACAGTAGGCCATGCTGTCGTCCAAAGTCATTTGAGTGTTTATAAATTAGATGTGCACAATATATTGAGTTTTCTTCTTTTTATAATATTTTGATCTCATAGCTTCTTCCACCTTGATAATGGTACGGAACCTGGCAGTTCATAAAATGCTATCTTTTACACAATTATTTCTAGATGATTTTATCTTCTCCAGTTCCTGTGATATAGGTTAGGGTAGATATTGTTATCCACATATTACACATGATAAAGTGGAGCTTAAGGCACTGTCCAAAGCCACATACTATCTTTGCCAAAACTACATTGTTTCTCAAAAAAGTCTCCCGATTCTTGTGCTAGAGTGGGTAGGGGGGAAATTCTGACTCTCAGTGACTCCATTCCATCTTTTGCTTTTTTATTTTTTGGTAGTGGTTTTAGAAAGTTTCCTTCTCTCCTTTGCTGGACCTCTGAAGATCTTTGGTTTTCAGGACAACTCTAAAGTAATACAAGCTCTGATCATTGCTGGCCAAAGATGAATTCTTCCATAGGTCTCTATGGTTTTCCCTCTTCAATCAGAGAATATTCTATAGTTTTAACTATTAATTTTAAAAGTATCAAAAAGTGGTCACTTGATTCATTTGCAATTCAGTCAAAAGTACTGTGGTGGAAATCCTCTGAAATTTATAGATGAAATAACTAAAGCACCTACGAGGTGCTTAATTTTAAAAAACTATTTATTGAACACCTAATATATGCCAGATATCGTTCTAAAAGATGGAACTCTAGCAGTAAACAAAGAAATTGCCTGCCCTTATAGGTTGGTGGAAGTCGATTTCGAACAAACATGTGAGGTCAGGGCTCCAAGAGTGGCATAGTAATAGTCCTTGGCTGGTGTTTTCACACTTTTTAAAATGTCTGTAGGTGATTCTAATGTGCTACCATTTGTATTTGGAATGTAGCACAATGCTTTCCCCTCATACTGGGGGACTTTATTTTGTTTAAAATGGTCTGTAGAGTTTTGGGATCTAAATATCAACATTTCCTTTATAAATATCAATCAAAAAAACATTTTATTGAGAAATACATATAATCTATGAAGTTTGGATGTGAAGACCTGTAGGCATTCTTCTGGGACAGTTTTAACTGAGAAGATGTTTTGTGGAAAATGTCTATATTTGAAACAGGGAATTTAATCCATGGAATTGGTTAAACAGATTAGGGAGGGGCCAAGAAGCCGAACAAGTCACTGAGTCAGAGATTAACAACAACAAGGTGTGGAAGCCCTGGCTGGAGGGGAAAAGGAGAAGGTCCAGGGGCACCAGGGCCACATAGCAGAAGCTGGAACCATGCCAGCTCAGCCCAGTGAGCGCTGGAGACCAGACTGAAGAGGCTGCTCTCAGCAAGGGGAGGGAGTAAATCTCCTGCTTTCTTCCTTCCTCCCATCCGCTAGTATCCCACTAGTGTCTTTCACTAGCCAAACCCAAGCAAATGAGTTGACAAGGGAGTTTGAGAAACACAGGCGGCAGGACTCAGACCCCCTTAGGATGTAGAGGAGAGCAGACAAAGAGAAGAAATGAATCTTATGGACATGGACCCAAGACTAGTACATGTAATGACTTTTCTTTGTTCAGAGAAGACTGTGGAACCAAACTGCTTGGACTCAGATCCTGGCTTTGCCACTAATTCTGTGTGTAATCTTGGGTAAATTACTTAATGTCTCAAAGTCTCATCTTCCTCATCCGTTAAATGAGGGCCAAATAGGAATGACATTATGTAACTTGTAAGACTGTGGTGAAGATTAAATGAAATAATGTATTTAGTGTGTTATTATTATCATTATTATTGTGTGTAAGGCATTGTACTGGGTAACCTGAGAAATGTAATAAAGCTATCACTGCCCCGAAGGTCATGTGTAATTTATGTGGGGAAGAAAACACACTGATAAATAATATAAGGGACTATACCATACAGAGGGAGGAGTGAATGGTGCATACAGGCATACCTTGTTTTATTGTGCTTCACAAATATTGCGGTTTTTGCAAATTGAAGGATTGTGGCAACCCTGCGTTGTCAGATGATGGTTAGCATTTTTAGCAGTAAAGTATTTTTTAATTAAGGTATGTACATTTTTTTAGACATAATGCTATTGCACACTTACTAGACTACACTATAGTGTAAACATAACTTTCATATGCACTGGGAAACCAAAAAATTCATGTGACCCACTTTATTGCAATGTTTGTTTTTTGTTGCTGTCATCTGGAACGGAACTCACAATATCTCCGAGGTATGCCTGTGTTAACCAAGTATGGAACCACTATACTCAGCTTCCAAGTTGCAAACTGAAAGGGATGGTACTTTGTGAAATTACTTTTTTTTTTTGCGACACGCGGGCCTCTCACTGTTGTGGCCTCTCCCGTTGCGGAGCACAGGCTCCGGACGCGCAGGCTCAGCGGCCATGGCTCACGGGCCCAGTCGCTCCGCGGCATGTGGGATCTTCCCGGACTGGGGCACGAACCTGTGTCCCTTGCATAGGCAAGCGGACTCTCAACCACTGTGTCACCAGGGAAGCCCCGAAATTACTTTTAAGACCTAGTAGTATGATTAATGTTTAAATGTCCTATCTAGATTTGTGGTCAAGAGAGCATTTTGTTTTTTATTTATTTATTTTTGGATTAAAAAAGTAATAATATTCATTGTAGAGAATTGCAATGATACAGAATGATACAAAGAAGAAAACAACAATTATTGGTAATTTTAACATTCAGAGATGGGTACATATATCTGATATATTTTCTACCAGTCCTTTTTAATAAATGTATTTAATGTATATATACATTATTTCACTTACAAAACTTAAAACATAATTATATATAGCTATAAATCCTGATACTTTTTTCATTACTACATTGGAAAGATTTCCAGGTATTATTAAATATAATTTACAAAAGTAATATTTGTCTATATAATATTGTATATTATGTCTGAACATTAATTTATCTATTATATTTGGACCTTTGATGAATTTTCAGTTTTTTCACAATTAGCAGTAGTGGTGGAATGCTGTCACTCTAAACAAAGGAAGTCAAGCTCAAACACCTGCTGGGTCAAATCGAGTCCCTACAAAGGTGTTAAGCGTGGGATAATATGGAGTGGTGAGGTCTGTGGTAGACACTGGAGAATGCATGCCCTGTGGAAGGGCATTCAAACCACAACCACCAAAACAAAAACAAGGGCTTCCCTGGTGGCGCAGTAGTTGAGAGTCCGCCTGGCGATGCAGGGGACGTGGGTTCGTGCCCCGGTCCGGGAAGATCCCACATGCCGCGGAGCGGCTGGGCCCGTGAGCCATGGCCGCTGAGCCTGAGCGTCCGGAGCCTGTGCTCCGCAACGGGAGAGGCCACAACAGTGAGAGGCCCGCGTACCGCAAAAAAAACCAACAATGGACAGGGACAGGCTTGCACATTTGGGTTGCCAGTTTGAGACTTCTGGACATTTATTAACATTTTCCAGAAAAGTATCTGTAGGAGATCGAATGCTTGGCCCAATTCTTCCTCCTCCACTGAATCCATAACCCTATGGTGGTTTTATTTGGATGGAGCATATGTCCCTGCTCTTTGACTCACAGTTGGGTCTCAGGATGCCCTTTGGCTTATGGTCTGTGTTGAGTCTGAGCCTGAGTCCTAAGGAGTCTAGCACATTTCCACTTGCTCTCCTGTACCTCTGCCTTTACCATGAGAAAAACTTGCTCTGGCCAGCCCACTGGTTTCAGGAGAAGAATGAGGTACATTTTAGACGTGACCACACCAGCCAGAATTTCAGTATGGAGCAGAGCCATCCCTGCTGCCCCAGAAACCTGTAAGTGGGAAATAAATGCTTATTTTTGAAAGCCACTGAAATCTTAAAGGTATTTGCTATGCAGCAATAGCTAAACAATACAATATCAAATTGTTTTCCAGAAAAATATAAATTCACATTCCCGTAGCATTATATGAGGTAAAAGTAGCTCATGGCTTGATTTTGCATTTTGTTTGCTTTTTCTTTTTTTGATTTTGCATTTTGAATTCATTTAAAATTTCACATGCTTTTTAATCATTTATATTTCTCCTTTTGATCCTGTCATTTGACAAGTTTTCTACTATAGCTTTACTTATTTGTAGGAGCTCCTTATGTTATATATTAGAAATCCAAGGCTTTATTCATTCATTTAACAAATCTACTATGTGAGGCACTGTTCTTAATCTGTAATCCTTGTTAACAATTTTTCCCCAAATTGCTGTTTGCCTTTTAATTTTAGTCTAAGATTATTTTTACCACATATGATCAAATTTTTCTTCCCTGTTTTTCTTTTCCTTTGTCTTTAATGCATAGGAGTTAGAAAACGGATTTCTGATCTTAGTTTCTCACTCTGCTGCTTTTTGCAGGTCTCCTCTCTGTGACACTCAGCCTTTCCTCCTCCTACTCTGCCTGATTTTCCCTACTTTTTGCCTGTTTTCTTACCCTTTCTGATTTTCTCTTTTCTAACACTTTTTTTCTCCTGTAACTCTAAATATAGTCATATATAAAAGTCAAGGTTATTTTAAAATATTTTAATCTATTATTACAAATTTGAATTTTCTGCACATACTGTATGAATATAGAAATTAAGTATTACTTTTCTTCTCTCATGAAAACCTTAACTATATTAAGTTACTTTTAATTACTGATGGCTCTAAATTAATTTTTTGTGTTATAAACCTCCCACCTGGAAAATATTCAGGGCTAAACAACAACTCAATTCAATAAATATGTGATTTCTATTATGCATTCAATGGACTGTGAGGGCCTCATTAGAATACTGTAATAAAATGAGAGTTGGAGGAAAGGGATCTAACATGATCACAGAAATAAATATAGTACAATATAGAATATGGCAGTTGCCACAGGAGAGGAGCAAAAAATATGGATTGCGGATTTAGGGAAGAGAGAAGTCACAGCCAATTTGGGAGGTGAAACAGTCCCATGGTGGGAATCTATTTGAGATAAACTTTGAAAAAGATGTCAATTACATCTGTTAGTTTCATCTGCTCAGAAAGCATTTCCTTGTCTTCTGGTATCTTTACCTTGATTTTCATCCAGGGATAACCTATCTTCCATCTTTTCAGGCTGTGTGGTTGGGTGAGGCTGACCCCATCCTTCATGACTTGCATGTGGCCTAAACCTGACTATTACCTTGAAGATATATGACCCAATACAGTGGAAAGGCAGTTTTTAATTTTAAGGCTGGTGAACTTGGAGCTACAAAGTTTACTACATGGAGAGAGCTTGAAAGTAAATTGAAACCAACACAAAGGAAAGAAGAGGTGAGAGATGAAAAGAGAAAGAAATGAAGGGGGGCAGAGAGAGAGCAAAAAAGAAAAAGAGAGGATAAGAATGAACCTCACATCTTGATAACATTATCCAAGCCTCCATGTCCAACTGTTTCTCATATTAATAGCTAGACTTTTCAGCTACACAGCCAGTAAAATGTCTTTTTGCTTATACTTTCTTGAATTAAGTTTTAGGTATTCAATAATAAAAGAGTCCTCATGGGCAGAAATGGGGGACAGGGAGCTATATTAGGAGCAAACAGAATGAGCAGAGACATGAAGGTGGTAAAGAGTGGGGACATGGTTAGGGAATAGCAGTCCTCTAAACCGTCAGGAAATTCTGGTGGATTTTGCACGAGAATCTGAGCAGTGTATGCTTAGTTGTCTGGGCCATCACTGTCTAATAAAAATATATTGTGAACCACATATGCAATTTGAAATTTCTATTACTCAGTTAATAAAGGTGAAATTAATTTTAATACTGTGCTCAACACAACACATCCAAATATTACCATTTCAGCATGTAATATGTATAAATATTATGAAGATATTTTACATTTTGGGGTACTATCCTTAAAACCCAACATGTATTTTATACTTCCAGCTCATCTCACTTTTTTTTTTTTTTTTTTTTTTTTGCGGTACACGGGCCTCTCACTGTTGTGGCCTCTCCCATTGCAGAGCACAGGCTCCAGACGTGCAGGCTCAGCAGCCATGGCTCACGGGCCCAGCCGCTCCGCGGCATGTGCAATCTTCCCAGACCGGGGCATGAACCCGTGTCCCCTGCATCGGCAGGCAGACTCTCAACCACTGCACCACCAGGGAAGCCCCTCACTTTTTTTAAATTGAATTTTAGTTGATTTACAATGTTGTGTTAATTACTGCTGTACAGCAAAGTGACTCAGTTATGCATACGCATACATTCTCATTTTCTTTTCCATTATCGTTTATCACAGGATATTGAATATAGTTCCCTGTGCTATACAGTAGGACCTTGTTGTTTATCCATTCTATATGTAATAGTTTGCATCTGCTAATCCCAAACTCCCAGTCCATCCCTCTCCCACCTCCCCCCTGCCACCTGCCTTGGCAAACACCAGTCTGTTCTCTATGTCCGTGATTCTGTTTCTGTTTCATAGATAAGTTCATTTGTGTCATATTTTAGATTCCACTTATAAATGATACCATATGGTACTTGTCTTTCACTTTCTGACTTACTTCACTTAGTATGATAATCTCTAGTTGCATCATCTCACTTTTTAATAACCACACTTCAGGCTCAATAGCCACAGGTGGTTAGTGGCTACTTTATTGAACTGCACTGGTCTTGGTAATGGGGAGCCACTGATAGTTTTTGAGCAGCCTATCCATTATGTGGGCTGTGTTTCAACAAATTTAATGTGTCATGATTTTCAAGATTATTTATGGAAGGAAAGACTGAAGTAGAAGGCTGTTCATTGAATTATATGTAAATGTTCCAGGCAATAATTAAAAAAAGCTTAAACTAGAGTAATAGAAATTACAGAGAAATAGAGATATATTAAAGATTTCAGAGGTAAAAGTATATAGAACTTGACACATATTTGATATGAGAGTGATAGAGATTAAAAAGAAGATAAAAATAAATAACTTAAGTTTTCTATGAAGAAAAATTCAGATGCTCAAAGGAATACTTTAGTAGTAAAAATGATGACTTCCCCTTCGTAGATGTTGTTCAAAGTAGTTGTAGGACATCTAAGTAAGAATTTTCATTAGGCAATTAAAGCTGTGAGTCTGTGGCTCAGGATATGGGGTAGGTAAAAGATATAGATCTGAGAGAAATATATGACTGCTGAGGTCATGGGAGATAAAACAATTAATGGAAAGAGATGAAGCATAGTTAAGGGCATCAGCTTGCTGAATGTTTATATATAGGAGTTAGAGAAGAAAAGAAACTAGTTAAGAATGTGGAAAAGGAGAGGTTGGATACATAGTAGAAAACATAGTAGAAAACAGATGTCACAAAAATCAAAATGGGAAGTTTTAAGGAGTGTTTAGTAACTTCATATGAAGCAGAGACCCATAGGGATGAGGACATGAAGGGCTTTTATAGAAAAAACTAGTTATGTGTCCTTGGCAAATCATGAAGCATTTCTTGCTTCAACTTTCTCATCTGTGCAAAGAGGTGGTGGACGTATATGTCCCTCAAGCTCCTGCTAATGGTATCACCCTGATTAGGTCAGTAGGAGTTCACAGACAGAAATGGAATCAATCCTGAAGGATAAGGAAGGGGAAATAAATATGAATATGGTGTTGAAATATAATAACTTGAAAGAGAAAACCAATCAAGGGAAAATTCTTACTTCCTTTGGAAAAGATCTAAGTACATTTGTAGCAGAAGGTAAGAACTTGTAGAAGGAAGAACTAAAGGTAAGTACGAGAAGAAGAATTAGAGAAAGCTTGCTGTGGAGGCAGGAGGTGATTCAGATAGAGATTCCCCCAGCATTTACTGAATGCCTCCTCTACACTAAGTACCATGTGACATGTTCTTATAGATGACATCACATTTAATTCTCATTATAGCTCTGTAAGGGCAGAATTATTCTTTATATCTTTTACAGAGGCAGTTGTGGTATTGTTGTTAAGACCATGAGTTTTGACGTTAGACTTTCTAGGCTGTAACCTCAGCATACCTATTTGTCTAGGAACACTTGGGAAAATTTCTTACTTTTTCTTTTACCCTTTCTTCATCTGTAAAATAATTTCAATCTCATGGGATTTTTTGTAAGCATTAAAGAAATAATGTATTTGGAAGCAGTTGAATATTCTGCTGCAATAGTTTTCAGCTGGGGCAATTTTGTCCCCTAGGGGATATTTAGCAATGTATGGAGTCATTTTTACTGGTGCATGCTACTGGCGTCTAGTGGGTAGAGGCCAGAGATGCTGCTAAATCCTCTACAATGCACAGAACAGCATCTCACAACAAAGAATTATCTGGCACGTATGTCAGTAGTTCCAAGGTTGAGAAATCCTGTTTTACAGACATTAGCTATTATTAATACTACACACATAGGAGGAGATGAAGGGTCATAGAGGTTAATAACATTACTTCTTAACATTAATAACATTACTTCAAAATTACACAGTTAGAAAATCATAGAACCAAGATTTGAATCTGTTTTTTCCTCATTCCAAGTTTGAATCCAATTCAAGTGTACTTCCCACACTATATCACAATTGGCACTTAAAAGTAAATTTGCACCTATCACCCAGGTCTTGGTTTCTTTCTCTTTTTTGGAGGCAAGGATAGATCGTGTACTTTTTTTCCAGTTTTACTGAGAAATAATTGATGTACATCACTGTGTACGTTGAAGGTGTACATCATGATGGTTTGATTTTGATTTGTATAGTGAAATTATATGTAAATCAGGTCTTGTTTTCTAATACCATTCTCTAGTAAAAGGAACCAAGGCTTTTTGGAGAAATAGCTGATTCCATGCCTGGGGTAGGAGATATACAAGATGATCCTGGAACATCTTATAGTGCCAGAAAGTATGGAAGTGCTGAAAAAACAAACCAAACAAACAAAGACACAGACACCAATGATGGAAGTATGTCAAAGGGACACCGAATTCAACTGAAGAGTTTCAAATGGCCGAAATTGGAACAGTTTGAACAATGACATAATGTAGTATTTGGATATAATCCAAAGTATAAAATAAATACCTGTGAGTCCATAATGATATAAGCAAATTATTGAATATATATATTTTATATATATATATATAATATATATAAAATCTAGGAAGAATAGATAAATCTCCCAAGCAGAAGAATTCCAAATATTTTATGTAGCTACTACTGTCCCCCCAAGAAGGAGGAGACTAACTCACTACTTCTTAAGTGTGGGATATGTCTAACAACTTCTGTCCAAAGAGAACAACATAGAAAAAAGATAACTTTACAGGAGAGAAACCTGAAGACACTACCTCAGTCAGGGATCAAGGCTAACATCAACAATAAAATCATGGTGACAGCATGTAACCTTGATATGATGTGATGAAAAACAATTTACCCCTGTGGTATTCCTCCCCAAAACTTACAACCTTTGTGTGCTCATTAGAAAAACATCAGACAAATCCCATTTTAGGGATATTTTACAAAATTACAAGAGGAATCTAAGCAGACATGACAACTAATTGTAATGTAGAATCCTGATTGAGATTCTAGAATAGAAAAAGGGCATTAGGTAAAAACAAATGTATGAATAAAGTATGGACTTTAGTTAATAAAGTATCAGGAATTCCCTGGCATACCAGTGGTTAGAACTCAGCGCTTTCACTGCTTGGGCCCAGGTTCGATCCCTGGTCGGGAAACTAAGATTCTGCAAACCGCGTGGTGTGGACAAAAAAAAAAAAAAAAGAAATAAGTTAATAAAGTATCAGTATTGGCTCATTAATTGTGACAAATGTATTATACTAATGTAAGATGTTAATAATAGGAGAAACTGTATGGGGTTTATGGGAATTCTCTGTACTGTCTTTGCAAATTTTCTGTAAATCATAAACTATTCTAAAATAAAATGTTCATTTTTAAAAAAAACAGTAATTTGAATAATTACTCTTAAAATAGAGATCTGATCTTTTTTTTCCCTTCTCGTAGACAAAAGGCTAGGGGAAGTAGGGCTTTGGAGGTGGAGAGATGAACTTACAGGAGAAGGGATGGCTTCAGTATTCTCAATAAAGTAGATATCAAGTGGGATATTCTGAAATATGAAAGATTTGGAAGAAATTCCGTTCTTGAAAATGATATAAAATATTTGAAGTAGTAAACTCAGTAGAGATTTTAGGGTTAATATCAGTACACTGTATACATTTTTTTAAATAGTTCATGTGAAAAAGAATGTAATGTATTTAAATGTTCATAAAACAAAATTTACTTTGTGATTATTTAAAATAAGCATAACAGTCATGTTCAGATATTTAGAGAGCCAATACATGCAACTCTTGTAACCAGCAGGAATTAGCTGTTGCAGAACCGAGTCTCTAACAATATACTATTTATATCAAAGAAGATGCTTCTGTCAGGGAAGGCCGTTTAGCAGATAATGTTCTTTGTCTATTCAATGTCTATTTTTTATTTCTGTTATTGAAAGTTCCTCGGTTTTGTTAAGGGCGGCAATGGACCCACCTAAAATAAGTCAATATCCCAGACATCCTTGAAACTAGAGGTGGCCATGGGACACAGTTGTGGCCAATTAGGATTACACAGAATGTGCAGAATGTTATCTTCACTGTTTGTTTTTCCTTTCCCTGTAACGTCAATTCTATACCTAGAGTGCAGCAATAATTCTGTGACTATGAGGCTGTAATCATGAAGATGGGGCCCACACAGTAAAGAGAGCAGGATGAACAGCCATGTGCTTAATAATATTTTTGAGTAGCTATGCTAGCCTGGACAGATTACTCCCAGACTTCTAGTTACATGAGGAAAATAGCATCACTCTTAGTAGGATTTCTAGTCTATGAAGTGAAAAGTATTCCTTACTGATACAGTTCCCTAAACTGACCCTGCCACTTTAGGGAAAACTTCCCATCAAGAGTGAAGGAGGAAAAAAAAAAAAAAGAATGAAGGAAGGGGGCTTCCCTGGTGGCGCAGTGGTTGAGAGTCCACCTGCCGATGCAGGGAACACGGGTTCATGACCCAGTCCAGGAAGATCCCACATGCCGCGGAGCGGCTGGGCCTGTGAGCCATGGCCGCTGAGCCTGCGTGTCCGGAGCCTGTGCTCCACAACGGGAGAGGCCACAGCGGTGAGAGACCCGTGTACCGCAAAAAAAAAAAAAAAAAAAAGAGTGAAGGAGGAAGGGAGTATTGATTTAGCGAATCAGATCAGCTTATAATCAGGCAGTCAAATGGGATGGCTAATAGAGAAATATCCTCTCAATATTCTGGTAATCTAGCTTTTATACACCCAAATTTCCTTCTTGATTTAGGAGAAGCTGATCTGCAAAGGGACAGTAGACTGTGCCATCTCTGCCTGTGTTTCCTTGTTATCACTAGGTCTGTCCTCCAGTACCCAGTGAGCCTTGAAAAGGATTCATGGCAAATGCATTTTCTTAGAACATTATGGGCTGTTAAATATTGATTTAAGAAAATGCATATGAAATGTAGAAATGAGGGAAATTCGCCATACCCGATGACTTCTGTTCTCTGGCTAAAGAGTTAATGTAATGTAAAACGAGCAAACGATAACAAAACAAAACAAAATCAGGCTACAAGAGCACAAAGATGAAGATTCTTTTCTGGAAATGTTATAGCAGAACGTAGTGAGTCGATTTATAAAATTTTTGTGAGTGAATCACTGTTCCACGCATGATCTGTACTTCAGAATTAAATGCGAAAGTGAGTAGTGTTTGTGGTATTGGTTATACTCATAGGAGGGCCAACTTTTTTTTTTTTTCTGAGTGCCTCCTTTTTTTAACTGCATAGCCGTCTTCGGGTACAATTTGGTGGTACTTAAGGTATTTGTAAGGGATCGGATGCGACAAGTTTAATTCAAAAGACATTTGCTTTGGAAGGAAATAGATTATATAAAAAGATGTATTTCTAATGATTTATCTTAAAAGGAGTTTTATCTTATGTTTTCCTTGAATTTTCTTTATATTTTATCTGAAAATATTCAACTTATTTCTTCATATTTTTAATTGCTTTTACAGTCAAGAAAGTATATATTTCTTATGGTAATATTATTTAATGGTATTAATCTACAATTGAAATTGTTCCCTTTGTTATCCTTTGTTATAAGGATTGAATCTCCTTTATTATGTTGAGCTTGTTTCCTCTATACCCACTTTGTTGAGAGTTTTTATCATAAATGGATGTTGAATCTTGTCAAAAGCTTTTTCTGCAGATATTGAGATAATCATAGGATTTTTATTCTTAAATTTGTTAAGATGATATATCACATTGATTGATTCGCAGGTATTGAACTACCCTTGCATCCCTGGGATAAATTCCACTTTATCATAATGTATGATCCTTTTAATGTATTGTTGAATTTGTTTTGCTAATATTTTGTTGAAGAGTTTTGTGTCTATGTTCATCAGTGATATTAGCCTACAGTTTTCTTTTTTTTATGATATCTTTGTTTGGATTTAATATCAGGGTGATGTTGGCCTCATAGAATGAGTTCAGAAGTTTTCCTTCTTCTTCAATTTTTTGGAATAGTTTGAGAAAGATAAGTGTTAACTCTTCTCTAAATGTTTGGTAGAATTTACCTGTGAAGTCATCTGGTCCTGGACTTTTGTTTGTTGGGAGTTTCCTTATTAATTATTCAAATTTTATTATTGGTAATTGATCTGTTCATGTTTTCTATCTCTTCCTGGTTCAGTCTTGGGAGATTGTACATTTCTTGCAATTTGTCCATTTCTTCTAGGTTGTCAATTTTATGGGTGTTTAACTGTTCACAGTAATCTCTTATGATTGTTTGTATTTCTGTGGTGTCAGTTGTAACTTCTTTTTCATTTCTGATTTTATTGATTTGAGCCCTCTCTTTTTTTCTTGATGAGTTTGGCTAAAGATTTATCAATTTTGTTTATCTTTTCAAAGAGCCAGCTTTTAGTTTAATTGATCTTTTCTACTGTTTTCTTAAGTCTCTGTTTCATTTATTTCTGCTCTAATCTTTATAATTTCTTTCCTTCTACTAACTTTGGTTTGTTTGCTTTTTCTCGTTCCTTTAGGAGTACGGTTGGGTTGTTTGAGATATTTCTTGTTTCCTGAGGTAGGCTTGTATCACTATAAGCATCCGTCTTAGAACTGCTTTTGTTGCATCTTATAGATATTGAATTTTTGTTTCATTTGTGTCAAGATATTTTTTGATTTCTTCTTTCATTTCTTCAGTGACCCATTGGTTGTCTAGTAACATATTGTTTAGCCTCCATGTAAAGACCATAAATGACAAGCCCACAGCTAATATACTCATTAGTCAAAAGCTAAAAGCATTTTCTCTAAGATCAGGAACAAGACAAAGGATGCTCTCTCTCACCACTTTTATTTAACATAGTATTAGAAGTCTTAGCCACAGGAATCAGTTGACAAAAAGAAATAAAAGGAAATCAAATTGGAAAAGAAGGAGTAAAACTGTCACTATTTACAGATGATATGATACTATACATAGAAAGTCCTAAAGACATCACCAAAAAACTACTAGGGCTCATCAATGAATCTGGTAAAGTTACAGGATACAAAATTAAAATATATAAATTTGTTGCATTTGTATACACTAACAACAAACTATCAAAAGGAGAAATTAATAAAACAATACCATTCACAGTTGCATCAAAAAGAATAAAATACTTGGGAATAAATCTAACTAAGGAGGTAAAAGAACTGTACTTGGGAAACTAGGAGACACTGATGAAATACATTGAAGATGACACAAACAGATGGAAAGATACATCACCCTCATAGGTTGGAAGAATTAATATTTTTAAAATGACTATTATACCTAAGGCAATCTACAGATTCAGTACCATCCCTATCAAAATAGCAATGGCTTTTTTCACAGAACTGGAAATAATAATTCTAAAATTTGTATGGAAACACAAAAGACACTGTATAGCCAAGACAATCTTAAGAAAGAAAAAGAAATGGGAAATATCATGCTCCCTGATTTCAAACTGTACTACAAAGCTACAGTAATCAAAACAGTGCGGTACTGGCACAAAAACAGACACATAGATGAATGGAACCAAAGAGCCCAGAAATAAACCCATATTTATAAGGGGAATTAGTCTACAACAAAGTAGGCAGCAGTAGGGAAAAGATAACCTCTTCAGTAAATGGTGCTGGGAAAACTGGACAGGTACATGCAAAAGATCAAACTGGACTACTTTTTCACACCATAAAAAAAAAATAAACTCAAAATAGATTAAAGACTTAAATGTAAGACCTGAAACCATGAAACTTCTGGAAGGAAACAGAGGCAGTACACTCTTTGACATGAATCTTACCAATATTTTTTTGGATATGTCTCCTTAGGCAAGGGAAAGGAAAGCAAATATAAATAAATACATCAAACTAAAAAGCTTTTGCACAGCAAAGAAAACTATCAACAAAACAAAAATGCTGCCTACTGAATGGGAGAAAATATTTGCAAATGGTATAGCTAACAAGGGATTAATATCCAGAATATACAAAGAACTCATACAACTCAAAGTCAAAAAACAAACAACCTGATTAAAAAATGGGCAGAGTACCTGAATAAACACTTTTCCAAAGAAGACATACAGATGGCCAACAGACAAATGAAAAGGTGCTCAACATCATTAGTCATCAGGGAAATGCAAACCAAAACCACAATGAGATAACACTTCACACCTGTCAGAATTGCTATTATCAAAAAGACAACAAATAACAAGCATTGACAAGATGTGGAGAAAAGGGAACCCTCATGCACTGTTGGTGAGAATGTAAATTGCTGTAGCCACTGTGGAAAACAGTATGGAGATTCCTAAAAAAATTAAAAATAGAACTACCATATGATCCAGCAATTCCACTTCTGGGTAGTATTTATCTGTAGAAAAGGTAAACTCTAATAAGAAAAGATTTACGCATGCCTATGTTTATTGCAGCATTATTTACAATAGCCAAGATATGGAAGCAACTCAAGTGACCATTGGTAAATGAATGGATAAAGAAGATGTGAGGCGCGCACACACACACACACACACACACACACACACACACACACACACACAGTGGAATATTACTCAGCCATAAAACAAAGAATGAAATCTTGCCACTTGGGACAACATGGATGGACCTAGAGGGTACTATGCTAAGTAAAATAAGTTAGAGAAAGACAAATACTGTATGATTTCACTTATATCTGGAATCTAAAAGACAAACGAAATTAACGAAAATAACCAAACAGAAACAGAATCATAGATACAGAGAAGAAACAGGTGGTTGTCAGAGGGGAGGTGGGTAGGAGAGGAGTAAAGTGAGGGTGATTAAGAGGTACAGACTTTCAGTTAGGAAATAAATGAGTCAAAGGTATGAAATGTACAGTGTGGGGAATATAGTCAAAAATTATGTAATATCTTTGTATGGTGGCAGATGACAACTAGAATTATCATGGTGATCATTTTGAAATGTATAGAAATATCAAATCACTATTGTGTGCACCAGGAAATAACATAGTTTTACAGGTCAATTATACTTCACTAACAAATGAACAAAAAACTCATAGGAAAAGAGATCATATTTGTGGTTACCAGAGGTGAGGCGACAGGGAGGGTGAGTTAGATGAAGGTAGTCAAAATGTACAAACTTCCAGTTATAAGATAAATAAGTATTAAGGATATAATATCCAACATGATAAGATAATTAACACTGCTTTACCTTAAATATGAAAGTTCTTAAGAGAGTAAATCCTACAAGTTCCCATCACAAGGAAAAACATTTTTTTCTATTTCTTTAATATTGTATCTATATGAAATGATGGATGTTCACTAAACCTACTGTGGTAATCATTTCATGATGTATGTAAGTCTAATCATTATGTTGTATATAAAACTTATACAGTGCTGTACTTCAATTATATCTCAATAAAACTGGGAAAAAAGAGTGAACCTTCAATGTAGTCTACTCTTTAGATTTAAAATGAAAACTTTTTTTCTGTACAATATAATGGAACAGATTATAGTTGATCCATGGAGAGAAATATATTCTCTCCAAAAAAAGGCTAAAGGGATCTCTGAAGTACTGGATCAAAACTCTCTTTGCAGCTGTTTTAGAAGATGCTGGAAGCTGGGAAAATGTTAAGAGAGCAGCATAGACTTTTCTTCAATTCATGGACCAAAGTTAAGTCTAGCATTTTCCCAGATGTCAAAGGACGAACTGACCCAGTTGTTAAGCACTGCTTTCAGAGACTTCATAACCAGAGGAAGAGAGAAAACAGAAAGCATAAAACTATATCCTGGAATGTCAACAGAAGGCATTTTAATGTCAAAAAAAAAAAAACCCTACATTAACAAAGATTATTAATTAAGCACATAAGACTAATGATCATGTGACTTGAAATGACCAATGGAATATAAAAGTAAGGAAAACTTTATTCTGATAACCCAGGAAGCAGTGATTTTTCTCTTAGAGAAACTTTGAGGAATTTTGGGTTGCTTAAATAAACAGGATTGAAATAAAGAAATGGTTGATTGGACACACGATCCACTATAGGTGAGGTACTGAAAGCAAAATCCATGCGAGCCACCAGCCCTTTCCCTTTTCCCCCATCCAAAGTCAGTGGAATAATACGGATCCTATTACTGCTTCTGAGAAACACAATTGGTTCCAGGAGGTCATGGCAAGCAGAGGTGCCCAAAATGCATTTACTCCCTGCCTATTTGGCCCACTAGGTAAGGAGTGGGGCTCTTCTTTGGCTGGCTTCTAACAAATGCAACTGTGCCAGGCAAAGAATTGTGGTCCTCTGCCAGCTAATTCCTGGCCACTGTTTGCTGTCTTTGGCTTCAGATACTTCCTATTTCTCCTCAGGCCACTGTACCTCTAAACTAGCAAAGTATGATTACAGTAAATCTCAACTTTTCATATTTATATGTTTTTATGCTAGAACGGTTTGAACAGAGAAACCCACACAGTCTTTGATAGTTCCCTATCAGCTTCTAATTGCGGATAACAAGTGAATTTTCTTTGCCTCAGGTGTGTCTGTGGAGTCAGAAACATCATCAGACACATCAGTTATTTTTAGTACAAAGGAAGGAGACTGCTCTGAAGCATTAGAACTTACTATAAGAAACAGAAGTAAATTTTGAAACTTTGTTTACTCAGTAAGGTTCTAAAAAACACTACATTTATGTAACCAATATGGTCAGTGATGAAAGAGACCCAATTAAGGGCAACTTAACTATAATTTAAAGGAGATTAAAAAAAAAAAAGATGGTTGCCAAATTAAAAGCAATGAAAGAGGCAGTGAAGAAAGGTTTGCATATTTTAGCAAAGTAAATTTTGAAAATATTCAATAAATTGTCCAAGAGTCCAAATAAAGAGAAACAGATTAAAATGACGAAAGAAAAGATGAGGTATAGACAGGTGAAAGAAGTGGAACCAGAGACCATGAAATGGAGAATCTCATGCATGCACCCTCAGAAGACTGGAACTAAGAATTGAGAGAATGATTGCCCATAAACGCCTAATTTACTGAAGACTGAGAATTATTTCTTGAGTAATGAACATCTGCTAAAAATCCCTCCCCATTCTCAAGCCAATGAACTTACTGCTTGGTCTCTGGTTGGACTTCCTGCTCTTTGCACTCCTTGCCCATAACAAAAACCCACCCCAAACCCCCAGCTGACTTGTCTGTAGCTTGTCACAGCATGTGTTTCCCAAATTGCTATTCCCAAATAAACTCAATGTCTGGTAATTTGAGCTTGCCTCAGTTTATCTCTTTATCTGGGTTGACAGAAGGAAGAAATTCAAAATATATATATTTCTCAAAAAGAGAAAGAAAGCCAAAGAGAAGAAGTACTAATGAAAATATAAGGGAAATTTTAATCAGCTGAAGAAAGTCTGAGTCTGTAACTAAAATGGGTTCCCTGAACACAAGGCAAAATAAATGAAAAAAGAGATTAATAGAATAAGTTTAAAGAAAATAAATTCAGTTATTTCTAAGCAACTCATGAACAAAAGAGAAAATTTCCAGATAGTCAAGATAGTTTAGAAAATTCACAGAAAATAAGAACAATGAAAATTCAATGTATCAAAACTTACAGTAAAGGACCAAAGCCATTCTAGAAAATAATAACCAACCCGTGTTTCTATTATTAAATACAAATGAATGAAAAGAAATTATTTAAAAACCTCACAACATTTGAAAATGAGCAGTCAAATTTAAGGAAAGCAGGAGAAAGAAACTAACACAAAAGGTAAAATAAGTAATTACAAATTAAAAATCTACAGACAATCATAAAAGCTAGGGACTGGACCTTTTAAAAACCTTAAAAAAAAAAATATATATATATATATATATAAAAAACATGCTGGAAATCTAAACAAAGAAAATAATTAGTATGTTAAAATTATATATCTTTAAAATCTTTTTAAATTGGCTATTATATAACTATATTAACAATGCTAAAAATCTTAATGATATATATTTTATAGAAAATATAAATTAATAGAATAGATTCTAAAATAATTAGAAAACCTCAAAAGACCTATAAGCAGAGAAGTAATTAAAAATTGTGGGGTTTTTTTAAGGCTCCTGTCCTGATAGTTTTACAGCTGAATTCTTCTAAACTTTCCAAAAATAATAAATATGATGAGCCTAGGAAAAGAAGGAAAATTTTCTAATTCAGCTAATATAAACCTACTAGCAAAATCTTACAAAGTGTAAAAAGCTGCAGTTGTTTCTCAGTTATCACAAACAATGTAAACATTCTAAAGATATAGCAGATTTAATACAACATCATTTTAATATAATAACATAACATGATTGAGTAGGAACTTTACCAGAGAGTAAGAATGGTTTAGGATCAGGAAATTAATAAAGCAGTGCATAGCAACCATCGACCAAGGAAGAAAGCCTACATAAATATTTGCTGGTCTTTGATGTGGGGCGAGGACAATAAACGACTTTATTATCTTACTTGCTACTCCTCCTAGAATAGTGAACCAACTGAGATGTAGACAAAGGACTCAAGCAAATGAAGATTAAAATATAGTCATCACTCTGTATCCACCAAGGATAGGTTCCAGGACCACCCCCTCTTTGGGTACCAAAATCTGCTGATGCTCAAGTCCCTTGTATAAACGTGTAGTATTTGCGTATAACCTACACACATTCTCCCCTACACTTTAAATCATCTCTAAATTACTTATAGTACCTAATACACGGTAAATGTTATGTAAATAGTTGTAAATACAATGTAAATACTATGTAAATAGTTGCTGGTGTGAAGCAAATTAAAGTTTTGCTTTTAGGAACTTTCTGGAATTTTTTTTCTTGAATATTTTTGATCTGCAGTTGGTTGAATCTGCAAATGCAGAACTTGAGGGAGGGCCAACTGTATCAGCTTTACAACTGTGTAAGCTGTAACCACTTGAAAATACAATGAAAATAAAAGATCTCATGCACAATGGCAACAAAATTATAAATTAGCTATGGATAAATGTAAGAAGTAATGATCAGTAGTGATAAGAAAATTTATGAAAATTCACTGAAGGCCCTAGAAAAGACCTAAATGCAAAGGCATATCATATGTAGGGAAGAGAAGATTTAATTTTATAAGGATACAATTCTCCACAAAGTAAGTTACAACTTCAATTCCAGTGTAATTTTTCTCCTTTCCCTTTTGTTCTCCTTTTCTTACCTCTTCTTCCTTTCTCCTTTGCTCTTTTTTGTTTGTTTGATTGTTTCCTTCTCTGAAGTGTGAATAGCTAAGTTTTAGGCAAAAAACAAAAGCAAAAACCTCTGAAAATTATTTTAAGATACTATAATGCTACAATAATTAAAATAAAATTGCTAGACTTTATGTATGTATATGTACATGAATATAAAATGTTATTTGTTATATATATATATGATATTACATTGTCATTACGTTAATATGATATATAAGTATTCTTTTGCTTTCCTGGACCCAGTTCCAATATGTGTGTGTGTGGAGTCTTCCCCACATCAACAAGCAATTCTCGGATGAGAATTCAACTCAATTCTACCCAGGGATAGCATCAGATTCTACAGGTAAAGGGCTCAGTCCCACAAGACTGCCTCTACTTCAGACATCAATTGCAAGCCTGGGTTATTAACTGCTACTGACCCACCAGCTTCAGATTGGAGGTTCTAACAACTGCCTTCAACTCAGGATGCCAATCACAAGTCCAGGTTGTTACCTATATTTCTGACCAACTGGTTATAAATCAGAGGTTCCCATGACCCATTTCTTGGGTCTGAACAATTTGCTAGAATGGTTCACACTCACTATCTTACCAATTATCACTATCCAGCAGTGGTTACTCACTATCTTACCAATTTATTACAAAGGATGTTAAAGGATACACAGATGAACAGCCAGATGAAGGGATACATAGGGCGAGGTCCCAAACAAAAGAGCTTCCCTCCTCATGGACCTTGGGGCCCAGCACTGTAGCACATGGAAGTGTTCTGGTTCCCCAGTGTGGAAGCTCTCTGAACCCCCTCCTTTGGGCTTTTTTTGTAGGCCTCATTACTTAGGCATGATTGATTAAATCATCAGCCAATGATGATTGACTGGCCAATCAATCTAGCCCCTCTCTCCTCCCTGGAAATCAGGGAGTGGAACCAAAAGTTCCAACCCTCTGTTCTTGATTGATTCTTTGGCTACCAGCCCCCATCCTTAGGTGATTTCCAAAAGTCAACTTCATTAACAGAAACCCAGTTGTGATGGAAAGGGTCTTATCATGAATGACATGACACCCATTTCACCTTTGTGGCTCTGAAGAACTTTCAGGAACTGAGGACAAGAGACCAAATACAATAACAAAAGATGCTCCCATTGCTCAGGAACTTCCACAGGATTTGGGAGCTGTGAGCCAGGAACTGTGGATGAAGACCAAATATATATGAGAAATTATTTTGATCATCTGAATGACCAAATATGTATATTTCTTATAAGTCACAATATTGCAAGTATAAATAATCTGGATATTTAATTTTAATTATGGTGGCATTATAATATCTTAGGATATATACATATGATGTTAATAGGATACTATATGTGTGTGCATATATATACACGTATATACACACACACTGTTACATATATAAATATATAAAAGTAAGAGTATAACACAAATATCACACAGTAAAATGGATAAATGAATTGAAAGTCCATTTCATTTCAAGGTTCTACCTCACCTGAAGGTGGGAGTTAGAATGGAAACAGTTCCATGACTGACAGGGTAGTGGAATTACCATCCAGTCCTAAAAGAACTGGGAGAAAGTGAGTTTGACTCAGATAAAATCTTAGCAGTTTTCACAGCTTTTCTGAGAGCTTTGATTACTAAAATAAATGGATGCTGCGTACCCAGATACTTTTGTCATTTACCAAGTTAAGCAGCCTCTAGTTGCATAGTTATAAGAATTTTGTTTTATTTTGTTTTGTTTTCCCCGAGCTGACTGAGCATAAAGGAGTTGATAGTCTAACAAATGCTCTCAGAGCATTTGTTAGACTATCAATGTAGAATGTTTTACTCATATTAATGCAATAGCTTTTCAGAAAACTTCCTAAGATGGCTTATTAGTCATGCATGGTTTTTTTGTAATAGTGTGTTTTCTCTGGTTAAAATAAGATTTCACTTTTGAAGTCACTGACACTTACGGGAAAATAATTGGCAATAGATGCATATGTGATATAATAACTTAAATATATAGTGTTTTTAAAGAACAAACTATGATACTTGAAGAAGAGTTTAGAATATGTTATTGAATTGGGTATAGATGGGGTATTCTATGAAAAGCATTTTTATGAAGTGATGAGTGGATTTTTCATGGTTAAATGTTAATTATCTGCCAGTGATATTTTCGGCCTATTTTTGCTTATAGGAAATGGAGTTTTGTTTACATATTTGCTTAGCTTCATGCACACATTACAATACAGACTTTAAAGAAAAACACAACAGTGGGAAAGTGAGGAGTACCTTGGTAGTCCATGTGATAATAGCTTGAAATGAAAATCATTACATGTGAACAGCCCCTGTTATGGAGGTTCTGTTCTTCCTGAAAAAGAATTATTTTGTACCTGGGATTCCGATCTGGAACTGATTCTTTCCACCAACTGGAATTTAAAGTGTCCCTTCCTCAGCCACAACAGGATGAAGAGGCCCCAGGCTAGAATGCACCAGGGCTGAGTAACTAGACCTCTTTCCCAGAATAAAAACAGTAGACTGCTGGCATTTTTAAAGTCGATGAGAAGGAGAAAACCACTGGAACTCTAGAGAAATTAGTTAGTAATGATCTTAAAGGTAGCTGTGAACATTTACAGTTGCAAAGCATAGCATCTTCCAGCAAAGAGGCTCTTGATAGAGGAAAACACTGGTCACTTTGAACAAGGAACAAAATCAGCTTGATTCACACAAATAATCAGCCAAGATTGAAAAATGCAAGGAAGTAAATCCAGACCCAAATAAATGTTAAGGCAACAATCGCTCAGCCACTCCACAGATTCTCACCAATTCCTTAGTGCAAAGTAAGTGCAGTTGATATTAGAGTTCTACTATATACTCTGTAGTTGTTTGTACTTACATAACCATAAGGTAAAGTACATCTGAACTTTCCCTTTCTGTCCATGGTAGGGGTATGATTTTCTCAACAATTTTTTTTTCTAAAGTTTGTAAAGTCCCAACTTAGAGAACTTCCCTAACTATTGTTATCAATATGAGTGGACACCACTTCCTTATTATAATGGACAAATTTAAGTTCAGCAGGTATGATTTTGCAACAATTGGGGTATTCAAGCAATGTTACTTTTATTTTATTTAAATTTAGTTAAAACATATTTTAATCCCCAGATAACTGGGCTGGCAAGAAATTCAATCTCCGTTACTTGGTCCCTCACTTCCTGGAATTTCACTCTCACCAAAATACAGAGTGACCTCTCTAGGTTTGGGCAGCACAGGTTACCTTTGAGATGCCCTGTGTCCCAGACTTTGTGGCTTGGCGAGCTGCACAAGTGCTCGGGTTTTAGCTTCCTGAGGCCCAGTGACAGCCTTGCTGACTCTGTGGGCCCTGACTTCCCAGGTCTTATGAGAACTAGATATCTCAACATCCCTGATCCTGTCTCTTACACCAATCAAGAGAAATCACCCACCTCTCTCCCTTTAAGCTTTGGGGAAACAAAAGCACAAAAGAAAAGCTGTATGTGGGACATTTCTTTCTCTTTTTAGCCTTTCCTTGAAGCAAAGGAACGCAGAACTTGGTGTGTATGCAGGGTCGGGGGTGGAGAGGATATAGTAAAAAAGAATAGTGACAGAACAAAATAAAGCAATATGTGCTGCTTTGTAGGTAGTTAACATCTGTTACAGAATGCACTGTGCATGCATTCTGTATCTCTGTTACAGATAAGCACTTATTAAAAGGCTTATCTCTGCCTGCATGTTAATAATGAGAACACTTCATCTATTCTCACAGAAGATGAAAAAACAGCATTTTCTAGAGTGATCAAAGGGATTAATGAGACATTTATATACCCAGAAACAGATTTAATGAGGCCCTGTTCTATGGATATGAGATAAACAGGCATTATGAATCTAAGAAACATTCTACGTGGCTTGAAATATATGCTAGAATATTAGAATTACTTAAGACTTAACTCTTACTCTTACTCTTAAGTAATCTAAGAGTAAGAGTAATCGAAGTCCCTCAACTACAGTACCTCAAGAGTGCCTTGCAGTTAGTCTGTCAATACGAGCATCAACTAAGCCCTTCATCTTCATTTTCCTAAAGATGAATGATCTCAGACAGTTCCTCAAATTCTAATACTCATTTGGGGTAAAGTGCTAATGGAGAGTGCATTGTGGACACAGCTTCATCCTTCGTGCGTGGGCAGTTCAGATGTGTATCACCGCAAAAGGAAATGTCGATCCCGAGTACCTGTGGGCCCCAAACATTCCTGAGCAGGATTGTAGACTGTGGACTGTGATTTATTTTTTAAAAATTAATAATTAACCCTCCTTAAACTGGTTTTATTTAACATGTTCACTGTGTAAGAAAGTACACGACCTTTTAGTAAAAGGACATTTAATTCCCTAATCAATGCCACAGAGACGCTTTCTTGGGTTTATTTCTACCCAGTTCTGAATTATATGTTGATTGTGTATACTGGATGTTTAGTAAGGACTAGGGGACAAAATTAGATGGTATTCTAAATAGCTCATGCCTGGTTTTAATGTCAAGTGGCTTCTATTTTCTGTAATTATCTATGAATTGTGAGTCCTAGGGTATGGCAACTTAGTGTTTTCTGATGATCAGCCATGTCACCATCACTGGGGAGCTTATTAGAACTGCCCCAGCCCAAACTTTTTGAATCAGAATTTGTATTTATTAGGTACATAAAAGTTTAAGCAGCATGTTTTAGACACAGTTTAGACTGAATTATTTGTGAAACTTTGGAAAAACATGGATGCCAAATTTCCATAGTAGATCTACTGAATCAGAACAGCTGGAGTTGCATGCAACGTGCATTTTTTAAAAAACCTCACAGGTCAACTTCGTATGTGTATCTAACATTTCTTCTAAAAGTGAGAAGAAAACTACATAGTAAATGGAAATGCTTTCAGCATGAATTGTCATAAACAGGTATTTAGTTCAAATGGTGGAACTTTTGTTTTTAACTAAGGCAACAAATTTGAGGATTAACTGGAGTTTATAGGTTTGTGTTATTTTTTATAAATTAATAATTAATTTGCATCATTGATAAAAATAAATCAGGGAATAAATATTTTCGATAACTTTTTCCTAATGTGTACAAAGCATTAAAATATCATTAGAATATTTGATTCTGTGTTGTTACATTGGTGGCAAAAGTTCTTTCTGGGATGGCATAAGACTACTACTAAAATTATTCTATAATTTCACGTTTGAACTGTCTCTAGTAAGCATTTATCATTGGAATTTGCCAGAATAGCGGTAGCTTCTGGGTTCTTGCTTTGTTTAGTGTGACAATAACAGAACAAGAACACTAGACATAAATCTTAGTGGGGGTTTTTCATTAAAAAAAAGTGAACTTTTGTAATAATAGCAACCAAATGAGAGCAGTAACAATTTCTCACTTGATTACATCTGGTTTTTCACCTGGCTAAGAATCTATTCTGATAAAAACCCAAAACTTCCAGATCAAAGTTCAGTTTTTGTTTTGTTTTGTCTTTGTTTTTTCTTCCTAAAAAGCTATAATCTAACATTGTGAGTTGTGTGTTTTTTTTTTAAGGAAAGATAGCCTAGGACTGGTTGTTGATTTCATAACCAATTTTCCATTTGCTTTGCTGGATTGCTGTCTTCTGCCCATTTTCTCTATGTAAATTATTTCTAATTCTAGTCTGAAACATTAATTGCTACTTTAATTAATGCATAGTTTACCCTGAGAACGAAATAATTGATCTTATTGAAAAGTTTTTATGAGGTAAAATTGGGGGTAACTTTTGGCAACTCAGTGGAATGCAAAATTTGTTTGTTTGTTCCCTTAAAAAAAAAAAAAAAGACAAAACCCTTATAAACACTTTGTGAAGACTCCCAGTCAATGGACAAATAATATGAGGGTTCAGAAAATTGGTAATAAAATGTAAACTCTTTCTGTTAGAAGACTTTGTGAAGCCTGCCAGCCAATGGATAAATAATATGAGGGTTCAGAAAATTGATAATGAAATGTAAACTAACTCTGTTAGTTTCAACTGCAGTGATGTGCAAAATATATTGTGCCTCACCATATAGCAGAACCGTAGTTTTCTGTGTAGTCATTGGATTGAATACCCAGAAGACATCTGACTTTCTTTCTCTGCTTTCAGACAGCATGGAAAAAGTGGAGTATCCTAATCTCAAAAATCTACAGTAAATTTTATTATGGAAATTGCTTTGTTAACTAACGGTAACAATTCTTGCTTAAGTGGAGGGATTCTCTCAAATGTAATTTTAATATAGTTTTTTTCCCCCATAGAAACTTTTCCATCTTGTTTTGACTCTAGTGTAAATTCAGAACACTTAACTAAATTTCTGACTTGAAGGTAATCTACACTCTCCTCCTATAAGAGAATCCAATTTATGAACAGTAACTGCTAATTTGCTGGATCTCTCCCTCAAAAAATCCTATTGAGTTCCATTGAAAATGGTGAATCCTATTCTTTTTTAAAAAAAATTAGTTTATCTTTTTAAATTAATTAATTATATTTATTTTTTGGCTGCATTGGGTCTTCGTTGCTGCTCACGGGCTTTCTCTAGTGGTGAGCAGGGGCTACTCTTTGTTGCGGTGCGTGGGCTTCTCATTGCAGTGGCTTCCCTTGTTGCAGAGCACAGGCTCTAGGTATGCGGGCTTCAGTAGTTGTGGTGCACAGGCTTAGTTGCTCCGTGGCACGTGGGATCTTCCAGACCAGGGCTCAAACCCGTGTCCCCTGCATTGGCAGGCAGATTCTTAACTACTGTGCCAGTAGACTCCTAGAATAGGAGTCCTGGGAATCCTATTCTAATATTTTTTAAATGGTAATTCACAGTACAGAAGGTACCATGAGGTACCTCCCAAATGTTTTGTAGCATTAAATCGACAGTTATAAAAAACAATGCATAGTTCTGAAGTTAACAGTTTGATGGCACTTCAAAATACAAGCATTGGTATAATTAGTAGGAGTCAGTTAACTATTTTATTAAATTTATCATATATTTATTGAATGGTCTGCTATGTGAAAAACACTGTGTCACATGTATGATTTTGAACCCCTGCCTCTCCATGAGAATACATCGACTATATTAAATAATCTTAAATTCTCATCTATTTTATCTGGAGTTCCACTATGTTAGGGTTCCTAACATAGGAACATAGGAAAATCATGGCATCAATGCAAAGTAATCTGATGATAATTCTAAAGGCTTCTCTAATAAAGTAGCTATAACTGTTAGGTTATGTCATTGCCGTTTTGTAATTTATAGGGAGAATATATATTTGGTCTTCATCCATAGTTCCTGGCTCACAGTTCCCAAAAACCTTGGAATTTCCTGAGCACAAGGAGCAATGGGATAAAATTTGGTCTCTTATCCTTAGTTCCTCAGAATACTTTGGGGAAGGTGACTTTTGGATCCCACCCAAAGGTGGGGGCTGGTTGCCAGGAGAACCAACCATGTGATTAGAGAGGAACTTTCAGTTCACCCCACTCCACCTGGGGATGGGGGAGAAGGCCTGGAGGTTGAATCAATCTCCAACTGCCAATGATTTAATCAACCACGGCTATGTAATGAAGTTTCCATAAAACCCCCGAAGTACAGGGTTTGGAGAGTGGGTCTGAGGAGGGCTTGGAGGCTCCGTGCCCTTTTCCTATGCCTTGTGCTAGGTATCTCTTCATCCAACTGTTGATTCATATATTTTAATGTACTTTTTTATAATAAAATGGTAATCTAGTGAGTAAACAGGTTTTCCTGAGTTCTGTGAGCCATTCTAGCAAATTATTGGAACCTGAGAAGTTGGTGGGAACCTCTGATTTATGGTAAGTAGGTCAGAAGTGCAGGTAATAACCTGTACTTGGGATTGGCATCCTGAGTTGGAGGGGGTCATAGGAACCTCCAGTTTATAGCCCTTCAGTTAGAAGCACAGGTAACATCCTGGGCTTGAGATTGGCATCTGAAGCGGAGGACAGTATTGAGGACTGAGCCCTATACGTGTGGAATCTGGTGCTGTCTCTGGGGAGACAGTGTCAGAACTGAGTTGAATTCTTGGACACCCTGCTGGTGCCCTGGAATTGCTTGTTGGTGTGGGGAAGGCTCCACACACATGCAAGTTGGAATTGGGTCCAGGAACCTTTCTGGAATCATATCAAGGAACATTTGGAAGAATTTTAAATTTTAATTGCTCCCTTACTTCTGTTTAAACCCCAGGAAGACTCTGATTTTCTATTATCATTCAAAGTTTCCAAGCACAAATATTCCAAAAACTTGTGGAAAAAGAGAAAAATTATAAAAACAATGGAAGGTAGATAATATTATCTGTTTATGTTAGTTGGGTATAAACAGTTAAATATATTAATTGTTAAGCCAATTGTTAAGCTATTTAGAGTGTTAGTCAAAGATAAGGGTGAAATGAACAATCTTAAATCAAGAAAAAAAAGGAAACTCAAGGAAAATGAGAAATAATTTTTCTTCAAGTCTTGTCCCATAGTGGAATTATTCTTCTAAAAGCAAAGGATTGAATAAAAAATCCTAAAGTTCAAATTTACCCTTGTAAGATATTGGTTTTCCTCTGAAGGAAAAGGCTGTGGGAACAACACTGCCTCAACCACTAGCCAAAGCATGAACTAGATGACCTAGTAAGGCTTTTCCATTTCTAATTTCTTGATCCTTGTATTCATAAATTTTCCTGTTTAATATTTTTTTCTTTCAATGGGACGTCCAAAAACTCTTGTGAAAAAGGTCCAAGATGGAAATTGCTTATTCATTGATAGTAGGGGGAAAAGAAAACATACTCATTTCACTCTGTTAAGTAGAGACAGTAAATATTCATTCCCTCTTTCATTCAACAAATATTCTTTGAGTGCTTGCTATGTGCCAGGCTCTATCCTATGAGTATGAAATGTTAGCATCCTAATTCCTAATCAACCTAATGCCTTGGTTAAAGAAATAATAATATTAAAAATAATGTATACACAGCATACTTGATTCTCTGATCCACAAATGAAAAATCAGTGTTAATTACATAAAACAGGGGAGGGTTGCATGTGAGAGGAAAATTCTTGTCCTCAATGATCAACAAATTAATTCTATGTGTGCTGTTATCAGCCCCATTTCCTCATTTTGCAAGTCTTGTAGCTGTGTTCTTTGAGGCTATAGGGGGTGGAGAGTTGGAGAAGACGGTCGATAGGTCTAGCTTTCATGGTCCTATCATGGTCAGTCCCATGTACCTACTCTAATGTTTCCCTGTGTTAGTTCTAGATGTTGAGATCCTTAGGACCTGGAACAAAGCTCAACACCAGGTTGGGAAAAAAGGACATAATTTTCCCTGGATGTGCTCAGGGTGTAGTATTTAAAGTACTCTGCAACTTCTATGGGATGGAAATTGTGCTAGAAACTTGTAATTGAAAGTGAGTAAAGCAGAGGTCAATGCCCTCAAGGAAGCTGCAGTTTAGAGAGGGAGGTGGATATAAATCTAGTCAATTATGATGCAATAAAGTTCTGTACTTACACTTGGAACAAAGGTGAGAATTTTTCAGATCTATTTGGCCATGGGGAAAAAATTAAAAATTACAATCTATTTAATCAATATTGTCCAAAGGTCATTAGATACATTAAAAGTGTGGGAAAGTACTTCATTAAAATTAGAAACTTCTGCTCCCTGAAAGTCAAGGTCAAAAGGATGACAAGCCACAGACTGGGAGGAAATATTTGAAAAATATTTTTTGCAAAAAATAAAGGACTGCTATCTAAAATATACAAAGAACTCTTAAAATGCAATAAGAAAACAAAAAGCCCAATTAAAAAATGGGCCAAAAGCTTTTAACAGACACCTGACCAAAGAAGACATACAGATGGCAAATAAGCATATGAAAAGATATTCTCCCTCATATGTCATCAGCGAAATGCAAATTAAAACAACAGTGAGATACCACTGCACACCTATTATAATGGCCAAAATCTGGAACACAGATGCACAAATGCTGGCTAAGTTGCAGAACAAGAACTTTCATTCATTGCTGGTGAGAATGCAAAATGGTACAGCCACTTTGTAAGATAGTTTGGCATTTTCTTATAAAACTAAAAGTACTCTTACCATATGATCCAGCAATCACGCTCCTTGGTATTCACCCAAAGGAGTTGCAAATTTATGTCCACACGAAAACCTGTACAAGGATGTTTCTAGCAGTTTTATTAATAATTGACAAAACTTGGAAGCAGCCAAGATGTCCTTCAGTAGTTGAATACACTATGGTAGTACATTCAGACAATGGAATATTATTCAGTGCTAAAAAGAAATGAGCTATCAAGCCATGAAAAGACATGGAGGAAAATTAATATTGCTGAGTGAAAGAAGCCAATCTGAAAAAGCTACACACTACATGATCTCACCTATATGACATTCTGGAAAGGACAAACCTAAGGAGACTATAAAAAAGATCAGTGGCTGCCAGGGGTAGGGGAGGATGAGTAGGTGGAGCATAGAGGATTTTTAGGGCAGTGAGAATGCTCTGTATGACACTATAATGATAGATACATGTCATTATACATTTGTCCAAACCCACACAATGTACAAAAATAAGAGTGAACCGTAATGTAAACTGTGGACTTTGGGTGATTATGATGTGTTAACGTAGGTTCATCAGTTCTAACAAATGTACCACTCTTCTGTTACATTTCGGGGGATGTTGACATTAGGGCAGGCTATGGCATGTTTGGGGACAGGGAGGATCTGGGAAATCTCTGTATTTTCCCCCCTCAATTCTGCTGCGAACCTCAATTCTGCTCTTAAAAAAAAGTCTCAGTAAAAAAAAAAAGTGTGGGAAAGGTAAACAGCAAAAACAGCAACAAACCTATAAATGAATTATTTGCTGTAAGAAATGACAAGTTTTTTAAATTTTTATGTTTAGTATACAATAAACATTAGGTGTCAAAATGTCAAGTTATGACAAGATAGACAACATTGACTTGACAGCATCAAACAGAAAATACACACACACAAACCTCTCCGCTTAGTTAATTGCTGCCAACACAAGGATGCACAGGTTAAAATATCCATATATCAATCGACTTCATGAAACTTAAGTCTTAAAGGGGATGATTTCACAATTAGGGAGACTACATACATATGATTACTTTTGAGATTATTTCTCTACTTAAAACATACTTTGGAAGAAAACATACTCAAAGTATTGCTTTAGTATTTTGTGGAGCACCAATTAGCATCTCCTGGAATTTGCCTTTCTTTGACTTGGGGACAGGAAGAGGAAGGGTCTTATGACTGGGAAGCCAATATGAGCAAGTGTGTGGATGGGGGTTGTGGGAACAAACCACTGCTGCTGAAGGCAAAGAAGCCTGCAGGGAAGGGCGGGGATTTGATGCTCCGCAGGCAGGCAGGGGTCAGCTTGTGGAAGGAACTCAGTGACTTCTTTGCCTTTTATTCCTACTGTTATCTCTGGTGAAATGAAAAGTTCATAATATTTTAGTTGTTTATATTTTCCTACTTTTCTTAGAACTTGCCATATTTCATTATCAGTGGGTTATCTATACATACGCCATACAGATTCATCTAAGAAAATCTTCATTTAAGCCCTTACTATGTTCTAGACAATGTGCTCAACAGTTTACATGCAAGATTATGTTAATCTTCATGAACATTTTGCAGAAGCATCGTTAGTAAACCGACTTTAGAGTTGAGAAAACTGAGGTGGAATCTGTATGTGAATCCTACCTATCTCAAAGTTCATTTTACTTTAGTAATTGGTCTTCATAATGGCATTTCCCCAAGTGTGTTCCTCAGAGGATAAAGCATGAGAAAAAAGCATTCTGTGGTCACATCAGTAGGAGGATCGAGTGCACTACATCTCTCTCTTGAACACTTACAATGCACTTAGGATATTAAAGTCCCTGGGAAGTTCTGAAATAAAGTAACCCATTTCATTGTGTTCATATGAGCATTTCACAAACTGTCAGAATTCTTTTTTGTTTTTTTGGTGAAACTTTTAATTTTCGGGACATACTTTGGGAAACTTTGTATATTGGGAGAGTCTTATTAATAAGAACTCAACTTATGTAGAATCCAAGAAACATAAACCTTATTATATACTCTCAAATTAATGTTTGTCAGAATGAGGGTCATGGACTCATTGGGTTGTGAAATCAATGAAGCGGATCCTGAGTAGTATTTGGGAAACAAAACAAAACAAAGCAAAACAAATAAGATAGAAAATATCAGGGTTATTGCATGTAATAAATACTGAATCATGAAAATTTTTACTGGGTCACAGTATAAAATACATTTCTTTCCATGGTCATGGCCAAAAACATCTAAAGAGACTGCTTTTATGAAAGTCACACGAATTGCTTGTTATGCAGGAGTTATGATGATAGCAAATGTCTGAATTTTATGAAATTAACACAAAAAGGACTACAGTAATCACATGGCTAAATACAGTACTTGTTATTGCTTAAAATCAGATAATTTTGGAGCTGAAATATCTCATAGAGGCAAAACCAAAATAGAGTTTTAGTGACTTGTCAAGGTCAGACAGCTGTTAGCTGGGCCTAGAATGCAGGGTTTCTGATTTGTACTCTATAATTCTTTTACTTGTCAGCATAAATTGACATAATTTTTATTTATAGAACACGAGGATTATTTCTTTTTAACAAATAAGAAAACCAGGCACAAAATTCAGCAAATCACCCCCAGATAGTAAGTCAGTGGTAGGTTACAAAAATGCTGAAGGCTTTAATTGAAGGGAGAAAGTAATATAGAGATACTTCAGTGCTGAGGTCTAATTATTATTCCAGCTAATGACTAATTAACGTAATACCCCATGTTACTAGGTGGGGTCATTCAGTTGTTTGGTTTCTCACTTGAACATGTAAGTGTCCTGTATATATGATTCTGAGAAGACTTAGCGGATAACACATCAGTGAACACAAACCCTGCCATGTGTAAGCTAAAGATGCAGACTTTAAATAATGAACCAAAGTATTCCCTCCAAACGCACACCATTTTTAAAAAAGAAAAGGAGCTATGACATATGGAAGCATCCATGAAGCTACAGACAGAAGCTTCTACACATTTTATTTTAGGAAGGCCTCTGAAAGGCTCCTTCCAGTCGAAGCCTTGAAAATTATACCTAAATTTGTGCCTATTCACTCTTCTCTCATGGTCTGTTCTGGGGAGGGAGTGTCAGAAACTGGTCAGTGGAGGTTGGAAATATTTCCTTTTCCACCCCCTCTGCTCCCTGGAAAGCGCCCACAAGCGTCTACTCCAGGGAAGCGGGCCTGCGCTTGGCTTCCAGCAAACCCTTCTCAAGTCTCTGGAGCCCAGGTTGGTGCTATCTCCTCCCAGAAAGCACTGGGCCACAAAGGGCAGAAATCATTTGATAACTTAATCTTGGGGAGAGGAAGAGACGCTGAGGCCTGTGTACTCTAGTGATAAACGGAAGCATCCGGGTGACTCAAGGAAGAGACACGGCATCGTTTAAAACTAACACAAACTAATAAAGCATAAACAAGAACTGAAAGGGGGTAGGAACCAACCCTACAAAACGTGGTAGGCGGCTGGTGCCCGGAAGGAGGATGACCGCGTCGTTACGACCTGGAGGTTCCAGGGGTTCCCTCCGGGGAGACCCGGCCGGGAGAGCAGGGAAGGTAGAGCAGGAGGTGAATTTCCTAAAGCCCAGGACCGACCCTTAGACCCTCCCCCTTCCTATAATTAACTCAAAGCCGGTCCCGCCTGTCTGGGCCGGTGGCTCCCCTGGCCCGCCACCTCCCTTCGCCCATGTCGCGGGGAAGGAGAAGATCCCGGGATGGGGGTGTCGAGCCCGGGCCACTCGAGACCCCTCGCGCGGCTTCAAAGCCTGACCCTGCCTGGGGCCGGCCACGGTCGCCGTCCTCCCCACTCCTCCCCGCTCCTCCCGCGACGGCAGCGCCCGCCCCGGCCGTCCGGGCCGGCGCGGGGGGCGCGGGACCGGGCCCCGAGTGACGTGGGCGCCGCGGCGGGAGGGGCCGCCCGGGGGGCTCCGGCGGCCTTATTAGCGCCCCGCGGGTCGCCGGCAGCGAGCATACGGCCGCTTCGCGAGCAACAGGAGCCGGCGAGCGGCCCACTCCTCCCACCTCCTCCGCCTGCCTCCTCCTCCTCCCCTCGGGCTCCTCCCGCCCCCACCTCTGTGCGAGCGGCGGAATCGCCCTCTCCCTGCTTCTTTCTCCCGCTCCCGCTCGCTCGTCTCTCTCGCTAATACTTCCCCCTGCTGTGCTCCAGGGGACCCAAGCATTCTCAGCGCTAACCTTAGGGACCCATGGTGCTCGAAAAGCCTAGAAAAAGCCGCTTCGGGCAGAGATAGTTGGAAGCCCCTCGTCCCTTCCCCCTCTCCCGGCGCAGCCCATGCCCGGCTCGCAGCACCTTCTCGCTCCTGCACGCTCTGTTTGGGAGGACGGGGTGAGAAGGTGAAGTGGAAAGAACTGCAGAGCAGAGGGGGCCAGTCTCAGAGCTCAGATTTCATTTTCATTGAAGCAAAGCACGGAAGATCAGTTTTCTTCTGTTTGTTTGTTTTTGTTTTAATTCTGCATTTTTTGGTTCTTTTTTTCTTTTTCTTTTTTTCAAGAAACTTATTTTGAGGGGGGGTGGGTTTGCTCTGGGCATTTGCTTTGCCCAGTAGTTGAAAAGTGAACTCGACTCGTGATGGTTCTCCTGTCACTTTGGTTGATAGCAGCCGCTCTGGTAGAGGTTAGGACTTCAGCTGATGGACAAGTAAGTGGAAAATAATAACAATAAAAAACTCAAACCCAACCTTTTCCCGAAAAAGTTCCTCCCCTCTTTCCCCTCCTCTCTCTCCTCCTCACCCCTCCCACCCTTCCCTGTTATCTGGTGCATTCACGGACGGTGTTTCGAGGGCTGGGCGCAGCGTGCGGGGCTTTCTGGGGTGGGGGGTTGAATGGCACGGGAGGTTTGGACTCCCACTTCGGGAGCCCAGGCTTGTCACACCTAGGACTTCACTTTGCGGCATTCGGAACAATTCCTGGTGACAAAGTGCAGCCAATTTGCATCCTCGCCGGGCCATCTGGGTTTCCTCTTTCCGGAGGGCGGTCTGGGCGCCTGAATGAACTTCTGGACGCTGGGTCCGGGATCCCAGTGCTCTGGTTGCAGCAGCCGGAGTCGGGTTCGCGGGACTTTCTCTCCTCCTCACTGACTCACAGCTTTTTCGGGCAGCCGGAGGCGGGGGTTTCAGGAAGTCCTTGGGCCGGACAGGGAGCGATCCAGTAGACACGTGTCCTGGGAGGACTGCGGCAGGGCCGGGGTTTGACAGTTGGGGAGGGGGGCCCGGGGACGTTTCCTGCCCTGCGTTTTCCTGGGCAGAGGCTGGAGGCGCCGGCCGCTTTTCTCCCCTCCCCCTCTGCACAACTCCTCCTCTTTTTAAAGCGAAGTTGAGTGCAGCTCTGTTTCTTTTCGACCCAGCCCCCGCCCTTTGGAGACTCAAGGTGAAGCCCGATGCTCTCGGAAGAGTCCTTGAGAAGGCTCAGCGGGATGAGCCGAGCCGTTTGTAGTAAATCACATCAGCACAGGGCCGGTGGGACTTTGGGTACAGAATTTCTCTGTGAGTTTTTGTAGCGTCTCGGGTCTGCCTGGTCTGACCATAGGGTGAAAAGTACAGAATTGTCTGGTGGATTCCTGACCTCAAATCTGATGCATCAGGATTTAGACTTCTTTTTGCACGTGTAAATTCAGAGACTTTCTTTTCTACTCCTGACCCAGTACCCGGAGTTTTCAGAAGAGAATATCGAGTGTCAGTATTTATTTTTTGCTGGCTTCATAAATGTTAAATTAAAACTGAAACGAGCAAACGACACCCTGTCCCAAATTATTATTGAATTGGCTCATGCTCCTGTCACAGAACTTCCTACAAACTGAGGTGCAGCCTTTAGGCACCAATCCCGGTCTCCAGCATCTCCTGATTAGCCAGCTCCTGAAAAGCATTAATGGTAGAAATAAAACGCATGAGGTGATAAGATGAAACCCAGTAACTGTTTCTTTTTCTTACTTTTCCCCCTCCTTTCCAGGCTGGTAATGAAGAAATGGTGCAAATAGGTAAGCCTTGTTCTCAGATGTCACTCTTATCTTAGTAGAAAGTAGGGAATGAAGTAAGCGAAGCAAAATATTGTTCCTGAAATTTCTCCCATTGATGGTTAAAGAAACAATTGGTAGTCCAGTAACATTTCTATTCTTCTCTTCCTCTTTCCGGAGGAGGGTGTCACTTTCCTCGGGCTGAGTTGTAGTGATGTAAAAATTCTCCTGCAGTCGGACTTTTCAGGCGTCGATTTATTAACTGTCTTTGGACAAGCCACTGGTAGGTACTGGGAGGGTGATGGAGGGACTGGAAGAAGATATGGAGATAAATTAAATCAACGTTTGTAGCATTAAGAGGAGCAAATCTGATTAGAAGAGAAAGTGTAAGAATGCTACAAAGAAGAGAAAAATGAAGCACAGATGATGGAAAAGTTTTCTCTTAAAATTTTTCCAGCTTTGAATAATCCCTCTGATGGCTTTTCTTATGCCATCTGCTTTGAAATAGTTATCTACTAATGTGTAAGATATTGTTAGGCCTTTTGCAGATAACATCTAAAACCTCGGTATTGCCTGACGATATGGGAATTATTCCCATTTTATGGGTGAGGACACTGAGGCTCAGAGAGTGTGACTTGTAACATGTCCTCCAAAGTCCATGGTCTTTTTTGAAGCTGTTTATAATAATGTATTTGTTCTGAATGCAGAAACTGAAAGTCATCTGTCAAGAAGCTAGGCTCCATTCAGTCTTTTCATACACATTTAACTTGGGTTACTTTAAAAGATGATTTTCCTTTTGGCAGAGTGTCAGTCTCTGTAAATCGTGTATTTGTCAGGTGATATGGTAAAGTCATCTTTTACATGAAAAGATTTTGTTACTGCAGAAGTAGTTACAAATCTTTGCCCATGTGCTGTGTGCCGGGCACAGTGCTAATTGCTTTATGTGTCTAATGTCATCTGTTTCTCACAGCTGCACTAGGGGGTAGGGACACATTGTGCCTATTTTAGATTTGAAGGAAATGAAGCTTGAGAGGTTACACAGTAACCTGCTGTAGTGCATAGTGGAGAGCTCAGGGAATTCCATACTTGTAAACTAATGGAGGGACCCCAAGATCCAGGCCCAGAATATCTGTTTGTAGCCATATGACATCGTGTGTCAGAATGCTCCCTTCTTACTCAGTGCTTAGCATTGTTGGAACTCCTCCACAAGCTTAGACCTCCACAGGAAGTGCAGGACAGACAGGAGGAAAGTGACTGAGAACTGCATTGAAAATACAATGTCTATGAAGAGACATTTGTCATTTGTAGTTGATAGCATTCAGCCAGCAACATGTATCTTTTTATTTTTTTAAATTAATTTATTTATTTACTTTTGGCTGTGTTGGGTCTTTGTTTCTGTGCGAGGGCTTTCTCCAGTTGCGGCGAACGGGGGCCGCTCTTCATCGCGGTGCGCGGGCCTCTCACTGTCGCGGCCTCTCGTTGCGGGGCGCAGGCTCCAGACGCGCAGGCTCAGTAGTTGTGGCTCACAGGCTCCATACGCGCAGGCTCAGTAGTTGTGGTTCACAGGCTCCATACGCGCAGGCTCAGTAGTCGTGGCTCACAGGCGTAGTTGCTCCGCGGCATGTGGGATCTTCCCAGACCAGGGCTTGAACCCGTGTCCTCTGCATTGGCAGGCAGATTCTCCACCACGGCGCCTCCAGGTAAGCCCCAACATTTTTTTTTTTTTTTTGCAGTACGCGGGCCTCTCAGTGTTGTGGCCTCTCCCGTTGCGGAGCACAGGCTCCTGACGCGGAGGCTCAGCGGCCATGGCTCACGGGCCCAGCCGCTCCGCGGCATGTGGGATCCTCCCGGACCGGGGCACGAACCCGTGTCCCCCGTATCGGCAGGCGGACTCTCAACCACTGTGCCACCACGGAAGCCCCCAACATGTATCTTTTTGTTGTTGTTGTTTTTGCGGTACGCGGCCCTCTCACTGTTGTGGCCTCTCCCGTTGCGGAGCACAGGCTCCTGACGCGCAGGCTCAGCGGCCATGTCTCACGGGCCCAGCCGCTCCGCGGCACGTGGGATCTTCCCGGACCGGGGCAGGAACCCGTGTCCCCCGCATCGGCACGCGGACTCTCAACCACTGCGCCACCAGGGAAGCCCCCAACATGTATCTTTTTGTTGTTGTTTTTGCGGTACGCGGGCCTCACACTGTTGTGGCCTCTCCCGTTGCGGAGCACAGGCTCCTGACGCGCAGGCTCAGCGGCCTTGGCTCACGGGCCCAGCCGCTCCGCGGCACGTGGGAACTTCCCGGACTGGGGCAGGAACCCGTGTGCCCCGCATTGGCAGGCGGACTCTCAACCACTAAGCCACCAGGGAAGCCCCCAACATGTATCTTTTTTTTTTTTTTTTTGCGGTAGGCGGGCCTCTCAGTGTTGTGGCCCTTCCCGTTGCGGAGCACAGGCTCCTGACGCGCAGGGTCAGCGGCCATGGCTCACGGCCCCAGCCGCTCCGCGGCATGTGGGATCCTCCCGGATCGGACCGGGGCACGAACCCGTGTCCCCCGTATCGGCAGGCGGACTCTCAACCACCGTGCCACCAGGGACGTCCCCAACATGTATCTTTTTTTTTTTTTTTTTTTTTGCGGTACGCGGGCCTCTCACTGTTGTGGCCTCTCCCGTTGCGGAGCAACAGGCTCTGGACGCGCAGGCTCAGCGGCCATGTCTCACGGGCCCAGCCGAACCGCGGCATGTGGGATCCTCCTGGACCGGGGCACGAACCCGTGTCCCCTGCAGCGGCAGGCGGACTCTCAACCACTACGCCACCAGGGAAGCACCAGATTTTTCTTTTAACCAGTCTTCAAACAAGTAGGGAAAGAGCTGTGTTACTTTTTATTTCTTAAACATTTGATTACTTAAACATACCAACATTTCGATATGTAAATTAAAAAACTATTTTAAGATTACTCATTCTACAAGGAATAAAATATATTGCTTTGATTAAATTTTCAGATAGACCCAGCATGCTCATATGTAAGAGGCCCTGGGTTAGACTTTGGGTCCAGTCCTTTTGCTAATATAAACTACTTTGGTAGTTCTTGTCCTCAGGGAAGAAAGTAGTACAGGTCTGGTTTAATTTGGTAAGAGGGAGATGAGTAACAGCACTTAAGAGAAGAGGGCAGGGCACTCTTAGGTTGTGTTGCTGAAGATTTATCTGCTCCCAAGTTCCTCTGCTTTATGAGATTTCTTTCTTTTATTATTGTCATTTTTATTTACCATTTCCGAATTGAGTTAAGGGAAGAAATAAAGATAAAAATAGATTTGACTCATGAGTCTTGTGATAGCAGAAGTGTACCATTTGGCTTTGGGTTATAATCATTTATGTTGTTCTTAAGAGGGATTTAAAAATATATTTAAAAAATTTGATGTGCAATAATGAGATTCCTTTCCCCTGTCCCCATGCATCAAGGGATTGCTAACCTGGAGTTTTGGTAAATGTACTTTTCTACATATAGTTAAGTAATTTTTTTCCAATAATTGATTGAAAAGTAGTTTTATATAACTGCCTGGAGGTGCTATTTGATCAATGACACAATTAGGAAAAAGTAATAAGGTTTGTAGAATTAATGAATTTATATTTATTGATCTACAAATTGGCTAGAGAAGATTCCATGTTTCTGAATAATTTGTGAATAATTTAATGTCTCAAGAAGAGGTAAGTATAATTTAGTAACACACCACAAATTGTTAGGAAGCTAAATTTAAAAACTCCTTTCTATTGAGATATAATATACATGCAGTGTGGTGCGTATAAGTGTACACCTTGCTGATTCTTCACGAAGGGAACACTTCTGGGTATCCAGCACCCGGATTGATAAGAACATTACTAGTACTTGTGCCACTTTCCTAGCAGGATTCCCACACAAAAGGTGACTTGTAACAGGATAAATTAATTTTGCCAGTTTTAAATTCTTTTTATAAATAGAAAAACAATACATACTTTTTTAGTATTTGGCTTAGGAGACCAGTAAAAAATATATATCTGATATGCTCCAACCCCCTAGAGTAGAGGGCAGTCTGTGATGGGGGCAGGTTAGAATATATATATATATATATATATATATATATATATATATCACCTATGAAGTCTGTAGTACCGGATGTGACTTCTTTGCTTTTTTCTCCACCCAGTGGAAAAATGTCCTCTTGGTGTGTGACTCTTGGGAAAACGGGCAAATAGGTTTTGAACTATCACCGAATTCTCTGCTCCCTTGTCAATCAGAGAGGAGCTATCTACCTACCTATCTACACCCATGTATACATACACACACCCATGCATACATGTATACACAGTATATACATACACCCATACATACATATACCCACACATATGCACATGTATACATGCATGCATACATACATATAGGTGCATATGCGAATGTGTATGTAATGTGTATATATGTGTAAATGTGTTTCATGAGATTGGTAGACTACTTCTGTGACATATCAGGGAGCTCTTTCATTTCTGACTCAGAATATGGCCTTGGTAGGATGCCTAGGGTAATTGTGGGTAGCTGGCTGGCTGGCCTGATTGGGTAAGGAGGTTTACTCTGTGACACATGTGGCTTAGGAAATAATCATAGTTCTGTAGAAATTGGAGAATCCAAAAAAGAATTCTCTGAGTCCTTTTGTTTCATAAGCCACGCCTTTGAGATTACTTGAGTGTTATCAGAGGAAAAATCATTGTTAAGGCTTTGGTGTTCAGCTGTCTTCCCTCTCCCACCCCCGCTCTTAGAATTGGGGCATATCCATCTTTCTCTGCCCTATTTCTGTTTCCCAGTTTCAAATTTCATTGCATTTTATTCTTAACCAAATAAAGTTGCTAATTTGTCCTCTCAAATACCTGGTTTCCTGAGAAATAATTTTTCATCATTTTCAGGTACTTGTTTGGTTTTCAAGGTGTAGTGTGTCACTGTACCTTCTCCTTGGTATAGAATAAGTGTTTCCACTAGCGTAGCCCTTGAGAGAGCAAAGACTTTGTCTTGATGACTGCTGTATCCCCTGTACATAAAACAGAGCTTGGTACCTTGTGGGCTCTCAAATATTTGTTATTCAGTGCATAGATCTAGTAAGCAGGTTATTATCTTACTGGGATTTGGCTGTGTTCTGATATTCCTAAAATGCTCTTGTTCTGTGCTCCTGTCCAGGTTTAATTGGTCCCCAGGAAAATGAGGATGGTGACAATGGCTATACAGTTAATTATTCAATGTTATCAAGACTCCTTGTGACTTCCTGTTTCACCCCACAAAGCCAGGGACTTAGGCTTATCAGTTTTTTATGCTTTTGTGTTTGTGCTCAATAAGTATTTGTCAAATTGAATAGAATTATGTGCAGGTTTGGAATGTTCACTAATTTTGCTCTAAAGTCTGTTTGGGATAAGTTGCCATGTTGCTGGCATCAGTGGAAATAAGAAGCTAAGATTGAAATCTGTCAATCCGGTTCGCCAACAGCAATACTAAAAGATGTGGTCTAAAGCAAGTTTAAAGGGATCCCTTGTAAAATTTAGAATTTCAGCCACCTAAGCCATTGTTCTTCCCTGGCACTAAAGATCATACACTTGACTTTACTGATTTAGCTCCCACCTCTCCATAGAGCATCATAATGATTAAAGTTAAATGCTTTAAGCTTCTTAGATGAAGATGTTATTAAATGCAGCATGTTACCTATCACCAGCAACTTACTGCTGGTTAGCTGAACTATTCCTTCCCCATACTTTCACTGTTTTCTTTTTTCATGGTACCAAATAATCATAATATTGCTCAGAAATGTTAAGAAATCTTTAAGGTCATCTCTGTTTCCAGGACGATTATCTTTAAGCATTCTTTGCTTATGGGTAGCCAACCAAGATTACCTTGGAAATCCATTAGGGACAATTCCAGATTGCCTGCTAAAATCATGAGTAGTTTCAATATAAAGAGTTTGGTTATACTGCTTGGACTGGATCTATTGACAGTGAAGACTTAAATGGAACCCTACTGCTTCCTCAAAGAGGATTGTTATTACCAGAATTTTGAGAACGCTTTCCTCAGAGTTCCTCTAATAGAAATCAGCTTTTACTTCTAAGCTGTGCTACTTCTATTATAAATTGTTGAGTTAGTCTTTTTAATTAATCAGTTTTTGTTCTGATTATAGATGCTTTACATGTGCCTTTTATAGTTATCTTCTATTTCTGTATCCCCCAGATTTTTGACAATCATCCCAAATATCAAACTTTTGTTATAATTTAGCATATTCTTATTCAGTCTTCTTTTAATACACAGATTATGGGGTTTTTATTGGATACCTGATTTTGTTTGGTTTGATGTTTTAATGTAATTTTCCATATCATTACAAACTCCTCATAAACATCATTTTCATCCCATCATATACTAATAATCCTTATTTTATGTAATAATTTCCCTAATGGTATCCATTTTCTCATGATAGTGAACATTGCCACACAGTGTTGTATATAGGTTATTGCCCATTTTTCCAATGATTCCTTTAGGAGAGCGCCCTAGAAGTTGATTACTGAGTAAAACCAAATTAACGTGATACATTTTGACAAATGCATGACTTTTGAAGATGTTTGTAGGACGTGAATTCCTAGTAGCAATATATAGGAAAGTGTTGATTTAAAATATTTTAATTTTAAATTAGGTTTGGTTCTGCTCTTCTTGACATTTGAACATAATTTTTAAATATTTGGTTATGCAATCTCTGAAAGATGCAATGAATTAATCATTTTCTAGTTACCACGTACCTCAAAGTATGAACCACTGTATTATAAAAATATTTTGTAATTTTATCAGTACCCTAAGAAGATTTGTCCACCTCATAGAACAGAATTTGAGAGTTGTGTATTCTTTAGAATGGATAGTAAAGCGTGGGAAAAGTTTCCTAGCTTAGGAATCTCTGTTCCCACATGTAATTCATCCATCCTAATTTTCCGAATGCATTTACGTGACTTTGCTGACTAACTATAAATCCCTAGAAGAGATTTTGTGGTAAAATGTCAGTCTCTTGTTTATAAAATGAGTGCCACAAATTCAGCATGATGAATCTTTATGGAATTTAGAACAAATTGTGAGCAGCATGAAACAGCCTGTCTTGTTCTTGAAGTGACTGATAAAACAAAAATAGTATTTAGGAAACTTGTAGAAAGTAAAGTAGGATTAAACATATGAATCTTCAAATATTTAGATAATCACATTTCCTACAATTTTTCTTCATATTTAGTACATATATTTTTATATGTACTAATGCACACAAATAAAAAGAATGATTGAAATAATTATTCATATGAATTTGTGTTCTCTTTCTTTTATATGTAAAGACCTCTCTTTTTTACATGTAGAGTCCATTCCTTAATCTAAAAGCTAACCAGTGTATGCATTAGAGGAACTATTAATATTCATTGCCTCTCCTCCATCAAATGGTCAGGGGCACAGACTCTGTTTACCGTGTGGTTTAAAATCCTGACTGCAACACTTTCTAGTTGATGACCTTAACCTCTCAAAGCTTCATTGTCTTGTATGTGACATAGACATACTACTCTTACTTACTTCACAGAGTTTTAAAGGATTCATAAAATGCTGGCACATGGTAAGCAAGCTAGAATAATAGGTATTATTATTAGTGTGTCTTAGTCTTGTGCTTTTAAAATTTATTTATTATTTTATTTAATTTATTTATTGTTTCTGGCTGCATTGGGTCTTCATTGCTGCGCACAGGCTTTTCCCTGTTTGCGGCTAGTGGAGGCTACTCTTCATTGCGGTGCATGGGGTTCTCATTGCGGTGGCTTCTCTTGTTGTGGACTACAGGCTCTAGGCGCGTGGGCTTCAGTAGTTGTGGCTTGCGGGGTCTAGAGCGCAGGCTCAGTAGTTGTGGCGCACGGGCTTAGTTGCTCCGTGGCATGTGGGATCTTCCCGGACCAGGGCTTGAACCCGTGTCCCCTGCATTGGCGGGCAGATTCTGAACCACTGTGCCACCAGGGAAGCCCAGTTTTGTGCTTTTAAAAAACACTTTTACTCAAGGAGAGCTGCCTCATTCTAGTCCATACATTTCTGATAGGTCTGCCTGCCACTGTGGCTTTTCAGTCACCTTAATTTAGTGTGTCATGGACTTGTACACTATCCAGCCACTCAGCTCACCATGTGACAGCTCTTTAAAGAGTTCTATTTTCATGTATTATCTTCATGTTGGTATCTCAATGTAGTGTTGCTTAATTCATTGGAATATAGCAGTAGAGGGAGGAGTTGAGTAAGGAATAGTGCAAAAAGTTATTCCACACCAACTATATTTTGTGTATACTGGACATAATTCTTTCTTTTCTTTTCATCTTATTTATTGAAATTCCTTCTTTCCATTTCATTGAGAGAATGTTCCTGTATTAATCGTGACTCCTTTGGATGCAAATAACAGGAACCCAGTTGACAGTGGTTAAGGAAGACAAAATTGATCAGGTAATCAAAGTCAGGTATAGCTAGATCTAGGGCTCAAATAATGTCAGGAATCAATCTCTCTCTCCCCTCTTCCTCCTTCCCCTCTCTGTCCCTCCCTCCTCTTTTCCCTCCCACCTTTCTTTCCTCCTTCTCTCCCTTTCTTCCCTCTTTGTTTCTCTCTTACTATTCCTCTGGGTTGGCTTTATTTCTCTAGTAACATAAGATCGTGACTATCCAAGTTGTGGCAAAGACTGTCACCAGCAACTCTAGGCTATCATTACCCCACTAGACAGAACACTTCTGTTCTGGCTGCTCCAGTTAATAGCTCCCGGTAGGGCATTTATTGGCTACCTGGCTTGAGTCATAAGCTTATTCTCAAACCATGAACTGTGCTCAGTGATGCAGTGCTCTGATTAGCCTGGATTGAGGTGTTTCACTCTTGACTGACAGGGACTGAGAGTGGAGTGTGAGATGGTTAACCTGAGGGAAAACTGGGGTTCAGTTAAAGGACAAGGAGGGACGGATGCTGGGTGGCACACGTGTGTAGTAACGTCACAGCTGTGAGGACTTCCGCCACATTGATGGGAGCTGTTGGCTGTGGCAGGCAGAGGAGTGGACCCCCAAGATGTCTGTGTTTGAATCCCTGGAACTTGTAAATACATGACATGGCAAAGAGGAATTAAGTCTTCAGGTGGAATTAAGGTTGCTAATCAGTTGACCTTAAAATAGGGAGATTATCCTGGATTACCTGTTGGAAAGTCCTTATAGATGGAAGGGGGAGGTGAAAAAGACTTGGTTTGATGTTGCTGGCTTTGAAGATGGAAGGAGGGAACCTTGAGCCAGCGAACGCAGGTAGCCTCTGGACGTTGAAAAAGGCAAGGAAGCAGATCGTTCCTAGTGCTTCCAAAAGAAATGCAGCCTGCTGACACCTTGCTTTCAGCCCTGTGCAACCTATTTCAGACTTTTGACCTCCAGAACTGTAGGATAACGTATTCATGTTGTTTCAGGTCGCCAGGTTTGTGGCAGTTTGTTACAGCAGCAATAGGAAACTAAAGCAGCAGCCTAGTGGACTGTCCTGGTTTCTCATACTTTTTGTCAAACCATAAGCCAGACTATTTTAGATTTGGAAAATATAATTACCACAAGTAAAGTTTCAGGGAAAACCTTTAAAGCTACTATCCGCATTTCTTATCTGTCATATTTTCCCCAGCCTTTGGCCCTAGGGACAAATGCTAATTTTCCTGGCTTTAAATTCTAGACTCAATATTAGTCTTCAAAAGTATTATCCATCAAAAAATTGTAAGACATATGAGAAATATTAATTTTTAGAATGTCTAATATTGCTCTTGAGTCTGTAAAATGTCCAATGATGATAAATATAACCAGTGGAAGTGCTTCTTTAAAAACTAAGATTGGAATGTTAAGTGTTTGGCATTTGGGCCTCACTTAAAAAAAATAAATCTCTACTTGTTATCCTGTTATTGATTATTTGATCATTTTAAGATGCAAACAAAGAAAATACTTGGATATTTTTCTTTAAAACAGTTTTCTTAAAAGATCTCCTCTTACCTGATTTCATGTCCTGGAATGCTGAAGAATGTGCTGTTCTTTCCTAAATGACTCTCTTGAACATAAACATTGTGCAATTGCAACAAATATTTATGAAAAAGCCAGATTAAAAAAATGAGAAGAATTTTAGAGTTCACAACTATTTGTTCTTTCTTAATAATGAGTAAAAGCAAAGCACCTCCCCCCTCCACCCCCCAAATGGCTATGAAAATAGGTTTGCAACTAAAATAAAAGACATCAAAGTGTTTCTCTGCCTTGTGGTGATAAGAGCCTAGAGGAGATGAAGTGAGGAAAAAGGAATTTGGCTGCATTCAGAATTTCAGCATGTGTCAAAAGTAATTTTTAATTGCCTTTGAGAGAAGATGTGTCCCCTTCTCCGTTAGCGTTTACAGCTTTCGTGAGCCCTTTGGCATGTGATGTCCTTTTTAACGTCCACTCTTCACCCCACTCACATCTTTCCTGGAGCAGCTGGCTCCTGTCATTTCTGATGAAAGTCATTCTCTTACCCTTGGCTCAGGATTTGGAACTGTTGTTGTTGGAGCTGCTTCTTTAGCAGATCTTGAAAATGCTTATTTGATTTCATTCTTGTGGCCGGATTGTTGCATACTGAGAATTTATACCTGATAAAGGAAATTGCCTGTGTGACTGCCTCTAGTGTAGAGCAATCAGCCAATTCTCGGGAGAGATTCCCAGTCTCTGGGTTGGGTAATGGAGCATATGGGTTGTTACAGCCAGTCTAGACTTCAGGCCATTTGTTGACATGGAGCTTAAGATCCCTTCTAACCACTAGAAACACTATATTTGTGTGAGACTGAAATGGGGAGAGGCTTGAGGGGTGCTGGGACACGGAAGGAATCTGATATTGACTTCCTTCGTGTACAGCTCTAGCTAGATGATGATGGTGATGGTGATAAGAACACCAGCTAATTTTTCATTTATTGAAATGTTATTAGATGGACTAAGCCCTTTATGTGCCTTATCTCTTCTTCCTATTTTACAGGTAACCTGTCTGAGCCTTAATTTTCATAATTTCAAGCTCATGTGCCAAAGAGCACATGAGATTGAAACCAGCCTTCAAATGCAGTGCTTTTTGACTCCAGACCTTTAGTATTCAACCATCATACCCCACCCCCTTCTTTGCTTGGAAATTAGAGCCACATTGCATCAATCACAAGTATTCCAATATTCTGTGTGCCTGGGGTAGATTTAGTCTTAATTAGATCAGCTAAAAATTGCCGTGATATATGAGACTTTGTACTGCAGCCATTTTAGGTCCTAGCAATGTTGATTGTACTACTGAAGACTTCTCTTCTCTTGCTGTTCTAGAGTGTGGTCTTTGTAATGTGCTGGGGACATCTAGTCTCTTCTAGGAAACATTTGTGTAGTGTTCTACAACATACTTAGAAGGATACCAACCTGCCTGTCCTCCGTTGTGAGCATATGTGGCTGAATGCGTGAAGGAGTATAGATGATCCCAAAGCCTGGGCTACAGGGTGATGCTGTGACAGCACTCCTTCCCAAGAATCCCCACTTCCAAAAATAGCCATTAATTTCTCTTTTCCCCAAAGACTGATGTACACTGGGGACATTTAAACACATTTAAGAACACACCTCTGCCCCAAAGAGCTTAAAATCTCTGAAAGGACAAGACATAAACATATAATTTTTCACCCATAGGGATTTTTATAACTGTTATGCAGGCAGTGCACGACAGTCAGAGCTAGGAAGTTTAGACCCTGAGGTCTGCACTTTAGGCAGTTTAACAGGGCAGGTTTCATGGAGAAGATGGGGCTGGGGAAAGGCCGTGAGGGCCGGGTTAGATTTGCATACATGGAGAGAAAGCAACAGACCTCTCCCCCGGTTGATGCAATAGAGTAGGGCTCTAAAGGCAGGAGTGATTAAGCTAGTGAGCACATTAGAATGTTTCTTTAGGTTATATGGGAGATGATGTTGAAAAGAAATTAGGGACAGAATGCAGAGGGCCTTAAATGATAAAGTTAAGTTTTGATTTGGGTTAAATTACCTAACTTTGAGTTTAGTTTCTTATGTGTGAAGTGAGGGGAATTGATTAGTGGGTGGTCTTTCAAGCAATTTTCAGGTCTGACATGGAAATACAAATATCAATTTTCTGAATTTATTTTATCCTAAAGTAATGATGAGCCAGTTGAAACTCTTCATAAAGAATAACAGGGTAATATTAATACCTAACATTTATTGAGCACTTACTATGTGCTGGATACTGTGTTAAGCACTTTGGATTAGGCCGTTTAATTTTTACAAGTCTATGAACTAAATGCTGTTGCCCTAATTTTTTCAGGTGGGTACTGACATAAAAAGTCTTAAGTGACCAGAATCACAAAGGTAGTGAGTGGTAGAACCTAGGCATATTAGACATAAGACTTCAAAACAATTTTTCTGGCAGTAATTTAGAAAATATTCTGATACAATGTATACGGCATTTGGTAGTGAGAAATTATATGTGGGGCATTTGGACTTGGTACTTGCAGCTTTTCAGTGTGAGGTGATGAGAACTTGAAGGTGATTGGAAGAAAGGGGATTAATTTGAGAGAGATTTTAAGGTGAGATCAGTAGGACTTGAATGATATAAAGTGGGGAAAAAGTTGAAATGAAGTCAGTTTTTTTTAGCGTGGGAGTTTGGGAGAATCAGCGCATCATGAACAGAAATAGTGAAGTCAGGAAGACAAGATGAATACTCAGGTGAAAATGAGAAGTTTGGTGTAGATATTTTAAGGGTGAAGAGAGGGTATGACACCTTCTTCTCAGCACAGTGAAACTGACCCATTCAGCTTTCAGTTTGAGGCAACTTTTCTTTTCCTTTAACCTGTATTTACTGAGGGTCTGTTATGTGTAAGTATCATGCTAAAACACAGACATGTGTAAATGGTCCAAAGCCTGAGAAATGAGTAAAATTTGGAAACTATTAGAAAAGTCTAACATGGCTGACATTAAAACAGAAAGTCTGACTAGCTCAAAGGTCTTTAAGTATATGGAAGCACAGAACATTGGGTCCTTAAATCCTTTGATGTAAGTTGTGTGCACTATTTGTGTGTTTGTGTGTGAAAAGAAGTACATACATATCACACATACACACATGCACAGATACACAAGAAGGTGGTTTTTTTCATGCAGTGCAAGAAGGGAGAAGTCATTATGTTAAACTCTAGAATGAGGAATTTAGATATGAAAGAATTCCCTGACCAGGAGAATTGTTAATGTTATCATTAGACTGACAGCGAAGATGTGACAGTACTTTTTCTTATAGGTAGTTCAAGCTTTTGAGGAGGTCCTCAATTAAACATACCCCGCTGACCTGCCTGGGTTCTGAACACGTTGAGAAATAGAAAATCTAAAGACATAGTGAAAATATCTCTTACAAAAGAGGCTGGGGAGAAGCACAAGGCTCTCACCTGGGCAGGCAGTGGGCTGGCGGACCGGGCACCCCACCCAGTGTGTGTCAGGTCCACTGGGCTGAGACAGAGCCTGCTGCTGGGGAGGTAGAAGAGAACGGCGTCCTTATCAGGATCGTTCCCAGGCCAGCAATGATGATGAGGGAGTGCTGAGCTTTGCAAACCGCTTATTTTTCCCAGACTTGCTAATCACATCCGTCATGCTTCTTCACTGGGGAAGGGTGAGTTAAGGGGGACGGAGAGGCCTAAATACTCAGAGAAAAATCTCTCCTCCCAGAAGGCGGGAGTAGGTGAAAGGTACTGCACCTCTAACTTAAGAAAACATGACTTCTTCTACTTGAGATGTCTTAATTGTAAGAAAGAGGCAAGGAAGAGATGATCTTTCAAGGTCTTGTTCATCTTTGACCTGTAGAGTTATAATTCTGTGACTATCTAGAGGGATGCAGAGTGGGGCCTAATCTCCTGCCTCTGGTTCCTAAGCACAGGGGCTCTGTGTCTGCATTCCAGGAGGTCTGTTTCAGTGGTTAGATCCATGTTTGTCGTTGTCCTTAGTAGCTTAAAATGTAAGTTTGGGATACTATGAAATGTTTGATTTAAAGGCCAGCAGGAATGGTGAGAAATACACCCAACGTTTGCAAGCAAATTCGGGCAATAGAGGTGTATGACAACTTGTGTGGTTTGCTGTCAGCAATCGCTTGATGGTAAATTACTATTTGGGGAAAAGAAGATGCATTCTAATTTTAGATACTCCCTCAGGCTAAACTGCTCTCATTCATTAATTCACATATATTTACTGAGTGGCCTCAGAGTCAGTTTCTGGCACTGGAGAACTATAGTGAAGAGAAAAGATAAAAATCCCTGCCCTGGTGAAGGGATATGCTAGTAGGTATAAAGAAACAATGAACAAATAAACATATAAATAAGATTTAGAGTATGTGAGATGGTGACAAGTTTTGTGGAAGTAAAATGCAGAAGGGAGATAGTAATGAGACAGTTACTGGGGGCAGGAAAGACCTTAATGCGAGGGTCAAGTTTAAGCAAACACCTGAAGGAATGGAGGGGTGAGCCACGCAGCTGTCAGGGGGAAGGCACTTTGGCAGAGGAAATGGTGAGCACAATGACCTTGAAATGTGAGAATTCCCAGTGCTGGCCCTTGTGAGCCATTTTTCTCTGAGTGGGATGGGTTTTGAGGAGAAGACATGATCTGTCATTGGCTCTGTTTTAAGGATAACCTGTGAAGGGGAAGATGGTGGTTTGGACTAGGGTAGAAGCAGGGGAGGTGGTGAGCAGTGGTCAGAGTCTGGAGGTATTTTGAAGATAGGGTCAGTAGAATTCGTTAAAAGATTTGATGTGTGGTGTGAGAAGAATTAAGGATGGTTTAGTCAAGTTTTTGGTCTGAGTAACTGGGAGGATAGCGTTGCCATTTACTGACAGGGGCAAGGAGGTGCAGGTTTGGAAGCAGGAAGGTAGGAAGTTTACTTTTGGAAGTGCTGAGGTACCTAGTGAATATCCACAGGGAGAGGATCCAGTGGCAATTGACTAGACGAGGGAAGATCTTATGGAGGAAGCCTGGGCTGGAGATGTATGATGGTGAAGGTATTCAAAGTCAGGAGACAAGATGAGTTCACCTCATCCTGGGAGGGTAGATGCAGAAGAGGAGAGTCTGGGACCACGTCATGCAACACTGCAGTGTGTTCAGGTCATGAGAATAAAGGAACGTGAGGAGGGAGAATGGGAAGGGGAGACCACTGAGGAGAAGAGGAGAACCAGAAGAGAATGGTGTCTAGAAGCTAAAGAAAGGAAGTATTTTAAGAAGGAAAGAGAAATAGAGTCAGATGCTGCTAATAGGGCAAGTAAGAAGATGGAGTCTCGACCATTGGTGTCAGCAACATGGGGTTACTAGTGACCTTGACAAGAGCGTGATTGGAGTGGGTTCAAGAAAGAACAAGCGTGGGAAGAGAGGAATTGGAGATATCTAATATACTCAATTTTTAAAAAGTGTTTTGCTATAAAGGGCAGTGAAATAATGGGAACTTAGCTAGAGGCAGATGTGGCATCAAGAAAGTTTTTTGTCAAAGATGGAAAATATGGCAGCTTATTAATTTACTGGTGGGAATGATCTAGTGATGGGAAAATTGATGAGGAAAGAAACTGAGGGCAATTGCTGAAGCCGTCTTGCAAAGGCAAGAGGGGCTAGGATGTGTACATGAACGGAGGCTTTGCTCTTAGGTAAGACAAAACCGCAGACAGTTCATCCATACTACCGGGGTCGGTGGGGGGAGGTGGGAATGGACCAGACAGGCACAGGTGCCAGTGGGTTGTGCAAAATTCACTGCTTCTGAGTTATGCTTGGGTAATTAGTGACCACAGTGTGGCTTTACAGTGGCCCCAGCTTTCTGTGCTTGTGGAACTTACGGCTCACACAAACCTTTACATGCCTATTGCTGTGGCCCTTCAGCCACCCCAGCTGACAATTGTATAGTTTCATATTTTAAAATTGCGCCTGGGCACTATTTTAGTAAGTGACTAATTTACATTTAAGTTAAAGTAGTTAAAATTTACTGAATCCTCTGGATAATCTCATTTAAACCTCTCATCAAACTTATGAAGTTGGAACTATTACTAACCTCTAGTTAACAACTGAGGATACTAAGCCTAAAGAAAAAATAAAGAACTTGCTCAAGTTCAGGTGTTGACTTTTCTGCTTTCTGGCACTGTAGTCTCTTCCTTGACCATAGGCTGTATTGCTTTGTGGAAGTATTTGGGCCTGTGAAATGTGTCATTTCTGAAAGCAGTAAATTAATGTTGGTTTGCGTATGTGATTGTAACCTGAGATTAAATACTTTTGATAGCTTTGAGCTTTATCCACCACCTCTTTATTTTTCTCCCCAAGACCAAGAATTTAAGAGCCTTTTAAAATAATTTTTTTTTTTTTTTTTTTTGTGGTACGGGGGCCTCTCACCGTTGTGGCCTCACCTGTTGCGGAGCACAGGCTCCGGACACTCAGGCTCAGCGGCCATGGCTCACGGGCCCAGCCACTCCACGGCATGTGGGATCTTCCCGGACCGGGACACGAACCCGCGTCCCCTGCATCGGCAGGCGGACTCTCAACCACTGCACCACCAGGGAAGCCCTACAATAATTTTTGAAGGTACAATACAGGAAAAATAGGTTGGCTGGCTGCAGGTAGGCAGGATGTCATCATTCTTGTGGTAGTTTTCCTTAAAATCAGATCTTAACTTAGAAATTGACAGCAAGATGTTCCATCAGTGAGTGAGAGCGTGATCTTCAGCATCGAGATGATCAGAATTGAAAATTTCCTTTGGCTCCTTGTTTGCTATGTGTCAGGCCTTCTAGGTCTGCTTTCTCATTTATAAACGAAGGGTAGTAATACCTACCAACTGTGATTGTTGTAAGAATTAGAGAAGGTATATTCTCAAGCACAAAGCAGAGTGCCTGATATTTATTCTGCAATAAATGGCAGGTGACTGGGTAGCTCCTTTGTCCATTCCATTAACTACCATCCAGTGGGGCTAAATGTATCTTTTCCATTAATTCCCAACTGGAAAATGACTCATTCAGAGTTTAATTTCAAAAATGTTTCTTATGTGTACGTTTTAGGAATGGCTTATTATTTAACATTGGATAAGACAAAGCTCTATAGAAATGCACCATCTTTATTTTGAATAACAGTTCAGAACACATTGTCTGACAGTGGAAAAATGGACTCATCCCAGAGAATCTAGGGTGTATGGGTTTACTGTAAGCATGAAACTCCTATTGGGTGTGGAGGAGACTCCCTTCATTCTTCCTAAATTTTCTAGTTCTCCAGTCACTTATCCAGGCATCAGTATATTGTTTATAGACTTCAGTTGTGTGAATTCCCTTCGGTGGAGATGAGAAATCCATACATTAAATGAAGCATCGCTTTTCCTTCCCTTGACACAGTAAACCGATGGTTAAAGAAAGAGTTACAGCTGGAATTATTGGTGCAGCCAGATGCTCATGGGCCTTGGGTAGTAAGTCAGCACATGGAGCATCATAGATAAAGCAAATGTTCCTCAGTTACCTGCATTACTAACTTAAACATGTAAACAAATCCTACTGATAAGAGACCCTGGCAGGTACAAAATCTTACATTAGATGATACTGGAAATACTGAGTTGAATGGGGAGTTCCTTATCCTTAAGGAATTAATTTGGGGTTGGCTTTGTCCGTCCACCTCCAAGAGCCCAATTCACCCATCCCCGTGGAAACTTTCCCCTCTATCAGTCTGCTTTTGTGACTCTTGAGTTCATTCCCTAAAGTTTCAAGTTCTTTCTCTAAACCAGAATTTACAAAAGTATTTGCCAAGGATTTGGTTGTAAGGGAGACCGAATCTGTGTGCCTGTGCTCACCCCAATGCCTGGTGTAAGCCTTTGACTGTGATATAGAGAGCCTGTGAAGCAGGAATTGTGTTGCTGCTGTTCCCAGTGTGGAAGCCAGGCTTCACTCTACTCTGTGATATGACCACCCTCACTCCTCTGCTTAGTAAATATGTACAACCATTTTACTTACTCTGTGCATTTAATAAAGGGGGATATTTTGTTTAAATAACATCGGTCATTATAAGGGGCATAATGGTAACAAACTTGGCACTCAAGGAATTTCCAAGTTGCAAAATACCTTCACTTGTCTTCTGGTACTTTACACTTTTTTTTTTTGAGTTATTTAAAAAGCAGGAAAGTAACGAAAACATAGTGATTCTATAAGGATACTTCAAGACCATAGGTTGTAGGTTCATTTATGGGCCTCATATGCTAATGTGTTAGATAACACGCATGCAGTTTCCATAGGTGAGCAGTATTTGTGAATCATATCATTTTTTCAGGGTACTTTATTATACTCCAGGACTAGTCTTAGGCTAGAATCATGAAGGTGGGGAAGTTTTAACTTGATGTTCTCAGATTTTCCTTTCCATGCATCCTTTCTTCATCCTTGTTGCCCTCCTCATTTCCTTCTGTCTTCAAAATCATTTCTATTAAGGGAGAAATGGTTGATTTAATGTGTTATCTTTCCCCAGGATGTTTGCATTTCAGCAGACAGAGTACTCTCATTTGGCTAAACTTGGGGAATTAAGTTCTAATTGTGAAATTCAGTTTAACATGTAAGTGGCCACGCGTGTTGTAAAGTGAACCCCAAATATTGAATTCATATTCAAATGAGTGTCTTTCCCATGTAAGGAATATGGTGCAAAATGACAATGCCATTTACTCTTGACTAACCAGTACTAGTGTATTCAGTTTATAGATGGTTAGTTCTTCTTTTTTACTCCATTCTCCTCATTTGCTGAAAATGTTCTGTGATTTATGGGATACAACATGATGTAGCAGAGTGAGTGTGTGGGCTTTGGAGTATGACTTGGAGACATATCTGAGCTTCACAGTTATTTGACCTTGGACACACACCTCCTGAATCTCAGTTTCCTCACCTGTGAAGTATGATTGTTAGGGTTGGTATGATGGAAAAGATATGTATAAATTACCACACCATAAACTACAGTGTATAAATTACAGGCCAGTGGTAGATGTAATACAAAGTAGCTATGATGATTAGTATAAATTCTAGGATTCTTACAAGGAAAAAATTAAAACAATCAGAAAAAGGTTTTTCTATGTAATAGCAACTTTGTTAAAAGTTTGTAGCAGTTATCAATTATGCCAATGATAAATTAACTGGGAGTATGTGTTGACTATAAGCACACCAGATACAGTTTATGGAAAGTTATTCTGTTCATATTCTCAAACATATAAATGAGATGAATATTCACATTGCAGTAAACTTTTTTTTTTAAATTAAGAAAATGATTCATTGAACACAGAGTTACCTAAATGCGTTTGAGAAATGATTTGAATTCTCAGAATTTACTACTTATGAGATGGTTCAAGAATATATTTATTATGCAAGTCGAGGTACGGTCTTGTGAGGTGGGCACTTGATGCCTATGTTATGTCCTCCTGTGTTCTCTTGTTTTACAGGGTTCTACAATTCTATTTCTCACCCCACAGATTTACCAATAAAGAGACAGAGAGAGTATGAGCTGGTGACTCCAGTCAGCACAAATTTTGAAGGACACTATCTCTCCCATATTCTTTCTGCAAATCACAAAAAGAGGTCAGCGAGGGACGTGTCTTCCAACTCTGAGCAATTGTTCTTCAACATCACAGCATTTGGAAGAGATTTTCATCTGCGACTAAAGCCCAACACTCAGCTAGTAGCTCCTGGCGCTGTTGTGGAATGGCATGAGGCATCTCTGGTGCCTGGGAATATAACCGACCGCATTAATGATCATCAACCAGGAAGTGCTTCAGAAAGAATCTGGAAAACAGAGCCTTTGCAGACTAACTGTGCTTATGTTGGTGACATCATGGACGTTCCGGGAACCTCTGTTGCCATTAGCAACTGTGATGGTCTGGTAAGACTCATTGCCTTTTGTGTCTGTGTGTTTGCAGGTGTTTGGGAGTGCAGCATGGCTTCAGCATGGTTTGGAAAGTAGAGGTGGAAAGAAAACCTCACTACTATATTTTAGGTTCAGGGAGAAGCATTAGAAAGCATTTTACTGACAAAGATGTGTGCTTTGGCTTAATTTGACATGAAGACAACATTAGTCTAAGAAACCAAACACAACTATTTTAGCATTCTTGGCTTATATGTTCACTTGTATAACACTGGGGATTTTATTTCCTTATTTATTTAAAATCATTCTGACAACTTTCTAAAGAAGTGTAGATTCCTTCAAAATGATAGTATTTCCCTTCTTATGTGGAAATGTTGGATATCCTCTTAAAGAAAGTATTTGAAAGCATTCTTTCGCTTCCCAAAGAATGCTAAAATGGGAAATGAGAAGCTCCTCTGTCAGAATTTGTTCAAATAGCATTACTGTATGGACATGAGATGTAGTTCTCTCTGTATTGTGGCTTTGATTCATTTTTTTCTTTATTTTTGAATAGAATACCCATATATGGCTCTTTAGTTTTGTGGATGAGGCCAGTAGTAACTGATCCTTCTTCACATGCTGTGAAGTATTTTTATTTGTTTTGTATCTCCAGATGTTATTTGAAAAGTGTGTCAATGTTTATGTCTCTTCCATTCACAGTTGACTCCAAGTCTTTGTTCAGAAAGAGCAACCATTTTTCTTTCTATGGTTGCCAGGCTGCTGTTTCTTGGGAGTTCAGAGCTATTGTCTTTGTTTTGTCTCTCTTCTGGGAGTTCTCAAAATATTCCTTGCATTCCTTCTACCTTGGCTAGTCCCCCAACAATACCTTGAATCTTCTGCCACTGTCCTCTCTATGCATAAGCAGAACCCAAAGGAGTTATGATACCATATGTTTTTATCCAAGGCTGGTGGATTAATGGTTGTAAGCTTTATTTTGGGGTCTTGTACTGCCTCTTGATGTTCTGTGGGGTTTTAGAAGTCAGGATGGAAAACTGAATAGAGCATGTGTGGCAGGTCCAGATCTCCAAGTTGGACTCTGTCAGTTTAGGACCACACTGTCACATTTAGTGCTGGACCATGCCCTTGGGTTTGAAGACACAAGGAATCTCTCAAATTCCTCTCATTCCACACAAACGTTGAACAGGTCTGAATTAACTAAGTCATTGAATAAAACAATAGATAGTGCTTTCTAAAAAGACTAAGTTTAAAGTATTCACTAAGAGAGGTTGATTCAACACTACCAGGATATAAAAAGAAATAAATCATTAAAAAAAGGTACTGTTTTATAGTACTTCTAAGTAAAATATACTGAGTATTTAATTTAGTGTTATTTTTAAGTTTTACAGCATAAAAAGATTATGTATTTTTTATCTCCTTGGTTAAGATTGAAGCTTGAGCTAGAAGATTTGAAGGTTGAAAATCAGTTTAAGGAAGACAAAAGGCAAGGAAATTATTTTAATGGGTTATCATAGTGATTTTTAAACCCGACTTAGCAATCAGTAATTTTCTTACTGTACATGTCAAATTATCTAGTTATAGATACAGAAATCTGGGACAATAGCAAGTTGCTGTAAGGAAGAGGAAAATAGATATGGAGTTTGAATGAACATTAATTATTAGGATTAATTTCTCATTTTTAAGATATGGTGTTAACTGTTGGCATCATGTGTATGTTGATATAGCGTGTGTGTGTGCGCGTGCACATCTCTACCAGTGTAAACCGCAAGTATTCATTTGTTCCATTCTTTGATCCATTGATTAATTAATTAATTAAAAGATATTTCTGGGAAGCCAGTAACAGGTCAAGCACTATTCCAAGCATTGTGAAATGGTGACAGGAATGATCCCAATTACCATCCTTATGGAGCTCAAAGATGTTAAATTTGCCACAGATGTTAAGTGCCAAAATATCTGGTATACATGTATGTGTGTGTTTATATTAGACATACATATTAGAATCATGTTTAACTTAAAAAACTCTGGTATAAGGAAGTATCTTCTGGAGAGATTTTATGAATGGGGACAGAATTTCAAACCAGACATAAGTGGCCCAGGCCTTGCACTTGATGCAGGAAGAGGGTGGTGTCTAGCCTACAGCAGGCAGTGCTGCCTATGTGGGTGTACAGAAACAGAAGCCTCTTCTAGAGTTTCCAGCTCATAGCAGCTATGGAGGAAGAGTAAAGATGACGGCAGGAAGAGAAGCACGGTTATAGAGAGCAGATCAATACATTAGAGTGATAACACCAGTGGCTACTTCATTAAGCTGGGGACAAGTTCTTAAAATTGCAGAATTGCATTGGACAGGATAAGCTCCTTAGCAGACATGAAGTAGGAAGTAAAATTGATGGGAATATAAATAAATTTGGCTGATTAGCTGATTCCTAAACCTTTTTTGTTCCTTTAGCTTGCTGTGTAGGGATTTGGGTTTGACCTTCTTGAACTTAGGAAGGGAAGCAGGGATACTGGGATAACATAGATGCCTGAGGATTAACCTGATGGGCTATAAAGCCATTGCCCTGGGAAGCTCCGGGATTATAATCAAATCCAAGTTGTCCCAGTAGAAAGCACAGCCACTCCTGCCTTAAAAATACCAATGGGAACATCTCTGTCCAGAAACCATTAGGTTAAGTCCCCTGCTATGGAAAAGAATGCCAGTGAAGCCCTATCTGGATGGGTGCATTTTAGACTGGTGTAGATGGGGGTCCAGTGATCTGGTTTTCTACATGCGTCCTTTGATCTCTTGCTCATAGGGAGCAGCTACAGGTATTTATTTTTCACTGAGGTTGGAAAGTTCTTAGCGTGGCCTTCTCCCTGAGTGAAACTCCTTACCTCTTTTTCGCTAATACTGCCTTGTGGCATACTGTGTATGTTTGAAATGGGCAGTGCTCTGAGACAGAATTAATTTGTATTAAACAGAATGCTTTAGTTTAAGTTAAAAAAGCAGTACTATGCAAAATGTGTCCATAGACTCAGGTTTGTGACAAGATAAATACGGAAGGTGAGACTATATAAAGAAACGTTTTTGACAGTTTGACAGAGTTATATTTGCGTTGGGCCTATTAATAATAATAAGAAAAGTTGGGGCTGGTGTTTTGTGCCTTGTTTTTTCATTTTATTTTTCTACTAATTAGTTTTCCTTGTATTTTACAAAATTATCAGTCCAAGACCAACTGGGGAGAAAGGAAACTGTTTATTCACCCCAGATAGTTTGAAAAGCAAGCAGTAATGCTTAGCTGTTTTTATCTCTCTAGACATTAGAAACTTGACTGAAAGAGTCAGTAGAGTCTGCTTATTCCAGGTAACTCTATGAAATGATCACAGGAAAGGTCCTTTAACATGGGCATTATTGAGGAGGACAGAAAAATGCCTTGAGTGATATATCCAGATCCGAGGTCTAGAATGTGATCTAGACATAGATATGCGTAATAACTAAAATATTATTCTGTGGGTTTCTGAAATCAACATCAAAGTGTTCTGCATGAACGAATTGACAATGATTTTCACCCAGTGTGGCAAAGAACAATATCTCTTCCCGTCTAGCATGACCTTTTCTGACTCTTTGCCAAGATTACGTTTTTTTTTTTTTAACATCTTTATTGGAGTATAATTGCTTTACAATGGTGTGTTAGTTTCTGCTTTATAACAAAGTGAATCACAAGATTACGTTTTACGAGTGACAGCTAATTCTTCACCAGTTGCAGCGTTATGCCTGCTCTAGTCTACCCACTTATAGGTGAGAATTGTTACAATATTCAAACATGGAGTTGTTCTTGTTTTCTGACAGCATCCAATTTTTAAAAAGCCTGCTTCTCTAGACCCTCCTCCAAATTACCCAACCAAAGCCTATTCGTGTTAATAGGTTCTTTCTAAGGCTCTCTCACTGACATGCTCACAGGTCCCTTTGGTGTGTGTTCTGGCTCTGTGCAACATGTAATAAACCCAGCTTGTCAGCTGCAGATGTGCTCCCAGTGGTCTGTGGCTGGAGGCTGTTGACATGCTTTGCCTCTCTGCTTCTGTGTCTCTGAGGTGAGAGTCCAGTGGTCAGGAGTCATGGTGATGGCAGGCGTTTCACACACTTCTGAGTGGGAAGACACTTCTGGCTGAGAATCCCAGCTGAAAATAGATTTTTTTATTCCATAGAGCCCTGGCATTTGCCCTGTAACACGATTAAATCTCCCCTGTGTGTAGTGGCGGCTCACAGTCATACTTTGTGGTCTTCAGATTTGCCAAAATAAAGGGTTATTTGGTTAGTAGGCTTTATGTCATGTATTCATAACATAATGAAACTGGATTTTTCTAGACTTGCTAGAACAATATTGCTTTGTTAATTCCCCTGGATTGCATCAGAGGAAACTGGTTGGGAGTGGAAGAACTGAGTGATGATGGCTCTTTTGGGTTATCCAGCTCAGTGATTTCCTTGTGAGCTGACTTTATGATCAAGGGAGTTTATCTAGGACAGAAGTTTTCAATATTTTTTTAACATTTGGAATTCTTCCTCCAAATGAAATCACTAGGTGTTATCTAATAAAATAATATGTAAAATGGATAAACTCAGGAAAGGCCTGGTAAAAACACAGGTGGGAGATGCTCTTCCTCCTAGTTTCTCTTCCTCCTGCCTTGTTCTCACGCAAGAGCACTCTTAGGCCTCCTGAGGCATCTAATGGGAAATCTTCACTGTTAGGGCAGGGGGTCTTGGAAGCTTGAAGTTAACAACTTGGGAACCATAAGCAGAACCTTTTTCTAAAATATGTGATAGTCACATCTGGTTAGTATTGGAGGTAACTTACCCTTTTTAGATTTGGAGTGTGCATGGCCAAACGAAGTCTTTGTGGACAACTGCAAACTTATAAAGAAAACAGCCTTAAGACTTCCCTGCCTTGGGCTTCCCAGGTGGCACAGTGGTTGAGAGTCTGCCTGCCAATGCAGGGGACACAGGTTCATGTCCCGGTCTGGGAAGATCCCACATGCCGCGGGGCGGCTGGGCCCGTGAGCCATGGCCGCTGGGCCTGCGCGTCCGGAGCCTGTGCTCCGCAACGGGAGAGGCCACAACAGTGAGAGGCCCGCGTACCGCCAAAAAAAAAAAAAAAAGACTTCCCTGCCTCAAGACTTTTACTTTAGGATTTGGTCCCTTCAGAAACATGTCCTCGCTATGCCTATTTCAGTAAGTCCAGCTGCAGAAGCACTTTGTAAAAAGACTATTTTAAAAAGTATTATGAGCCAGTGTGCTTGGGATTGAGAACATTTGCCTAGTAATTATGAAAAATAGTGATACTAAAAATAGATACAAATCTGTAGCTATTTATAGTGGACTTAGGGTTTTCAAGGACTGATCTTTAGATGTTGACATTTGAACATCTGCTTTTATGAGGAGAACCTGATCTCTAAAGGCCAGGTGCCTCCCACCTTTTTCTCCCATGAAATGTGTCTATGGAAGGTGTCATGTGTTTATTGATGGGACAGAGGGAGATTTGCGTCTTCACTGTTTACATGCTGATTTAAGAGATCTTAGTAGGTCTGGGGAAAAAAGGACTGGAAACTTGTTTTACTTCTAGGCACCTACACCAGGCTGTTCTAGCAGTGCAGGATTAGAAGATTCTCAAAGCTCCTATATCCTTTAATTTCCATTAGTAGAAGGGAAAAAGTGGGTACCAGTCCACTAGCTTAACTACTTTGGGAGAAACAGTACCATAACAAGCCTCATTGCTTCTCCTGAGATTTGGTCAAGCCATGGCCCATGGGAGCTGACAGTATTAATCCTAGTTGTGAGTGGTACCTGCCTGTGCTGAATCTTGCTGGATCTGGGCTATTGGTTACATTTCCCACCGTGCCTCCTTTCTCAAATAGATAGGCAGCCAGTTTGTGCTTATCTGGGGTGAAGAAGGAAGGTTTGGCAAAGTCTTTGATCATTTTCACATTTTGCATCTAATTTGCATAACCCCCAAATCATACATATGTCAAGCCTTTTCCAAAGTTTTTGGCTATATTTCTCTTGTGTGATTTTGAAAATATTTCTTTTTAATACTTATTTTGTAATTAATTTAAACTATTCATGTTTGTTTATGAGTACCACTTGTTCAGCGTATGATTTGATTTACATCAATTTGATTATGATTTATTTCCCATTGTCTTCTCTATCTTTGGTATAGTAAATTTTTAAATTAAGTTTAAAGATGAACTAAAAATTGGGAAAAAGGTGAATGTGATATTACACATCTTTCTTTGTGCAGGAATGGAAAAACAGAAAATAAAAGGGGAGGGGAAGTTGGCCTGGGAAGTAATGCTTCCATTCTTCTCCATGCAGTGGCAACTAGGACTTCATTATAACTCGAATACAGATTTTTAAAGATACTCAAAAAAGGCTTTAAGAACTGTGAAAATAGTGCTGACCACATCTTTAATATCTTCTTCTCGGTAAATTATCATTAAAACAAGAACAAAAGCACAGCAAGATGTTGATATGATGCCTTTGTGCATAATCAGGCTTTGAGGTCATAGAGTTCTTGCAAAGTAAACCCAGCCTCAAGGTCCTCAACTGCAAAAACTGTTACTCCTGTGACAATCTTTGCTTCTAGGAATACTGATCAAGTTAATAAAGCTTTCTGAAGTGCTAGGATATGCAAAGTGCTAGACTGATTGCTGTGGGGAATACTGAGGTAAGCCAGGCATTATCCTTGTCTTCCAAGAGTACTGGAAATAAGGTATGCAAATGTAGAACCAAAGTACAAGGCCGAATGTTTTAAATGCTCTAAGACTAGGATAGATGACATGTGAGAGTCTGAATGGTGGAAAGAATATTTATGCTTGGAAAGATAGTAGAAGGCTTCCTGGAGAAAGCAATATTTGTGATACCAGACAATTGAAAAGATAACCATATATGTTAAAGTGATCACCAATGATGGTAGAGGTTGGGGTGGGTAGGAAGAGGAGCCTCTGAGGGAGGTAGGAGATATTTGTGATGGCCATAAAAATGAAGAGAGGGTGCGGTAGGTTGATTTCATGAACTTTATAATATATGTAATGAATATATGGGAGAGCCAAGGTAGTCTTGGTCAGTATTTAGCAGAATATAGGAGCAAGTATAATACAAAAGGGAGAGAGAGAAAAGAAAAAGGATAAAACCTAGTGATGTTTATTAAGACCAAATTCAGTGACCATGTAGTTGATATTGACAGGCTCGCATGCGCATTCAGGATGAGAGAAGGGCAAGGATTTGTATTCCTTGATTATGTTGCTTTTCTTCACGGAAGGGTTTTGCTGAAGTCATGGGCTTTTTCTCTGGAGTTTAGGGAGGTATTTTTCTCAGTAACTTTTTTCTAGAATTTGTTCCCAATATTTTATCTGAGAGGGTTTGGAAGTTGATTTTGAAAAATCTGACTTCTTCTCCTATCATCTGGGTCCTTCAATCTTTCAAGTTTGGTGAATTTCGTGCCTTATTTAGTAAACAACCTTCTATAGCTGTAATTCTTCCATCTGAAATGTTCTCCTTTCTTACTGTGTTTACTGTATGGTTCTATCCCCTACTTCTTCCTATTCTCTAAGGAGTATTTCTAATGTTTTAGTGATTTTTGCTTACAGCATGAAGTGTAATTTGATCAAGTTTACTTAACTCTCATGAAACAAGACACACAAAATACGCTGTTAGTGAATGAGTCGATTTCGATATTAAATCCCATTTTATTTTATGTCATTTAACATATCTACTATATGTACGTGTGTGTATGGAAATACATATATGCATATATATGTTTATATACACACACATAAGCATACACATATGCACACATATATATGAAAAACCATAGAAAAGGTAGAGAAAAATCAATGTTTCGTTAAATATTTTGATTCAAAGACTGTTGACAATATTTGTTGTTAGGTCTTTAGAGTTGATGGCAGAGCTGGAATGGCACTCAGGTCGACTGACAGCAAAGCACCTAGCAGTTCTGTTACCCCAGGTTACCTAAATATGCTCCTTACCATGTGGATGGTTGACAAGGAGGCATGACATGAATTAACTTGTATGTTTTTAATACTGTTAGGAATGTAGAGAGATTAATTAGAAATACAATTGAAAAGGGAGATTTTATCTTACGATTGTCAGCCTATCACAGTGAAATTGAAAAAATATTTAGAATAAAAAACTCAATTGTACTTTTTATTAAGGTTGGCAGACTTTGAATTCTCTATCTCTAAAATAAGAAATTTTAAACACTTGGTATTTTTTTCAAACATTTATTTTCAAAGGAGTTGATTAATTTTTGATCAGTATTAGACTACATTAAACATATCAAGAGATCATTGCTCTTATTGTAGTTGAATTGTCAGTTCTTTGATAAACAGGTTCAAATACTCCATAATTATAACAAATTTCTAAAAATTCTATTTTATTGATTGAAGAAATAAGGATATATGATTGCACTTAATGTCTAACTCCAGAGTCAGTAATATTTAAAAAAAAGAAGGGATATTATATAGCCTGAAGGGTTTTGAAAAGCATTGTCTAGATTGTTATAGCTTACATTTATAAAATGTTTAGAAGATACCCAGTTTAGAGTTTTGTAGCGAGAATAATCAGTAAACACCAATGAAGAGAAATAGTGGCCAAGCTATTTAGAGTTATGATACTTTGGAAGAGTTCAGTTTGGTAAAATGCCATTGATGACAGAAGTCAAACTTTTGTAAAGTGGTTTAGGGAGATGGTTCATGTTGGGAACGGGCATGGTATTGGTTTAGAATCAGACAAACCTGAACTCCACTTCTGGTTCTACTACCTACCAGCTTGTGACTTTAAACAAGTTGTTTAACCTTGTGGAAGTCTCTTTCCGTCAGTAAAGAGGAGAAAGTAATGCTTGTTATGTTGAGGGCTTACAGAATATTAATGCATCTTTCACACAGCCTGGCTCTGAGAAGTCGATGATTGTTACTACAATCCCTTTCTTTCTTTTTCCATTTATTATAATTATTTGTCCTTAATATTTCGTGATTAATAATAATGATGTTGATTTAGTTTGCAAAGTAAAAAAATGTGCTGCAGTTACCCAACTCAGCCTGTGACCTAACTTGTGGAAAATACAATCTTCTATGAAGTGAATACTTTGGTGAAAATCCTGTAATTTTCAGATGACCTTCTCCACTTGATGCAGGACTCGTTTAGCATCATCTTCTCTGAGGGATACTCTAATCTGTGTTCTCCTGAAGACCTCTAAGGATGGGAAACTCACTAATTTTCATCTTATTTATATATCGCTCTGCCATATAGAAAGTTCTTTCTTAGGTTCTACTTAGAAATATAAAGTGAAAGTATCTTGTTCCATGTATTAGATTCTTCAGAGCTGACAAAGATATAGTGACTGTGATTGACCTCTTATTGTTGTTATTATTATAATACTTCAGTTTTATGCAATTGACCACTAATCATTCAGTGCATTACACAGCACACAACTTCTGCTTTAGGAAACATTTCCCTTTAGTGGTGTGATATAGCCCATACCCTGGCTGGAATGGCATTAATGAGGCATTAGTCATAATTTTAACATACTTCTTAGGCTTTTCATTTTGGTCAGATATTTTAAAGTATGAACCTCAGAGTGAGACATTTTGGGGATAGTGATAAAGAGTTCTATGGCATTAGGTGGTATATACTGTTGTTCAGAGTCTTGTTTTCATATTTCTTTTATTTGGTGATAGTAGTTAATATGCTATCTTATATCTGTTTTTGTTTCCAGTCTAGAGTCTTCCATGAAAAAAAAAAGGCTATAAGTCTATGGAGGCAATTGGGGGGGATGGAGATAAAGGTGGCATGGTGGGTCCCTAGCTCCAACTACCAGAAAATGCATTTTTGAACTTAAATGGCGTTATCAAAGTAGATTTTTGAGGTCTTTGTGAGTATTTTGATTAGCTGATAGGACTTTCCAACCCCAATTTAAAACATAGGAGATTTCTGGAAGGCCTTCTTCTGCCTGGTGATGTCCCTAAAAGTAGAAGATCTTTAGAGTGAGAGGACTGTGCTATTAGATACTTGGGTGTCGTATGAACATAGAGGGACCCAGTCTGAGCATGTAAGCCCAAGAGAAAAGGAAGAACAGCACTTAGTGAGAGATTCTGCAAACATTAGCAACCCAAACACAGTGGGAAACGTTTTATTTAGCATTATCTGTGAAACATGATGCTTTTAACATAGTGATGGGAATCTTGCGGTAATACTTCTTTTGGGCTTACAGGATATTTGATCTTGCTTATAGGGTGCCAATATTTCATGCTTTCCTGCCTGGCTTCATATAGTCCTTTATTTTGCATACCTGGCTCTGAGGATGGTATTAACTGGCTGCCAGGACAAGAAGGCAGACCAAGCATAGTGATGTGGGTCCAGGTAAAATTAAGTCACTGTAAGATCTCTGTTTCTGTTTGGTCAGCTGCACGTCATTTTCACCTTTGGCTTCAACTGTGGTACCACACCAAGACTTAGCATAATGATGAGGGAAGTCTCTGAGCCTATTTATTGGCCCTAGCCATTAACCTAAAATTTTCAGGGAGAGGCCTTTTTTTAATATGCTGTTCTTGGAAAAATTTTAGAAACTTGTTAACCTATGAGGATGTTATAAAATTTGAACTGTACCCATGAAACTACCTGGGTACTCTTCCCCATACTTGAAAATTAAGGGTTTGAATTAGATCAGTGATTCTTTTTGTTCTGCCTGTTGGATGTTATGTTTTGAAATACTTTGTAAACTGGTTAAAATATTTATTAAGTAATTAACAATTTTACCTATCTGTTAATGATCAAAAATATACAAAATTGCTGGTCAAAATTCCCAGTGAGTACAAATTATTCTCTCTCCGTACTGGTTGATGATCTTTTCACATGAAAAGCTTAAATTACTCGTAGACCTGTACCATTCTGTTCAGCCTTATGACACAGTGACAGTCATTCCCAGATCTTTGTTATTGCCTCCACTGGTTCCTAAGAGCCCAGAGATCTAAAATTAGGAAACTGTTGACTATAAGCTTCCTGCGATTCCTTCTAGAACTGATGTTCTGTGACTCTGTGACTAAGTTTGTATTCTATTTATCCTTAGGGACTGTGCATTCCTGGCCAAGGAAGAAATCAAAACGTCACACTGACCATTATTTATTGATCATGGTCTGGAGTGGAAATTGCATGTATGAGTGTTATTTTTGAGATATGGTTACTTTATAATAATGCTTTTTCTGTTTTTTAAAATTTATTTTTAATCCACTAACTATGAAAAAATCCTGTGTTCTAGAAAGCTCCAAAGAACCTAACTGCTATTACAGTTTTGGGCGATGTTATAGCTTGACTCCTAATGAAATGTGGAAATTATCAGAGTAGAGAGAAATCTGTCTACCTACCTACCTACCTACTTACCTATCTCTCTATCTACACACATATGTGTATATGTGTGTATATATGTATATATATACAGAGAGAAATATATTTATATTTTTATAAAATATTAAGAGCTTGGCTGTGTGACTTGGCTATGCTGTAGGGAGAGTACCGAGTTACCTCAACATAGGAATGTGTGCCAGCTCTATTGATGGAGCCATTTTCCTGGGAGAATTCCTCATAGGTTGCATTTGAGGAATAGGCGGCTTTTAGGAAGCTGTGAATCATTGTTCTCCACAAGGGGCCTCTAACCTTAGTGCACATCAGAATCTCCTGAGGGCTTGTTAAAACATAGCTTGCTCATAGCCACCTCAGAGTTTCTGATTTAGTTGGTCTGCGTAGGGACCTGAAAATTTATACTTCTAACCCATTCTCGGTTAGTGCCAGACACCGTAACTCAACTGTCTGTTTCTTGTTTATGTGCAATGACACTGGATACTGGCTTTCCCCAGCTGACCTGCTTTCTCGGGTAAGGAATTTGAACTTTTTTCTTTGGTTTGTAATACCGTCTTGGCTCTTGCCCCCCTGCCCAGTCATCATCGCAGCCAGTCTGACTCAGCACCCATCAGTCCCAGATTGGATTAACTGTGTTCAACCACAACTTCCTCTCTTGGTCCCCTTGCCTGGAGGCTACATGTACATTGGAAGCACTGGTGAGCACCATCTCCCCAGGCCAAGTTCTGGCAGAATGCAGAAACTGTGAACTTGGACAAACTACTTACTGTGTCTGATCCTTAGATTCCTCTTTTGATTCATGTAAAGATTTCCCAGTGGTAGGTAGAGCTTTGAAGTGTATCCTCATTTTAATTTATTCAGTAGCCAATAGTCACTACGAAGTGCTTGCAAGTTTCTAAAGTCACTTTGCTTTCAAGACTGGTGGTGGGGCTTCCCTGGTGGCGCAGTGGTTAAGAATCCGCCTGCCAATGCAGGGGACACGGGTTCAAGCCCTGGTCTGGGAAGATCCCACATGCCACGGAGCAACTAAGCCCGTGCGCCACAACTACTGAGCCTGTGCTTTAGAGCCCGTGTGCCGCAACTACTGAAGCCCGTGAGCCACAACTACTGAACCCATGAGCCACAACTACTGAAGCCCGTGTGCCTAGAGCCCGTGCTCCGCAACAAGAGAAGCCACCGCACTGAGAAGCCCGCGCACTGCAACAAAGAGTAGCCCCCTCTCGCCGCAACTAGAGAAAGCCTGTGTGTAGCAATGAAGACCTAACACACCCAAAAATAAATAAATAAATAAATAAATTTATAAAAAAATATATATTTAAAACAAAAAAAGAACTGGTGGTAGAACTGTGCCATGGGGCAACACGGAGACCTTGAGATCTTCAGTTGTCCTGTGTTTTAACAATCTGGGGCCATCACACTTTGTGGGCTCTCATGAGTCAACCTTGTATTCTGTCCATACACCAGCTCAGTGCTACACTGAGCTATAGTTACATTCTCGACCTAGATGACCTCATGTGATTTTATGGCTTCAAGTACCATCAAACAGTAATGACTCTATGTGTCTGGCCCTGACCTCTCCTCTGAGCTCTAGATTTGTGTGTGTGTTCTGCTGCCCATTCAACTTCTCCACTTGGATGTCAGATAGCCATCTCAAATTTAACAGGGCTGAAGGTCATCCCTTGACAGCTACCCCTGCGTGACTTCCTCCACAGAGAAAAGTTTGGGCCCTAATTCTCAGGCCAAAAACCTAGACTTATGCTAGACTCCTCTTTTTCCTCATTTCTTTCATAAAATCCATCCATAAATCTTGAGGTTGTTTTATAAAATATGTTCTGAATCTACTTATGTAATCTCCAATGCTACAACTTTGATCTAAACCACTATCATCTCTTCCTTGGACACTACAGTGACCTCCTTTTTTTTTTTTTTTTTCATTTTTGACCCTCTTCATCCTTCACGTAGAAGTTGAAGTGACGTTTCTAAATTCGACGAACTTTTCTCTGCTTAAAAGCCTTCAGTTGCTTCCCATTAAAATTCAAACATCTTACCATGACTTTTAAGACCCTTATGTCAGTAGTTCCAATAATCATTGTCTCATAATCACCTAAAGAGCTTTTAAAGAAAATATAGATGCCTAAACCCAACCCCAGAGGTACAGATTCATTTGGTCTGGGGTAAGGCTCAGCATAAGTAGACTAAATGCTGCTCTAGATGATTCTAATATGCAGCTAGAGTTGAGAATCATTGTTCTTTCCAAGAGGCCTCTAACCTTAGTGGGCATGAGAATCCCATGGAGGGCTTGTTAACATAGATTTCTAGGTGCCACTTTGGGGTTTCTGATTCAGTGGGTCTGTAGAGGAGCCTGAAGATTTGCATTCCTAACAGGTTCCCAGGTGACACTACATTTGGAAACCACTGTTTTACAAGATCTGGTCTTAGCATGTTCTCTGATATCATTCCCTTGTTTACTACATTCAACCCCCTCTGGTCTTCCTTTTGTCTTTCAAATCCAAATTTTTTCTGTCTCTGGCCTTTTGGAAATGTTGTTTCTTCAGCCATAACATTCCTTTCTAGATCTTTACCGGGTTTTTTTGTTGTTGTTTTTTTGCGGTACGCGGGCCTCTCACTGTTGTGGCCTCTCCCGTTGCGGAGCACAGGCTCCAGACGCGCAGGCTCAGCGGCCATGGCTCACGGGCCCAGCCGCTCCGCGGCATGTGGGATCTTCCTGGAACGGGGCACGAACCCGTGTCCCCTGCATCGGCAGGCAGACTCTCAACCACTGCGCCACCAGGGAAGCCATCTAGATCTTTAAATAGAGATTCGTACTCATCATTTGGGTGTTAACTTAAATTCCGTTTCCTCAAAAAAGAATTTTTGGCCATTCTAGCTAAAACAGAAACTTTAGTCGCTCTACACTATATTAGTGATTTTAATCTTATCTGTAGCCATTATTTGCATCTCAAACTTATCTTGAATTTATCTTTTACATTTATTTTTGGGGGACTCTCTCTACTGAGGATAAGGACTCTTTCCCGTGGGTCTTTAACAGTGTTTGGCACACAGTGTGTGCTCAGCAAATCAATGCTGACAGACTGAATGGTGTGAATATTAGAATAGGGAATTGATTACCACTTTTTCAAGGTGAATTATAGACCTTTCTTGGATGTGTTCAGATTTCCCAGTGCGTAACTTTTGCAATTGAAGGGGGTGCTATGAACTTGAAAGTTTAAGGTTCCTAAGATTTCATATAAATCAGTTCTATCCTTCTGAATAGCGTTTTAATGCTGTGGTTTTCATAACTAAGTTTTTTTTTTTCTTTTAGTTTTCTGTCTCCTCTTCTTTTGCATATGAACTATAGTGAAGGGGCAACATCATCTTGATCCAAGCCCACACTTGAGTTCAACACCATAGTAAAGGTATAGTGTGTCTCTTAAATTAATTTACTCCTGTTAAGCAAAGGAAGCAGATACAAGTCAGCATGGCAACGTGTTGCAAAAAAAAAAAAAAAAATGGAATTAAAAAAAAGACATTATAAAAATGTTATACTTTGGACTAATTCCTTGGAAGAAAATAAACATATTGACTTTCTTGTCAAGGTTTTTACTACAGCAACCTATGGTTTTTTCTGATCACTGATCACACATAAATTGTTTAATGCTTTTCCCCCCTGCTAAACTGTAAACTCCATGAGAGTTGGAGTTGTATCTGTAATGCTTACTCTTACATCCTCAAAACCAGGTACCATGCCTGATAATAGTAGGTGCACAGTAAACATGTGATGAGTTACTGAATAAATGAAGACACAGGACGTAAGTTCCATGTCAGTATACTATAATCTGCTCACTATCACCTTACAGGTTTTATGAACTTTTAATTGAAATGCTTCTGTGCAGAATTCCCCTCCATCCTTTCCCTTTGGTACCCAGAACCCTGCCTTGTAACCTTTCATTTCTTTCCGTGGTTTCTCCTTGATGGAAGGTAAAAATTATTCTCAAGCCAAGTACAGAAAGCCACACTTCTTCAGTTTCTTGCATTGTTTGTCTTCTATTAGACAATAAGTGGTTTTTCCAACTTTTGTGTCTCTTGGTAACCCCTAGGAGGAGTCTTTTTATATTCCTGTGAGTGAATTTTCTCTTTCTGCTTCTTAGGAGGAGATAAATAGATTGATTAATATCTGAAGAGAACTTGGCTGAGTCATTTATTCCTTCATTCATTCCATGGCTACTATATACTTTCAGTGCTGGGAATGTAACAATGAACAAAAACAGGCATCATATTTGCCCCCATGGAGTTTAGATAAAGTGGGAAATACAGACTTTACTTTCTGTAAAGTCACCTGAGTAAAGATAAACTTGGCATAAATGCTATCAAGGAAAAGGGACATTGTTTTATGAAATAAGTAACAAAGTCATCTGACCTAGGCTAGGGATAGGGGAAAGTTTCCCTGAGGAAATGGTATTTGAGCTGAGTTTTTAAGGATAAATAAGAGTTCCCTAGATAAGGTGCTTGTTGAGCACATTTTAGGAAGTAAGGGGGCAAAGAGACCACAAGGTCAGATTATCTGGGTTGGCTGAGATAAAATTTGACTTTCAGAAGAAAACTAATCTGTCACCATGGTTCTCCTGAGCTACCATAGGTGTTTTATCTTTTTTTTTTTTTTAATTTGTGAATTTATTATTATTATTGCTGGTTAACATTTTTTAGCAATAAAGTATTTTTACTTAGGTATGTACATTGCTTTTTATTTTTTAATGTTTTAAATTAATTTTTTATTGTAGTACAGTTGCTTTACAACGTTGTGTTAGTTTATACAGTACAGCAAAGTGAATCAGCTATACGTTTACATATATCCCCTCTTTTTTAGATTTCCTTCCCATTTAGATCAACACAGAGCACTGAGTAGAGTTCCCTGTGCTGTACAGTAGGTTCTCATTAGTTATCTATTTTATACATAGTAGTGTATAAATCCCAATCTCCCAATTCATCCCACCCCCGCTTCCCCTCTTGGTATCCGTAAGTTTGTTCTCTACATCTGTGTCTCTATTTCTGCTTTGCGAATAAGTTCATCTCTACCATTTTTCTAGATTCTACATATAAGCGATATTATACGATATTTATTTTTCTCTTTCTGACTTACTTCACTCTATATGACAGTCTCTAGGTCCATCCACGTCTCTGCAAATGGCACTATTTTGTTCATAGGTATTTTATCCTATTTCTCATACTAGTTAAAAATTTATGGGCATCGATAATTGTGTGCCAGACACAGATCTGTCCTTTACAGGAATTATCTTAATCCTGACAACAGTTCCCAGTTATGGATTAAGAGCCCAGGGAAATGAGTATCTTGTGCTGTGTCTCACGGAAGACCCGGATACCTGCATTCAGAACCTGTACTTTTGACTTATATTATCCTAGTTCTCAGAGGGTATTCCTAATACTTCAGAAAGCTTGGGCAGCTTGAATTCCAGCATAGACACATATCTGGATCTCTCATTACATATGTACTTCCTATCCATATACCTATTGTATACAACAGCGTATGTGTGTATGTTTTTGTAAAATATAAACTTGTGGGTTTCTGGGGGATGTATATATAGCAAAGATGTATATATATTTCATCAGTATATTTTGAGGCTGAAAATTGAATCTGAGAATTTGAAATCAAGCAGTTTAACCTTGAAAAAAATTGCTGGTTGGGATAGATAGATGAGTACTAGTAATTAATAAATGGAACTGAGCTGTTTTCTATCAAATTTGGGTGCCTACCCCCAGGAGGTGTGTGAATTTCATTACGGCAAGTGGAAATCTTCTGCGTCTGGCCTTATCCTCTGCCGCTAAAGCGGCTCATCTCCATCCACAGTAGCTGCTTATAGCTTTAAATAGCACAGTCTGGACTCTCTCTGCCAACTCTTCTCAAGCCAGCCAGGGTTATGGCGGGGCCAGGGTTGCACGGATGATGCTGTCTGTGCGAGGCCAGGGAAAGGGTTAGCGAATTGGCCCGCTGCCTGGGCACCGGTGCAGGGAAGCCGTGGGGCAGTGCAGCAATTTCCTGCTTGGGGAGAAGCCCTAGAAGGCTGGTGCTGGCAAATCCCTGACTCTTCAATTCTTTTGTGATACCTCACTGCACCCCTTACACACCCCTGTGTTTCTCTGGGGGGAATTTGATTTGTGCTATTCACAGGTACCCAGGGGATGATTTAAGGGGATCCTAGCCCCCACCCCACCCCCACTCATAGTCATTTTGCCTGGAATTTTCACGATTAGAAAATGCAAATGTCATATTCTCTAGTTAGGAGTTTCTAACTTAGCTTAAATCGCATTATCAATTGAGCCAACTTGCTCCTGCAGGGCACTGAAGGGTTAGGAGAAAGGGCAGGTGAGGGAGACTGAACATGAAGCATAGGTGAGGGAAGGTGGGAAGAACTGGGCAATGCCTGGGAAAATAGACCATCAGGGAGAGATGAACAAAAGAAAAGGACCACACATTTTCCGTTCTTCACTGTTTTACTTAAGTCTGATCCTGACTGCCCATTTCTCTTTCTTTGGCGCTTATAGCCAAAAGAAAATCAGCAGATTTATTCCTATAAGTTCTTTTAAGTGTCACTTCTATCAAGGTGATGAACTATTCCACACTAAATGTGGCTGATAACTGGCTTGTTTTCTGAGTTATCCTAATTGCCTTAGTGATTGTTTTGTTTTATTTTTTTGTTTTTATTTTATATTTTAATTTCAGATGCTCCTCTAATAATTGATGAGGTTTCAGGGAGAAATTTGAGTTTGTTTGTTTGTTTTTTTTTCCCTAAGTTATGTCTGGGTGGTAGAGCACTTAGTGGAAGGGACATTTGGTCACAGCTTGCTTCTGGGTTCTTTATCTGATCCATGTGCTAATCCAGGGCTTGTCTAGCTTGGAGTATTCTTCCTCAATGAAGTGGCATCTCTCAAAGGAGAAGCATTTACTCTGACTAAACAGGAGTGGGGTCCTAAGACTCTGTTTGACTCTCAGTGATGTGGAGCAGATGCTTTTCCCAGCGTGGACCACTCTGGAGCTGTGAGCACACTTAACGGGAATATAGTAAAGGCCTGCATGTCCTCCCAGGATTTCGTCGGAGAGCTGCAGTTATAGAGCCATTCCCATTGTTTTAGAGATGAGGAAACTGAAGCCCAGGGAAGTGGAGTGGTGAGGTCAGCATCACACATTTTTAATAAGCAGCAGGGAAAGAACTGGAACCCAGGTCTCACCATTCCTGTCTCCACCGTCTTCCCTGTCTAGCACTTGGTTAGGAATCCAGAGTACTTCTGAGAGGTCTTAGGGCAGCTTCCTATTCTGTCCAGTTCTAATTTTTCCTTCTCTTCAGCTTACATGAATACTTGGTTTGACCATATAAAATTATTATCCATTCCAGTATGTATTTGAGCTGGCTGCCCTATGCCTACTTCTCATGAAGCATCATGCCAGTTCTGTACTTCAGAAACTATATACCAGATGAACAACAGGCATTTTACTCAATAACAATGAAGAGAGCATACTGGCTAAGGGCACAGACTCTGGAGTTAGCAGTGTGAGTCCTGGCTTCAGCACATACTAGGCATAAAACCATTCTAAATCTCATTTTCTCATTAGCAAATTGGTGATAATAATAATTTAATAATAATAATAAAACCTGTTTCATGGGTTATTGTGAGCAATAAATAACCCATGTAAGCACTTAGTACCGTGCCTGGGACATAATAAATAGTAAATCAAGTTAACTATTCTTCTTTTAAATGTGCTCAGTTTTTATTGTTTATTACTAATACAGATCATCATTGCTCAGCTTTAAAAATCATAGAACATTGTCAACATGTACTTATTTAGAAAGAGTCTAGTGTTGTTTTCTCAAACAGAGCAGCAGATCTGCGGCAATTCTGAGGATCAGATGTGTATAGGTTTGAGTGTAGGTGCCCGCGTACCTTCCTGTCTTCCTCCTGTCTGTTCTTCTCCCTCCCCATCCCTCTTCCCTTTCTACTTTTGTTGAAGTCTCTACTTTTACTTACTTTGAGAGGACTCAAGGATATTACATGTTAGGACAGTGCCAGCTAAGCATTTAAGGAAAGATCAAAACAAACAAAGACCATGTGAAGGACGCGAAAAGGAATATTTTCAAGTACATGAACTGAACAAGGTTAAACACTTGGGAGATAAAGGTTGCTCTAAAGTTTTTGGCAGTTAACGCTTAAAAGGAAATACGTTAGGTCACACAGTTCTCGTTTCTTGACAATAGAAAACAAGATACATTAAACCTTCAGAGACAAATAATTTTTTTTCCCCAATAGGGCTAAACTTAAGTTATAACATGTGTAGACAGTTATACAATTGTATAACAATTGTAATCAGGTTATATGTTAAAGATATTGTTCAGATTAAGCATGGAAGTAATTCAATGTCAAATGAGTCACTTTTGAGTGGGCTGCATTTTGATATTTTCTGAATTTTTTAAATTAGCAAAGGCAATAGGGATGAGTCATGCAATTATTTTAAAAACTGTTTAAAAGTTTTCAATACAGATTCTTCATATTTTATCTTAAAATTTAGTGCTAAGTGTAGAATTGCTTCATATATTACCTTACACAATGTAGGCAATATGTTTTCTTGTATATTACATTTTAATTTGAGAGCGACACTTGCATAAAATTTTAGTTTGGTTTAATTTGTTTTCACAATATTGAAAAACAAAATGCTTATAAAATATATGGGAAAACATTGTCCTCAGGTTTGTTTTTTTTAATGTTAATTGTGTAAACAGGTAAGAACTCTAGAAACTGTGCTTTTTAGGAAAAACAGAACTTACTACCTTGGGCCTGTGTTATCTTTATGAAATTGTAAAGAAATTGCCTCAAAATTCATTGGAAATAGAAAGTTTTTTTCCTTTTAATGCACGTGTCAAATGTAGATTGAATAAATACTCTGCATATATTTTTTTCCTCTCGTATTCAACTTTTAGAATAGTCAAGCCTTTACTCTTTGCTATATAAGAAATTATTGAAAATGCCCCAAACTCCTAGAAAAGTAAAGATTAGGATATTAAATTCAGACATCATTATCCTCTCCCATTAATTTTGTTAGAAGATCCCCTGTCTGAAAATAGAGTAAGTAAATATTATTTTCTATCTGGTGCAGTTACAGTTGGGATTTTATATTTTTAAGACTTAAAAGAATTTTGTTAAACAGTTGCTAGTGTTAGGAAATTAGCTCACTTTGATACTCGCTTGGCCTTAGATATGTCTTTCTTCCTTTTATTAACTTTTGTCTGACATTAACTTTTTAACTTTTATAATGGTTTTAACCTTTATAAAATGTCTTAACATTTTAACATTGTTAGAAATGAAGACTGGTTTTTTTTTTTTGATTATGATTCATTTCTATACCAGTTTCCAAAAAAGCTGTTACATAAGGTGTAGTGATTGAATAGAATAGAACCTGTGTGGGGGGAGACTTAAAGGTTCAATTTATTCTAAAGTTAGTAATGGGAACAGTCTGATTGCAGAGGATCACTGTTTTCTCATTGCAGTACCTGATATGAATCACCAACTTTGTAGGTCACTTCATTCCCCTTTCTGTTTCTGGCCTCTGATTCTCAAGTAACCTTAAGTGTTCTGTGAAGTGCCCTCAACATGAAGGGTGCTGTCATCTCAAGAGGGTTATAACCAGGACAACGTAGGAGGTGCTGCTTCATCTGTTCTGAGAGAGAGGAAATTTCATGGAGGTGAAATGTAAGTTGAATGGAGAGAAACTAACTGGATTAAATTGCATTCAGTGACCATGCAGACTGGACCAGATGTTAAACAGATCAGAATCTGTGGTGAATGTTGAGGATGAAGTTTGGCCCACCACACCTACTCAGAAGGTCAATGGTGGGAGGAAAGGTTTCCAGTCTTCTTTTCCAGTCACGGATTTGTGTGTAGAAGAAAGGGTGTTCCATTTCCTATTTGATTGTGAAATGTCCCTGTATTGGTTCCAGCAATTTAACCTGCCATCTCACATAGCTTCATTTCTGTAGAAGTCTCCCATGTTTTCATGTTTTTACTTGAAATTCTTGAGTTCTCCTTCCTTGTTTGGTTAAAGGGACATTTAAAGCTCTGTTTTTAGTGGGAAGTTTTGGGGCCATCTCAAAAACCTAGATATTTTGAGATTATTTCAGAGATCTAGGTAGACCAGTGGTATAGTTAAATAGCCTGGGAACCTGTTGAAATAATTTTGTTTGCTCACTGAAGCACTCATTTGTATGCAGTTACTATGGCTTGATTTTTCTGGAAACTGCTCTTTATTATAGTAATGGAAGTAGATAATTAAAAGCTATAAATAACCTCAATTTTAATAGAGGAGATTATTGACAAAGTTAGACTTTAATATAAACTGTAGGCAATGTACAGTATTTGGCAATGTACAGTATACTTTTATGTGTAATTTAACAAATAGTTAATTTTGAGGGTGTTTGTTTTGAATTTTATTTTATTTTTTATATAGCAGGTTCTTATTGGTCATCCCTTTTATACATATTAATATATACATGTCAATCCCAATCTCCCAATTCATCACACACCCCCTGCCGCTGCTTTCCCCCCTTGGTGTCCGTGCATTTGTTCTCTACATCTGTGTCTCTATTTCTGCCCTGCAAACCAGTTCATCTGTACCATTTTTCTAGGTTCCACATATATGCGTTAATATACGATACTTGTTTTTCTCTTTCTGACTTACTTCACTTTGTATGACAGTCTCTAGATCCATCCACGTCTCTACAAATGACCCAATTTCATTCCTTTTTATGGCTGAGTAATATTCCATTGTATATATGTACCACATCTTCTTTATCCCTTCATCTGTCAATGGACACTTAGGTTGCTTCCATGAACTGGCTATTGTAAATAGGGCTGCAGTGAACATTGGGGTGCATGTGTCTTTTTGAATTATGGTTTTCTCAGGGTATATGCCCAGTAGTGGGATTGCTGGATCATATGGTAATTCTATTTTTAGTTTTTTAAGAAACCTCCGTACTGTTCTCCATAGTGGCTGTATCAATTTACATTCCCACCAACAATGCAAGAGGGTTCCCTTTTCTCCACACTCTCTCCAGCATTTGTTGTTTGTAGATTTTCTGATGATGCCCATTCTAACTGGTGTGAGATGATACCTCATTGTAGTTTTGATTTGCATTTCTCTAATAATTAGTGATGTTGAGCAGCTTTTCATGTGCTTCATGGCCATCTGTATGTCTTCTTTGGAGAAATGTCTATTTAGATCTTTTTGGATTGGGTTGTTTGTTTTTGAATATTGAGCTGCATGAGCTGTTTATATATTTTGGAGATTAATCCTTTGTCCGTTGATTCGTTTGCAAATATTTTCTCCCATTCTGAGGGTTGTCTTTTCATCCTGTTTGTAGTTTTCTTTGCTTTGCAAAAGTTTTAAGTTTCATTGAGTCCCATCTGTTTATTTTTGTTTTTATTTCCATTACTCTAGGAGGTGGATCAAAAAAGATCTTGCTGTGATTTATGTCAAAGAGTTTTCTTCCTGCTTTCCTCTAAGAGTTTTATAGTGTCCGGTCTTACATTTAGGTCTCTAATCCATTTTGAGTTTATTTTTGTGTTTGGTGTTAGGGAGTGTTCTAATTTCATTCTTTTACATACAGATGTCCAGTTTTACTAGCACCACTTACTGAAGAGGCTGTGTTTTCTCCATTGTAATCCTTGCCTCCTTTGTCATAGATTACTTGACCATATGTGCGTGGGTTTATCTCTGGGCTTTCTGTCTTGTTCCGTTGATCTATATTTCTGTTTTTGTGCTAGTACCATATTGTCTTGATTACTGTAGCTTTGTAGTATAGTCTAAAGTCAGGGAGCCTGATTCCTCCAGCTCCATTTTTTTCCCTCAAGACTGCTTTGGCTATATGGGGTCTTTTGTGTCTCCATACAAACTTTAAGAATTTTTGTTCTAGTTCTGTAAAAAATGCCATTGGTAATTTGATAGGGATTGCATTGAATCTGTAGATTACTTTGGGTAGTATAGTCCTTTTCACAATATTGATTCTTCCAATCCAAGAACATGGTGTATCTCTCCATCTGTTTGTATCATCTTTAATTTCTTTCATCAGTGTCTTATAGTTTTCTGAGTACAGGTCTTTTACCTCTTTAGGTAGGTTTATTCCTAGGTATTTTATTCTTTTTGTTGCAGTGGTAAATGGGAGTGTTTCCTTAATTCCTATTTCACATTTTTCATCATTAGTGTATAGGAATGCAAGAGATTTCTGTGCATTAATTTTGTATCCTGCTACATTACCAAATTCATTGATTAGCTCTAGTAGTTTTCTGGTGGCATCTTTAGGATTCTCTATGTATAGTATCATGTCATCTGCAAACAGTGATAATTTTACTTCTTTTCCAATTTGTATTCCTTTTATTTCTTTTTCTTCTCTGATTGCCGTGGCTAGGACTTCCACAGCTATGTTGAATAATAGTGGTGAGAGTGGACATCCTTGTCTTGTTCCTGATCTTAGAGGTAATGCTTTCAGTTTTTCACCATTGAGAATGATGTTTGCTCTGGGTTTGTCATATATGGCCTTTATTATGTTGAGGTAGGTTCCCTCTATGCCCACTTTCTGGAGAGCTTTTATCATAAATAGGTGTTGGATTTTGTCAAAAGCTTTTTCTGCATCTATTGAGATATGGTTTTTATTCTTCAGTTTGTTAATATGGTGTATCACATTGATTGATTTACGTATATTGAACAATCTTTGCATCCCTGGGATAAATCCCACTGGATCATGGTATATGATCCTTTTAATGTGTTGTTGGATTCTGTTTGCTAGTATTTTGTTGAGGATTTTTGCATCTATATTCATCAGTGATATTGGTCTGTAATTTTCTTTTTTTGTAGTATCTTTGTCTGGTTTTGGTATCAGGGTGATGGTGGCCTCATAGAATGAATTTGGGAGTGTTCCTTCCTGTGCAGTTTTTTGGAAGAGTTTGAGAAGGATGAGTGTTAGCTCTTCTCTAAATGTTTGATAGAATTCACCTGTGAAGCCATCTGGTCCTGGGCTTTTGTTTGTTTGAAGATTTTTAATCACAGTTTCATTACTTGTGATTGGTCTGTTCATATTTTCTGTTTCTTCCTGGCTCAGTCTTGGAACTTTATACCTTTCTAAGAATTTGTCCATTTCTTCCAGGTTGTCCATTTTATTGGCATAGAGCTGCTTGTAGTAGTCTCTTAGGATGCTTTGTATTTTTGCAGTGTCTGTTGTAACTTCTCCTTTTTCATTTCTAATGTTACTGAGTTGAGTCCTCTCCCTCCTTTTCTTAATGAGCCTGGCTAATGGTTTATCAGTTTTATCTTCTCAAAGAACCAGTTTCTAGTTTTATTGACCTTTGCTGTTGTTTTCTTTGTTTCTATTTCGTTTATTTCTGCTCTGATCTTTATGATTTCTTTCCTTCTACTAACTTGCGGTTTTGTTTGTCCTTCTTTCTCTAGTTCCTTTAGGTGTAAGGTTAGATTGTTTATTTGAGATTTTTTCTTGTTTCTTGAGGTAGGCTTGTATTGCTATAAACTTCCCCTTAGAACTGCTTTTGCTGCATCCCATAGGTTTTGGATCATTGTGTTTTCATTGTCATTTGTCTCTAGGTATTTTTTGATTTCCTCTTTGATTTCCTCAGTGATCTCTTGGTTATTTAGTAATGTATTTTTTAACCTCCATGTGTTTGTGTTTTGTACGTTTTTTTCCGTGGAATTGATTTCTAATCTCATAGCATTGTGATCAGAAAAGATGCTTGATATGATTTCAATTTTCTTAAATTTACTGACGCTTGGCTTGTGACCCAATATGTAATCTATCCTAGAGAATGGTCCATGCACACTTGAGAAGAAAGTGTAATCTGCTGTTTTTGGATGGAATGTCCTATAAATGTCAATTAAATCTATCTGGTCTGTTGTGTCATTTAAAGCTTGTGTTTCCTTATTAATTTTCTGTTTGGATGATCTGTCCATTGGTGTAAGTGAGGTGTTAAAGTCCCCCACTATTATTGTGTTACTGTTGATTTCCTCTTTTATAGCTGTTTGCAGTTGCCTTATGTATTGAGGTGCTCCTATGTTGGGTGCATATATATTTATAATTGTTATATCTTCTTCTTGGATTGTTCCCTTGATCATTACGTAGTGTCCTTCCTTGTCTGTTGTAACATTCTTTATTTGAAAGTCTATTTTATCTGATATGAGTGTGGCTACTCCAGCTTTCTTTTGGTTTCCATTTGCATGGAATATCTTTTTCCATCCCCTTACTTTCAGTCTGTATGTGTCCCTAGGTCTGAAGTGGGTCTCTTGTAGACAGCATATATATGGGTCTTGTTTTTGTATCCATTCAGTAAGCCTGTGTCTTTTGTTTGGAGCATTTAATCCTTTCACGTTTAAGGTAATTAATGATATGTATGTTCCTATTACCATTTTCTCTATTGTTTTGGATTTGTTTTTGTAGGTTCTTTTCTTCTCCTGTGTTTACCACTTAGAGAAGTTCATTTAGCAGTAGAGCAGGTTTGGTGGTGCTGAATTCTCTTAGCTTTTGCTTGTCTATAAAGCTTTTGATTTCTCCATCGAATCTGAATGAGGGTGTTTGTAGAATTTGGTTTTGAACAATCATAAGCAAATCTAGCTTTTACAATGAGAATAATATAAACAAAGATTTTTTTTGAGTGCTGATTACATGCCAGACACTCTGCTAAGTACTTTATATGTATTATGTTTAATAACAATCCTATAGACTATGTACCAGGTTCTCATTCTCACCCTTTTGAAGATGATTTCAAAAGACGTTTGTTATTTTAAGGGAGTGTAAGCATTGGAGAAATAGGTAAGGAAGATTGACCACTGACTGTGTAGAATTAGGGTTAAATACTTAGGGTTTGGGTTATCTGACATAAAGGTTATAAATATTTGGATTGATTTTTAAATATTGCTAAATTATCATTAATTTTGAGTTTTTGTTTATTTTATTTTAATTTATTTTGCAATTAAGAGCTGATTGTGTATATGAAACTATGTGAAATGTTTTGGTGAGGATGGATATAGATTATTTAAACATGGTCTTTGAGAGTTTACAGTACCATGAGGAATGGGGACTACAGTTTGTGTCTGGGCAGAAATATAGACAGGTGTGGAGCACAGCTGGTAGACTGGTTAGGTAAGCCTAGGAGAAACCTACTGCATGAAAATCTTATGAGCCTCTTGAGAGAGAGCTTACCTCAGGGAAGAAGAATCCAACTATTCTGAGCTTGATTTGGTCTTGGGCATTGAGGGATGTAACAATTCTGAGCGTAGAATAATGATTGTTCTTCATGTTTTTACTGCTGTACCTCTTGATAGATTTATGTCTGAGTTCCATGGAAATATAAAAGGATATTTAAACAAAAGCTTCAGTGAGGGAATTGTTCACAAGTATATGGGAAACATCTCTTGGAGTCTTCCAGAAATACTTGTGACTTGTATGGGCCTAGAAATCCCATATTAGTGGGTACAAGAGTTGGTGACATTTAAGTTATTACTATTAAGACTCATCTGACTGTGCCCATAGATGGGCAAGGCCTGATAACATACGGGTTATAGAAATAACTGTCATACCAATGAAAATGAAATGGATATCTATCTATCTATCTATCCATCTATCTATTTATCTATCTAGGTGTGGAGAGATGGGCAAATGGGCATTCAGAGGACAGAATGACAAGAATATTTACTCCCATCTCCCATTCTATCAGTCAAGGAAGACTTCAGGGAGGTGAGTCTTAAAGAATATTTAATTTTGAAGCATAGAGAAATATGAAAGAGAGGGAATGCCAGTTCATAGGGAGGAAAATATAGAAATAAAGACTTGGACAGGACAAGTATGGGGAAGGAAGGAGGATAATGAAGACTTTAGTTGGCTTCATCATGGAACATTGTAAAGAGGTATGGAGTGGCTATAAACAAGAGTGTCCTGATCAGAATTGTATTCAGGAAGATTAATTACATAGGTTACATGGTGTGGAGTGAAATAGAAGTAGAAGGGAAATGGTAGAGAGCAGTTCAAAGGCTAGTGCAGTAGCTACAGTACAATAACACAATACAGTACAGTAATAGGTAGTATGATTAGTAACTAGAGAAGTACCCACAGACAGAGTGAAAAGGGAAGGGTTGAATAACATTACTGAGTGGAATTTCTACAATTTGGCAACTAATGTGGATTGAGAGGAAGAGGAGAGTGTGTGTAGGGGGATCAAAGACGAGCTGAAAGTTTTGAATTGGCATGATTAGGAAATCTGGAAAATAGAAGAACAGGAGAAGAAACACATTTGATAAATTCTCCCTAAGACACACTGACTGTGAACTGCCAACAGGATGTGCAGATGTGATGCTTAGTAGACATTTGGAAGTTGGGGGAACTCTGGAGAGAGTACCATGGCCAGGGAGGAATTTGGAAGACAAGGGCATAAAGGAGGTAACTGAAGCTGGGACAGTGGATAGAGTTGAGGATGTCCAGATAGGAGAGCTGAAGTATAGAGCTTTGGAGAATACCGATTTTTTTAAATAGACTTTTTCAAAAAGCAATTTTAGGTTTACAGCAAAATTGAGCAGAAGGTACAGAGATTCCCCAAGTACCCTCTGACTCCACATATACAGAGAATACCTATGTTTCTGGAGCAAGAAGAGTAGGGGCCAGAGGAAGAGACAGAAATGGCTGAGCAAAGGAAACAAACTCCAAGAACAGAATGTTTATAGAAACCAAATGATATTATTTAGGGACAAGTTTAACTTGGTAAAAAATAAATCGCTCTTGTTAACTCAAATAATGCCAAAATAGCATTCCTGAGAAGAAAGTCTTAGAGAATCTATTAGTAAATAGCTACAAGTGATTGTGACTTAACTATTGATATAATGAAATATATTCATGGTTGAATCAGCTAGATATTTCAAAGTTTCTATCTTAAAAACATAAAATATTTTCCCCAACTCTTATTTTTCTCAGGTATCAGAAAATCATTTAAATCCTTTTTGACTGATTTCCCCTTGTTAAATAGGACCATACTCATTGTTTTCTACAGTTGCCTTGAAAAATATCTTAGAAAAGTAAAATAAAAATAACTGTTTTTCAGTCCAAGAGTTATTGGTGGGAAATTTTAACAATTTAAAAATTTTAATCTATTTTAACTCTCACATTCAGTCTGCCTCTAGACTTCTTCAGAACCATTACTATGGATGAGCCATTGTTGAGGTACAGAATGGAAGCTAACACCCCAATTCTTAGCAGTAGTAGCAGAGAGGAAATCTGGAGGGTGAGTGAAGTGTGTCTACATAGGGGGACTTTCATACTGTACTTTAAAGACTTATGTGTATTTTATAATGTGCATGTGTTTGTTTATTGCAGTTAGTTGATGTACTTTTTGAATTGGGCATATAACTATGCCTATTATTCTGCATAGTGAATGGTAGTGTGCATTTCCAAGTTATTGTGTTATTTGTGTATACTCTTAGCTAAAAATTACATGCTTGATGTGAATAGGGGCATAAATGACTTAAAAGATAAGCATAAATACATGGGCATTTATTTATATTACCCATGTGGATGGGCAATAAAGTATTTAACATGCAAGTCAAAAAAGATAAGGGCATTTAACTCTGTATTGGACATTAAAAACAAGGGACTTCAAGTCCTTGGATAGAAGGTAAACAAAGTGCCTATAGAGAGTTTCATGTTGGGCTAGTAGGATAAATGCAAGAGTGGCTTCTGATTTTTCATCATTCTGAAAGGATTTCATGGAGAAAGTGTTGGGATTTTGTAGTGGTTTAAATGCTCATTGAGAAACAGTGCCCTACAAATAGTGGACCAAAACAAGGTGTGTTCTCAATATATTCCATCCTTATCAGTTGGCTTTTTGTTGTTGTTGCAAGAGAAATAGTATTGATTAACAAGGAATAATAGAAAATACTGGAAGTATATTAGGTAACTTACAGAACTTGAAGGAAAAGCCAAAGAGCCAGGTTCCAGGAGGGCAGGACCCAGGACAGCTCAAGACCTCTGTCAAAATCTATTTTTGGGGAGATTGGAATGGTTGGGTTTCCGCCATTATCATCGTGTATGGCTTTTCTCTAGATTCAAATTCCCAGGAGTGAGATTCCAATTAGGTCATCTTGGATTGGGTCACCCTTTGAAATATGGCATGATAATTGATGGTCTACTGGAGCCAAATGGACCACAGAGCCGCTGCTCTCCCAAAGAGGCATGAGGTGTGGTTACCATGAGATGTACTTCCCCCACAAGGGAAAAGAGATGCTGGACAGGCAAACACAAGAAGCCTGCCATAGACAGTGATGGCGCTTTGCAGTTCTTTAAAAAAAGTGAAAAAATGGACTTAAGAGGTCTCTGAAACTAAATCAAGATTTATACACACTCACATATGCAGATATACATACCCACACATGCGTACTTTACATACTGCTTTTGGATGATCTCTGCCACTTTTTTTCCTTCATTCACTACTCTTGTGGTTGACATACTGAGTAACATACTACAGTATGTTACTACTGCTTTTCTTCCCTCAAAGAGAAAATTTGAAGAAATACAAGAGGCCCCCAAAGATACATTTTTATAGAGTGTAACAAATAACAGGTGCTGAGGTCAGCTTAATATGGAATGTCATTTTTTGGTTGTTAATGAAGGCAGTTTATTTTCTTAGGCTAAGAAGTATGTTCTCACATCATTTGGTTTGAGTACAATTTATATTGACTTTTATGAATATTCTTATATATCAGTAGGCGTAGATCCTCCTGTTGAAATAAGCTTTTCCTTCTGGTGTGCCGTTTGGCTTCTGATCCAGAACCTGATTTACTATAGTTAAAAACAAGTACCGTGCTGTCAGCAAAAATCGAAAGCTTGCTACTTACATTATGAATTGATCATTTTAGATAGATTCTCATTATACTATAATAATGGGGAGAAATTTCTCATTGTAGTTCACACACTGTAGACAAAAGAATAAAAAATATCTTCTGAAGTCATGTTCAGACCTTTCAGATTCTAGATCAGTGGTTCTCCAACGTCATTTGGCATGAGTCTCAGCCGGGGTGATTGCTAAAGATACAGCTGTCTGGGTTGCCTTCCAGAGCTTTGAGTTTGGTGGGTCTGGTGGGGTCTTAAGATTCCAGATGATTGTGATGTCTGTGGACCACACTCTGGAACACCCTGCTTTAAAGGAATTTGTATTAGCTTGTGAATAGTGTCAAAAAAGTAAGAACTACGTGTAATTAGTTCAGAGGTTTGGAGTTGAATTATTGTAACACTGATCATTCAGATCATTTACTTTTGAACCACCTTTCTACTTAAGTGGGCAAGAATTCTGTTCTTACTGAAAGTATTAGGTGTCTTTATATGGAAGTTAATGAGAGAGGAAAGTCTGTGAGTGAATTCTACGTTCTTAAGTAACATTTTAGTTCTAGATGCATCTCATTTATTAATAACACATTTTTTTTTGTATATGAGAGTATTCCAGGGTGAGTTAGAACATTCTTTTCTCCTTGTCTATGACAAGTCAGTATTCTCTGATAAATATAGTATAGTAGGTGCACCAAGACGGTAGTTTCATCCTACATTCCTTTGAAAGTTGTATTCTCATGAATATTCTTTTTCTTCTGAAAACAAAGTGGTTTTTCCCCCAGGCTTTTCTAGTAAAAAACCTTTTTATCACATCTATTTCTCGCAACATAAGATGGTTTGAGTTGTGATGTCATTTTTTTTTAAATTAACCGTGAGTGGAGCTGACACTGTCAGTGATCCAATGGCAAGGATGCCAGGAAGTCAGATTTCAATTGCCAAAGGCACTGTGGATCATATAAAAAGTTATAGGGAGCAGTTAGACCAGGATGGAGCACAGCAATCAGAAACAGAGTGTTTGCTTGTGAGCAAAATTGTAAATATTGCCAGCTTCAGCATATATGGTTAGCTCCAGAAGGCAAAAGACATATTTTACTACATGTAATATGGAAAAAAAAAAGGGCTACGTATTAGTCCTTTTAGTTATGTCTGAACATACACAGTTGTAATCGTCTGCGGAAGCATCCCTGTGTATAAATACAGAGGCCAGACAGCTAAAGGTGGCACAGCTGATACCTAAATTTTTAAATTACCAGAGTTTTTGAAAGTCTCAAGTAGGAAAAGCACATTTCGTAGGTTTTTTTATCTTTTAACTGAGCTGAAAGATCCTCAAAGCACAAATGAAGGCTTATCTTTAGTAGTGTGAATTCAACAATGTATTTAAATTTGTTGTTGTTGTTGTTCAACTTATTTAGACAAACTTTTGGATAATGTTGAGATTAGCTGGTCAATTTTAATGCAAACAGACATTATTTTTCTAACAATGATTGTTAACCTACAACAAGAAAAGTTGAGATTCTGTTGGAGGAGACTCATATTTCAATACTTGTGCTCTAGTTGCAGAACCCTTGAATGTTTGTAATCCTATGATATCATATTTAAGAGTGTGAAAATATACTTTCCTTAAATAAAACTCAGCTGGTATTTTATGATATTCTGGGTTAATTTTTGAGCTATCTTCTGATAAAATATTTTAATGTTTAATATAATATTAAATGATGTATAGTAAAAGATTCTCATTGATGTGTCTTCAGTCATGTCATTTCCATAATGTAAGAGAACGATAAGAAAGTGTTTTGCAAGTTCCCCAAAAGAGTGTGTTTAAAGGTACATTCTATAGAACAGAAGGAATAACTTATCAAAATAGAAAAAAAAAGGTGCTAATTCTGCTACATGCCAAGGCCTTACTATTCCTACTTTTTTCATCATGGTACACAACATGGTCTGGATTTTGTGGTAGTATCTGTATACCTATTTCCAGAGTAGAAGTTTCTGTAGCTTTAAGTGATAGGATAAAATACATTTACATTTGTCTTTAGGATAAAACATTTCTGAAAGCTTTGCTTCCCTTCCATTTTAAACTTGTGGATAACATAGGGAAGAGACCTTCAGTTATTTGGTTCATGCATTTAATATCTAATAACTTCCCTTTGGACAAGCAAAGTGTCAAGGCTCTGACAGCCACCCAAGGTGGGAACTGGAATGACGCCAGGAAGAAATACTGGATATTAGAAAGTGTTACTGTGCAAAGTGAGGGGTGAGGATGGGAGGAGACAAGTCCCTTTAGGTTTTGAGCTTTCAAAATATGGCATCAAAATGGAGGGGTTTTACTGATGTGTGGCTGAGTGTTTATTGTTATAATAAATGTGTTATTTCCTAGGTGTATTTGAGTTGAAGTATATAGAATCGTAATTATCATCTTCAGAAAATAAATGGGAGAAGAGTATGCAAAAGGACAGAAGGGCCCCCTCTCCCATATCTCAGCTTTAAAGAACCCTCCTCACTCTTTAATATCTGTTCTCTTAGGAATTTCAATGGATTTAAAAATGAATAGGGCTGGTGTACTACTCACAGGAAAATCAACTACCTCTGATACTAAGCAATGCTGGTCTTGGTGGTCTGGAACAGCTAAGCTCAATCGTGGTGGTAGCAGTGGTGACACTGGGAGTGGCAGGCACTTTTACACACCTCAATGGTACTGGAGAGGTGCTTGTGAGGATTAATATCCAATAGGAAACAAGCATTCTGCAGATTGTGAAGGTTGTATGGTAGCAAGCTGATGATAGTCCTGTCACTACAAACTTGAAGAAAGGTGAGATCTGAATGCCATGGTTGTGACAATCCACAAGATGGAGTTATTTTACTCTGGTAAAACGTTTCCGAAATGAACACTTGCATGAACAATGCTGCTTTCAGCAAGATAAAGCACAAAATAGGAACACTTGGTTTATTACATTCAAAGATGTGGCTAGAAAGCCACATTAAAAACTACTGCTTTGATGATCCCGTAATCATTCCGGATTTTATCAACTCATTTTGCCAAGCCTGTAGGTTGAAAATTTCCTCTGTAGGATTACATATGCTCCTTTCTTATGTTATGTTTATAGGAAATAGAACTGGATCTTGGGAAGAGTCTAATGAATTTCTTTCTACAAGCTTATAACTCATGTCAAAAGCTTAAATGGAAGAAATGAGGAAAAAGCTTTCCCATCATAGTCATCTTCTATCCCTAGCACTTAGCATAATGACAGGCACATAGTGGGCACATGGTATGTGTGTGGTGGACAAGATTGCTTATATGGGAAGAAGTAGAACAGACACAGTGCTGAATTGAACTAGGAAATAAGGTGTTAATTTGTCTCCATGCAAAATTCTTGCTGGTCAGTAGGTCTGGTTTATGCATTTTCCTTTCTACTATGCTGACATATATATTCCAAGAAAGTCTTTTCCCTAAATTGTTTGTAAAGTTCTCAGGATCTGGGTTGACAGCACACCTAGTGGATGTGGGTTACTGTGGGAAAGTTGGGGGTGGGGTTTGCTGCAGGTAATTAAGAAATAATTGAACTGAAATGAGTAGATGTGACTAGATTATTTTCTAGCTATTTATTTTGGAATTGTTATTACATGCATTGTAGCCTCAACAAAGTTTTGAAGTGGTATGACAGAATTTCCCTTCTCATATTTTTCCCTTTTGTACAAAAAGGTAGTGAATGTCACCTGCATTCTTTCTAAACACAAAGGTAATAGTATAGAAAGTGTTAGTTTCTTAACAGTGTAAACATAGCCTTTTCAATTTGAGTAATAAGAAACTGAATTGTGTAACTTTTCTGGCTCTAGTAACATGTATAGAAATCTGGGGACTCAAACACAAAGTGCATAAGATTTGGACAGTTCTTTATATTTTTTTCTCTACTTCAAATGTGGCCAAGAAGATAGATAAGGAAAGGGTCAAAGTTTTTACAAATCAAGCTTTATGAACGCATCAGAGTTCTTATTGATGGTAGTGCTTATTTAGATTATTAAACTCTTTTTAGCAGAATAGGGCTCTTTACTAATTAATATATACCAGGTTTGTTTGGTTCTGTGCTAGTCAGCATATAAAACCTGACTTTACAGTGATATGCTTTGGTTTATATGTAAAGGGAGAAAATAAAACACTGAATATGGAGGGGAAGGTATTGTTAATGAGTCACTGCCCCATGGACTGTGCACTCCTCCGAAATCTGGAAACAAAGGTGATAGTTACAAAATGATGTAACTGATTATCTATGTATGTTGCCTGGGGCTTCTATCTCTCTTAATATTTGCTATTAAAATTTTGCTTTGCTGGTTGGCCCTGTGACTCTCCCCTTCACTCTCATCTAGTGGGTTGTTTTTGGCTTCAGGCCACCTCTTAAGAAGGTCATTGATTCTTGCAATGGAGTGAAATTACTTCCTGCAAAATTTTAAGGACCTATTTTAACCACAGGCATCCTTTTTTCCTTCTCTAGAGAGAAGAAAATCTGTTAGCTTTTTCTTCCTTTATTGTCTTCTGTTTATTTTTCTGAACATTTAGTCAATATAACCTGCTAATGTACATATTTCTAATGAGTCATGTTTCCTGAGAAAAAGTTGATGATCTAACAGTCACCATACCTTTTATAAAGAATTTAAAACCTCTAGACCAACATCTGACATAGAGTAGGCATGCTGCTTCTCCTCGTGACTTTGTGAAAAATTCAACCTCTCAGTATCTTTTTTTTTTTTAAATTCTCATCCATAAAATGAAAGTGGTGAATGAGCACAGTTTTCATTAAATCCAGTCAACAATGATAGTTTATTGAACATTTATTATTTGCAAGACTGTATTTTGCCCTACCACGTTTTTAAACTAACGACATGAGAGGAGGAATTAGGAAGTGATAGAGCAGATGAGAAGTGAAAAGCATCAGAGAGTAGGGGTGAAATATCCCATTCAAGCTGTCATACCAGCTGTTCTAATGAGTGCATTGACTGTCGAAAGCCTAGATTCTTCCCTCAAATTATGAACTTGACACTCTTTTTCTTAAACTCTTTCTTCCATCTGGTAATTCAGCTGTTTTGGAGAAGATACATTTTTTCTCCTATTTTTGATTCAACTTTTTGATATCAGAAATCTGCCTATTTGAAAGTTTGATTTTACTAGCTTTTGGTCCTCTTGATGCACTCTAAAAAATACATATCCAAAGCCCTGAATTTATTAACATTGGAGGGCTCTTGCTTCAGAGATGCAATACAGAGCTAGATTGTCAGTTGCCTTTGTGAAACAGACATAGAACCTCCAGTTCAAAAACTTGTATTTGCAAATGGGAGTCAGGCCTCTCTGTACTGGACTGATAAGCAGGGATATAGGTAAAGTGTATGAATATCAAAATATGTTAGTTTAACTAGGTTGGTCTATACTGACCATGATGACGAAGTTAAGTACTGGGTTTTGAAGTAAATTAGAACTAGATAAAGCCTGGCTCTGCCATCTAGAAACTTTGTTACATTGGACAAGATTAATTGATTTCTGTAGGTCATAGTTTCCTTATTTATAAAGCAGGAATAGTATTTATTATAGAGGTTTTTTGGTCTGACTTAAACTAAGATAACATGTAAATCTGCACACAGTGCTTTCTTGAAGTTAGATACATGATTGTTATTTCTGTTAGAAATTTAGAAGATATTAAAAATGTAAACATGGTTAGGATCAGGAAGTACATCTCAGGAGAGAAAAGAAAAGAAATCAGGGGTTGGAAATGAACGAAACTCAAAAAATGGAAAGTTGGGAAGTAAGAGAACTGGTAGAAAGATACTCTTTGAATGACTTTATTGTGAACATATTTTCTCATTGATCTTTAAAAAAGTCGATAACCCGTTAAACCATAATGCAGATGATTAAGGCTTGAAGACGACGCAGGCAAACTTACTAACCTTTTGTATTGGAATACACATAAGTTTGATTTATTGTGTATTTTTCATGATCTGCTCAAATTTTTAAAATTTATACCAGATCTGAAATCACTGCTTGATAACTGAATTTTAGCCTAAACTATAAAGATTTTTAGCTTAAGCCTTTTGTGAATGAATGGCTGTGATTAGCACAGGAAAGGGAATAACAGAGTTGGAAGATATGCAAGAGCAGTATATTGGACTATGTGGAGAAATTTTGGAGGATTGCATTCTTTAAACTGCAGATCTTACTCTCCTGTTTTAGTGTTTGTTATCATGAAAATAATCACAAACCCACATGCCCAAGGCTTAATGAAAACCTGGTTGGCTGCAGAAATAATCAGAAGTTTAACAGGCTGCATTTCTCTCTTTAATCCATTTCATCTAACTTAACATTTCACACAGTTATTTTCAAGAGTCTTGAGCATACCAATCCCATGCAGATGCTTGGTTTTTAAAAAATTTTGTAATGTGGGAAATAGATAAAAGGAGAAATAATCCAGCATTTTTCAAACTGAAGAGAATTGTTCGGGCTTACGCTTTTAGAAATCTATTCCCAAGAATGGTCTATAGCTACCGTTTGACGGCTTTGTTACTTTGAGTATCTTTCAGGTGTCCACCTTAAATCTAGGATATAATCGTAACAACAGTAATAACCCTTATCATCACTCTTCGCACACTTCCTGCCATGATGCCTATCTTCACCAACTGGGGAAATTCCTGGTTTTTCCTATATGAAACTTGTGGGCACAGCAAATTTGCTGTGAGTAGCTTGGGAGGTGCACCCCATTTCTGCTAAGGTGAGTATAGAAGTTCGAGGGAGTTGAATTTTCCTGACCTCATCTCTAGTCTGGTATAGGAATGCAGAGCAGATGCAGTGACTCAAATGTAACTCCGTCTGTGCCTTAATGAGATTCAGACACACTCATCTGTCTCTTGGTCTTTTGTTCTTCTGCTTTAAGCCTGCTCTACTCAGGAATATTCTGGTAAAATGTAGAGGGTCAGCCTTCTGAAATTTGAAAAGGTAAAGGTATATGTTTGTTTAATGAGTGATATTGAAAAAATTAAATATTTAAAAGAAACAAGGAGGCCAGTAGTTCTCAGGACATCACTTGAAGAATTTCACATATGAGAGAAACTAGGATAGTACCTTTATATATGCAACATGTTCTATAATTTATTGTTAGGTTTTTAAGGATTTATTATTCTTTTGCTTTCCTTTTTTACACATTACAGTAATTCTGATGTGTTTAAGAGAGAATGGAATTGGGGTAGATTGTATGGGGAAGGGATTAGGAGCAAAGGATATTAGAATAGGAATGTGGCAAATAAATGCTATCTTAATGAGATTTGGGCACTCCTTGTCCCACCTGCACTTTTTTCCAAATCAGTATATTCTTTTGCAGTGAGGATGCACAGTAGGGGCAGTGTAGACCTCTCTGAGAACCACTGTTAGCAACAGATTTGTTTTCCACTTGACACCAGGGTAGACGAAGTGTGTTTATATGTCTAACTTGGAGATAAATGAAGAGTGTGTTTCTTGGAATTAATTGTTGAGGGATTGTTATTCTTCTGGGAAGAAGAAAAATAAAAGAGGGAAGGGCTTGCCAGAAATAGAAATAAAACTAAAACATTTATTAAAAGATTAATCACTCATCTTGCCTAACCAAGACTAGAAGATTTAGTTTAGCTATAGAATTTAAAAACTAAGATTTGTTGAGGTATAACTCAGATACAGTGATATTCACCAATTTTAGGCAAAATTTGTTTGATAAATTTTAACTATTGTATACAGTCATGGAGCCATCACCACATCATGATTTTTAAAAGGTTCCCTCGTGAGCCTTTGCAGTCAGTTCCCTTCCTGCACTTCCAGAAACCACTGATCTGCTTTCTTTCACTATAATTTTGCCTCTTCTAGAATTTTATACAAATGAAATCATGTAGTAGGTATTTTGTGTGCGTGTGTGTGTGTGTGTGTGTGTATGTTGCTTTCCAATTATCATAATGGTTTTGAGATTCAGCCATGTTCTTGCTGAATCCATAATTTGTGTATTTTTACTGCAGAATACTTACTATTCCACTGTATGGATGCATCAAAATTTGTTTATTCATCAAAAAAGACCTTTAGATTCATTTAGATTTTTGGTTATTACAAATAAAGCTGCCATGAGCATTAGAGTAGAAGTCTTTGTGTGGACAGGTCTTCACTTTGTTTAAATAAATATTTAGGAGTAGAATTGCTGGATCATATAATAAGTATATGTTTAACTTTATAACAAACTGCCAAACTATTTTATGAACCGGCCTTACCACTTTTCATTGCTCACAGCAAAGTAAGAGAGTTCCAGTTCCTCTGTATCCTTGCCAGCATTAGGTAATGTCAGTCTTTTTAATTTTAGTTGTTCTTATGTGTGTGTAAGGATATCTCATAAAAGTTTTGATTATTTTCATTGCTGCAATGATTGGTGATGTTGAGTATTTTTTCTGTGTGTGTATTTGTCCTCCACATATCTTCCTTTGGAGATGTGCAAATCTTTTGCTGATTTTAAAAAACGGATTGTCTTCTTGAAGTTAAGAATTCTTTTTCTATTTTGGATAATAATATTTTATTTTATTCTGTCTGCAACTATGCTCTTTTTTAGAGCACAATTAAAAAAATTTTTTTAAGTCTAACTTTTTGATGTTTTCTTTTATTTTATGATCTTTGTGTCCCATTTAAGAAATCCTTGACAAACTCAAAATGCTTTGTTTCCTAGAAATTCTGTAGTTTTAGTCTGTATATTTAGTCTAATCTATTTAGACAGATTACTTCCACTTTATTCTTTTTAAAAATTGCTTTAGCAATCCTAGTTCCTTTGCCTTTCTGTATAAATTTCAGAGTAATATTGTTTATATCTATGAAAAATCTTGCTTGGATTTTGAGAGGAATTGTATTACACTTGTATAAAAATTTGTGGAGAATTGACATGTTTGCTATGTTCAACCTTCAATCCATGATCACAGTATATCTCTTCATTTATTTAGATCTTCTTTGATTTCTTTCATCAGCGTTGTGTAGTCTTCAGCATATATATCCTGTACATCTTTTCTTAGATTTATACCTACTACTTCATCTTTTTTTCCCTGAATGGTTGTAAATGGTGTTGCTTTTAAATTTTAGTGCCCACGTGTTCATTGCTTATATAAAAATATACCTGATTTTTGCATGTGTACCTTCATAGACAACCATATCATCTGGAATTAAGGACAGTTTTATTTCTTCCTTTTTAATCTGAATGTTCTTATGTCCTCTTCTTGCACTGTCTTAAATAAGAGTGCTGAGAACAGACTTTTTTTTTTAACATCTTTATTGGAGTATAAGTGCTGTACAATGGTGTGTTAGTTTCTGCTTTATAAAAACGTGAACCAGCTATACCTATGCATATATCCCCATATCTACTCCCTCTTGAGTCTGCCTCCCATCCTCCCTATCTGACCCCTCTAGGTGGTCACAAAGCACTGAGCTGATCTCCCTGTGCTATGCAGCTGCTTCCCACTAGCTATCTATTTTATATTTGTTAGTGTATATATGTCCATGTTACTCTCTCACTTCATCCCAGCTGACCCTTCCCCCTCCCCGTGTCCTCAAGTCCATCCTCTACTTCTGTGTCTTTGTTCCTGTTCTGCCGCTAAGTTTTTCAGAACCTTTTTTTCTTTTTTAGATTCCATATATATGTGTTAGCATATGGTATTTTTTTTCTCTTTCTGACTTACTTCACTCTATATGACAGACTCTAGGTCCATCCACCTCACTACAAATAACTCAATTTCGTTTCTTTTCATGGCTGAGTAATATTCTATTGTATATATGTGCCACATTTTCTTTATCCGTTCATCTGTCAATGGACGTTAGCTTGCTTCCATGTCCTGGCTATTGTAAATAGAGCTGTAATGAATATTGTGGTACATGACAGTTTTTGAATTATGGTTTTCTCAGGGCATATGCCCAGTAGTGGGATTTCTGGGTCATATGGTAGTTTTATTTTTAGTTTTTTTAAGGAACCTCCATACTGTTCTCCATAGTGGGTATATCAATTTACATTCCCAGCAAGAGTGCGAGAGGGTTCCCTCCCTTTTCTCCACCCCATCTCCAGCATTTATTGTTTGTAGATTTTTTGATGATGGCCATTCTGACTGGTGTGAGGTGATTCGTCATCGTAGTTTTGATTTGCATTTCTCTAATGATTAGTGATGTTGAGCATCCTTTCATGTGTTTGTTGGCAGTCTGTATATTTCTTTGGAGAAATGTCTATTTAGGTCTTCTACCCATTTTTGGATTGGGTTGTTTTTTTGATATTGAGCTGCGTGAGCTGCTTGTAATTTTTGGAGATTAATCCTTTGTCAGTTGCTTCATTTGCAAATATTTTTTCCCATTCTGAGCATTGTCTTTTTGTCTTGTTTATGGTTTCCTTTGCTGTGCAAAAGCTTTTAAGCTTCATTAGGTTCCATTTGTTTATTTTTGTTTTTATTTCCATTTCCCTAGGAGATGGGTCAAAAAGGGTCTTGCTGTGATTTATGTCATAGAGTGTTCTGCCTATGTTTTCCTCTAAGAGTTTGATAGTGTCTGGCTTTACATTTAGGTCTTTAATCCATTTGGAGTTTATTTTTGTGTATGGTGTTAGGGCGTGTTCTAATTTCAGTCTTTAGGTGTCTATTTTTCCCAGCACCACTTATTGAAGAGGATGTCTATTCTCCATTGTATATTCTTGCCTCCTTTATAAAAATAAGATGACCACATGTGCATAGGTTGATTTCTGGGCTTTCTACCCTGTTCCATTGAGCTATACTTCTGTTTTTGTGCCAGTACCATACTGTCTTGATTACTGTAGCTTTGTAGTATAGTCTGAAGTCTGGGAGCCTCATTTCTCCAGCTCCGTTTTTCTTTCTCAAGATTGCTTTTGCTATTCGGGGTCTTCTGTGTTTCCATACAAATTGTGAAATTTTTTTGTTTTAGTTCTGTGAAAAATGCCATTGGTAGTTTGATAGGGATTGCACAGAATCTGTACATTACATTGGGTAGTATAGTGATTTTCACAATGTTGATTCTTCCAATCCAAGAACATGGTATATCTCTCCATATGTTTGTATCATCTTTAATTTCATCAGTGTCTTTTGTCTCCTTAGGTAGGTTTATTCCTAGATATTTTATTCTTTTTGTTGCAGTGGTAAATGGGAGTGTTTCCTTAATTTCTCTATCAGAGTTTTCATCATTAGCGTATAGGAATGCAAGGGGTTTCTGTGCATTAATTTTGTATCCTGCTACTTTACCAAATTCATTGATTAGCTCTAGTAGTTATCTAGTAGCACCTGTAGGATTCTCTATGTATGGTATCATGTCGTCTGCAAACAGTGACAGCTTTACTTCTTCCCTTCTGATTTGGATTCCTTTTATTTCTTTTTCTTCTCTGATTGCTGTAGCTAAAACTTCCAAAGCTATGTTTAATAAGAGTGGTGAGAGTGGACATCCTGATCTTAGTAGAAATGGTTTCAGTTTTTCAGCATTGAGGATGATATTGGCTGTGGGTTTGTCATATATGGCCTTTATTATGTTGAGGTAAGTTCCCTCTATGCTTACTTTCTGGACTGTTTTTATCATAAATTGGTGTTGAATTTTGTTGAAAGCTTTTTCTGCATCTATGGAGATGATCATATGGTTTTTCTCCTTCAGTTTGTTAATGTGGTTTATCACATTGATTGATTTATGTATATTGCAGAATCCTTGCATTCCTGGGATAAACCCCACTTGATCATGGTGTATGATCCTTTTAATGTGCTGTTGGCTTCTGTTTGCTAGTATTTTGTTGAGGATTTTTGAATCTGTGTTCATCAGTGATATTGGCCTGTAATTTTCTTTCTCTGTGACATCTTTGTCTGGTTTTGGTATCAGGGTGACGGTGGCCTCGTAGAATGAGTTTGGAGTCTTCCTCCCTGTGCTGTATTTTGGAAGAGTTTGAGAAGGACAGGTGTTAGCTCTTCTCTAAATGTTGATAGAATTCACCTGTGAAGCCATCTGCTCCTGGGCTTTTGTTTGTTGGAAGATTTTTAATCAGTCTCAATTTCAGTGCTTGTGATTGGTCTGTTTATATTTTCTATTTCTTCCTGGTTCAGTCTCGGAAGGCTGTGCTTTTCTAAGAATTTGTCCATTTCTTCCAGGTTGTCCATTTTATTGGCATAGAGCTGCTTGTAGTAATCTCTCATGATCCTTTGTACTTCTGCAGTGTCAGTTGATACTTCTCCTTTTTCATTTCGAATTCTATTGATTTGAGTCTTCTCCCTTTTTTTCTTGATGAGTCTGGCTAATGTTTTATCAATTTTGTCTTTGTTTTCAAAGACCCAGCTGTTAGTTTTATTGATCTTTGTTATTGTTTCCTTCATTTCTTTTTCATTTATTTCTGATGTGATCTTTATGATTTCTTTTCTTCTGTTGACTTTGGGGTTTTTTTTGGTCCTTCTTTCTCTAATTGCTTTAGGTGTAAGGTTAAGTTGGTTATTTGAGGTATTTCTTGTTTCTTGAGGTAGGATTATATTGCTATAAACTTCCCCTTAGAACTGCTTTTGCTGCATCCCATAGGTTTTGGGTTGTCATGTTTTCATTGTCATTTGTTTCTAGGTATTTTTGGATTTCCTCTTTGATTTCTTCAATTATCTCTTGATTATTTAGTAGTGTATTGTTTCGCCTCCACATGTTTGTATTTTTTACAGGTTTTTTCCTGTAATTGATATCTAGTCTCGTAGTGTTGTGGTCAGAAAAGATACTTGATATGATTTCAGTTTTCTTAAATTTACCAAGGCTTGATTTGTGACCCAAGATATGGTCTTTCTGGAGAATATTCCATGAGCACTTGAGAAGAAAGTGTATTCTGTTGTATTTGGATGGAATGTCCTATAAATATCAATTAAGTCCATCCTGTTTAATGTGTCATTTAAAGTTTGTGTTTCCTTATGTATTATCATTTTTGTTGCTCTGTTCATTGGTGAAACTGGGGTGCTGAAGTCCCCTACTATGATTGTGTTACTGTCGATTTCTCCTTTTATGGCTCTTAGCATTTGCCTTGTGTTTTGAGGTGCTCCTATGTTGGGTGCATAAATATTTACAATTGTTATATCTTCTTCCTGGATTGATCCCTTGATCATTATGTAGTGCCCTTCTTTGACTCTTGTAATAGTCTTTATTTTAAAGTCTATTTTGTCTGATATGAGAATTGCTACTCCAGCTTTCTTTTGATTTCCATTTGCATGGAATATCTTTTTCCATCCCCTCACTTTCAGTCTGTATGTGTCGCTCAGTCTGAAGTAGGTCTCTTACAGGCAGCATATATATGGTCTTATTTTTGTATCCATTCAGCCAGTCTATGTCTTTTGGTGGGAGCATTTAATCCATTTACATTTATGGTAGTTATTAATATGTGTGTTCTGATTACCATTTTCTCAATTGTTTTGGGTTTGTTATTGTTGTTCTTTTCCTTCTCTTGTGTTTCCTGCCTAGAGAAGTTCCTTTAGCATTTGTTGTAAAGCTGGTTTTGTGGTGCTGAATTCTCTTAGCTTTGACTTGTCTGTAAAGGTTTAATTTCTCCGTCGAATCTGAATGAGATCCTTGCTGGGTAGAGTAATCTTGGTTGTAGGTTTTTCCCTTTCATCACTTTAAATATGTCCTTCCACTCCCTTTTGGCTTACAGAGTTTCTTCTGAAAGATCAGCTCTTAACCTTTTGGGGATTCTCTTGTATGTTATTTGTTGGTTTTCCCTTGCTGCTTTTAATATTTTTTCTTTGTATTTAGTTTTTGATAGTTTGATTAATATGTGTCTTGGTGTGTGTCTCCTTGGATTTATCCTTTATGGGACTCTGTGCTTCCTGGACTTGATTGACTCTTTGATTTCCCATTTTAGGGAAGTTTTCAACTATAATCTCTTCAAATATTTTCTTAGTCCCTTTCTTTTTCTCTTCTTATTCTGGAACCTCTTATAATTTGAATGTTCGTGTGTTTAATGTTGTCCCAGAAGTGTCTGAGACTGTCCTCAGTTCTTTTCATTCTTTTTTCTTTATTCTGCTCTGCAGTAGTTATTTCCACTATTTTATCTTCCAGGTCCCTTATCTGTTCTTCTACCTCAGTTATTCTGCTATTGATTCCTTCTAGAGAATTTTTTTTTCTTGCGGTACGCGGGCCTCTCACTGCTGTGGCCTCTCCTGTTGCGGAGCACAGGCTCTGGATGTGCAGGCTCATCGGCCATGGCTCACGGGCCCAGCTGCTTCACGGCATGTGGGATCTTCCCGGACCGGGGCACGAACCTGTGTTCCCTGCATCGGCAGGCAGACTCTCAACCACTGTGCCACCAGGGAAGCCCTAGAAAATTTTTAATTTCATTTATTGTGTTGTTCATCATTCTTTGTTTCCTCTTTAGTTCTTCTAGGTCCTTGTGAAATGCTTTTTGTATTTTCTCCATTTTATTTCCAAGATTTTGGATCATCTTTACTATCATTACTCTGAATTCTTTTTCAGGTAGACTGCCTATTTCCTCTTCATTTGTTTGGTCTGGTGGGCTTTTACCTTGCTCTCTCATCTGCTGTGTGTTTCTCTGTCTTCTCATTTTTCTTAATTGCTGTGTTTGGGGTCTCCTTTTTGCAGGCTGCAGGTTCATAGTTCCCGTTGTTTTTGGTGTCTGCCCCCAGTGGCTAAGGTTGTTTTGGTGGGTTGTGTAGGCTTCCTGCTGGAGGGGACTAGTGCCTGTGTTCTGGTGGATGAGGCTGGATCTTGTCTTTCTGGTGGGCAGGACCGCATCCAGTAGTGTGTTTTGGAGTGTCTGTGACCTTATTATGATTTTTGGCAGCCCTGATGCTAATGGGAGGTGTTGTGTTCCTGTTTTGCTAGTTGTTTTGCATAGGGTGTCCAGCACTGTAGCTTGCTGGTCGTTGAGTGGAGCTGTGTCTTCACGTTGAGATGGAGGTCTCTGGGAGAGCTTTCACCATTTGATATTATGTTGAGCTGGGAGGCCTCTGGTGGACCAATGTCCTGAACTCGGCTCTCCCACCTCAGAGGCACAGGCCTGACACCCAGCCGGAGCACCAAGACCCTATCAGCCACATGGCTTTTGGGAAGTCTGAGGTCTTCTGCCAGCATTCTGTAGGTGTTCTGTAGGAGCTGTTCCACATGTAGACGTATTTCTGATGTGTTTGTGGTGAGGAAGATGATCTGCACGTCTTACTCCTCTGCCATCTTGAAGGTCTCCCACTCCTTTATTTTTTATACTGTGTATGTATTTTTTTAAAGAGCATCACACTATATGCAATTCTTTTGTGAAATGTTCTTTTCACTTTATATTGTATTTCCAAGATTCATCCATATCATTGCATGTTAATTGATTTCATGAATTGTTACTGTGTCTTAAGTTTGCTTAGATCCTCATCCTTTTCAAAGAGTTTTCAGATGCACCACTAATTTGACACCCGCAGAATTGATTTCATCCTTTGGCCTAGGAGTTTATATGCATTCTTTGAAGTTGTGGAGGCTCAAGTTGGCTCCAGGTGCTTCAGGTTTGCTTAGAAACTCCAGTTCCTCTTGTTAGTGCTCCTCCACCCCAGACTTAATTGGCTCTGTAGTCCGTGCATGGGAGTAGACACTTTTGCCTCGTTCCCAATCTTAAAAGGAAACTCTTGAATCTTACATTAAGTATAATATTATCTATAGGGTTTTTGAAAATGCTTTTGATCAAGTTGAGGAAGTTCCCTTCTATTCCTATTTTTCTTAGCATTTTTATCATAAATGGGTGTTGAATTTTGTTAAATGGTTTTTATGCATCAATTAATATGATCATATGATTTTTCTTTCTTTTTTTATCCTGTTAGTGTGGTGGATTGCATTGATTGATTGATTTTGAAATGTTGAACCAGTCTTGCATCCCTGGAATAAACCTCATTAGGTCATTTTGTATAATTCTTTATACTGTTGAATCCTGCTTGTTCATATTTTATTAAGGATTTTTGCATCAATATTTATAAAGGATATTTATGTGGAGTTTGATTTTTCTTTTTATTGTCTTTGTCTGGTTTTGGTATCAGGGTAATATTATCTTCATAAAATGAATTGGTAAGAGTTCCTTCATCTTCTACTTGCTGGAAGAGATTGTATGGAATTTGTATTAATTCTTCTTTAACCATTTGGTGGAATTCTCCAGTGAAGCAATTTGGGCCTTTAGATTCCTTTTTTGGGGGCAGAGAGATTTTCAAAGTTATGAATTTGTTTGCCTTAATAGCTATTGGACAATTCAGAGTATCTATTTGATATTGGATTAGTTGTTGTAGTTTATGTTTTTTAAAAATGTAGTTTATTTTGTCTAAGTTGTCAAATTTATTTTTATGGAGTTCGTTGTATTCCCTTATTCTGCTTTTGATGTCTGTAGGGTCTTGAATGAATCTCCTGTTTCACTCCTGATATTAGTAAGTTGTGTCTTCTCTTTTATTTGTTTTCAGTCTTTCTACAGACTTATCAATTTTATTAAAGTTTTCAAATGACCAGTTCTTCATTTCATTGATTTTCTCTATTATTTTTCTCTCTTTGATTCATTGATTTCTACTCTTTATTTTTCCTTCTTTCTACTTGCCTTGAGTTTATTTTACTCTTTTTTCCCACCCTAGGTTCTTCAAGTGGAAACTTAAGTTATTGATTTGAGACTTTTCCTCTTTTCTAATGTATTCATTTCATGCAATAAATTTCCCACTCTTTAGCTGAGTCCCACAAATTTTGATGTGTTGTGTATTCATTAAATTTTTTTGTAATTTGCCTAGAAAATTCCTCTTTGATTCAGGGGTTATTTAAAGTAGTTGTATAATTTCTAAGTGTTTGTGGGTTATTCCTATTATATTTAGTTTGATTCCATTGTAGTCAGAGAATACACTCAGTCTGATTGCAATTATATTAAATTTGGGGGGATTTTTTAATGGACCATGATATAGTCTGTTTTTTGTGGGCTCTTGAAAGTATGTGTATTTTGCTGTTCTTGGGTGGAATGTTGTATAAATATTGATTAGATCTTGTTGGTTGATGGTGTTGTTCAGTTCTTCCATATCTTTGCTGTTTTCTGTCTAGTGGTTCTATCAGTTTTTGCAACAGGCATGTTGAAGACACCAGATATAATTGTGGGTTTGTGTATTTCTCCTTTCAGTTCTGTCAGTTTTTTGTGTAACATATTTTGCAGCTCTGTTATTTGCTCCATACACATAAGATTGCTATGTCTTCTTGGTGGATTGATGATTTTTATCAGTGCATAGTAGTATCTCTTTCTGTGTCTGGTAATTTTCTTTTTTCTGAAGTCTGTATTATCTGATATTAATGTAGCCATTTGATTTCCTTTGATAGATGTTGACATGACATATCTCTTTTTGTTCTTTTACTTTCATCTTGCTTATACTGTTATATTTGAAGTGAGTTTGTTGATTGCTTATGGTCAGCATATAGTTTGATCATGGGGTGAAGGAAGGATGCTTCATTACTTCTGGGTAGGAATGGGAGTTTTGGCTTCCCATGTGATCTCCACTGATAACACAAAGGACTGGGGAAGGGTTAGTTACTGACTTGTGGGGGTGAAAGTTCCAGCTTCCCACTTGGCTTTCCCTCACACGTCAGGTGGAGTGTTGGGGTGACTCATAACAGCATTGACAGAGTGAAAGCCTAGGCTCTTCACTTGGCTGGTGCTGGTGTGGGTGTGGATGGGGCCGTAGATTTTTCTATGGTGTTTGGCTGGAGTAGAGCTGTTATTGTCTAAAATTTTCTATCTTCTGGGGCTGGCCCTTTCCTGGTTCTTTGGCTAAAGAGAGCAGTCTTTTGTTGGAGCTTTTGTTTTTTGTCTGTGCCTGTTGTTATTTCTGACTTGCCAGCTTTTTCCTCTCCAAGTCTGGAGTACGTGAGGCAAAAAGGAAAGCCAGCATCTCACCACAGATCTCTAACCATTCTCTCTTCTCTCCATGTTTAGAGTCATATATTTGTTGTATATATAATGTCCAGGGTATTCAGCTATACTTAGTAGAAAGAATCCCTAGGTGGAATAGAAGTAGGTCTACCCTATTTTCCTAGATATGGAAGTCCATAACCTGCGTTTTAAACAGGATCTCTGGGATCTGTAGCTTTGGGTACACATGTTGAATAGCAAGGCTCTACATACATTAATTATCATTGTTTTTGTTAATACTGACATTCATTTTTGGAGTTTGGAAATGGAGTACCAAGTTACCCTTGTTGCAAATTTTCGATTTTGTTTTGTTGTACTTTATGCTAATTTTGAAATGAATTTCTCCCTCACTCATATTCATGATCATAAAATATTACAATCAAGTTTGAGACAACTCAGATTGACCAACGTCTTAACATGAAACAAATTATTAGCCAAAGTTTCCTGAGTCACTTAAGTCATTCTACAGCTGTCAACATGAGCTATTTATGAATAAAGAAATACTTTTACCCTTCATCTTGACTGTCTTTTGTGTGGCATATATGGTAATTATCACCATGAGAGCACTCACTAGCATATCTCCGATTTTTCTGTTATAGAGATTGGGGATTCACTAGAACTGCAAAATGAAAGAAGCAATACTTCCCTTGAATGGAATTCCATTTTTATACCTTCTTTTCTAATAAATATTGGGGAATGGACAAGATGACATTGTTAGATTCTTAACTTCAAAGAAATTTATTACCTGATCTAGTAGGTTAATTAGCTTATTTTGGTGAAAACAGTAAGAAAACCGTCTGCTTTTCATGGAAGCAAAAACTTATGAGCAACTTTTTTGTTCAAAAGCACTGTTTATGTGTCCTTAATATACTGTATAAACCTACAATGAATTGCTTTGCATGCTGTTAAAAGATATTTCACCAGGATCTTTCTGTATTTGGCATGTATTCTGCAGTAACAGAGGATAACAGTTTATTTTCAGAAGAAAAATGATCAGTATGTAGTTTGTTTTTTATAGGCTTCTTTTCTCCTATGGGGCATGAAATTTTGGCTTTGGCAAAAACAAAAGATGCAGTGGAATTGAGAATGTATGAATATCAGAATATTTATGAAAACATTATTACTTTTTCTATTTGTCATTTATACTGTCAAGTCCCATCTCGTTTTTTCCTGGACCAGGATTTCCAGATGTGAAGTAATATCACTTTCAGAAACTCAATTCTCATTTCTAGGTCTTCTTTGTATTTATCTTAGGAATTTAAAGTATCTGCCTTATTTTGCATAATTTTTGACATTCCAGCTTCAAACTGAGGGAGAAGTGATCTCTATTGACAGCCTTCTTCATTGGGGGATGTTGGTTTCTCTAAGGCGGCGGTTCTCAAACTTTTTGACCTTGGAACTCTTATACTCCGAAAAACTATTGAAAACCTCAAAGAGATTTTGTTTATACAGGTTATGTCTGTCTACATTACCCTATCAGAAATTAAAGCTGAGGAAATGTTAAAATGTTGATTTATTAGTTTATTTAAATTAACAATAAGAAACCCAATATATTGTTAACATAAACTTTTTATGAAAAATAACCATATTTTCAAAAAGATATTAGACAGAAGGTTGGCATTGGTTTTCATTTTTTTGCAAACCTCTTTAATATCTGGCTTAATGGAAGACTGCTAGGTTTCCATATCTGCTTTTGTATTTTAATGTGTTGGTTTGGGTTGAAGTATATGAAGAAAACTTGGTTTTATGAACATATGCAGTTGGAAAATAAAGTATTTTAATAGCCTTTTCAAATAATTGAGAATATTCTTTTATTCTGTCCTAAAACTCAACAAATAGTAACATTTTAAAGGTTAGTTGCAATGTGGAATCCGAAACCATATCAAGTATTTTTGTACTCTGTTACACCAAAATCCATGTTGTACTTTCAGTGGATCATTTAGCTATGTACGATCTTATAATTTCATGCATTGGTCATTTGGAAAATATTGGGTCCCTGAGCTATGAGATATTACAATATCAACATTTGTTAACATATTCACAGGTAGAATCAGAAAAAGTCTTTCAGGCTTACAGTGGAAGGTACAAGTACTCCAAAATTCTGATTTTCACTAGAAAGTTTGAATTTTATCATTGGCTACAAATCCTGTCAGTTGTTTTCCTTGAAGAGGCAGGCTCACTTTATTCATTTTCAAGATGTTGGCCAAATAGCCAAGTTTGAATAACCATAATTTATGTTCATTGTTATTTCAAGTGAAAATGATGTTCTGTGAAAAAAAGTGGTTAGTTCAAGTCACATCTTAAACAATTGCATAAGTGATCTTCCTTGCAATCTCCCTTATATTTTGGTATGTGATAGAAGTGTGATTATGGTTGTATACTTCCCATCATGTTACAGAATATTTAAAATTTTGTTGTTAAGGCTAAAGATTTAATAAAATTGTTACTGCTTTATCAGGACACTGTTAAGTTCAACTGGCTTTTTAAAAATTATTATTATTACTGTAAGTGTACAGAGATAAAGAATATCATGACTACTAGGACAGTTCGGTCCCAATGCCTAGAGTCATGCTAAGGTGCCAGAAGTTTCACTCACGGTAGCTTCTGCACCATCAGTGCAAATATCAACACCGTAAAAAGGCAAAAGCATCTGCATATTAAGATGAGAATAGTTTTGACCTTGCACACTCCTTTAAAAGAATGGGTCTCAGGACCCCCAGGGATACACAGAACGAACTTCGAGAACCACTGCTCTAAGTCATGGATGTATAGGATAATGCATATAATTTTTAAAAATGCTTACTGTTATATAATATTTTTCTTTTTTTGCTTTGAAATTTAAAGGAATTTCCAAAAAATAGTCTTGGTAATCCTCACTGTACCCCTGAGAAATACAGTAGGAGGCAGATAGAGTATCTGTCTGAGAGGTGGCGAAATCCAGTCAGTGTAGCTAAGCCATTGTGCCTGTGGCCAGGCACGAAGTCAGAGGGTATGCTGAAAGAGCTGGAATCCTGATTCAGAATGAAACCACCAGGAGAGCCAGTATCTGCCTGGACTAAAGTGATACTGAACGTGAGTGGAAACCAACTTGCTCCTCTTGTACACAAATTTTAAGTCTTCCCTAAGAAAAATTATCTCAAAAAATATGGCACACTGGGAATATTTGGAAAGGGTGGGCCTGAGAAATTTGTGTATGCCAACCATTGAGATGTGAAGGGTGACAGCAGGAAGGAGGAAGGGAAGCTGATTTTATTAGTGTTCTAATGTGTGCCACGTACTGTGCAAGGCACTTTATGTTACCTCACAACAAACCTGTGAAGTCACTATTGTCAGACTCATTTTAGAGATGATGACGTGGAGCCTCAGATGTTAACCAGCTAACCTGAGATGACATTGCTCCTATGGGTTGGAGTTAGAATTCAAACCATCTCGTTTCACTATAATATGGAATCTTTCACGTCAGTCTCCATGAGGCTCTTGGACTACACTGTTAACTGGTTAATAGTTACTATATCTGTCTTCTAAGCATATTTCTGAATATACAGTCAGCCCTCTATATCCACAAGCTCTGCATCTGCAGATCCAACCAACTGTGGGTAGAAAATATTCTAAAAAATTCTGGAAGCTTCCAAAAAGCAAAATTTGAATTTGCCATGTGCTGACAATTATTGACATAGCATTTACATTGAATTTACAACTATTTACATAGCATTTACAGTGTAGTAGGTATTATAAGTAGTTTAGAGATAATTATCCATCCCTGTATGGGAGGATATGTATAGGTTATATGCAGACTACATTTTATATAAGGGACTTGAGCATCCCCAGATTTTGGTATCCACACGGGGGTCCTGGAATCAGTCCTCCTCAGATACCAAGGGATGACTGTACATGCATACACTTCAGACATAATTTTTACCTTTCTGGAAAAAAACAATTTTGTATTTATTCATCCACTAGGGGGGGCAAGAGTGCTAACTTGTTATGTACGTAATGATTGAAGAGTGGGGTTTAAATTATGTGATTGTAGAATGATTTATAATTATGTATGTACTGTAGATTTGCATATGGAAGATTCTGAACAGTTATCTGATGGTTGTTCCTGGTAAGAAAGATGCTGTGCTATCTTTTTATTGAAACCCAGGAGACTGCTTCCCCCGCTCTCCACCCCTCCAAGTATGAAAATAAATGACGTATACTTGAACGTAAAAGTGTGACTGGGAGTTCATGGGAAGGATCAGGTGATGTGGAATGGCAAAATTAGCAGTCATCCAAGTCAGGAAGATTCAAATTCTAGTCTCAAGTTCGTTTGTTTGTTTGTTTGAATACATGCAAATTTTAACATTATTAGTTTAACTTTCTTATGTTCTGTTTAATCAGTGGTGTCGATACGACTTTCCTAAGTCATCATTTAAGCCTTAAAGGAAAGTATTACATGCCTTTTTGTACTTGGACAATGCTTTTATTAATCATTATTTCTTACTCCAGATCTGTCATTTAAGTATGGCTAGATATGGAGATTTCCTTAACATACGCGATATATCTAGCTCCTCACTTAATAATTGTGAGGAAGTACTTTTTAAAAAAAAAGAAAACTGAAATAATTATATATTTGCTATTAAAGTATTCATGTTTGGAAATAAATTTTGGCTATTGTCCTGATTTATTGTTCCTTAAGACGCCTATAAACTTGGGATGATGATTACTGTGAAAAAAATTAGAAATTTTGTGAGCATCATAACCATGTGAATTGTGAAGCTTTGCCAACCAGATTCTTATCTGTATACTATGTATATTTTTTCATTGAGTTAGAGTTTGTAAATGAGACGGTCTAAAATCGTTTATCATTTGACTATTTTTAGATACAATGAAGACTTTTCTTGAGCTCTACATAAGGGGCTTTTCTTCCAAGCTCTGAAAATCTCTGAAGGATTAATGAAATAATATATCTTTACATGATTCTGATTTTGAGAAGGTATGGCTGTTGGAGCAAAATGGTCCAGGGATCATAATCTTCTTTGTTCTGATAATATAGGCCATGTGATGTTGGGATAGAGTTACATCTCCTGGAACATTCGGATGTAATTGGACTGCAGGGTTGCTGTGGGGTGGTAGCTGCTGAGGATGCAAAGATGAGTCACTAGTTGTTTCTTCAAGGATGATAGCCCAGTGGGGAGCACTGTACAAGTAAGCAAGCAATTATAATGAGATGTGGTGAGGGCAGGAATGAAGTGATGCAAACTTGCTACTATGGCATCACCTAAAGGGATCCCATCTTCGTCTGGGACACATGCCGTGAAGATGCTTCAGAGGAGGTAAGGCTTGACCTTAAAGGACAAGTAGATATAGAATTTAGAGAGCCGGAAGGAAGGGAAAATCTTAAGCAGAGGAAATAGCATGGAGCAAGTCATGGTGGAAGAAGATAGTGTGACTCTTTTCAGTTGTAAGAGTATGGAGTTAAGATAGGATAACTCAGGAGAGTAAGCTGGAGATCTACAATTGGCCCGACACCAGTGTATCCTTGAGTATGTATGAATAAGTTTGGAACTTAATAATAGGAAGCCATTCATTGCTTTTGTGTAAGGAGTGATATGATACTGTGTTTTGGGAGAATCACTGGCACAGCATTTGGGAGAAGTTAGAAAGAGATTCAGTGCGAAGTAATGTGGTCTGAGATAAGGTTGTGGTAGTAACACTTGAGATGGTGGTCAGCAGAATCCAGGGGTAACTAGGTATAGGATTAACAGGAAGGAGTGAAATCCAGAGGTTTGTAGGAGTTTGAATCTGCTGACCGGGCAATTGGAAATTGGACCTGAAGAGGCTGAAGGAGCGTAACTGTATGGAAAAGAGAGGAGAGGAACAAGCTTTTTTGAGGGACTTTGAGCTGGGGATAAAGATGAAAACAAAATAAAACACAACTTTGAAACGATGTTTGAGTACTTTTAATGTACCAGGGATACAGTAATATTTTTAATGTATTTAATTCTCTCAGTATCCCCTGAAGGTATTACCATCTGTAATTGACAAATGGTGAAGCAGGATCAGAGAGGTCACATAGCCAACCTCAGATCACAAAGCTGGAAGTGCTGGAATTTGGAATTGAGTCTAGTTCTATCTGATCGTAAAATATTAACCTTTTCCCATTCGGTTACTTTGGGAATCATCACAGACAGCTATAATTGAAGCGATGGGTATACACGGAAATGTTCTGGAGGAGTATGTAGACAGAGAAGAGACGATGGCCAAGGATAGAACTTGGGCAAGTAAATTAGACTGAATGGAACCCACCAGGGATATATAAAAGATGCAGCCAGAGAGGTGGGAGGGTAACTAGAAAAAGCATTGCATTCAAGATAAAGTCATTAGAATCATCATTCAAGGCTTTCATTCTCTCTCACCCCTTATCCCGTCCACCAGCAAATTCTGTTGGCTCTGCCTTCAGACTATATCCAGAATCTGACCATGTCCTCCTGTCTAAGGCGCTCAAATTTCCTATGTTCTAACAGGATTTCCTGCATCTGTCCCTGTTCCCTTACCATCTCTTCTCTACCCAGCAGTCAGACCATTCCTTTTAAAATGTAGATCAGGTTGTCACTCCTCTGCTCAGAACCATCCTGTGGTCTTCCTTGTCAATCAGAATATAATCCAAACTACCGCTGTTCACAAGGTAGCCAAGACTCTGCCACATGCTGCCTCTCTAATTCCTTCTCCTACAACCTCCCCCAGGCCACATTCCAGCCACAAGCCAAGTATGCTCTCTTTCTGGACCCTTCCATTGATTGCCTGCCTGAAACACTTCCCTGGCAGATCTCTGTCCCTCTATGCGAGAGAATTTCCCCAACCAACCTGTCTGAAATAGCACCTTCCATTATCATATTCCACTTCTTCGTTGCCTTTTTGGTTTTTTTTTGTTGTTGTTTTCTTTTTTTGCGGTACGTGGGCCTCTCAGTGTTGTGGCCTCTCCTGTTGCGGAGCACAGGCTCCGGACGTGCAGGCTCAGCAGCCATGGCTCACGGGCCCAGCCACTCCACGGCATGTGGGATCTTCCCGGACCGGGGCACGAACCCGTGTGCCCTGCATCAGCAGGCGGACTCTCAACCACTGTGCCACCAGGAGAGCCCCGTTGCCTTTTTCTTCATAAGAGTTTTCATCACTGGATGTATTAAACTTATTTATTTGCTTTGTGTTAATTGCCCCTAGAATCTCCACTCACGCCCAAACTTCATGAAGGTAGAGATTTTGCCTTTTTTAGTTCACTCTTATATCCCCAAGATCTAGAATATAATAAATACTCAGCAAATACTTGGATGAATGAATGCAGTGAGACTGGCTGTAACAAGTAAATCAAATAAATCAGATCATCCTCCCTCCATATCCCCCATTTAACCCTCCCACCCCAGTAGTCTCCCATTACTGTCAGAATAAAATCCAAACTTCTTTCCGTGGTCTCCAGGCTTTCCCTGGTCTGGACTTTGGCGGAGACTGACCCCTAGTCTTGCCACTTCTCCCTGGTTGACTACATTCCGTCCACATTGGCCTTCTTGTTCTTCCTGGAACTTGATAATAAGCTCATTTCTTCCTCTTGCTGCTCCCTCTGCTGGCTCTTCCTTCTGCATGGTTGGCTCCTTTTGATCTTTCAGATCTTTGCTCAAGTATTGCTTCTGCAAAGTAGCCTCTCTAGACTACCTTAAACCAGTCCTCCCAATGCTTGTGCCTGCACCCCAGCTCTTCCCAAGACTGGCTGATTTTGATCACTGTCATTATCACTGACTCAGCAATATTGCTCATTTATCTGCTGATTAATATCCTCTCTCTCAAGCCGGATTGTAAACTTCATGAGGATGGGGGCTTTTTCTGTCTTACTTGCCATCATATTCCCAGCACCTAGAAGGGAGTGCTTGGATTCTCTTAGAAGCCCAATACTTAGAGGATAAATGAATGAAATACTTCTGCCACTCCTGTGAAGGTGGCTTACTGTTGCTGTGAGTACTTGAATCCTCTTTTGGGGACACACAGTTTAAATAAATACCTAAAACTTCTAGGATGAAGTTTATGCAGTTTGAACATTCAGTAATGAGACTACCTTTCAAACTGGCTCATGGAATTCCGGTACATGACTTTATAGAGATTCTTTTTTTTGCAAATTCTTGGGAACCCAAATCTCTCAAACTGTCAGAATGTTGTAATTTTATTTTTAGTTGTTGCCAGAAGTATTTTACTGAATTAGATTGCTAGTTCTTCAAGGAGACTGAGTACCATATTCTCTTTTGTATCTCTAGCATCTTACCCAGAGTTCAGCACAGAGCAGATGTAGATGTTCAATAAATGTTTATCAATGGTAATTTTTAAGATTTACATTTAAAAATTTAGAATTTCCTGTAAAATATTTCCAGTGTTTTTTAGGTTTCAGAACTGAGCCTTCCCCCACCACCTCTAAGAAGCTTAAACTTTAAGAAGTGTTTGGTTACTGACAAACTGTAGAAGAGGAATGAAGGAGTGCTATCCCATACTAAATTTAAATTCTGTCCACCATACTAGAGAAACAGAGGGGACCTACAATCATATATTCACTGACTGTAAACTCCCTATTTGGATGAGGTCGGGGTGGAGGCAGGGAAAGGCTCTGTGGCCCAGCATCCTCTTTACTCTTATTTTCTTGCTGATAAAACAGCCAGTGTTCAGTGTGGCTCCAAAAGTTTTGGTTTGGGGATTAAAAAAGCGAGCAGCAGGTAGCTGTGACGCAGGTTTTGCACAGTCACTGAGCTGCACACACCTTAAGCCAACATAACCAGTGAAAGGTGGCAGTGTTTGAACTGAATCTGTGCTTTTTCGATGGAGCAGCACCTTTTCAATAAAAGCACATTTATACTGACTCCTTAAGAAGTTTAGACTGGAGGGTTGTCTCCAGAAACTTGCCCCCCTTCTGCCAAGCCCCATTTGTTTGTCTTGGCAGCCTGGCTGTGTCTGCTTGGCTGGTGCTAATGCTGGGATGTTAAATTGATGAAACACAGAGCGCTTGATCCTTTTCAGGGAGGCTTCTATGTGGTTAATGGAAGGGTAGAGCTCTTTGCTGCTAGCCACCTGTAACTGGCCAAGTTAAAAAAAAAAAAATAGATGCGGAGATGTGGAAGAGGAAATTTTTCTTTTAAAAAAGTCTCATCAAATACTTCATTTTTGTTTGTTTGTTTGTCTGTTTTAATATCCAAACTAGATTTAAAAACACTTAAAAAGAAAGAAAAAAAATCACCTAAATCCCACCACTATTTTTAGACAGAGGCTATGGAGAATGGATACTCTTGTAGTTAGAGATTTGGGAACCTGTGGGAAGATACTTCATTAGAATAATTATCCGTGCTCTTCAGGATGGCTTTTGTCTCACTTCTTCTTTGATCTAGTTAGGATGTTTTTCTTTAATTGATTGCAATGTATGATGCTACTTGGTATAAATATTCAAGCATAGATAACCTGACAAAAATATGAAGGGGGCTTGGCTTTTTGAGAGTTTAGGCATTTCAGAGCTACGGACCAACTACCTGTGTAAAATGCAGTCGTGTTCGTCTGGTGTGCTTGGGATTAGGCTGCCCTTAGTCTTCATGACTATTCATTGTTCCAGAAGCCCTGGGCCATGACTAGACTTTTTAGAACCAACAGCACAGAAAGGAAACAAGTATAAATCATCTCTCTGGCTTACATTTCTCAAGAGGGATTAGTAATATTGCTTAAGTTGTTACAGGCGTTGATAGACCCCTGGGGTTGGTGACTTTATCAACCCCTCACTCTATTCAGGCTTTTGCTTAAACCTCCTACCTCTCAGAAGAGTCAAAACGGCAGACCCCTCACCCCAGCCACTCTTTAACCATTTCCTTGCTTTACTTTTTCATAGCAGTGATCTGAAATTATATTTGTTTTTTTTAATTTATATCTCCTCAACTGCAACGCGAGTTCTGTGAGGACAGGGATTATTTTCTTATTCGCTGCTTAACCTTCAGTGCTCAGAAGAGAATACAAGATATAGTAAGTGCATGATAAATGTGTGCTGAATGACTGAATAAATAAGAAAGGGAAAGGAACAATAAAGGATGAACTAGAGAAATGAAATAAGGACTGTTTCCCCGATAATATCATTCAGCATGCCACTACTTGAACCAGGACAGGCCAGTCTATCAATCTTGCACATGTGAAATGTTTATTAGTACTTTTAATAAAACTTTGAGTGAAAACTGGATTGCATGCAGCAAACATATCACTTAGCCCAAGTAAATGAAGTTATTAAAATCAGCCAAAGATCAGGGAATATGAAAACATTTCATTGCATGGTTGAACTGAAGGATTGAGCAGAGAAATTAGATTTGTTTGAATAAATATGTTTGGGGACTTCCCTGGTGGCACAGTGGTTAAGAATCCGCCTGCTAATGCAGGGGATACAGGTTCGAGCCCTGGTCCGGGAAGATTCTACATTCCGCAGAGCAACTAAGCCTGTGCGCCACAACTGAGCCTGTGAGCCACAACTACTGAGCCCACATGCCACAACTACTGAAGCCTGCACACCTGGAGCCCGTGCTCTGCAACAAGAGAAGCCACCACACTGCAATGAAGAGCAGCCCCTGCTCGCTGCAACTAGAGAAAGCCTGTGTGCAGCAACAAAGACCCAACGCAGCCAGAAAAAAAACACAAAAATGTGTATGAGTTTGGAACTTTTGCCATTGGTCATAAGAGTACATTTAAAATTCACTTGCCTACAAGACCCTCTCTTTTAAAGGGGGTAGGTTTGTCAATTTCAAAATCTCTATGAGTTGCTTATACTCATTCTCTGAGTATAGTAGCATTTATGTGCTGCTATAGCACATGTTGCCACAAACAGATGGAATTGACAGAAGAAAATCTCTCCTGTCCACTAAAGAAAAGTATTTAAAAGGGATGTTTGATGAATAACAGATGGCATGAGAAGTAGCTTGTCAAATTAAGATTGGTGATAATGAATTAGCACCCTCTAATTAACTTCCACTCTAGGTCCACTTTTTATATGATTTAGATCACTGTATTTCATATTTTCTATTTCATATTTTTATATATTAACTTTTTACCATGAAGGCTTGTCTGTTTTGTTTTACTGTCTTCCTAATGGTTGTATTGTATTTCATCAAATTGATATGTTAGAGTGAGACTGTATTGAGAGCAAGGCTCTCTGTGTTAGTTAACGATGCGCCTGGCATGTAGAACATGTTCAAGTTGTGACTGTTGATGTTAATTGAATATTCCAAATTTATTTAGCCTTTGCTTTATGACAGGACATCTAGCTTCTTTCTGGTTATTGATTTCATATGTAATGATGCAGTGACTATATGAGTGCCTATGGCTTAATGCTTCTTTTGACTCATGGTCTTACAATAAATTCCACAGGGAGATTTCTCAAAGTTTGTGAACATTTTTATATCTCTTGATTGTGAATGGGTGACATCATTTTGTAATGGTGCTTTCCAGGTTTGAATATTCATTTGATCTTATAAAATAAACAAGGGTTTTTTTACCTTATCTAGCATGAGTAGTGGCAATTTCTTCTTTCTGACACAGTACAGCTAAAAGTATTCTCCAAATTTAGGTATAGGTAACAACTTATTTTAACCTTCCTTTTAATTCTAAGTCTGTTTTTTGTATGGCTTTTATTAATATATGATTTTGTTATGAATTATGTGTCTCAGTTTTTCAAGGAAATGATAGATCTTTGAGCTTGGACACTCATTAATTAATTATTGTTGCTAACTTAATTTTTAAAAATCTTTCTTCATGTGAGGTCTCTAAAACTTTGGCATTCCTAAAGCTCTTTTTCTCCTGTCCCTCAGCTTTTTGAAATTCTGGTGGCTTTTGAAGTTGTTTCAAATTGTTAACACACACACATATTCATACGATATATGGTACATGATTATCATTCCTTACACAGCTCAGTTACTCTATAGAGGAGCAAGATAAAGTAGAAAATCCATCCTGAGCAGCTCCAATAAACAAGAAAAAATATCTGTTACTATTTAAGATGACCATATCTGTTTACAAATTAGCTAATGACCAGTAAATAAATAAATAAATAAGGAGATACTCTTGATACTAAACTTTTTGTTTTTTTGGCTCTGTTTAAAAATTTGGAATACTAAAATCTTCCCCTGATAATATAACTTTATGATAATAGTGTTACTATTGACATTAGGATGATAGCTGTTAGTAATAAGTATAATTTGAGATTTTTTTATGTGCAAGGCACTGGATTTCTTTTGCATTTTCTCATTTAATCCTATTATTATCTTCTTCTCACAGGTGATGAAAGTGAAGCTTTGAGAAACTAACTGAAACTTTTTCTAGAGGTGGATGCAGTGTCCACCTATCAGACTTGGGTCTGTCCAGCTTTAAAACTCCATTTTCTTAATCTTGATGCTCTGCTATATACATTGGTTTTGATCATTTGCATTTATCCCTAAGTATTCTTTTCAAAAATATTTCTGATTGTGTGGATTTGTATGACCATCTCAGAGTTGAAATATTAAGTAAATAGATTTAAAATTTTTTATCCAAAATGTTCTTGATGACCAGGTATTGATATACACTGGGAAAGCCATCTTCCAATATCTGCACAGTTACTAGTTCTTTCTAAGCTTTACCCCCCTGGTTTCAATCTGTTCTCTAATCCTAGGCTTATTCCTTAAACAGAGTCCTCATCCTTCATCAAACTCCAAACTTAATCAAATTAAAGTGGATTCTGGTCCTGAGCATTTGTAATACATTCATTATCTAATAGTAGTTTTGATGTTTAATGGTTTACAGTGTATAAAACACCTCTGAAAAGTTAAAAGGACTTTTTGTATACAAAGCTGTGTTTCACTAGCATTTTTCTTTAATATTTCCTATGTTTTGCCAGTTTTTAGCAATTGATGCCCTATGGGCAGTAAACAAACTGAGCTTGATAACATTGCATCATTTGTGGTCACCAGTTTCCAATAGAATATTTAAGTATTCTTTCAAGGTCCTTGTTACATTTAGCCCTACTCTTAATGAAAATGGTATGGCACAAATAAGCAGAAACCCTTTCTGGTATCTGGAGTTAGTCACTAAAGCACCTATTTGTAATCACTATCATTATTTACTTTAGAAGTTATTAACCTGGGGACCATGGAGAGGGCTTCAGGGTATCTTAGAAAAGCCTGGAGTGTGAAAAAAAAGTGTCATAGGATGATTTTAAAAAGAGTTCATAGTTTTCATCATTCATGCAGTTATTCATTGAATCATCATCCACTCAAATTCCACAAAAGAAAACTAGATCGAAAGAAAGTTATAAAACATTCATATTCTCAAAACCCCATCTGCATTTATTTAACCACTTACACCTTAGTATCAGACCTTTTAGATAGCTATTTTGACCATTTTTCTGTTCCTATTCTTTTGTCAATTTCTTATGCTTAACTTTAAGCATTCTTTTGATTGCTGCTGTTTTTGTTTTTAAGGCAAGGAGGGCATGGACATTTGGTCTATGCTTGTTTTTAATTAACATCATGATCAGTTTGTCTCTAGTTGCATAAGTGGCCGTATTTCAGAGAGAGGGAGAGAGGAAGAGAGACAGAGAGAAAAAGAGAGAGGGAGAGAGAGGCGTAGGATGGTAGTGGCGAGAAAGAGAGACTGATTGACTATAATTTGGAGAATGGAGGCCTCTGGGATGGTTGGCTGATGTGAACTTGGATATTTGAAACCTGTTATTTCAGTGATGTACATTCTAATAATCTTAAATACAGCCCTAGGATTCCCTCTTCCCTCCTGACAGTAAGAAAATGAATGTATCCATTTATTTTCTCATCACCATGAAGGCCACTATCTCCACCTCCAAATATTACCAGCCTTGGACTCACTCATTAAAGCTCTGCTCTCTTGTCAATCTAGGATAGACTTTAGTCACTGACACAGTCAGTCAGTGACAGGGACTCCCTGTCATTTGTGGTTCTTGCTCTTCACTTTGTATCCTCTCTCCCAAAGATGAATCACTGTCTTTCTGTAATGGTCTGTTGAGATAATGAGTATTTCATGAACAAAAAAGCAGAGAGAGTATGAAAGAAGGACATGAAGTGTGCTGTATGTTTTAAGGATAAATGTTGGTTTTGAATCAGTCTTTCATGATTCTGAGAGAAGGCAGTACTATATAGTAATGAACAGCCAGGCTGTAGGATCTGTTGATCTTAGACCTGCCACTGCTTAGCTGTTGTCATCTTTACAACTCAGGGTAAAATGTAATAGTAGTGTGTCTCCAGGCTGGGGATAGAGCAGGCAACATAGTTAGCGTGTAGTAAGTCCTCAATAAATATTTGTTTGTTTTTTGGTGATATGGAGGCATCTTTTGATGTCTCATGGCTTTAGTGACTTACTGCTTTCCATTTAAAGCAAAACAACCACTTCTATTTAAAGTAAAACATCCAACAATCTATATTAACTAATTCCAGAAGCATGTAATATCTAATTTGGAGTAGCTCTCATTACTCTCTGCCTGCCTAGATCCCAGATCACTGAGCATTCCAAACCTGTTAAAAATAAAATTGGTTTTGTTCCCTCATATTGCAAGTGAATTAGAGTGTTATTACTGTTGTGTATGTGTTTAATGATTTTCAGCCTGTGAAATTAAATGATTTGTCTCGAATCTTTGCTATGTTCTGCCAGTTTCTTGTAAGTAATGCCTATCAACAATGAGCAAGCAGAGCCTGATAAAATTCATTCACTAATGTAGGACATTTCGGGTTACTAGAAAAAGCATTCTTCATTTATTAATTTTTGTTGTTCGGTATAAATGTAGCACATCTTGATTTCATTTTGCATTTAGAAGTGCTAAAAAAACTTTAAACATATTGTAGAAGGAGAAAAAATGCACACACCCCTACAACTCAAAGATCTCTACTGTTTACATTTTGGGTAATTTCCTGCCATGGTTATTTCTACCTTTTAAGACGGTTATCTTACATTACATGGCATTTTGAATACGTTCACTTGAGTGAGTGGCTCAAGGACTTTCTTCTGTCTTGATCCTTTGAACTTCCTCCTTGTGTTGGCTTAGAGCACTACACAGGCGTGCCCTGTTTAAAAGCAGAACAAGTGAAGAAGCAAATAAAGTATAAATAATGAACCAAGCATACAAGAGGAGCCTACCATTCTAAGCACCATGTATGCAGAAAATGCACATTTTCTCCACAGTTTCTCTCCAAGGGGTGGTGTAGCAGGGAAGGTAGGGATAATGAGGACATGAATGCTGGTAGGGATAAGTGAGTGCCTTTGTAAGTGAATTATCAGCATTTTCAGCAGATCTAGCTACTTCTAAAAATCATTTAGAAATGATTTAAAAGGTTTTTCTCTTTAGCTGTAGGATATAGCGGATCTTTAAGCAACGCACTATGGACATTGCTTTGTAGAGGATATATTAAAGTCAGGGGTGGATTCAGGTTTTGTGGGGTCTGAAGCTTGTATAAAATTAGGTACAATACTGATTATTTGGCACGAGAAAAAGAATCATAAAAATGACAAACTTGATAAAGCTGACAAATATTACTAACATTTGAAAATGCAGAAGGAGCACAATGTTCTTATTGTGACTGTTTGACATATTTCTGTTTTTTTCTCCGCTTTTTAGCTCCCAAACTTTAATTGCCTCTTTATTTATCAATGATTCTGCAATATCACTTTTGTAGAGAATATGGAAAGTTGTCAGATTTTCTTTTAGCATGGTTGATCGGAACTAGTATTTTATTAATGATAACTGAGAAGCATACAACATGTGCATACAGTCATCTTTATTGTTTGTAGTACTGCCATTGGGTTGTGCCTTACAAAGGAATTCAATCTCATACATTTCTCATCATAAAAGAAAAAATCAGTACATAGTGTTCATAATTACATATGTTGAATTATGTAGTATATTTCTGATGGGTGAATTTCCATATTGAGCAAGCACTGATGAAAATCCATTCCTTCAGTTAAAATTTTACACATCTGAGGGTTGGGAGAATTTTCTGCAGTCCAGATTCTGTCTTCATGCATTTCAAACCCTGTTTCTCCTCCACTATTCCTATGTAGCCGGGCCAAGCACTGTTTACTGTTTCTGTCTTTGTTTCATCCTCCTAGTGCTATTAACATCCCTCTTCTGGTCTTCCTCAATCTATATTTTATTAACCTAATTTTTAAACTAAAGTGATATTATCTAGGACAAAGCCTACTGACTAATAAGAACAACAGTAATAGCAGCTAAGAAGTGTGAAGTGCTCCGTGTCAAGCTTGTGCTGAGGCGCTGAGCCAGCAATTCCTGAAGCAACTCTCTAGGCTGATTGCTGTACTGATCGTAATTTTACAGACAAGAACACTGAACCTGCTGGAATTTCTACTCAGGTCTGTCAGACTCCAAAGCTTGTGTTCCAAACCATTACAAACCTTTTCAGCAATTTACACTTGTGGTGGGGTGGTTTGAATCCAAAACATGACCTTACATTTCCATTAGTATGAGTATATTAATAAAATATTAATAATATAATTACACTAATTCATACTATATATTTTCTAATCACAATTCCCCATACCCTTGGCTTTTCTTAATTTAGTCGTTCTAGCCCTTTCAACAACAAATCATTTTATAACAAATTATCTGTAAAACCAAAAATGTTCAGGTCAAAGCAAATTATTAGGATAAAATTTAATATCTCAGAATTCTGTGCAATAAGGTATTACTTTGTAATAAAAGATCCAACACTTAATTCAAAAAATTAGTACCACAAAATAAAATGGCCAGTCCTTATTAGTTGAAATATAGAATTTACTTATTTCGTCAATATTTTAATTCAAAATGCTTTTAGTCATTGTGAATGAGCGTAAAATATTAATTTTCCTCGTCTTTGTTGTAAAAGTTCAGAAGTGTGTGTGTCTACACGTATTCCCACCTTTGCCAAGCAAATTGGCAAAGTTAATACAACCTTAAAGTAAAAAATCTATCCAGTTCTTCCTTTTCTCACTGTTGAATGAGAAGTTTGCTGTTTTTGGAGGAAGGGAGTCTCTCTTTTAACTCCTGAAGCTCAGTTGGTACTTTACTTAAACTTAACTATCATGACAACCATTCCTAATGAGTTTGCTCTCTGGTCCTTGTTTTAAAACACTTTTTTCACAAACAAAGTGGAAGAAAATCAACAAGTACCAGTCTTAAAGACTATATACTGGGACCATACCACTTTGTGTTTATATTACTTGGTTGTTCTCCAAAGGGTAATTATGGTCTTATCTCATTTTAAATGTTTATTAAAGATTTATCTCATTTTAAATGTTTATTAAAGATATTAATATACAGATTTATCTCATTTTAAATGTTTATTAAAGATATTAATATGCAGGGATTCTGGAGCCAGATGCTTGGATTTGAATCCAACTTCCACCACACACTAGCTGTGTTTACCTTTAAGTGATTTAACATTTTTGTGCCTCAGTTTCCTCATCTGTCTGACATGGATAACAAATAGTGCTTATCTATTGGATTGTTAGGCGACTTGCATTTGTAAATATATGTAAATACTTGGAACTCTGAACATTACACACTAAACTCTCAATAAATCCTATATGCTATTTTTTTTTTTTTTTTTTTTTGCTGTACGCGGGCCTTTCACTGTTGTGGCCTCTCCCATTGCAGAGCACAGGCTCCGGACGCACAGGCTCAGCGGCCATGGCTCACGGGCCCAGCCGCTCCATAGCATGTGGGATCTTCCCAGACTGGGGCACGAACCCGTGTGCCCTGCATCGGCAGGCGGACTCTCGACCACTGCGCCACCAGGGAAGCCCCTTAGCTGCTATTTTTAACAGCAGGCAGACTCTGTAGCTACTAGGTGGAATAATTCAAGATGTGTTAGGAATGGTTCTCTGACTACAACTATTTCTACTACCAACAGCCATGGGATCTGCAATGATATTATCAAAGATTCTTCAGGAACTTCCTAATAAATGCAGATTCTCCTCAGAGGGATGATGTCATTATTTCTGCATTTTTGGACATATAATTAACATATTATATTAATTTCAGGTGTACAAGTTGCCATATTTGTGTATCTTGCAAAACGGTCTGTTACTATACATAGTTACAATTTTCTTTTCTTGTGATGAGAACTTCTAAGATCTACTCTCTTAGCAGCTTTCAAATATGCAATACAGTATTATTATCTATAGCCACCATGCTGTACATCACATCCCCATGACTTATTTACTATATAACTGGAAGTTTGTATCTTTTGACCCCCTTCACCCATTCGTTCACCTCCCACCCCCCTGCCTCTGGCAGCCACCAGTCTGTTCTCTATGAGCTATTTTTCTTTTTTTTTTTAAGATTTCATATATAAGTGAGATCATACCGTGGTATCTGACGTTCTCTACCTGTTTTCTTTAGAATGTTAATAGGTAGTAAGAAAAATGAAATGAGGAAATGTAATAAAACAGAGCAAAGGTTTGTAGTCAAGTATGTTTAGGGAGCATTTGGTTAAGCACCCAGGTTTCTTTTACAGTAGGACTCTTCGGATCTTTTGATATACAAATGTAATAGCAAATTTCTAAGTAGAGTCAAAGTACACAGCAGTAGATTCAGGGGCATTTCTCACTCCCCTGGCCCCTCTCTGACCTTCTTTCAAGACCGTTCTTCATGTTTAGTGTTCTTTGAGATAAAATCTGTTATATTCCTTAGGAGATCATCAGCTTGAAACCTGGTAGAACAGTATTTGGCAATTTGACATGGACAAGTAGTTGCAACCAAAATAGTGGTTTCAGGTTGTGGGAGAGGCTCTGAAGAAGGTGGTGGTGCGAAGCAAGGGAACCTGTCTTATTTGGTAGAAGTGTGTGGCTAAAGACCGCTAAGACCGACTATGCTACAAAGACCCCATCGGCTCTGATGCATAAAATTGGCTCAAGCCTACATATGTATTTTGAGAACTGTAGGCCCCTGGACCAGTACTGAATTTGACTTATTAAGAAATTTAGTTGAAAGACTGAAGCTGTTTGCTGAGGCAGTTTGAACAGGAGGGCCTGGTGGACTCCTGTGCTAACATGCTGTCTGGCCAGGTATGGCAGCTTAAGCAAACAGTTTCATTTGAAAGCAATTTGAAATGCAAAATACCTGAGTTCTAGCTTGTACTTCCTCAAGGTAATTGGGACAATTTTGTTTATGAGAAGGATAAAGATCAGTTTTATGGAAATAATAATATCCCAAATATGTTCATTGACTGGTATACATGCTATGACTATATTTACTTAATTATGTTATGTTGTATTACATTATATTCTATTAATTATATTAATACAGAAAATATATTATAAATGAATATATTATAACATGACTCTATTGTTATAGATGATACTTTGCAGATGATAAAGTTTATTGCTGGCCAATACTTTTTAAGATTTCAAAGCACATGCTTTTATTTTTGTAGTCAGTTTCTGTTTTTATAAATATGATTCCCTAAATAAAAGGAAACAACCCTTAAACTTTAAAAGTATTGTTTCTCGGGCTTCCCTGGTGGCGCAGTGGTTGAGAGTCCGCCTGCCGATGCAGGGGACGCGGGTTCATGCCCCGGTCCGCGAAGATCCCACATGCCGCGGAGCGGCTGGGCCCGTGAGCCATGGCCACTGAGCCTGCGCGTCCAGAGCCTGTGCTCCGCAACGGGAGAGGCCACAGCAGTGAGAGGCCCGCGTACCGCAAAAACAAAAAACAAAAAACAAAAAACTATTGTTTCTCTTTAAAACTTCCAATAATGCCCCACATATGAACATAATGCTGGCATATATTGCCTTCAACATGCATAATTTATTTATGAAAAATATTTTTAGAAATATATTGGGTTTGGGTTTGGGTTTCATTACTTTGAAATTTTGGAAAATATTTGGAACCAGTTAGTGTACCAAACTTTCTTCCCCCCAGTATCATTCTATTTTTGTATCTGTAGCTACAAATTTCTGGGTCTGAAAAATGTTCAATTTATGTCATAAAATAGTGCTGGCCTTATTTCTAAATATACTGGCATTAGGATAGGACTAGCTTTTCCACTAGTGTGTCCACACCTATCTTTTAAATGTTTGGTTTCATATAGTTTCTTTTGATTGCCAATCTACTCTACTTATGATTTGCTACCATTTTGGAATCTGTCAGTAAAAATGACCTCAGATATTATTGAGGAATCTGTGCCATTCTTTTCCCATTATCAACTGTTCTGTTTTTTGTTTTGCTTTTTTTTTTTTTTCCCCTGACATCTGTTCTGAGTAGCTCAAATTCACTTTAGACAGGCAGTCACTTTGTGCTAAATGCTACTTGACCTTCAAGAATTCGTAGATCCAGCCAGGATTGGGTCAGACTTGATCCTCTCCAGTTTTAGATATCTGGCCAACTTCTCTGGCCAGAATTAGGCTCTGACACTCTTAAAGGTTTGTAGATGATTTTATAAAAAGTTATGCTGTCCTTTCACTTGTCTGCAGTCTGTCTCTTCAGTGGAAATAATGGAAATTGTGTGTTAGTGCTATTTTCTTTTGGAACATCTTATCTGATGGCAGTTTCTTTCTTTTTGCTTGTCTTCCTCCCTCCCTCCCTCCCCCACCCCTCCTCCCTCCCTCCCTCCCCCCACCCCTCCTCCCTCCCTCCCTCCCCCCACCCCTCCTCCCTCCCTCCCTCCCCCCACCCCTCCTCCCTCCCTCCCTCCCCCCACCCCTCCTCCCTCCCTCCCTCCCCCCACCCCTCCTCCCTCCCTCCCTCCCCCCACCCCTCCTCCCTCCCTCCCTCCCTGTCTCCCTTTCTCCCTTTCTCCCTCCCCATCTCCTCCTTAATTTTTTTGTTTTAAAGATTTAATTTCATTTATTTTTGGCTGCGTTGGGTCTTCGTTGCTGCACACAGGCTTTCTCTAGCTGTGGTGAGCGGGGCTACTCTTTGTTGCAGTACGCAGCCTTCTCATTGCAGTGGCTTCCCTTGTTGCAGAGCACGGGCTCTAGGTGCACAGGCTTCAGTAGTTGTGGCTTGCGAACTCAGTAGTTGTGGTGCACGGGCTTAGTTGCTCCGTGGCATGTGGGATCTTCCTGGACCAGGGATCGAACTTGTGTCCCCTGCATTGGCAGGTGGATTTTTATCCACCGCACCACTGGGGAAGTCCCTCTTCCTTCCTTCCTTCCTTCCTTCCTTCCTTCCTTCCTTCCTTCCTTCCTTCCTTCCTTCCTCTTTCTCTCTGTTCACTTCCTCTCTCCCTTCCCTTTTCCTTTCTTCCTCTTTTTATTTCTCTCTCTCCCCATCCCTGCAACACTCCTTCTCTTATTCCTCTTGTTTCTTCTTTTTCTGAGGGTCGTGATGGATGGAAACATTCATACTGTTTTGTCTATCTGGTCCCTCTTGCTGGCACCCTTATGAAAGTATCTCTAGCAAGGCAGGTGAGAGAGATGGTGGTGATGGTACCAGCCACCAGATGCATTGGACCGATAATGCTGATTGACAAAAGCTTCATGGAGTCTACACTTTTGCAGTAGTAGAATATATTCCACAGATTATAGTTCATCATAGACATTCTTAAATGGCATAATCATGCCAGGACTTATGTGTATTCGTGACGTTGGCACTACTGAAAGCCTAGGAATAAATTCTCTAAGACAAACTAGTTGCTACCTCTACACAAGCATGGTAGAACACCATGTTGTAAAAGACTTCTGCTAAGAACAACAATTTGGGAATAATCTTATAAGGGGTTAAATGTAGGTTTTTATAGTTTTGATGCCTCTTTCACAGACACAATAAGCAAGTCTCACCTGAAAAACTAAATGGGATGTCTTTTTCTAGTGCAAGAGTGCCTTACCTGCTTTTCCGTAGTACCAAAGCCTGGTCATGTGGCTCCTGGAGCATATTTATGACCACAAAACTGATTATATTGTTCAGTGCCTCTTTGAAGTGAAAAAATATATTGAATAGTTCCAAGCTGTGGTCATGTGAAGAAAGATGTGGTAACAGCTTTGTCTACCCCTTTTTCAAACCAAACAATATAATATAATCTTTGAGACAGGCTTGGAGTCATCAACACCAAGATTATCATGTCATTTTTCAGAACAATGTATTAAGGGTTCAATTTTCAGAACAATTGTAAGAAGGTATGTGAAGCACTGTTCTAGCTGGTGGGGATACCATGATGAAAATAACAGGTAAGGTTTCTAGGGAGAGATAGGTAGTAAACCAATAAACATATAAGAAAACTCTCAGATTATCAAAGGTCTAAGTGTGACACAGAGAAATGAAATAGAGTGATGTGACAAGTGACTGATGCATTTGAGGTGCTCAGGAAGAGATGATATTTAGGTTGACAGCTGAAAAAAAAAGTGTGAGATTTGAGGAAAATCACGAGGATCAGGGGGCAAAACATATCAGACAGGAACTGCTAAGAAGGTGAGCTTTGGGTGAGAAGACAAAGTAAATGAGATGGAAAAAAGCCAGATCTTGTTTGGCTTTGTAAGCCAGAGTAAAATGTTTAATTTTAGGTGCCATGGAGGCTTTTAAGCAGAAGGATGATGTACAATTTACTTTTTTAAAAAAGATCACCTTGCTATGTAGAGAATGTAATGGGGGAGGGGCAAGAGTCTAAGGCAGAAACTTGTTTTTGAGGTAAGGCATGATGGTGGCTTGGACTATATAATAGCAGCAGGAAGGGAGATGGAAAGGAGTAATGGATATGGGATATGTTTTGAGGGTAGCTTGACAAGACTTGCTGATAAATGTGATGTGTGGAGTGAAAGAAAGAGAGGAAACAGTGGTAACTCTCAGACTTTAGATGTGAGGAAAAGTACTGATGGGCCATTTCCTAAAATGGGGACCACTAGGGGAACAGTGGGTTTAGACAGCAAACTCAAGAGTCCTCTTTTGGCTGTGGAGTTTGAGATGTTCCTTTGGAAATGTCGAGTAGGCAGTTGTGTAACCAAGACTGGTGCCTCACAGAGAAGTTAGGTGACATGCACAGTTGGAGGATGCTCTTTAGAGCCCTGAGATTGGAAGGGATCACCTAAGGGAAGTAAATTGTCACAAAAGAGTAGGAGGTCCAGAGCAGAGTCTTCATGGCTCCCTCCATGAAGTATGTTTTTTTAATGGGTTAGAGAAGGGTCTAGGAAATGGAAATGAGACAGAGAAGGAGTAGTCAGTACAGGGGAGGAAAATGAGAAGAGTATGATTTCTCCTAGGCCAAGGAAAGATAGCATTTTCAACCATGAGTCAAATGTAGCTTTAGGGTTTATAGGATCTGAAACTTAATCAATGTGGGGGTCCCTTTAAAGGTGAATAATGCAGAATCATTAATACAAATTAGGTAGTAATGTGATTACTTAGAATGAGAAAGAAACCATGAAAAATTACAAAGTAAAGAGCTTAAAAAATGCCGCAAATATCACAAAATTCAGTGAAAACATAATTTTCTTAATTGAAACAGCTGTTGCACTTACACAACATTTTTTCTTCTACTCTTTTGGGAGGTGCGCTTACTCTGATATTGCTTCTTCATATTACAACAATTTTGTAATATTTTCTACAGAGATAGAAAAATAATTAACTCAGTATTTATCATGGATGTTTAAAAGTATATTTTTATTGAAAAATTTAGAGAAGTTCTTGTAAGTATCACAGCCTATTACTGATAATGTCATGTAAATTTTTAGGATTATTGCCAAAATGTGGGACGCATCTATCAAATTTCTTTCATATATGAGCTTTAAGATTTCATGGCATTTCAAGATTGCACACACAGTGACTAATCATAAATAATCTTTGAATTGACAACGCTCATAAACTAGTTTGTTACTCATGTTTTTGTAACCCAGAAAGGCATTTCTACCCTGGGGACAACTAGCAATAAGTGAACTGTGCAAGAAAGTTACTGTGAACCACAGAAATATATCCCACTGAACCCAAACTGAATATACTCCCAACTCAATTTCTATCTATACAGATCCCCCAAATGCTCACCAATGCCTCCCAACATAAGGGCAAGGGTGATAGAGGGGAAGTCAAAGTGAAAAAGACAGTGGTCTAAACAGTTGAGGTTAAAATGTCTTATTTTTGCAGTGCATCATGGAAATGCCTGGGCAAATAAGGGGTCTGAACCTTAAACTTCTGTAGTTTCCTCTGAGAGGAGAGGGTAATAAGGTGAAGTGCATACATGGCAGGCAAAAGATCAGGTGAGATAAAAACAGAGAGTTTCCCCCATTGGATTTATACTCAAAAATTAACTGTTTAGGATTAAAAAAATAGGTCTAGGTTTTGGTGAAAAGTTCTGTGTAAGTAGCAATATGATGTGCCTGGCAAATAATACACTGGTGAAATCTGTGGGCCAGCAGAGATAAGTGGTTACATTTTTAGATATGAGCTGAATGGGGATGGCTTCCTATTTTCCTCTCCAAAACAAAGGAAAAGACAAACACTGGCTGACACTTGCTGCATTAGGGTCAGGAGTTTTGCCTTTTAGAGTCACTTGTGCTCTTTATGTTTAATATCTGCTACCAAATGTGTAAATAAAAATGTAAATGATTGAGGTGAAGGGGAGTGTGGAGCAATCAAAGACCTTTCTCATTTAAATTTAGGTCCTTTTCACCTCACATCTCAAAATCTGAGTTGATTTTGAACACAAGAAAAACCTAAGTAGACTTCACATCTACATTTTGTTAAATTTATTTTCAAATGTGGTGTCAGGGAGAATGTCCTGACTCAAATTTTGCAGTAATTGAATATAAACTTAATAATTTTGCTTGCATTTTTTTTTTTTTTTTGCGGTACTCAGGCCTCTCACTGTTGTGGCCTCTCCCATTGCGGAGCACAGGCTCCGGATGCGCAGGCTCAGCGGCCATGGCTCACGGGCCCAGCCGCTCCATGGCATGTGGGATCTTCCCGGACCGGGGCATGAGCCCGTGTCCCCTGCATCGGCAGGCGAACTCTCAACCACTGCGCCACCGGGGAAGCCCTGATGTTCTGTTCTTAATGTCAAATAAGTTTGGGTTGAGATCATATTATTTGTCTAAATAACCATCAATATTAACTGCATGAAAATAGGTCAGAATGGAAATTGGAAGGTCGGACTTGGTAGAGAAGAGGGGCATGATTGGAAGTAACGGGCTCCCCCCATGGTCTCAATGGCAGATTCTTTCATTGCTCCTTTGCTTGTTCATGTTGGCGGTTAGAATAACAACAAAGAAAGGCATAAGGAATTCTCAGATATTGGTATTTATTTAGTAACTTCTGGCTCAAGCCAGAGCCCTTGTGTGATCAGCAATCTGTTCTTCTACTTAGACCAACCGTAAGAACAGTTGCCTGTGATAAGAATGGAGCTGTGATTGAAGAAAATGAGAGAAATGACAAATGGTACTGATGTTTAGAATTGCTTTAGACCCCTTTGAATTTTCTTTATTGTCTGATACAAGAAAAGGCTGTTCGACCTATGAAATATCATTTTGTTGTTTCTTTTCTTGCCACTTAAGAATATCAGTTTTAGGTTTTTAATTTGAATTGGCAGATTTGTTAAGAGGTTGAGGGAGGAAGTTGTGGGCAAATTTCCTACATGCTTGATTCAGGCAAACTAGAGAAGGGGGTGCAAGAAATCTTAGATTAGCCAGTTCAACGTTTTATTCAAAGACTATATATTCTCAGTTGATGGTTAGTCAGCCTTTACATGAATGGTCTAATTACTGCCTCTCAGGAGTCTGCCCTGCATGTATTGGTGGAGAGCTATAGTTTGTAAGGCCTGAAATTAAATTAATAAGGGATCTTCTGTCTCTCGTGGTCCTTTATGAATTTGAAGACTTCATCTTAGCTTTCCCCTCTGTAGGACACAGCCTGTTTATTTGTTCTGTGTGTGAAATGGTGTTTGGATCACGTATCATTTTGATCACCTTTGTTTTGTAGTTGTTGCTCACCTTTCTTCCTGGAAGAGCTCTGCCTAAATATAGGCAAAGGCACATGACATGGTCGATGTGCAAATCAAATTGTCTTCTAAAGTTTTATCCCGTAGTTAAAGCGGCAGCACTTAGCTGTGTTTTTCTGCAGTGGGTTAAACACTGGTTGACACTGGTTAAACACTGGTTTAACACTTTAAGGAAGATCCTCCACCCTATGTATATTACCTTGGCTTAGCTAGTCTGTTTTTTATAACTAGGTCTTCCTGATAAAAGTAACATTTTGATACTTTGTTGTCAGCTCTGTTTTCCTGTTCAACCTTTCAAAATAAATGCATTAAAAAATCTTTCTCTTTTACTATTATAGAATTGTTTTCCCCCTAGTATTCAAATTATTGAGGACTATGTATGTAACAGGCTTTGAAGCACATTGAGAAATGTTGTCACAGATTATTAGAACATTTGCTAGCTGCGCTAATTGGATGAGATACAATATTTTCAGTTTGTGGCATTAGAAGAGGTCTTTCTCCTAGTTTTGCCTCCCTCTCTATCCTCCCAGATTTATGCTTAGTAATATGGATACGTATTTATTTCGTTCTCTTTTTCTACACAAAGTAGTTACCTATGTCATTTACTGCTACAAAGTGTTCTCTATTTTTCAGCTGGCTTTATTGGGATATAATTCACATATTATACAATTCACCAATTTAAAATTTAGTGGTTTCTACTATATTCACAGAATTGTGTAACCATCACGACAATTAATTTTAGAACATTTTTATTACCCCAAGAGGAAACCCTGTACCTGTTAGCAGTTACTCTGTTTCTTCCCATTCCTTTCCCTACTCCCCCAGTTCTAGGCAACCACTAATCTGTTTCCTATCTCTGTAGATTTGACTAGTCTAGGCATTGTGCACAAATTGAATCATACAGTATGGGTTCCTTGTGATTGGCTTCTTTAACTTAGCATGTTTTAAAGGTTCATCCGTGTTATGCACATCAGTTCATTAGTTTTTTTTTTAACATCTTTATTGGAGTATAATTGCTTTACAATGGTGTGTTAGTTTCTGCTTTATAACAAAGTGAATCAGCTTTACATATACACATATCCCCATATCTCCTCCCTCTTGCGTCTCCCTCCCACCCTCCCTATCCCACCCCCCTAGGTGGTCACAAAGCACCGAGCTGATCTCCCTGTGCTATGCAGCTGCTTCCCACTAGCTATCTATTTTATATTTGGTAGTATGTATAAGTCCATGCCACTCTCTCACTTCATCCTGGCTTACCCTTGCCCCTCCCCGTGTCCTCAAGTCCATTCTCTTCATCTGCGTTTTTATTCCTGTCCTGCCCTATTTTCTTCAGAACCATTTTTTTTTAGATGCCATATATATGTGTTAGCATATGGTATTTATTTTTCTCTTTCTGACTTACTTAACTCTGTATGACAGTCTCTAGGTCCATCCACCTCACTACAAATAACTCAATTTCGTTTCTTTTTATGGCTGAGTAATATTCCATTGTATATATGTGCCACATCTTCTTTATCCATTCATCTGTCAGTGGAAACTTAGGTTGCTTCCATGTCCTGGCTATTGTAAATGGAGCTGCAATGAACATTGCGGTGCATGACTCTATTTGAATTATGGTTTTCTCAGGGTATATGCCCAGTAGTGGGATTGCTGGGTTGTATGGTAGTTCTATTTTTAGTGTTTTAATGAACCTCGATACTGTTCTCCACAGTGGCTATATCAATTTACATCCCACCAAGAGTGCAGGCGGGTTCCCTTTTCTCCACACCCTCTCCAGCATTTATTGTTTGTAGATTTTTTGATGATGGCCATTCTGAGTGGTATGAGGTGATACCTCATTGTAGTTTTGATTTGTATTTCTCTAATGGTTAGTGATATTGAGCATCCTTTCATGTGTTTGTTGACAATCTGTATATCTTCTTCGGAGAAGTGTCTATTTAGGTCTTCTGCCCATTTTTGAACTGTGTTCTTTGTTTTTTTTGATATTGAGCTACATGAGCTGCATGTAGATTTTGGAGATTAATCCTTTGTCTGTTGCTTCATTTGCAAATATTTTCTCCCATTCTGAGGGTTGTCTTTTGGTCTTTTTTATGGTTTCCTTTGTTGCGCAAAAGCTTTTAAGTTTCATTAGGTCCCATTTGTTTATTTTTGTTCTTATTTCCATTTCTCTAGGATGTGGGTCAAAAAGGATCTTGCTGTGATTTATGTCATAGAGTGTTCTGCCTATGTTTTCCTCTAAGAGTTTGATAGTGTCCGGTCTTATATTTCGGTCTTTAATCCATTTTGAGTTTATTTTTGTGTATGGTGTTAGGGAGTGTTCTAATTTCATTCTTTTACATGTAGCTGTCCAGTTTTCCCAGCAGCACTTATTGAAGAGACTGTATTTTCTCCATTGTATATTCTTGCCTCCTTTATCAAAGATAAGGTGACCATATGTGCGTGGGTTTATCTCTGGTCTTTCAATCCTGTTCCATTGATCTATAGTTCTGTTTTTGTGTCAGTACCATGCTATCTTGGTGAATGTAGCTTTGTAGTATAGTCTGAAGTCCAGGAGCCTGATTCCTCCAGCTCCGTATTTGTTTCTCAAGATTGCTATGGATATTCGGGGTCTTTTGTGTTTCCATACAAATTGTGAAATTTTTTGTTTCAGTTCTATGAAAAATGCCATTGGTAGTTTGATAGGGATTGCATTGAATCTGTAGATTCTTTGGGTAGTATAGTCATTTTCACAATGTTGATTCTTCGAATTGAAGAACATGGTATGTCTCTCCATCTGTTTGTATCATCTTTAATTTCTTTCATCAGTGCCTTATAGGTTTCTGAGTACAGGTCTTTTGTCTCCTTAGGTAAGTTTATTCCTAGGTATTTTATTCTTTTTGTTGCAATGGTAAATGGGAGTGTTTCCTTAATTTCTCTTTCAGATTTTTCAGCATTGGTGTATAGGAATGCCAGAGATTTCTGTGTATTAATTTTGTATCCTGCTACTTTACCAGATACATTGATTAGCTGTAGTAGTTTTCTGGTAGCATCATTAGGATTCTCTATGTATAGTAGCATGTCATGTGCAAACAGTGACAGCTTTACTTCTTCTTTTCTGATTTGCATTCCTTTTATTTCTTTTTTTGCTCTGATTGCTGTGGCTAAAACTTCCAAACTATGTTGAATAATAGTGGTGGGAGTGGACAACCTTGTCTGGTTCCTGATCTTAGAGGAAAGCGTTGCAGTTTTTCCACCATTGAGAACGTTGTTGGCTGTGGATTTGTCATATATGGCCTTTATTATGTTGAGGTAAGTTCCCTCTATGCCTACTTTCTGGAAGGTTTTTATCATAAATGGGTGTTGAATTTTGTTGAAAGCTTTTTCTACACCTGTTGAGATCATCATATGGTTTTTCTCCTTCAATTTGTTAATATGGTTTATCACATTGATGGATTTGCCTATATTGAAGATTCCTTGCGTTCCTGGGATAAACCCCACTTGATCATGGTGTATGAACCTTTTAATGTGCTGTTGGATTCTGTTTGCTAGTATTTTGTTGAGGATTTTTGCATCTATGTTCATCAGTGATATTGGCCTGTAATTTTCTTTCTTTGTGACTTCTTTGTCTGGTTTTGGTATCAGGGTGATGGTGGCCTCATAGAATGAGTTGGGGAGTGTTCTTCCCTCTGCTATATTTTGGAGGAGTTTGTAAAGGATGGGTGTTAGCTCTTCTCTAAATGTTTGATAGAATTTGCCTGTGAAGCCATCTGGTCCTGGGCTTTTGTTTTTTGGAAGATTTTTAATCACAGTCTCAATTTCAGTGCTTGTGATTGGTCTGTTTATATTTTCTATTTCTTCCTGGTTCAGGCTCGGAAGGTTGTGCTTTTCTAAGAAGGTGTCCAGTTCTTCCAGGTTGTCCATTTTATTGGCATAGAGTTGCTTGTAGTAATCTCTCATTATCCTTTGTATTTCTGCAGTGTCAGTTGTTACTTCTCCTTTTTATTTCTAATTCTGTTGATTTGAGTCTTCTCCCTTTTTTTCTTGATGAGTGTGGCTAATGGTTTATCAATTTTGTTTATCTTCTCAAAGACCCAGCTGTTAGTTTTATTGATTTTTGCTATTGTTTCCTTCATTTCTTTTTCATTTATTTCTGATCTGATCTTTATGATTCCTTTCCTTCTGATAACTTTGGGGTTTTTTTGTTCTTCTTTCTCTAATTGCTCTAGGTGTAAGGTTAAGTTGTTTATTTGATATGTTTCTTGTTTCTTGAGGTAGGATTGTATTGGTTAAACTTTCCCTCTTTGCTGCATCCCAGAGGTTTTGTGTTGTCGTGTTTTCGTTGTCATTTTTTTCTAGGTATTTTTTGATCTCCTCTTTGATTTCTTCAGTGATCTCTGGTTATTTAGTAGTGCATAGTTTAGCCTCCATATGTTTGTATTTTTTATAGATTTTTTCCTGTAATTGATATCTAGTCTCATAACATTGTTGTCGGAAAAGATACTTGATACTTTTTCAATTTTGTTAAATTTATGAAGGCTTGATTTGTGACCCAAGATATGGTCTTTCTGGAGAATATTCCATGAGCACTTGAGAAGAAAGTGTATTCTGTTGCTTTTGGATGGAATGTCCTATAAATACCAATTAAGTCCTTCTTGTTTAATGTTCATTTAAAACTTGCGTTTCCTTATTTATTTTCATTTTGGTTGACCTGTCTGTTGGTGAAAGTGGGGTGTTAAAGTCCCCTACTATGATTGTGTTACTGTCGATTTCTCCTTTTATGGCTCTTAGCATTTGCCTTATGTATTGAGGTGCTCCTATGTTGGGTGCATAAATATTTACAGTTGTTATATCTTCTTCCTGGATGGATCCCTCGATCATTATGTAGTGTCCTTCTTTGACTCCTGTAATAGTCTTTATTTTAAAGTCTATTTTGTCTGATATGAGAATTGCTACTCCAGCTTTCTTTTGATTTCCATTTGCATGGAATATCTTTTTCCATCTCCTGACTTTCAGTCTGTATGTGTCCCTAGGTCTGAAGTGGGTCTCTTGTAGACAGCATATCTACGGGTCTTGTTTTAGTATCCATTCAGCCAGTCTGTGTCTTTTGATGGCAGCATTTAATCCATTTACATATAAGGTAATGATTGATATGTATGTTCCTATTACCATTTTCTTAATTGTTTTGGGTTTGTTATTGTAGGTCTTTTCCTTCTCTTGTGTTTCTTGCCTAGAGAAGTTCCTTTAGCAGTTGTTGTAAAGCTGGTTTGTTGGTGCTGAATTCTCTTAGCTTTTGCTTGTCTGTAAAGGTTTTAATTTCTTCCTCGAATCTGAATGAGATCCTTTTTGGATAGGGTAATCTTGGTTGTAGGTTTTTCCCTTTCATTAAATATGTCCTGCCACTCCCTTCTGGCTTGCAGAGTTTCTGCTGAAAGATCAGCTGTTAACCTTATGGGGATTGCGTTGTGTGTTATTTGTTGTTTTTCCCTTGCTGCTTTTAATATTCTTTTTTTTGTATTTAATTTTTTAGAGCTTGATTAATATGGATGTTGGCGTGTTTCTCCTTGGTTTTATCCTGTATGGGACTCTCTGCACTTCCTGGACTTGATTGACTATTTCCTTTCCCATATTAGGGAAGTTTTCAACTATAATCTCTTCAAATATTTTCTCAGTCCCTTTCTTTTTCTATTCTTCTCCTGGGGCCCCTATAATTAGAATGTTGGTGTGTTTAATGTTGTCCCAGAGGTCTCTAAGACTGTCCTCAATTCTTTTCATTCTTTTTTCTTTATTCTGCTCTGCAGTAGTTATTTCCACTATTTTATCTTCCAGGTTACTTGTCCTTTCTTCTGCCTCAGTTATTCTGCTATTGATTCCTTCTAGAGAATTTTAAATTTCATTCATTGTGTTGTTCATCATTGTTTGTTTGCTCTTTAGTTCTTCTAGGTCCTTGTTAAACATTTCTTGTATTTTCTGCATTCCATTTCTAAGATTTTGAAACATCTTTACCATCATTACTCTGAATTCTTTTTCAGATAGACTGCCTATTTCCTCATCATTTGTTTGGTCTGGTGGGTTTTTACCTTGCTCCTTCATCTGCTGTGTGTTTCTCTGGCTTCTCATTTTTCTTAACTTACTGTGTTTGGGGTCTGCTTTTCACAGGTTGCTGGTTCGTAGTTCCCGTTGTTTTTGGTGTCTGCCTGCAGTGGCTAAGGTTGTTCTGGTGGGTTGTGTAGGCTTTCTGGTGGAAGGGACTAGTGCCTGTGTTCTGGTGGATGAGGCTGGATCTTGTCTTTCTGGTGGGCAGGACTGCATACAGTGGTGTGTTTTGTGGTGTCTGTGACCTTATTATGATATTAGGCAGCCTCTCTGCTAATGGGTGGGGTTGTGTTCCTGTCTTGCTAGTTGTTTGGCAAAGTGTACCCAGCACTGCTGGTTTTGAGTGGAACTAGGTCTTAGCATTGAGATGGAGATCTGTGAGAGAGCTTTTGCTGTTTGATATTACGTGGAGTTGGGAGGTCTCTTGTGGAGCAATGTCCTGCACTCGGCTCTTCCACTTCAGAGGCCTAGGCCTGACACCCGGCTGGAGCACCAAGACCCTGTCAGCCACACGACTCAGAAAAAAAGGGAGAAAAAAGAAAGAAATAAAATAAAAAGAAATAAAGTTATTAAGTTTAAAAAATATTTAAAAGTTAATAAAAAATTAAAAAATAAAAGAAAGAAGGGGAGAGCAACCAAACCAAGAAACAAACCCACCAATGATAACAAGCACTAAAAACTATATTTAAAAAACAAACAAACAAAAATGGGCTGACAGACCCTAGGACAAATGGTAAAAGAAAAGCTATACAGACAAAATCACACAGAGAAGCATACGCATACACACTCACAAAAATAGCAAAAGGAAAAAGAAAATATATCTATATGTTTAAAAAAAAAGGAAGAGAGCAACCAAATCAATAAAGAAATCTACCAATGATAATAAACTCTAAATACTAAACTAAAATAAACATAAAACCAGAAACCAGTCAGTCACATACAGTAAACCCCAAGTCTACATTTGCCCCCAAAGTCCACCACCTCAATTTGGGGATGATTTGTTGTCTATTCAGGTATTCCACAGATGCAGGGTACATCAAGTTGATTGTGGAGGTTTAATTAACTGCTCCTGCAGCTGCTGGGAGAACTTTCCCTTTCTCTTCTTTGTTCACACAGCTCCCAGGGTTCAGCTTTGCATTAGGGCCCGCCTCTGCATGTAGGTCGCCTGAGGGCGTCTGTTCTTCGCTCAGACAGGACGGGGTTAAAGGAGCAGCTGCTTCGGGGGCTCTGGCTCACTCAGGCCGGGGGGAGGCAGGGGTACGGATGCGGGGCGAGCCTGCGGCGGCAGAGGCCGACATGATGTTGCACCAGCCTGAGGCCCACCGTGCGTTCTCCCGGGTAAGTTGTCCCTGGATCACGCGACCCTGGCAGTGGCGGGCTGCACAGGCTCCCGGGAGGGGAGGTGTGGATAGTGACCTGTGCTTGCACACAGGCTTCTTGGTGGCTGTAGCAGCAGCCTTAGCATTTCATGCCTGTCACTTGGTGTCTCGGCTGATAGCCGTAGCTCGCGCCCGTCTCTGGAGCTCGTTTAGGCAGTGCTCTGAATCCCCTCTCCTCGTGCACCCTGAAACAATGGTCTCTTGCCTCTTAGGCAGCTCCAGACTTTTCCCGGACTCCCACCCGGCTAGCCGTGGCGCACTAGCCGCTTCAGGCTGTGTTCACGCAGCCAACCCCAGTCCTCTCCCTGGTATCCGACCTTCGAAGCCCGAGCCTCAGCTCCCAGCCCCCACCCGCCCCGGCGGGTGAGCAGACAAGCTTCTCGGGCTGGTGAGTGCTGGTCGGCACCGATCCTCTGTGCGGGAATCTCTCCGCTTTGCCCTTCGCACCCCTGTTGCTGCGCTCTTCTACGTGGCTCCGAAGCTCCACCCCACCCCGCCACCCCTCATCTCCACTAGTGAAGGGGCTTCCTAGTGTGTGGAAACTTCTCCTCCTTCACAGCTCCCTTCCACTGGTGCAGGTCCCGTCCCTATCCTTTTGTCTCTGTTTTTTCTTTTTTCTTTTGCCCTGCCCAGGTACGTGGGGAGTTTCTTGCCTTTTGGGAGGTCTGAGGTCTTCTGCCAGCATTCAGTAGGTGTTCTGTAGGAGTTGTTCCACATGTAGATGTATTTCTGATGTATTTGTGAGGAGGAAGGTGATCTCCATGTCTTACTCCTCCACCATCTTGAAGGTCTCCCCTCTTCATTATTTTTTATTGCAGAATAGTTTTCTATTGTATGGCTCTACCACACTTTATCCATTCTTCAGCTGAGGGACATTTGTCTCATTTCCACTTATTGGCTATTATGAATTATCTAGTATTATGATCCGAATTTATTGTTTATTTCCTCCAGTTTGCATCCCAACTTGAATAGTGAAACATAAAAAAATTAAAAAGTCAGTTATCCTATTTTCCTCTGTTATATCCAGCCTTTAAATGCCATTTCCGCATGTGAGACGAACTGACCACTTAATACCTTAAAACATGTTTATAGCTTCACACAAAACAAGAAGAATAAAGAAAGAAAACTCAACACACATCCACATGCAAATGCTCATACACTTAAATTCCTGGATTTGAAAAGTTAGAGAAATTCACATTTGAACACATTACTTTTAACACAGATGGTAATTGTAAACCTGGGTTTAGATTTAAATTGGAAAAAAATACCCCAAGGTGTTTAATGTTTATCTTTAAATGTCCAGGATAAGACCATGATGACAGCTACCAACATATTTTTTACGATCTTGGAAAGACACAAGAGGAATAAATTTTTATCATGCGTCATACACTGAGATTTGCGTACATCTTTTACCTCCCAATTTAGACTTTGCTGAGAGTAGCAGGGAATTCTTTCCTTATTTGCTTTTCTAGCAACAAGAGAAGGAACTGTCTGTGCATTTTTTTAAAAAACATCTTTATTGGACTATAATTGCTTTACAATGGTGTGTTAATTTCTGCTTTATAACAAAGTGAATCAGCTGTATATATACATATATCCCCATATCTCCTCCCTCTTGCATCTCCCTCCCTCCCACCCTCTGTATCCCACTCCTCTAGGTGGTCACAAAGCACCAAGCTGATCTCCCTGTGCTATCCAGCTGCTTCCCACTAGCTATCTATTTTACATTTGGTAGTGTATATATATATATATCCATGCTGCTCTTTCACTTCGTCTCAGCTTACCCTTCCCTCTCCCTGAGTCCTCAAGTCCATTCTTTTTAACTGCATCTTTATTCCTGTCCTGGCCCTAGGTTCTTCAGAACCATTTTTTAAATCTTATTTAGATTCCATATATATTTGTTAGCATATTGTATTTATTTTTCTCTATCTGACTGACTTCACTCTGTATGACAGTCTCTAGGTCCATCCACCTCACTACAAATAACTCAATTTCGTTTCTTTTTATGCCTGAGTAATATTCCATTGTATATATGTGCCACATCTTCTTTATCCATTCATCTGTCAGTGGACACTTAGGTTGCTTTCATGTCCTGACTATTGTAAATAGAGCTGCAGTGAACACTGTGGTACATGACTCTTTTTGAATTATGGTTTTCTCAGGGTATATGCCCAGTAGTGGGATTGCTGGGTCATATGGTAGTTCTATTTTTAGCTTTTTAAGGAACCTCCATCCTGTTCTCCATAGTGGCTGTATCAATTTACATTCCCGTCAACAGTGCAGGACGGTTCTCTTTTCTCCACACCATCTCCAGCATTTATTGTTTGAAGATTTTTTGATGATGGCCATTCTGACTGGTGTGAGGTGATACCTCATTTTAGTTTTGATTTGTATTTCTCTAATGATTAGTGATGTTGAGCATCCTTTCATGTGTTTGTTGGAAATCTGTATATCTTCTTTGGAGAGATGTCTATTTAGGTCTTCTGCCCATTTTTGGATTGGGTTGTTTTTTTTTTTGATATTGAGCTACATGAGCTGCTTTTAAATTTTGGTGATTAATCCTTTATCAGTTGCTTCATTTGCAAATATTTTCTCCCATTCTGAGGGTTGTCTTTTGGTCTTTTTTATGGTTTCCTTTGCTGTGCGAAAGCTTTGAAGTTTCATTAGGTCCCATTTGTTTATTTTTGTTTTTATTTCCATTTCTCTAGGATGTGGGTCAAAAAGGATCCTGCTGTGATTTATGTCATAGAGTGTTCTGCCTATGTTTTCCTCTAAGAGTTTGATAGTGTCTGGCCTTACATGTAGCTCTTTAATCCATTTTGAGTTTATTTTTGTGTATGGTGTTAGGGAGTGCTCTAATTTCATTCTTTTACATGTAGCTGTCCAGTTTTCCCAGCACCACTTATTGAAGAGGCTGTATTTTCTCCATTGTATACTCTTGCCTCCTTTATCAAACATAAGGTGACTGTATGTGCATGGGTTTATCTCTGGTCTTTCTATCCTATTCCATTGATCTATTGTTCTGTTTTTATGCCAGTACCATGCTGTATTGATTACTGTAGCTTTGTAGTATAGTCTGAAGTCAGGGAGCCTGATTCCTCCAGCTCCATTTTTCTTTCTCAAGATTGCTTTTGCTACTCGGGGTCTTTTGTGTTTCCATACAAATTGTGAAATTTTTTCTAGTTCTGTGAAAAATGACGTTGGTAGTTTGATAGGGATTACATTGAATCTGTAGATTGCTTTGGGTAGTGTAGTCATTTACACAATGTTCATTCTTCCAATCCAAGGACATGGTATATCTCTCCATCTGTTTGTGCCATCTTTAATTTCTTTCCTCTGTATCTTATTCTTTTCTGCATACAGGTCTTTTGTCTCCTTAGGTAGGTTTATTCCTAGGTATTTTACTCTTTTGTTGCAATGGTAAATGGGAGTGTTTCCTTAATTTCTCTTTCAGATTTTTCATCATTAGTGTATAGGAGTGCAAGAGATTTCTGCGCATTAATTTTGTATCCTGCTACTTTACCAAATTTGTGTGTGCATTTATGTGTTTGTAGTTTTTCTTCAGAAGGGAAGTCAGCATCAGACCCACTTACACTCAGACATGCACAGCAGTAGCTATGCAGTGTATGTCCTCTTGCCTGCTGCCATTGTAGCCAATAAAGGAGTTGCTTTTTAAGTTTCCTGCAGGATGTGGTGATACATGCAAGGAGTACTCATTAGGGTGACTACTTACCTATGTATTTCAATTCCATGAATATGTGACTGTGTGTCCCTTGGATAACTGTTCTGCAGCCTATTAGGTTTGTGTTGGTTGGAACTGGTGACCTATAGATCACAGTTGATTGACCACAGAGGATCACCAAATGACCAGTTATCATTCTTTTATATTGTCAGAATTTTGAGGAATAGTTGACCTAATAATAGTATAAATGTGGAACAAGATTTTTGAACTGGGAATATGAATGAGGTTTCCTGGATCTATTTTTAAATTAATTAATTAATCTTTTTATTGTATTATCTCTGGGATCACAGATTCCTCTAAATGGAAACATTGCCTGTTAAAATTGTATTAATTTATTTTAATATGGATTGTGCTGGATTGTCTAACAATGAACTAGCTGTGAAGAAGTCTTAAGCTACTCTATCTTTTGCAGAAAATTAATTCAACAAACATTTGTGAGACTCTATCAGTGGCCAGGGAGTGTGTTGAATAAGATATAGTGGCAATCCTTACCCAGATCATTCTCTAGGTGCAGATAAAGACATTTTAACACTAGAGGGTAAGCTTTGTGATGATAGGAACTCAAACTGTTTTTACTAAACAATGCACATCAATTCCCAAACATAGTCCTTGACATGTGGTAGACACTCAAGAAATATCAATATTTGTTGAATGAATGAATGCATAATTATAACATTGGGTTAAAGCACTGTAATAGAAGTGTGAGGAACGTGGAAGGATCTGACTTTGCCCCTGTGAGAGCGGGAGTTTTAGGTATACATGTCGTCTAACTGGGTTGTGGTGACTGAACAGGATTTCTCCAGGCAGATAAGAGCAGGGAATTAATTATGAAAATTACTTCTTATGTTGCAGATATCATGATGGGTAAGTTACTTAACACTCATATTAATTGATCAAGATAGTATTATTATTGCAGTAACATGTTAATATATACTATAATAATCCTCTTATTATTATAGTATTAATATTATACAAAGGGGAAAACGAAAGTTTGGAGATATTAGGTGACTACTCCAAAGTCAAAGAACTTCCAGTGATTGGTCTAGTTTTTGAACTCAAGGATATCTGTTACCCTTTTCTACATGAGTGGCAAGTATCTTCCTAAGTAGCAACCAAAGAGCTATTTCAAGGTAAACACACACACACACACACACACACACACACACACACACACACACACACAGAGAGAGAAAAAACTGCCTCTTTCTTGATACTAGTTAAAATGCACCAGTAAGTTTTTTTCATGTAATGCTGCCTTTCCTGCCACTCTGAGCAGTCCCTCTCAAATACTTCCCATCTAGGTGATTCCTCTTATATGCCCACCTCTGGTATCTCTCTCAGAACCCAGACTTTGAGATATGGCAGTCAGGGTGCCAGATGTATAAATGAAGATTCTTTAGTTCTTCAGATAATTCTAGACTTCAGGCATTTGAGTCCCTTCCAGTCTTTTAAATCTTCTGATCCAGTCCACAGACATTGTGAAGCAAAGACCAGCCATCCTTATTGTGCCCTGTTTGAAATCTTGACTCACAGAACCCAAAGAAAACATGATGGCTGGAGCTGCAGCAGTCATCTGGTGACCATGTGGAAAAAGACATGAGAATTGCTCAGATGTCGGCCTCAACATTATTAAGTTGCAGAATCAACAAATGTAGTCACTCACTGAGGACTTATTGTTAAGGCTTCCATTTCATTATAATGTGTTTTGGGGAACACCAGAAAATGGTTCTGTGTAGAAAAAGACTAGGGATATTTACATTGGTAGCTACAGTATTGAATTGACTGATAAACCACGACCAGCTCTGTGTTTAGCTTTTTTCTCATGAGAAAGATGCAAACTCTGATGAGAGAACCATTATAATAGGAAAAGGATGCTCTGAATCTAGAGAGGATTGTTGGCACATCGAATAATGGACTACTGTGAATAATGGCACCGCAATTTTTGATAACAAAGACTCCAGAGAATACTTAAAGTCATTTATGTAACCTGTGGGCATACAGAAGAGATGGAAACCGTGCAATTTCTAAATCAACTCCTTTAGAATGCATAGAGACCAAGGTGTTTGGACCCCAGGGTCCAAACCTGGTGGAGGTGGCCACTCATCCTCTTTCCAAAGAGGAGAAATGGAGTGCTTTTTGCCCCACTTTGCATCCACAGAGGGCTGAATGCTGTCTCTCCCAAACACTGAGACAGTTCAAATAACCATTCATGAGTCCTCAACTTCTATCTTACTCCATGTACAAAATTAATTTGTGATGTATCATAGACCTATATGTATATCTAGAACCCAAAAGCTTCTAATAGAAAGTTTTGGGGTAGACAATGATTTCTTGAGCAGGACGCAAAAATCAACCATAAAAACTATTGATAAGTTAGAATTCATCAAAATTAAAAATTCTTCACATTATAAGACTCCATTAAAATAATGGGCAAACCACAGATTGGGAAAAAATATTCACAAGATATATATCTGAAAAACGATATGTGAATACACTGAATATTTAAAGAAATCCTAAAGTCGGTAATGAAAAGAACAATCTAATTTTTAAAAAATGGACAAAAGAGTTGAATAGACATCTCATAAAAGAAGATAACAAAGCATCAATAAATACATGAAAAATATAGCATATATTCACATAGAAAGAATACTACTCAGCAATAATAATAAGAAACTACTGATCCATGCAACAGCATGGGTGAATCTCAAAAATATTATACTGAGTGAAAGAAGCCAGATTCAAAAATCTACATACACTATGTTTCTATTTATATGAAGTCTGAGAATAGATTTTTTTAAATCTATGATGATAAAATCAGAAAGTGGTTGCCTGGGGATGGGAGTGAAAAATTGTCTGGAAAGGGGCATGAGAGAGCCTTTTTATTCTGACAACTATGTCCTATATTTTGTTTTTAGTGTTGGTTGCATTTGCAGTCGTGAAGACTCATTATACTGAACACTTAAGATATATGTTTTTATTGTATGTCAGTTTTACTTCAATAAAAAAATGACACACACAAAAGTGGTAATTTTTTTCTCATCAGAATTCTAGTAAAAGAGTAGAAATCCTAATGGAATAGATATATTTTCCCTCTATGGGACTTAATGAACTTATTTTAATTTATTTATGGATGGGCAAAATTGACAAAGTGAACACTTTTAATTTTCCTGAATTGTTCCTCTTGTGTAAAATTCTCACCTGCACTGTGCTATAATCTTAACAGGAAGAAGGAAGAGTGTGTCTAAGGGCACATGGGCATAAGCTTGTAAGGAGGTTGCTGTGACTGATGCAGAAGGTGTGACTGATGCAGAAGGTGTGACTGATGCAGAAGGTGTGACTGAGCATCACTGTGAGCCAGGCGCTGAAAAGCACTTAAGGTCTACTTGCTGGAGGAAATAACTGGCAAACAGTGTTTGGGGTCCTGAATGAGCATCTTATACTATGCTAAGAAAAGAAGTTCAGACTTCTCTAGGAAACTGATATTCATGGAAGTTTTTAATCAGGGAAGTGATTCCCCTCACCTCTCTCAAAAAGTTGACTGGCCTTGTGGAGAGTAAGCTAAAATTTAGAGAAACTGATGGCAGGGATCTTAGTGTGTGAGTGTGATGTTTCTGCTAGAGAGCAGTTGATGTTCAATAAAAATACCTTCTAAATTCTAATATTTTAACAGATTTAGATGAATAATTATAAAAAGGACACCAGACCTTTGTCTCTTTTGAAATATGTTTGAAAAATACTGTGAAGCTCCTCTTTCCCTTGCCTATTTGATGTTTTTTTACATTATTAGCATATAATTATTATTCTTTTAGGCAATTAAATTACAAGTGACCTTTTTGTGAAATTCGAAATATTAGTGGTATTTTGTTGTAAAATATTTTGCTTTTTTTCTATTTGAAGTAGAAAAGCTGTTAACTAATGTCCTTTATATCTTCTGAAATTTTGCATTGACATTATGACATATAATTTTTTCTTAAAAAATCATAAATATCCTTCTTAGTGAACTTGTAGACAATTTAAGAGTAAAAAAAACTCAAAAAAATAAAGTTGGAGAAGGAAGTCACATTTTTTTCTTTTAGGGGATTATTGCTGTTGGAAATATATTTTAAAGTTTCAGCAAACACCTTTTTAGAAAATGATTTATTTAAACAAAATTGCTATGCCAAGGTAAGGCTTATACCAGTAACATAGCAACTGTCGGTACACATTTAATTTTGTGAAAAAAATGGCAAGAAAAATGTCTTGAGCTTGAAATGAATGTCTATTGCCAATTCAGTAATGTAAAATATCTCATTTGAAGGAAAACCTGGTTATGATGGTGATTTCTTATAACATTTTAATCTAAATAATATGATTTTGTCGTCATGTTTTATAAAAAAGAAACTTAGGAATCGTTAAAAGATTATACTGGTCACTGTTAGTTGTTATATACATAACATTTTAGAAATACTTCATCTAAAAAAAAGAAAAATGATGGAAAAAGATGACTGCATTATTTGACTAAAGACTTACCCATACACAGTTTCATTTAAAAGGAACTAAAGGTGATGGAGGGAAAACGTGTGGTTTGGCACTTGAACGTCATAAAGCAAATTTAATATACTTTATTCAGTAAAGCTTTCTGAAAAATGAAATAATTCTCACAAATACTTTTGTGGTTGCTCAAGGTAATTAGTTACTGTAAATAGTAAGAATTCTCATTGCATTTTTTTGAATAAATATCTAGTGGAATGGCATGTAGTACTTTTCTTTCAAAAAAATAATATATTTTAAGGGACATTTATTAAGTTACATTTGTTCAATCCCAAGGTCCCAACGACAAAAAATTAAATAGACCTTAATTTTGATTTTCCTAATATAACATATCAAACCTTTACTTTGCATATGCTTAAGAGTATGCTACTTGGCAGATTCTGACGATTTCAAATTAGTATGTTATTATTAAAACTGTATAAAACTAACAATAACTATGTGTAGCCAGGAATTAGGTAGACTTGTGATTTTGAAGGTATAGCAGTAGTTAGCGGATGTTGTGATCTTAAGCAAGTCCATCTTTTTTATTTTGTTTTTAGCACTGCTATTCTTAGAGTGTAGTACAGAGAGGCAAACATCAGCCTTGTTTGCCCAGACTAAGGAGTTTCCCCAGGACATGGGACTTTTGGTGCTAAACCTGGGATAGTCCCACGCAAACCAGAAAGGTTGGTCTCTCTATATCTTTAAGATATTTTTAGGGGGGTTGTGTGTTCAAAATTATTTTTATAATAATACTAAGACATTATTCACTTCTTTCACTCTCATTCTTACTCAAGTGTACAGTGGAGTTTTCCGGAGGCTACAAAATGTATATTACAACAGACTGAATTCAGAAGCAGGGAGAGGGTGTGGAGAAAAGGGAACCCTCTTACACTGTTGGTGGGAATGTAAATTGATACAGTCACTATGGAGAACAGTATGGAGTTTCTTAAAAAACTAACAATAGAATTACCATATGATCCAGCAATCCCACTACTGGGCATATACCCAGACAAAACCATAAATCAAAAAGAGACATTCACCGCAATGTTCATTGCATCACTATTTACAATGGCCAGGTAATGGAAGCAACCTAAATGCCCACAGACAGACGAATGCATAAAGATTTGGTACATATATACAATGGAATATTACTAAGCCACGAAAAGGAATGAAATTGGGTCGTTTGTAGAGACGTTGATGGATCTAGAGACTGTCATGCAGAGTGAAGTAAGTCAGAAAGAGAAAAACAAATATCGTATATTAATGCATATATGTGGAAGCTAGAAAAATGGTACAGATGAACCGGTTTGCAGGGCAGAAATAGAGACACAGATGTAGAGAACAAACATGGACACCAAGTGGGGAAAGCAGCGGGGGGTGGGGGTGGGGGTGGGATGAACTGGGAGATTGGGATTGACATGTATACACTGATGTGTATAAAATGGATGACTAAAAAGAACCTGTTGTATAAAAAAAATAAATAAAATTAAATTTAAAAAATATTCTTTTTCAAAAAAAAAAAAAGCAGGTAGGAGAATCCAACTGTCTTTAAGTCAGACCTAAATAGATTTACAAAAATGTAAAATTCTTCTCACTAAATTTTCTTTGTTTTGAACATCATAGTTATTTTTCATAAAATGTATTATTTATATTACCATGTAATGGATTATTTTACTTTTAAATGAATTAATAAATATTTGATAAATTTTTGCTTTAATTTCTAATATAAATATGAAGAAACATAAATTACATAAATGAAGGCTCTTTGGGAATCCTCAATAATTTTAGAGTATAAAAGGGTCCTGGTACCAAAAAGTTTGAGAAATACTGATTTAGAATTTTTCTACGTTAAAGAAGGAACTTTTATTTCTGAACAGTGTCATACATTGAGCTTTTCAGCAGGTTTGTTTATGGGACCACGAATTCTTGTCTTATTCCTCTTACTTCTCCGTGTAGTCATGCTTCTTCCCTGTGCCCTTTTACATGTAAAGGAAGGTGCTGTCAGTTTACTCGGGCTTAATCTCACTGTAAATCACAATAGCTAAAACTCAACAGGAAGGAGAAAAAGCAACAACAGTTGTGGGAACTCAAAACTATGAAACAGTTCCATCAGACTAAACACCCATTCTATTTAATGGAAAGAATCTTATAAATCATAAGGGTACTTTTGTTTGTCCAAAACTTCCTGTGTCTTGCCATTACTGCTATTAGTGTATGACCTATTATTGATATTTATGAATATAGATATACCACATGACTCCAACTAGCAGTTGTAAGACCAGAAAGGATTATTAGTTTCAGGCATACAGCAAAGTGATTCATATATATATATATATATATATATATATATATATATATACACACACACACACACATATATATATATATATTTTAGGTTCTTTCCCCATATAAGTTATTACAGAATATTGAATATAGTTCCCTGTGCTATACAGTACGTCCTTATATGTTATCTATTTTATATGTAGTATGTGTATACGTTAATCCCAAACTCCTAGTTTATCCCCCTGCCCTTCCCCTTTTGGTAACCATAAGTTTGTTTTTTATGCAGAAAAGATTCTTGTTTCGTTCACTTTATGGGTCTGAATTATTAGTACTGAAATAATGGAAGTCATGTGACTCTAGGAGAGCTCATCCTAGTATTGCTTCTGTCGTTATGACCCCCTGGAGGACTGGTTCCTAGTGGACCAATGTGGAGACATGGCTGTGGGCGTTGGAACTGGTGAATGTTACTGATCACATAACCCCAGCAGAGTATATTCTGTGTCAGCCTAAACACTTTTCAACCTAAACACTTATTTGAGAGTGCTACATTGTGATAGAAATTGGATTATGAGCGTCACCATAAAATATCAGCTAAGGGGATACAGATCCATGGGTAAAAAATTACTGATCTCGTAATCTTTGTGTTACAATGACTTTGTACAGAGCTTCCTTTTATAGACATTTCGTTACTTTGAGAATATTTTAGGAAGTTGGTTGACAAATCCTTGATGTCAGATGGTTCTAGTGGTGTGGACTATCCATGGCATTTTGCTGTTTGCTAACTATTAGAGCTCAGCATTTGTCCATGGTAGTAAAAATGCATCAAGAACCTAATTTTAATGTGGCTGTGCCATCATTGATTTACTTAATTCCTATTTATTTTTTCCACTTGGCATGTGTAAATTTAAATTCCTAGAAGTGGAAATGCTGAGTCAACGGATATATGCCTTTTTGAGAATTTTGATTTACAATGTTAATTTATCCCCAGAAAGGCTGTAATAATTCATAATTCCGTAGTAATATTTACGAATGTTTGTTTCTCTGTAACTTTGAAGACCTGGGGATTATCTTTCTTTCAGATCTTTGACAGTCATAAGGACATTAATGGTGGCCACCTTACAATTCTGCCTACCGTAGGACCCAACCTCAGAGTATTTGATTTCGTCAGTCTACAGTGGAACCCCGGGATTTTCATTTCTTATAGGTCCGAGATCAGTGGAAAGAACATCAGGTTAGGAGTTGAAAGATATGGGTTGAAGTCCTAGTTTTGCCACTCACTATATGACATTGGACATGTCATTTTCACTTCCCTGAGTCCTGGTTTTTAAATAGCACAAGGTGGCTTTAAAGGCTGAATGAGCAAAAAAAAAAAAAAAAAGCTGAATGAGCAGATAAATGTGGAATGGGCTAGATAAGTGTAAATTGACATTGTTATCTGTTATAATATCATGTAATTAGGATTAGGCCTCAAAAATTTAGGTGCATAACTACCTTCTCCTGGGGGACAGAGGCTACATTTTGTTTGCAGGATGTGAATCTCAGGAAGCAGACCAACATCAGTCTCTTTACTCTGTCTCAAGGGCCACTTGAAGATCAGGATATGTGTAGGTTTGAAGCTGGAGGCTTGCCATTTGTATTTGATAGTGTATATGGCCAAATGTCAGCTGGCTACTCTTTTACTGGGATTTTACCTACCTCAGTTGTCCAGTTGATTGATGTGCTGGATAGTAATAGGAAGCAAGGGAGGCCAACCATTCTAAATAAATTATGGCTTTGTTGTTGAAAGAAATCCTAATCCCAACTCACATCCCTTTGATATACACATACAGTTTAAAAAGGAAAAAAGCATTAATCAGTGATTTTATATATATGTGTACTATTTAACCAAGGTCACAACGAGATATATTTTAGCAACAGCATATAACTAGTGAATTTTGTTACGGGACGAGACCATGTTCGTGTGACACTGTATTTCATAGACCAAAGGTGCAGGAGGAAAGATTCATGAGGATTTAATAAAATGTGTGAAACACTAGACTGTGCAGATACATATTAGATCAACAAGTGTAGCTATTTAAAATAACAAATGCTTTAGCCTCATATTTGATATGACTGAGGTCAAGGCTAGGTTTGTAACAAGGTATAGCTTTTTTGACAGATATGCTTGCTTTTCTTGGAATAGTGCACATTGGCTAATGTTGCACCTCAGAACAAGAACATTAGAAGAAACCCAAGATTATGAGATGAGCACTGCAGAGCAAGGGTAAATTTAGGGGGAAATAGAGGGAACTAGAAAATGTCATTATCCACAGAGCTTGATAATGGACATTTGCTGCTACTGAACTTCTAGCTAGAGAGATGGTTTAGCATTTTAATGTGACTGTGTGGCTTTATTAATGATCAGGGTCAGCTGTGGTTAAAGCTTGTTTTTTTTCATCATAAGAAGATCATCAGGGAAAAAAGTCAGTATCTTTCAATACTATAAATTGTTTTGGGCTGTTTCAGCCATTTGGCAGCTCTATAAACAGAGTAGGGTTTCATTGAAAAAATGAGAACTGAGAAATATATGTTTTTTGCTTTCCAGCTGAGGTGGATGCTGTTCCAATGTAGAACTAGTTTCTGGGCATTAATTTTGAGAATTGCTTCTTGTTACTTTTCCCCTGAAAATATTGTAAATATTATAAATAAATATTCTGAAATACATAAAAAGTTTGGCATGTACTTTCTTTTGGTGTGAGCTAAATATAATGATTATGTAGAAAATGTAAAAGGAAAATGCAACATTGGTGATTGGTACCGTCAATGCAAAATAAGGTGAATGGACTCAAGGTGATTTCCAAGATCACTCTCAGTTCTAAAGTGCTATCATTTTTACTAGTTCTTTTAAAGACCTAAGTATTATGATCTTTATTCAAATTTTTAATGACGTAAAGTAGTATATCTGTCAGGGTCCTGGTAAGGAGAGGTGACATTCTTTAAAAAGATTTAACTAGAAGAATTTCATAAAGGGACTATTTAATGGGATGTGGACAAGGGTAAGGGAACTAACATGGGATGGTGAGGCACTCAGAGCCCATCAAGCATTGAATGTTGTTTTATCCCAGGATCGCAAAGGGCAAGGCAGGGAAATGGTATTAAAGCTGGGGCCATGAAAGGGGGTATTTAAAGGGACTAGACACCACCACTCTCAGATATACGGTGTGGTACGGAGGGGAAATAGAGACAAACACCTAACCTTTCTCTTCTCTCATCTACTGACATGGAGGATTTTATGGACCAGTCTAAGAAGTGGCATAGATCGCTTCCACCCACATTCCATTGGCTACTACTTTCTGACCAGAACAACTGGCAGATTATGGTTAAGAAGCTATCTTGGGCTTTCTTCTCATTTGTTGATAATTTATCCATAATTACTCCTTCCTTTTTCTCTCATTACGACTTGGTCTTCATAGACGCTTTCTTGGTTAATATTCAGTATATACAGATCTTACAGATCTCTCCCATTTCTCCTTCCCCAAATATCTCTGTCCTTTTAGCCTGCTTTATTTTCTTTCTAATGCTTACCACTGTATGAAAGTACATCATTTACTTACTTGTTTATTGTCTTCACTAGTATTTTAAGCTTTATTGGGTAGGACTTTGTCATATTCCTCCCTATGTCCCAGTTCCTGGAACTGTGAATTAGCCATTTTAGCCATTGTGCCATAGTCCTTTCTTCGCATTCTTATTTATGCCCACTGGGTGTTCTTTTGCCTTGCTTTCATTTCTCTCCTTACAACTTTTCCTTTGTTCTCTCTGGTTTGATATATGTTTTGCTTTATGGGTATTCTAGTTAGTCTAGTGAAAGAGGCTTCATTGATGGAACCAGAAACCATCCTACAGTCTTAACAGTTCACGTTCCATTTTTGAATTCCTCTATATGTTCTCAGGTTTCCATCTAATTTGTCGATGATGCCTCCCAAGTTCCTTTGCTATTGTCCCCATTCAATTTCTATTATAATCTCTTGCCTCATCTCAGGACTCACCTTCTGTTCCAGCCAGACTTTCCCTTGCATTCTTTTAACAGTTTTGGCTCTGTCACCAGACCTTCCCTCTCTTAGCTATATGACTTAGTCTAAACAATTAAAAATAATATGTAAGGATCAAATATTTGCTTTCATTCACTACATGCTTCTTCTATCTTAACTCTAATTCTGTTCTTTGTTTTCCATTGTTATGTAACAAACCACCCAAACTTGGGTGCAAAACAACAGCTGTTTTATTATGTTCTTGGATTCTTGTGTAGCAGGAATTCAGAGAGGGCAAGTATGGATGATCTGCCTTTGCTGCAGAATGTCTGGATCCTCATCTGGGAATGCTGAAAAGAATGGCAGTGATTTGAATGGCTGAGTGTTGGGACTATACTGAGATTTCTTCATTCACATGTCTGGTGACTAGGCTGAGTGATTCAACAGCTTGGACTGTTACTAGGGTGCTTACGCATGGCCTCTTCACGTGGCTTGGGTCACTCACAGTGTGGCAGCTGGATCCTAGAGGAAGCATCTAGAGAGAGAGTGCTCCATGAGACTGAGGCAGAAGTTTCAAGATTTCTTCCAAACTAGGCTCAGAAATCATGCAATGACACCTCCACCACATTTTTTTTCATTACAAGTGAACCACAAAAGCTGGCCTGGGTTCAAGGTGGTGGTGGGACAATTTAAACTCTTCCTCTTGATGGGAGAGTGGCAAAGTCATACTGAGGAGAGCAATGTGGAATGAGAGGCTGTGTTATAGGCTATCTTTAGGAAATAAAATCTACCACAATTAACCTGTATCTAATTCATGGGATTTCCTCTAACTCAATGTGGTTGAAATGCCCAGAGGCCTTGTTACTCAAAGTGTCGTCCAAGGGCCAGAAGCATCCACATCACCTGGGAGATTTTTTGAAATATAGAATCTCGGACCACTGAGTCAGAACCTGTATTGACAAGATCTCCAGGTGATTCATTTTGAGAAACACTGGCCTTCGAGACATTGAACATGACGCCGACTTGCCAGTATCTACCTGATGGCAGAAAAATAGCAAGTGCTGAAAGAATAGTTGAATTGATCTAGATTGAATTCCTATTTGGAAGCAGAATTTCTGTACTTTAAATTGTACCTGTCATTACTAATTTTAATTCTATTAATGTTAACTGTGATCTGGCTTATCTTTTTAGGAACAGTAAATATATCTTCCTTAAAATGTATGTATCCTTAAAATGTAGTATAATGTACACTCCTAGCTATAATAATTATTAACCATTAATCTCCTTGACTCAAGAGGTTTTGGAATGTATTTTGGTATGTATTATAATGTTATAATGCTATTTTGAATAATTTCTAAGATCAAAACATTAGGTTCTTTTGGATTTTACATTCCCCTTAAACTATTTTTTAATTGTTGGAATTTATAAAGCTTTTCCTTTCCTGTGAAAGCTGACTATTAGTAGATATCTATTTTCTACTAAATGAAAGAATATGATTTTTATTTTTCTTATAACTGTTAAGACAGCCTGACTCATTCTGCAGACTCTTAAAAAACCTGAGAAATGTATACATATTTTATTATATCTTTAGTAGATGACTATTATTTAGAGTTCGACTCATAGATTCCATTTACTCATGTTTTATTTAAATAGTCATCTTCTGAAAATTTGTTTTAGCATAAGGGAGTAAATATACCCAAATTCATTTTGATTGGCACATTATTTTCTAAGCAGTTTTTCTCAAACTGTAATTTCCAGACTACCACCATTTGCAGCATTTAAAAAGAAGTGCTTGTTAAAATTGCAGATTTCTGATCTCCATCCCAGTCCTTTTGAATCAGACTCTCTGGAGTTGAAACATGGGAAAATCTCTGAGGTTGGGACCTAATTTCTTTGTCACACTAAAGTTTGAGACCTACTTTATATTAATCTTAAAATCATATTTCAAGTTATTTATCATGGGACTAAGCAGGTCTTGGGATATTGGCAGGGAATAGCTTTTCAAATACATCTTTCCTGGGAGCTCTACTATTGGACGATAATTTAATTGGAAGTCATTTTAGTGATTAATCTAGTAAAACTCTTGTAATTTTTCAGATTATGAAACTGAGCGCCAAAGAACTTAAATGACTTTTCAAAAGTCATAGTAGTTAGTAGCAAAGCTCCGATCAGAACCCACACCTTGTGTGAATCAAGCAAGATTCCTCCTTTGTGCTCTGTAAGCTAGGGTCACCTTATCTTTAAGCCTGGCAGTTAGGTATGTTAATGACAAGATCATAAAGGAAGTCCCGTACATTTAATCAGAAAGGATCTACTGGTTTTCTGAACTGATCGTGTAAATAAAATGAAGGTTCACAGTCTTTGATCCTATTAGTCATCTAATTTAAGTTTTTTCTTAGTGATTTTTTTTGTGTGTCCCTATAAATCTCATCCTGACTTGGGGAAATTACTAGATAAAATGGCTTTACATGAAAAGCTCAATATGAAAAACCAAATCAGATACATTAGGGATGAATTATTCTCTTTATGAAAAAGAACAAAAGTTTTCTTTAAATGAATAAAGTATTTATATGCCATAAATTCCACAAATGTCCAATGCTTATGAAAATCATTTTACTAGAGATTTTTAAGACTTTCTGGAAATTAGGGTAGGGGAAGCCTCTCCCCCCATCCATCTTCAGATTCAGTCCCCTTCACACCCTCTTCCTCTTCTTCACTTTTATATCCCATCCTTTCCCTCTGTGATTGTGTTGATACAAGCACAGTAGCTATGGGTGAGCCACAGTACACATGATTTCTTTTTGGGTTGTTCAATCATTAAACTGACTTTTAAATTGCAAAAAGTCCTTAAGAGTGTTTCATAATTTCAGTTTTTCAATTTTCCGCTTCCCTCTGCAAAAGAAAATATCAACTGTATTTTCTGTACCTTAACATTTTGGGACATTTTACCTTTATAAATGTTTAGCAACAAATTTATCATGACTGTTGATGCACATTTGTACGAGGCACATATTATACTGGAGGTGGAGAAGGGCCTGGAGTGGATTTTTACTGTATAGTGAAAGGCAGAAGGACTCCTCAGAAGTTCGTGTTCTGTCTCTCTGACTCTCACGTACATTCTCTCATTTTGCTGAATTTGGATCCTAAAGCTTGGTTGGACTAACTTCTCTTCTTCCTTCATTTTTTTTCATTAAAAAAATTTTTTTTGCTGTTTTGTTCTTCTCTTATTGGCTGCTTTGATTCAGTTTTGTTGCTCTTTGTTGATATTGTTGTTTATTTGGTTTGCTTTATGTTTTACAAAGCAACGAGAGGAAATAAATAACAGAAGACATGCCGTTTTGGTTCACATAAGTCCTGTGCCAAGATTACTGAGGTTATATCTTGGGTGTGAGTATTTATTAATATAGATGGAATCACTAGCTACATAAAATCAACACCCAAATTAGAAATAAATACATTTAATATTTATATTTTATATTGTACACCATAAATCATTAATAAATTAGAGTTATGAACTGCAACATTTAGAGTTATGAACTGTTACACTTTGCTAAAAATGATAAAAATAATTCACCCTCAACTTCTTTAGGACAACTCAGATATTTGTGAAATATTGAATAGTGCTAAGTAAACACTGTTAATATATTTAATCCTATAATTTACACATTTTCAGAAAAATATACTTTCTTGTTTCAAATTAAACCATAATGTCTTAGTTTTAGCTTGCAGTATATAGTCTTGTACTTCAACTCAACAAGTACCTACCTCCTTAAATGTGGTAAAGATATGGGCCAGTTTATATGCATTCACACAGTAAAATATTGAAAACAGAAGGGAAAACAAGAGCAGGAAAAGTAATGTCCAATAAAAGTTCAGTATCCACGGTTTCATGACACAAGGTTCTCTTAAAGGTAGAATACAAATTTGACTTTGAGTTTTCTCACAGATATCAGTTAATTACATAATATGAAGTGCTTATAAAATAAAATTGAACCAGTTTTTCAGAAGAAGAAGAAAAACTGTTCCTATTATTAAAATCTGACAGATTTTTTTCCCCTGGATTCTCACATAGCAAACAGAGTATTATATTGAGAGAGGTCTTCAACAACAAACATACTGTTATAAAGATAATGAGCTTCCTAGGACTCTTTTGTGTAATCTCCTTCATCATAGGGTGATGTTTTAGTGCTTTACATAGTTGAATGAAAACAGTCTTACTAGGGACCCAAATAACAGCAGCCTGGCTGGATGGAGGCAGGGCTGGTAATGGAGAGGAGAAAAAATAAAGCAATGAGACTGGATATATAGAAAATTCTTTCGCCTTCAGGAAACCTTCCTAGAATTTTATTTCTTGCAACCTAGATTTTCATAAGAGTCAGACAGCTGAGGGTTGGAGTTTATGCTGTATAACTAAGGAACTGAAATGGTGATGTCTAGTGTTCACTGGTTAAGGTTAGACCCATTTGCTTTAGCGATTAATTGAATCAAGATTAATGGAGTCAAGATTAGTTGAGTCAAATGGCATATCTTTTTTTTTCTAAATTTAGGACTCCAACTAAAACACCTGCCTTGTGGAGGGCCTTTCACTCCTTTCAAGGAAAAGATTCTGCAAATATATATGTAGTGTCATCAGTTCCTCAGCAGAGGATTATGTTGAATGCTGCTGAGATTCAGAAGTCATCCAGAGGGATCATTGTTGAATGAAATGCCAGTCAAACCCAAAGATAAATATTGAATTTGATTACGTTTATAGTTTAGTTCAGCTGACATCTTACCAACATCTCTTACTTTCCAGACACTAGCACAGTTGACGTAAATAATTATAATATTGACACTGATAAGTACCATAGAAATATAGATAAAATGCTGGAAGTCCAAAAAAAGCTAAAAATTACTTTTGGCTTTGGAATAAGGGAAGGCTTTGTGGAAACTGGTAACATGGCTTGGGGGATACTTTAGCTATTTCTTAATCTTCATAAACTTTATCCAAGTGCATCCCAAACAATAAGCTTCTTTATGTAAATAAATAGTCCTTTGGTTAACAAATATGGCTGTGTCACTTCTCCTTATTCTATTTTTCCATCCTTTCTCAACTATGTTGCCTTCTCTAATGCCTTCTCTGTAGAAATTTGGGGGATGTCATTGAAATACTCCCTGAAATTCAGGAAAGATATGGAAATCATATTCATATTCAATATAATAACATCTGTCCATTCTAATGATAAACTGGAACTAGGCAATGTGCTTTACTGACACAGTGATAGAATAAACGTTGGAAGAAGTAACACAGTGAAATGGTGATTCTCAAAATGTGTTTGTTTTTTTTTTAGCATCTCTATTGGAGTATAATTGCTTTACAGTGGTGTGTTAGTTTCTGCTTTATAACAAAGTGAATCAGTTATACATATACATATGTTCCCATATCTCTTCCCTCTTGCGCCTCCCTCCCTCTCACCCTCCTATCCCACCCCTCCAGGCGGTCACAAAGCACTGAGCTGATCTCCCTGTGCTATGCGGCTGCTTCCCACTAGCTATCTACCTTACGTTTGGTAGTGTATATATGTCCATGCCTCTCGCTCGCTTTGTCACAGCTTACCCTTCCCCCTCCCCATATCCTCAAGTCCATTCTCTAGTAGGTCTGTGTCTTTATTCCTGTCTTATCCCTAGGTTCTTCATGACATTTTTTTCCCTTAAATTCCATATATATGTGTTAGCATACGGTATTTGTCTTTCTCTTTCTGATTTACTTCACTCTGTATGACAGACTCTAGGTCTATCCACCTCATTACAAATAGCTCAATTTCGTTTCGTTTTATGGCTGAGTAATATTCCATTGTATATATGTGCCACATCTTCTTTATCCATTCATCCGATGATGGACACTTAGGTTGTTTCCATCTCCGGGCTATTTTAAATAGAGCTGCAGTGAACATTTTGGTACATGACTCTTTTTGAATTATGGTTTTCTCAGGGTATATGCCCAGTAGTGGGATTGCTGGGTCATATGGTAGTTCTATTTGTAGTTTTTTAAGGAACCTCCATAATGTTCTCCACAGTGGCTGTATCAATTTACATTCCCACCAACAGTGCAAGAGGGTTCCCTTTTCTCCACACCCTCTCCAGCATTTACTGTTTCTAGATTTTTTTGATGATGGCCACTCTGACTGGTGTGAGATGATATCTCATTGTAGTTTTGATTTGCATTTCTCTAATGATTAATGATGTTGAGCATTCCTTCATGTGTTTGTTGGCAGTCTGTATATCTTCTTTGGAGAAATGTCTAGTTAGGTCTTCTGCCCATTTTTGGATTGGGTTGTTTGTTTTCTTGTTATTGAGCTGCATGAGCTGCTTATAAATTTTGGAGATTAATCCTTTGTCAGTTGCTTCATTTGCAAATATTTTCTCCCATTCTGAGGGCTGTCTTTTGGTCTTGTTTATGGTTTCCTTTGCTGTGCAAAAGCTTTTAAGTTTCATTAGGTCCCATTTGTTTATTTTTGTTTTTATTTCCATTTCCCTAGGAGGTGGGTTAAAAAATATCTTGCTGTGATTTATGTCATAGAGTGCTCTGCCTATGTTTTCCTCTAAGAGTTTGATAGTTTCTAGCCTTACATTTAGGTCTTTAATCTATTTTGAGCTTATTTTTGTGTATGGTGTTAGGGAGGGATCTAATCTCATACTTTTACATGTACCTGTCCATTTTTCCCAGCACCACTTATTGAAGAGGCTGTCCTTTCTCCACTGTACATTCCTGCCTCCTTTATCAAAGATAAGGTGACCATATGTGTGTGGGTTTATCTCTGGGCTTTCTATCCTGTTCCATTGATCTATCTTTCTGTTTTTGTGCCAGTACCATACTGTCTTGATTACTATAGCTTTCTAGTATAGTCTGAAGTCAGGGAGCCTGATTCCTCCAGTTCCTTCTTTCGTTCTCAAGATTGCTTTGGCTATTTGGGGTCTTCTGTGTTTCCATATAAATTGTGAAATTTTTTGTTCTAGTTCTGTAAAAAATGCCAGTGGTAGTTTGATAGGGATTGCATTGCATCTGTAGATTGCTTTGGGTAGTAGAGTCATTTTCACAATGTTGATTCTTCCAATCCAAGAACATGGTATATCTCTACATCTATTTGTATCATCTTTAATTTCTTTCATCAGTGTCTTATAATTTTCTGCATACAGGTCTTTTTTTTTTTAACATCTTTATTGGGGTATAATTGCTTTACAATGGTGTGTTAGTTTCTGCTTTATAACAAAGTGAATCAGTCATACATAAACATATGTTCCCATATGTCTTCCCTCTTGCGTCTCCCTCCCTCCTGCCCTCCCTATCCCACCCCTCCAGGCTGTCACAAAGCACCGAGCCAATATCCCTGTGCCATGCGGCTGCTTCCCACTAGCTATCTACCTTACTACGTTTGTTACTGTGTATATGCCCATGACTCTCTCTCGCCCTGTCACAGCTCACCCTTCCCCCTCCCCATAACGTCAAGTCCGTTCTCTAGGAGGTCTGCGTCTTTATTCCTGCTTTACCCCTAAGTTCTTCATGACATTTTTTTTCTTAAATTCCATATATATGTGTTAGCATACGGTATTTGTCTTTTCCTTTCTGACTTACTTCACTCTGTATGACAGACTCTAGGTCTATCCACCTCATTACAAATAGCTCAATTTCGTTTCTTTTTATGGCTGAGTAATATTCCATTGTATATATGTGCCACATCTTCTTTATCCATTCATCCGATGATGGGCACTTAAGTTGTTTCCATCTCCGGGCTATTGTAAATAGAGCTGCAGTGAACATTTTGGTACATGACTCTTTTTGAATTTTGGTTTTCTCAGGGTATATGCCCAGTAGTGGGATTGCTGGGTCATATGGTAGTTCTATTTGTAGTTTTTTAAGGAACCTCCATACTGTTCTCCATAGTGGCTGAACCAATTCACATTCCAACCAGCAGTGCAAGAGTGTTCCCTTTTCTCCACACCCTCTCCAGCATTTATTGTTTCTAGATTTTTTGATGATGGCCATTCTGACTGGTGTGAGATGATATCTCATTGTAGTTTTGATTTGCATTTCTCTAATGATTAATGATGTTGAGCATTCTTTCATGTGTTTGTTGGCAGTCTGTATATCTTCTTTGGAGAAATGTCTAGTTAGGTCTTCTGCCCATTTTTGGATTGGGTTGTTTGTTTTCTTGTTATTGAGCTGCATGAGCTGCTTGTAAATTTTGGAGATTAATCCTTTGTCGGTTGCTTCATTTGCAAATATTTTCTCCCATTCTGAGGGTTGTCTTTTGGTCTTGTTTATGGTTTCCTTTGCTGTGCAAAAGCTTTGAAGTTTCATTAGGTCCCATTTGTTTATTTTTGTTTTTATTTCCATTACTCTAGGAGGTGGGTCAGAAAGGATCTTGCTGTGATTTATGTCATAGAGTGTTCTGCCTATGTTTTCCTCTAAGAGTTTGATAGTTTCTGGCCTTACATTTAGGTCTTTAATCCATTTTGAGCTTATTTTTGTGTATGGTGTTAGGGAGTGATCTAATCTCATACTTTTACATGTACCCGTCCATTTTTCCCAGCACCACTTATTGAAGAGGCTGTCCTTTCTCCACTGTACATTACTGCCACCTTTATCAAAGATAAGGTGTCCATATGTGCATGGGTTTATCTCTGGGCTTTCTATCCTGTTCCATTGATCTATGTTTCTGTTTTTGTGCCAGTACCATACCATCTTGATAACTGTAGCTTTGTAGTATAGTCTGAAGTCAGGGAGCCTGATTCCTCCAGTTCCTTCTTTCGTTCTCAAGATTGCTTTGGCTATCCGGGGTCTTTTGTGTTTCCATACAAATTGCAAAATTTTTTGTTCTAGTTCTGTGAAAAATGCCAGTGGTAGTTTGATAGGGATTGCATTGAATCTATAGATTGCTTTGGGTAGTAGAGTCATTTTCACAATGTTGATTCTTCCAATCCAAGAACATGGTATATCTCTCCATCTATTTGTATCATCTTTAATTTCTTTCATCAGTGTCTTATAATTTTCTGCATACAGGTCTTTTCTCTCCTTAGGTAGGTTTATTCCTAGATATTTTATTCTTTTTGTTGCAGTGGTAAATGGGAGTGTTTTCTTGATTTAACTTTCAGATTTTTCATCATTAGTGTATAGGAATGCCAGAGATTTCTGTATATTAATTTTGTATCCTGCTACTTTATCAAATTCATTGATTAGCTCTAGTAGTTATCTAGTAGCACCTTTAGGATTCTCTATGTGTAGTATCATGTCGTCTGCAAACAGTGATAGCTTTACTTCTTCTTTTCCGATTTGGATTCCTTTTATTTCCTTTTCTTCTCTGATTGCTGTGGCTAAAACTTCCAAAACTATGTTGAATAAGAGTTGTGAGAGTGGGCAACCTTGTCTTGTTCCTGATCTTAGTGGAAAAGGTTTCAGTTTTTCACCATTGAGGACGATGTTGGCTGTGGGTTTGTCATATATGGCCTTTATTATGTTGAGGAAAGTTTCACCATGCCTACTTTCTGCAAGGTTTTTATCATAAATGGGTATTGAATTTTGTCAGAAGCTTTCTCTGCATCTGTTGAGATGATCATATGGTTTTTTCTCCTTCAATTTGTTGATATGGTGTATCACATTGATTGATTTGCATATATTGAAGAATCCTTGCATTCCTGGAATAAACCCCACTTGATCATGATGTATGATCCGTTTAATGTGCTGTTGGATTCTGTTTCCTAGTATTTTGTTGAGGATTTTTGCATCTATGTTCATCAATGATATTGGCCTATAGTTTTCTTTCTCTGTGACATCCTTGTCTGGTTTTGGTATTAGGGTGATGGTGGCCTCGTAGAATGAGTTTGGGAGTGTTCCTCCCTCTGCTATATTTTGGAAGAGTTTGAGAAGGATAGGTGTTAGCTCTTCTCTAAATGTTTGATAGAGTTCGCCTGTGAAGCCATCTAGTTCTGGGCTTTTGTTTGTTGGAAGATTTTTAATCACAGTTTCAATTTCAGTGCTTTTGACTGGTCTATTCATATTTTCTATTTCTTCCTGATTCAGTCTTGGCAGGTTGTGCATTTCTAAGAATTTGTCCATTTCTTCCAGGTTGTCCATTTTATTGGCACAGACTTGCTTGTAGTAATCGCTCATGATCTTTTGTATTTCTGCAGTCTCAGTTGTTACTTCTCCTTTTTCATTTCTAACTCTATTTATTTGAGTCTTCTCCCTTTTTTTCTTGATGAGTCTGGATAATGGTTTATCAATTTTGTTTATCTTCTCAAAGAACCAGCTTTTAGTTTTATTGATCTTTGCTATTGTTTCCTTCATTTCTTTTTCATTTATTTCTGATCTGAATTTTATGATTTCTTTCCTTCTGCTAACTTTGGGGTTTTTTTGTTCTTCTTTCTCTAATTGCTTTAGGTGCAAGGTTAGGTTGCTTATTCAAGATGTTTCCTGTTTCTTAAGGTAGGATTGTATTGCTATAAACTTCCCTTAGACTGCTTTTGCTGCATCCCATAGATTTTGGGTCGTCGTGTCTCCATTGTCATTTGTTTCTAGGTATTTTTTGATTTCTTCAGTGATCACTTCGTTATTAAGTAGTGTATTGTTTAGCCTCCATGTGTTTGTATTTTTTACAGATCTTTTCCTGTAATTGATATCTAGTCTCACAGTGTTGTGGTCGGAAAAGATATTTGATACAATTTCAGTTTTCTTAAACTTACCAAGGCTTCATTTGTGACCCAAGATATGATCTATCCTGGAGAATGTTCCATGAGCACTTGAGAAAAATGTGTATTCTGTTGTTTTTGGATGGAATGTCCTATAAATATCAATTAAGTCCATCTTGTTTAATGTATCATTTAAAGCTTGTGTTTCCTTACTTATTTTCATTCTGGATGATCTGTCCGTTGGTGAAAGTGGGGTGTTAAAGTCCCCTACTATGAATGTATTACTGTCGATTTCCCCTTTATGGCTGTTAGTATGTGCCTTATGTATTGAGGTGCTTCTATGTTGGGTGCATAAATATTTACAATTGTTATATCTCCTTCTTCGATCGATCCCTTGATCATTATGTAGTGTCCTTCTTTGTCTCTTGTAATACTCTTTATTTTAAAGTCTATTTTGTCTGATATGAGAATTGCTACTCCAGGTTTCTTTTGGTTTCCATTTGCATGAAATATCTTTTTCCATCCCCTGACTTTCAGTCTGTATGTGTCTCTAGGTCTGAAATGGGTCTCTTGTAGACAGCAAATATATGGGTCTTGTTTTTGTATCCATTCAGCCAATCTGTGTCTTTTGGTGGGAGCATTTAGTCCATTTACATTTAAGGTAATTATCGAAATGTATGTTCCTATTCCCATTTTCTAAATTGTTTTGGGTTCGTTATTATAGGTCTTTTCCTTCTCTTGTTCCTTTAGCAGTTGTTGTAAAGCTGGTTTGGTGGTGCTGAACTCTTTCAGCTTTTGCTTGTCTGTAAAGGTTTTAATTTCTCCATCAAATCTGAATGAGATCCTTGCTGGGTAGAGTAGTCTTGGTTGCAGGTTTTTCTCCTTCATCACTTTAAATATGTCCTGCCACTCCCTTCTGGCTTGCAGGGTTTCTGCTGAAAGATCAGCTGTTAACCTTATGGGGATTGCCTTGTGTGTTATTTGTTGTTTTTCCCTTGCTGCTTTTAATATGCTTTCTTTGTATTTAATTTTTGACAGTTTGATTAATATGTGTGTTGGAGTGTTTCTCCTTGGATTTATCCTGTATGGGACTCTCTGTGTTTCCTGGACTTGATTAACTATTTCCTTTCCCATATTAGGGAACTTTTCAACTATAATCTCTTCAAATATTTTCTCAGTCCCTTTCTTTTTCTCTTCTTCTTCTGGAAGCCCTATAATTTGAATGTTGGTGCATTTAATGTTGTCCCAGAGGTCTCTGAGACTGTCCTCAGCTCTTTTCATTCTTTTTTCTTTATTCTGCTCTGCAGTAGTTATTTCCACTATTTTATCTTCCAGGTCACTTATCCGTTTTTCTGCCTCAGTTATTCTGCTATTGTTCCCATCTAGAGTATTTTTAGTTTCATTTATTGTGTTGTTCATCGTTGTTTGTTTCATCTTTAGTTCTTCTAGGTCCTTGTTAAATGTTTCTTGTATTTTCTGTATTCTATTTCCAAGATTTTAGATCATCTTTACTATCATTACTCTGAATTCTTTTTCACGTACACTGCCTATTTCCTCTTCATTTGTTAGGTGTGGTGGGTTTTTATCTTGCTCCTTCATCTGCTGGGCGTTTTTCTGTCTTCTCATTTTGCTTATCTTACTGTGTTTGGGGTCTCCTTTTCACAGGCTGCAGGTTCATAGTTCCCGTTGTTTTTGGTGTCTGTCCCCAGTGGCTAAGGTTGGTTCAGTGGGTTGTGTAGGCTTCCTGGTGGAGGGGACTAGTGCTTGTGGTGGATGAGGCTGGATCTTGTCTTTCTGGTGGGCAGGTCCACCTCTGGTGGTATGTTTTGGGGTGTCTGTGGGCTTATTATGATTTTAGGCAGCCTCTCTGCTAATGGGTGGGGTTGTGTTCCTGTCTTGCTAGTTGTTTGGCATAGGGTGTCCAGCACTGTAGCTTGCTGGTTGTTGAGTGAAGCTGGGTGCTGGTGTTGAGATGGAGATCTCTGGGAGATTTTCGCCATTTGATATTACGTGGAGCTGGGAGGTCTCTTGTGGACCAGTGTCCTGAAGTTGGCTCTCCCACCTCAGAGGCACAGCACTGACTCCTGGCTGCAGCACCAAGAGCCTCCCATCCATACGGCTCAGAAGAAAGGGGAGAAAAAGTATAAAGAAAGAATTAGTAGAAGAAGGAAGGAAGAAAAGAAAGAAAGGAAGAAGGGAGGGAGGGAGGGAGGAAGGAAGAAGGGAAGGAAGAAGAAAAGATAAAGTAAAATAAAATAAAGATAAAATATAATAAAGTTATTAAAATAAAAAAATAAGTATTAAAAAAAAACAGACGGATAGAACCCTAGGACAAATGGTGGAAGCAAAGCTATACAGACAAAATCTCAGACAGAAGCATACACATACTCACAAAAAGAGGAAAAGGGGAAAAAATCATAAATATTGCTCTGGTAGTCCACCTCAATTTGGGATGATTCGTTGTCTTTTCATGTATCCACAGCTGCAGGGCACATCAAGTTGATTGTGGAGCTTTATTCCGCTGCTTCTGAGGATGCTGGGAGAGATGTCCCTTTCTCTTCTTTGTTTTCACAGCTCCCAGGGGCTCAGCTTTGGATTTGGCCCCGCCTCTGCGTGTAGGTCGCCTGAGAGTATCGGTTCTTCGCTCAGACAGGACAGGGTCAAAGGAGCCGCTGATTCAGGGGCTCTGGCTCACTCAGGCCGGGTGTGGGAGGGGCACGGAGTGCAGGCCTGCGGCGGCAGAGGCCGGCGTGACGTTGCATCAGCCTGAGGCGGGCCGTGCGTTCTTCGGGGGAGTTGTCCCTGGATCCCGGGACCCTGGCAGTGGCGGGCTGCACAGTCTCCCCAGAATAGGGGTGTGGAGCGTGACCTGTGCTCGCACACAGGCTTCTTGGTGGCGGCGGCAGCAGCCTTAGCGTCTCATGCCCGTCTCTGGGGTCCGTGCTTTTAGCCGCGGCTCGCGCCCGTCTCTGGAGCTCCTTTCAGCAGCGCTCTTAATCCCCTCTCCTCGCGAACCAGGAAACAAAGAGGGAAGAAAAAGTCTCTTGCCTCTTCGTCAGGTCCAGACTTTTCCCCGGACTCCCTTCCGGCTAGCTGTGGCGCACGAACCCCCTGGAGGCTGTGTTCACGCCGCCAACGCCAGTCCTCTCCCGGGGCTTCGGTCCGGAGCCGGAGCCTCAACTCCCAGCCCCGCCCACCCCGGCGGGTGAGCAGACAAGCCTCTCGGCCTGGTGAGTGCTGGTCGGCACCGATCCTCTGTGCGGGAATCTCTCCGCTTTGCCCCCCTGCACCGCTGTTTCTGTGGTCTCCTCCGCGGCTCCGAAGCTTCCCCCCTCCACCACCCGCAGTCTCCGCCCGCGGAGGGGCTTCCTAGTGTGCGGAAACCTTTCCTCCTTCACAGCTCCCTCCCACTGGTGCAGGTCCCGTCCCTATCCTTTTGTCTCTGTTTATTCTTTTTTCTTTTGCCCTACCCAGGTACGTTGGGGGTTTCTTGCCTTTTGGGAGGTCTGAGGTCTTCTGCCAGCATTCAGTAGGTGTTCTGTAGGAGTTGTTCCACGTGTAGATGTATTTCCGGTGTATCTGTGGGGAGGAAGGTGATCTCCGCGTCTTACTCTTCCGCCGTCTTCCCGGAAGCCTCAAAATGTGTTTTTATGAACCTTAGTGAGCTAAGATGGAGTTGTTGTACCACTACAGTATATGATAGTCTTTCTTGAATATTACATTTACATTTATCCTTTCTCACATACATACACAAAGTAATATAAAATTTTCTCAGTGTTCCTCTAGACATTCAAAACTAAACTAAGTTTAATTAAATTAGTTTAATGAAAACTTAAACTAGACATTTAAAACTTATTACTACTTTTCTATGTTATGACTTAGTATAAGATTGTAACCAATTTAATACAAAATAATGGATATTCAGTTAGCTTCAGCTTCAATTATGTATCACATTATTTGATACATATTTCCTGGCATTCTAAAAAAAAGCTCCCTTGCTCTCCTTTCCTTCCTTAATAGATTTGAAAATCATTGCAGTAAAACAACATTTAGATGTCACAACTAAAAATAGAATGTTTCCATAGCATAAGGTTTTTAGAATATCTGGCACAGAATTTTCAAAAAACCTTAGTAAATCTTTTGAAACTTTTTTAAATGTCTTTTATATTGATTTTCATTTTAAACCAAATTGAACACAATTTAGTCTTTTCTTAGTGACTGCTGTTTATTATTGTCAACATATAAAGACTAGAGTTTCACATTTGTGGTAGGGCTTTATGGTTTACAAAGGGTGTTCATAGACATTATCTCATCTGAAACTCCTTGGACCCCACACCCATTCTCTTGTTTCCCATTTGCATTCTGATGAGGATTAGGAAACCATCTAACCTGGTTTAGTAGAACTGGATGTCAAATATGGCTGAAAGGACCTCTCCTAGTGAGTAAGGAGGGTGGCCTTTTTTGATAGCTGTTTCCATGCTCAGAAGCTATTTGGCTTAATTCTGGGTTCTTGGCAGTGTTTGAGCTGAATGATGTAGCTGGAAGAGTTGACCAGATGGGAGGGAAATTATGCAGCTGGCTTTTTAGCACAGATCACAGTTTTATAAATATCCCCTATAAATTGATGTCAAAGAGATTGTGTGAAAATTTAAATATAATAAAATATGTTTAATATAATGTGTTTAATGCTGTACTAAACAGAGTAAATATTTTAAAAAGTAATCTTTAAATTTTGGAAAATAGTTTGAGAAATACCATAAATATTTCCTATATTGTTACATGATATCACAGAATGGTAAATGTGGAGGACTTTGTGTCATAAAGGGAAATTTATGAAATATTGTCTTGGTACCATACATCAATTAAATACCATTAGAGATAGATAAGAAATGACTGCATCTGTTTAAACAAAATCCTTTATGACCATATATAATCTCGTGTGTGATATTTCTAAATATTTCTGTTATAATTCAAAAGTTGTAAATATCTGGCAGCATTGTAAATAATACCAATGCTTAGAATGTCATAGTCTGAGATATTTTTATTTTACACATATTGGGTTTTCTTCTTTTAAGTCAGTACATTTTATCTTGTGAAATAAAATTGTGAGGACCTGAGAGCAGGAGTGTGAGTTATTTAATATTAGGGTATGACAATGCATGGTCTTTGAGCTTCCAGAAATGTTTGTTGAATGTGTGACTACCTAAATGAATATCTTAGTGGATAAAAGAGCCTTTACTACTTAACTATTAGTACTGATGATTTTTTGCATGGGTCCGTCTTGTCTGAAAGCATAAGTACCTTTTTTTTCCCTTTAATTGAAGTATCGCTGATTTACAATATTGTGTTAGTTTCAGGTGTACAGCAAAGTGATTCAGTTATATATTTATTTTTAAATTATATTTCATAATAGGTTATTACAAGGTATTGAATATAATTCCCTATGCTATACAGTAAATCCTTGTTGCTTATCTATTTTCATATAGTAGTTTGTTTCTGTTTGTATCCATACTTTTAATTTGCCCCTCATTTCCTCCTTCTCCCCTTTGGTAACCATAAGTCTATTTTCTATGTCTATAAGTCAGTTTCTGTTTTGTATATAGATGCATTTGTCTTATTTATTTATTTGGCAGTACGCGGGCCTCTCACTGTTGTGGCCTCTCCCGTTGCGGAGCACAGACTCCGGACGCGCAGGCTCAGCGGCCATGGCTCATGGGCCCAGCCGTTCCGCAGCACGTGGGATCCTCCCAGACCGGGGCACGAACCCGTGTCCCCTGCATCGGCAGGCGGACTCTCAACCACTGCGCCACCAGGGAAGCCCAAACAGCCCATCCTTTTAAGCCAGTTATCTTTTGATGGCCATTTAGATTGTAAAATAAACAGGAGAGTACTTTTTAAATAGTCTCTCCATTTTGGGTAGCTACAGAAGGAGAAAAATCAATATGGTGGGGTGGGAAGAGCAGTGGAAGAATCTACCTATAATGTCTCTGAATAGTCTAGGATCTGAAATATATTGATGTGTGGCTTTATCACCTGCTCTTTCCATAATTCACTGTAATATCTCTTCAACCCCCACTGTACTCTAATTAGACACTTTTGTTTGTCTAGTTTTCTTCTCACAGTCTTCATTCTTTGTGTCATCTTCACTGCAGTTACTTTTACTTTGATGAAACTCTCTCCTATTTCGATGCCTATAACACTCTACTCTGTTTCCCTCTCATATGTCTTGCCATTATTTTTCAGTTTCCTTCTAAGATGTTTTATTTCAATTTGGCCATTTCTTACATTAATTTCTTCTCCCGCCCTCCCTCAAATATTAGGCACCTGCTTTGAGCCAGGCACTGTTCTGGGCCCTGGGATACAGTAGTGAATTTGACAAAGTCTGTGCTTGGTAAAGTTTACGTTCCAAAAGGGTAACAGACAATCCTATAGGTAATGCCTTGAAAAGAAAAAGTCTAGGATAGAGAGGGGAGGGGAAGCTAATTTATGTAGGTGGGGATAGTGCCAGTGAGGCTGGGGACCATGTGGCTAGAGCAGAAACAGCAAGGTGTAAAGCATTAGGAGAAGCCAGAAAAATAGGCAATGTCAGGCCATGTAGGGCCTGGTAGGCCATGGTGCCGAGTTCAGATCTTAGGAATTTCCTATACAGTAATATTCTAAGGTTCTGTGAACATTTCCCAAGATTTGCTATTGGCCCTCCCTCAAATCTCTTTATGAACTTTTCTTATTCGTTCTTTTCCCCAAACAGTTTCAGCTATTGCTTCTGAGAATATGCATCCCATTTCCAATATACTTATGGCTATGACAGTTTTTCTGAATAACAATTCTGCGTCTCTCCACTGCATGCTGGGCATTTTCACCCCTACCCCAAGTGAACATGCTTAATAGGCTAATCTTCTTCCTGCCTTTCCAGTTAGCTTTCCCTTGTAGCTTTCTGTTTCTGTGAAACAAAAGCATTAATTTCCTAGTCACTCAACTTCAAAATTTAGGAGTCATCTTGGATTGCATCTTCTTCTCTTCCTTTTCTTCTCATTTTGTCATTCCACAAATATTTATTGAGCATCTAGTTTGTGCCAGGCACTGTTGTAGGCACTTGGGATACAGAGTGAACAGAACAGACTGAAAATAATTCCTGACCAGCAGGGTAGTGTTGGGAGATTGAGAATGAGCAAGGAACATGATAAATGATTAGGTTATTTAGTACGTTAGAAGCAGTGAGTGTAATGGAAAAGATGAGCAGGGTAAGAGGGCTTGGGGTGCTGAGTGGGGGAAGCAGGTGGGTGATCAGGGTGTGCTTCACTTAGTCAAGGACTAAAGGAGGTGAAAGAGTTAGGCATGTGGAATTTTGGGGGAGGAAGATTCCAAGAAAGGAAAGTGCAAGTGGAAAGTGCCTTTCCAGTGCAAAGGTCTTAACGAGGGCACGTGCCTGGGGTGTCAGGGATCAGCAAGGAGCCCACTGTGGCTAAAGTGGAACCAACAAGGGCAAGAGTAAAGAAATGAGGCCCAGGAGGTGGTGGTGTTGAGAGTGGCCATCCTAAGGACTTTGATTACTGATCTGCGTGGAAGGGGAGCCCTTGGAAGGTTTTGAGCAGAGGAGCTTACATTTTAACAGGCGACCAAGTATTTATTTTTTACTATTCTCTCTCTCTTTTTTTTTTTTTTTGCCGTACGCAGGCCTCTCACTGCTGTGGCCTCTCTCGTTGCGGAGCACAGACTCCGGACGCGCAGGCTCAGCGGCCATGGCTCACGGGCCCAGCCGTTGCACGGCACGTGGGATCCTCCCAGACCAGGGCACGAACCCGCGTCCCCTGCATCGGCAGGCGGACTCTCAACCACTGCACCACCAGGGAAGCCCATCACTCTTGAATTCATTCCTTTTTCCTTTCTCTTTCCTCTTCTCTGTTCACATTGCCACTTTTGCCACCTGAACTTTGATTTTAGCCCCGTGCTTGCTTTTTTCCTAGTTCTTTCTTCCTTCTGGAACTTAATCATCAGATAAATCTTTAAACACCACTTTGTTTTGGTCCATCTGATCAACCTTAGTTGTTGTTCTCCATTCTACAAATTAAAATTCAGACACGAGATGACACAAGGCCTCCGTAACCTTGTTTCCCAGAACTGCCCTGCACAGACTCTGCTCTGAATGAACGGGTTACCCACTGTCCTCAAGCACGTCTTGGGCTTTCGCACTTCACAACCTTTGCTCAAGCTTGAGCTGTCTCACGTCTAATGCCTCCTCTCACATCGCCAGTACGGCAATCCTTCCACCTTTTGAAGACCACCATGAGTCTCTAAAAATTCTTCATCCCCTCCCTTTTACCATTCATTTATGTCACTTTTCATCAGAAAATGTATTGAAGACGTATTTTGTGCAGCCATTGTGCTGGTGCTGAAGGAGACAAAGGTGAATTAAGAGGTACAGGTCTGCCCCAGGAGCTGACACTGCCACAGGGGAGACAGAGAATCATAAAGTTAACATTTAGGTAAAACAACCTGGCATTTGTGTTAAGGGCCGTGAGTCAGAATGAACGGCTAAGATGGATCCTCATTTAGATAGGGGTACTTAATCTACATGGGGGTGAGGAAGTCCGAAAATCATTTCTAAGGAAGCAACATTTAAGCTGAGGCCTGGTGAATAAAAATTAGCCAGCTAAGGGAAGTGTGGAATGGTAGGAGAGGAGCCTTCTAAGTAGAACCAACAGCATTTCAAAAGCCTGAGGCTATAAAGAGCTTGGGAATATCAAAAGAAAAACAACACTGAACAAAGGCCCCAAAGGCTGGGGCACAGTCAGTATGGGAGAGTGGTAGTGCTTGGGGTTCATAGGCAGGGCTGGATGATGCAGGCCTTGAAAGCCATGGTGAGGAGTGTGGTTTTAGGTGCAGTGAGAAGCAGCTGAAGTGTTTCCAGCAAAGGAGTGACATGATCTTATTTGAGGTTGAGACTGCCATCTGCTCATCAAAAAACGTTTGTCTTTTCTCCCTGGGCACACAGCCAGATTCCATTTCCTGACACTCTTTGCAGTTGGCTGTGAGCCAGCCATGTGACTGTATACTACCTGTGGAAGTAAGTGGTAGTGGTGAGTACCAGGGCCAGCTCATAAAAATCTCCCATGGGTGCTTCCTCCTGCTGTTTCCCTTTCTGACTGGGCAGCTTGTATTGAAATGGCTGAGCCACCATCAGCCTCGAGCCCTGCATGGCTGTGTGGAGCAAAGCCCCCTCCCAGCTGACCTAGAACTGTTCTGAGCTTTTATGTGAGCAAGAAAGGAGCACCTGATGTTTTGAGCCATTACATATTCAGTCTATTTGTCACCACATTCTAGTTTGCCTAAAATAATACGATAATTTGAAAAAGCAATTTTGGCTGCTATGCTATGTGAAAATGTGAGACAGTGTGAACAACAGCAGTGGCCAAAGTGAAATTCCCATGGGCCCTAGGGAGATTTCAGTTGAAATAGATTTTAGATAATTTCAGATGGAGAATCAACAGCTCCTATTGACAGTTTGCTTGTGCAGCAGGCCTGTGGGAAAACAATCTCACTTGATTTGACTTTCAACTGCCATCTCACTTACTTTCTAGACTTTTCATAACATACCTCATTGAATACCTTTAGGCATATATTTTATTTATTTGACTAGATTGCCCTCAACTGGAGGGTAAATGAACCATGTCTTTGAGAATTTTTTAATTTTACTATGGTATCTAGTACAATGCTTTAGATAAGGTTTTCTTTTTTTCATTAAACTTTGCTTAAATTGATGAATAAAAGGGTAGGCTCTCAGAGTTCCTGTCCATAGAATTATTGGTGGTCATATGACCCAGCTTTTGCCTTTCCATTGATATTGCCCCAACCTGGTTTAGATGTTCAGTTGCCTTCTAACGGGGAGGGTTAGCTGTGTTAAATTTTACCTGTGATCTAGTGGAGAAGTAACATCATGGGGCCTGAGATTTGAGTGTTTGCAATGGAAGGTATGTAGAAATGATTTTTAATGGCATGTGGGTTAATCCTTACTGCTTTTCCCCATGACTTTCAAGTGTCCCCAGTAACCATTGCCCATTGTTCAGAGGTTGCTGGCTGCTTCAGTGACCCTGTTTCCACCCAGGGTTAGGCACTCATCTGGGAGAATCATTATGATCTATGGAAAGTCTCACAATAGGAGGCAATTTCTGTAATCCAAATAAGCAATGGTGAGGTCTGTAACTAAGGATGTGGCAGTGGAAATAGAAAGATGGGAAAAGAATGTAAGAGACTTTAGAGAACACTGTGACTGAATGGGTCTGGGGCAAAGAAAAGACTGCAATGAAGATGAATACTGATAAACTTCAATCTGTAAACTTAGGTATGCATCAGCAGATCTGCGTTTCCATGACAAAGCCAGTTAACGCTGCCTCCCACCAACAGATGGTGCTAGTAATGAGGCTGGACATTTCAGCCTTAGGCGTGGTACAGTTAACTTGTTATATGTTTACTGTATTTGTGCCTAGTTTGAATCTGTTTTATGAACATCATTAACCCATCCATGCCTGAGCAAGGCAAAAAAGTGATGTTGAAATTACTGGTAAAATGAGATTTAAGAATATGACACTAATGCTAAAGAGATTTAAATGACAATTAAAAAGCATGAGAAAGATGTTGGAAGTTGTATTGTAGAGGAGATGAATCCATTGACAGGAGAAACAACTCTGAAGGGTAAAGATCTAATCAGGCCACTTGTGAAAACACTACTTTTCCCCTACAAGAGTAGGGGAAAAGTAATTGATCAGATGAGAAAATAACTCCAAATATTGGAGTTGTGTCTGGAAGATCAGCATTACTACTGAATGCCCACTAGCTCAATGTTCTTTGTAATGAAGGTTAGAAGTTTGTTCAAGAGGGTAAAAGCTAAACACTGTGAAAGAGCTGTAGTGCTCTTTCCTTGTAAGACAAGGTGTAAATTCAAAGGCTGTTTGTATGAGCACATCTAGGTGGATGTAGAAATGGCATTTGGAGACACCATAACTTCTAAGAATTCTCTATGAGGCTTACACAGGCAAATGAGGGGATAGAGCGTATCTAGTGGGAGAAAACAGAATTGGAAGGGGGTGACAGACTTGACTACAACAGAAAAGCCATAGTCATAGGCATATTTGCTGAAAACGAATGCTATTCGGCAAGGTTTACCTACCTTTCATGTCTGTGCTGCTTGACATGGAGGGGTGGAGCCATTAGACCAACGGGTAGAAGGGGTGGGAACCATTCCCCCCAGCCTTGCCTATGGTCCATATGAGCCAGTGACCTCATATTTGAAAATATAGAATAAGGGCCTCAGAAGAAAAATATGACTTAGATCTGATAAATATTTTCAAAATAATTACAATGCTACACTACCACATTATTTCTTCAACTTTGTTTTCAAATAAATGTACTGCTGTTCAAATTAATACTACATATTAGTGTATGACCTTTACAGTAGGAATATGAACTATAACTATTTGAGTGTAATGTGGACTCGATACTTAAGGAAGAATAAATTTCAGACAAAACCATCATTTCTCTTCAGCTATAGTATTGAATAGTATAGTCCTGATGTTTTGTAAATAAACCAAAGATGAAACCGTGTCAGAAAGAAACACTAGAGAGGTGGAAGGAAGTAACTGAATGTAAGATAACCTTTTCATGCAAAAGGATGAAACTTGAGAAGGAAAAATTATGTAAAATCATGAAATTAGATTAATATGGGACAAATGAGCTAGTTCTTCAAATTAATAAATATTAGAAATGCGGGGTTTCCAATGAAACTTAGGCTAACTAAGGACCGAAATAACTTGATGTAGTGAGTGCCCCGTGGAACTCATTCCTCTTATACCATAGTGATATGGCAGGAAGATGTAAATGAGTTACAGAAGATGTAAATACTTGACATGCATGGACAGAAGCTCCACAATGGGTTATTATGGGAAATCAGAGATGCTTCTGGAATTTATGTGCCCATAAGATTGTTTTAGAGATAAGATACTGAGTAGAATATATAAATGTACTTCTTTTAGTCTGATAAAATGTATAGATTGTATGATTTCCTTATTCTTATCCTATATAAAGCTCTTATTCTACCTTGTATGAATTTTTTATTCCTACCATAGATGAATTTCTGTCTTATATGAATAACTGATATTAATCATAGCTTAACCATTTTACATTTATAACCAAAAGTAGAAAGAAAACCCATTAGTTTTCAAAAATTATATTCTTGCCATTTAAAAACCTACTTGTGAGCTAAAGACAATAGATATTTCCTTTAACGTTAATACATTTTATGTTTTCTCTAGGCTGGAATGATAAAAGGTGATAATGATGAGTATTTCATTGAACCCTTGGAAAGAGGTAAGCAGATGGAGGAAGAAAAGGGAAGGATTCATGTTGTCTACAAGAGATCAGCAGTAGAACGGGCTCCCATAGATATGTCCCAAGACTTCCACTACAGAGGTAGGCATCTTTGATAATAATTAACTGTGATTCTAACATATATTGAAAACAACTCTCCCATCAATTAAGAGAATGTGACTGTCATGTGCTCTTATATAAAATGTGAAGGTAGCGAAATAAGTTTATGTTTATAAATCATGAAATATGGCTTGCCTGTTTTTAAATGTGTAAGAGGAATATATGTTACAGGTATTATTTTATTTCAGGGCATTATTGTATCCCCCAATTTGTTATTTATGACTTCTTTTAAATTTTCACATTAAAATGATCTTTTCTCTAGCTTGTGTTAAAATTTGAAAATATTTGTGTCTTCCAGAAGTATCTAAATTATGCATTATTAATATTACTTTAAAACTTTTGAAATGAGATATATTGACATGGCAAAGAATTATATTTTGTTTTAAGTCCAGCTGATAGATACATTTGAAAATAAGAATGCTATCTGACTTTGTCTATTTGGCAAAACTTTTTACAATATGGAAGAGACAATGAGTTGAATGATTCTGTCGAATTTTATTTTAAGGTAGGCTGAACCACCAAAGTCAAGTGAATTATGGCACATGAAGGTTTTCTATTTTGGTTTTAATGAGATCTGAAAGTAACTTTGTATTAAAGAGATGTTTTTATAAGTTGGGTATAGAAGTTTTCTTTATGGAGAAGAAAGGAACTATGGGAATCCATGTTTTTTTTAACCAGATCTCAAAAAGTCTGTACAGTTGACCCTTGACCAACTTTGGAGTTGGAGTGTCAGTCCTCCTTGCGCTGGAAAGTCCGTGTATTATTTATAGTCTGCCCGCCGTATATGCGGGTCCTCAGCATCAGAGTTTCCACCTCTACAGAGTCAACCAATGCTGGCTTCAACTAACCGAGAATCAGCGGATCATGTAGTACTGTAGTATTTACTTTAGGAAAAAAACACGTATAAGTGGACCAAGGCAGTTCAAACCCCTGTTGTTCAAGGGTCAACTGTATTTTCTTTTGCCAGGCCAACTTTCTGAATGGAAGGCAATGGAAATTTCCCCTAGGGAAATGTCAGGGATACAGATAATCTTCTTAATTTAGCAGTTATCTGTCTTCTAGATTAATGATGTCTTTTGAGAGTTGTTACCTGGTTATTAGTCTGATTTAAGGGAAGCCACCAGCTTCCCTTAATATGTTGTATTAATTGGAATGGTACAATTTAAAGTACATTTAAAATTACCATGGTCTGACAGTGTTTTGAGAAATTTCTGGTTTGAAACAACAGGTGTGTATTAATAGATGCAGTACTGTGAAATGTGTGCCTATCCCAGAGGGTCACTGTGGTGTAATAGAAAGAGGATACACTTTGCAGTTAGATAGACATGTGTGAGCAATAGCTCTACAATATCAACTTATTAGATTAGTAGTTAACGTTTTTAAGCCTCCGTTTATCTGTGAATAGAAAACAAAAATATATCGTGCAAAAAATAAATAAATAAAAATATATTGCGCAATTGTAATAAGTATTAGAACTAATATATGCAGATTGCTGAATGTAGCCCTCAGCAATAATAGTTGCCTAATCAGTGTTACCTGTTGTTATTAATTATTGATATTAATTATCTTCTGCAAAAGATTTACATGTTGAGTTTTGTTAAAGTTGAATAGTTAGACATTGCTTGTCCTCGTGTTGTGAATACATTACCTTTAATTCTCATTTATAAGTATTTTCATATTTTAAAAATGTTATTCTAAATCAGAAGACTGGGTATGTCAAAAGATAGTAGGATACAGTACTTTTTCTGTAGTCTTGGTTGTTATATATTAACAATATCTAATATCTCTTGAGGCAACGGTCAAACATATTTTAGAAAACCATAGACCACATGTATGGAATGGTCTTAGAGGACTGGAAACCAGATTAGTGTCTATGACTCTCATCCTGTTTGCTCCGTCTGTCACACTACAGTTTCACCAAACTGTACCCTATTGCTCCATTTCAGTCCCTGAAGATAACTGTATCTATAAATATCAGCCCTTGGTACTTTCCAATAGTCTGATATTTATAGAGGAGGAGAGATTAATTTTTTTCTTGAAATCAGAAAATTGCAAGAAATATTATGTTTAAGACCTATTGCATTTTTAGATGCTAGATTAGGAGAAATAAGTTAGGAGTCAAGGTATGTATGTTTAAAAGAATTGGATGTAATTAAGATATTTTGGGACATTATTTTAGGAAATTATTAAAAATATAAATTCCAGTAGATCAGTATCAATATACTCCGATTATATGAGGAAATTTTAAGAATGCAGACTCTGAAGACTGAGTTTTTCAGTTGCAAATAGAAGATTACCTTACGGTAGAGGTAGGTCACAACCTAGAGTAATATATATTGGAAAGGTTTTCAACAGTCACGGGTCAAAGCAAAAGGGGTTCCTTTGTTAACTCTCAGTTATCTTAAAAGTGGAACCAAAATAAAATCATTCAGTTCTCTTAGAATATTCTGTGATAAACCTTAGTATGAGCTTAACAATTTTTATTTTCTTATTTATACAGTTCTGATTGAACTGAGTTGCTGGTGATATCAATTTACCTCCTTTTGAGAGTCTTAAAATGTAACTATATATTTTAAAAGTGTAAATATCCTCCTACATTAAATAGAGATTCAAATTTAGAACTTGAAGTACCATACTATAAAGTTTAAATTCCTTTTTTAACTTCTTGGTTATAGAACTGAGAGCCAAGCTTTTTCATGGCCTAAATACTTTCCAAGTGAAAATTAAGGATATATTTTTATAATGTTTTCCATCATTCTAAAATGTAAAATTAAACAGATTCCAGGATTAGAAAGGTATATTGATTTATAAATGACAACTATAGTACCATATAAAATAGTGCTTTTCTGGATCAGTATAGGATGTTATTTTAGGAGACATGAGGTCTCTCTTCAATGAGTTAGAAGAAGAGGAATAAAATACGTAAGACTTTGTTAGAAAGAGATGTATTTGAGGGCCATGGGCTTCATAAATTTCTCTAACAGAAAGTCAGGAGGAGTTTTAATCATAAGCAAGGCACTTCTATCAGTAGGGTCCCTGTAAGTAAATACTCTGCTGTTGTAATATCTTATGGAAAAACCCAAATGAACTTTTTGGCCAACCCAATGTTTTGCTAGTTGTCACACTGATTGCCTGGCCACATTTCTTGCTTTGTCATTTTATCAACTCAGAACTGCCATGCATTTGAGGTCTGTAATTTGTTGCAAGTGTTCTAAATTAAAACAAATTATTACCTGAACTAGGTGAGTAGTAGTGAGAAGGAGAGAAGGAGCCAAACTGGGTTGAGATTGAAGTAAAACTGATTGGGTTATTCGATAGAGTAGATGGGGGAAGAGAGAGAGAGAGATCAAGGATGACTCAGAATCCTAATCCGGAAGACTAGAGAATTCTCTTTCCAGAATTCAGGTGTTCCAAATGAGAAGTAGAAATAGGCTTGATGAAGGATGACAAGTGGCTATACTTTTGGATATATTACGTTCAAGGATCCATTGGGATAGTAAGTGAACTAAAAAAACTCATAGTGTATTTTCATAACCATGTCCCAGAGTCATTGCATGAGTGTCTTTATATACCTGTTGTAGTAGGAATGGGTAGAGGTTATCTTGGGAGTCAGGTGGCAGATATTGGCTCATGGATGCTTAGAATGTCTCTGCTTGCCTTCAACTCTCATTCCAAAATCTGTATCAGTGAGAATCAGAAAATGAACACTGCACAGGTTTGGGAGCCCATGAAAGATGTTTGCTACCTATCACTATAGGAGAGAAGACATTATGTCCTTAAAAAAACAACAAAATAAAAATAAGGCAAAAATTATGCTTCTACCATACTCAAGAGCCCTAAGTTATTCCACTTGACTAAATGCAAACCTGTATTTTGATTCCTTATCTTTAAGAATATTTATCTAATTTTCCAGTAAAATTCAAAGCTTTGAATCTGTTGAGACAATATATTATATGGTACAATTCAACAACAACAAAAACAAAACCTCTCAACCATTCCCAAATATGGCACAGATTTTCTTTCCTTGACCCTTAAGGAATTTATATTGTTTTTCAAATGAGGAAAAATATGAATAGTGTTTTAAAATATATTGAACTTGTAAAATCATAAATAGGGCACTCTGCTGTAGAATTACTCTTTTAAGAATAACACCTAAAGCAATTTTACATTTGGCAATATAAATAATCTCTTCCAGTGCAGAACTGGCAGGTATTCACAACACATAGCGCAGCCAGGTTCTGGCAAAGAATACCATCCTTTTCATTTACAACAAATATAAACTTGGCATGCTTATGATAAAGAAATTTGTCTACTTCATCTTAGGGGAGAGTTGAATTTACTTCTTTTTCTGATTTCTGCTTTGGGAGTATGGAGATCACATTCATTCTTGGCATCTTTAGTTTGTACAAAATTATTTTATATTTTACTGATTTGAAATTTTATTTGGTAACGACATGGCTAATAAACTATCAAAGGGTCATAAAGTTCACCTCCACTGTTTAAATCAGTCATCGGTCTAAACTCAGATAAAAAACAAATGTACTTCTGATCATCTCTTAAGAATGTCTCCATTGTCATCAATAAGAAGTTTGCTTTAGGCAGTCTATTTTCTGGGGGTGGGAGGGGGACTGTACTTGTATGACATCATTCAGCTTTTCATATTTTTTTCTTAATCCCTGGGCCCTTAGGCTTCTCCCCTCAAATTACAAACTATTCATTCACCAGAAGCTTTGTGTTAAAGTAATTTTTGTAATTACTTCCTACCAGTGGGAAACAAGGAATAGTAAGCCTTTATCTCCTGGCTTCCTTTCAGGATTTTCATTTTCCTGCATGAACCCAAGTGCTTGTGTTGCTGGTGTGGTTGTCATGGCGCTGTGAAGGAGTGTCTTTGTCCCAGGTGGGAAACATACACAAGTCAGAAATGATTTGGGAGTTGCTCCTGGTTGCCAGGGAATGAAACTATGAAACAAGAACTAGAATAATGGGAAGACTATTCCTTATTTTAGTGACGCTAGGAACTTCCTAGGCACAGAGCCCTTCCTTGATCTGTAGGCACATGAGTAGGTGCTATAGTCCTTTGTATTTGGAAGTTCTCATGACTTATACCCTAATCAAAGAGAAACATTGGTGGACATTGTAACCCACCAAAAGAAGAAAAAAAATCAAACGTGAAAAATTAATTTTAGCAGATGTTTTCTTATTAAATGAAGCAAGACACATAATACTACTAAATCATTAAGGTCTGTCAATAGCAAACATTCTTTTAGGTAGATGTTAAATGATAAATTTTTCACAGAAGCACAGATTAGTTTATAATATAATCTAAATTTCAGCTATTTGTCAAGGCTACTCCCATTGGATTCATGCGGAAATACTAATCGTATTTATGGAATTCCTTTTCAGGTTGGTTTTGTATGTTTTATCATCTAGGTATTTATAATAATTATTGACAAAAGAAGGCAGTTGAATTATTATATAAAGTAATCAGGAAGCAGAGTGAAGATTAAAGGAGCTTTCAGATGTGAAACATGAAAGATAATATTCCCCTTACTAACATGTCTTCCTGGGCCTATTCTATTTCTTCATGAATAGGTACAATGAAAGGAGCATTTATACAGACCAGGATTAAAGTGTTACAAAATGTAACTCCGTATTTTTTCTAATAAGGTATTGAATATGGAAATACACAAATAGTATTGAGAATTCAGAGTTGCTGGATTACTATTTAGTTATTGATGTGGCATTAATGGAGAAAGAGAATTGTAAGGTTTCAGATATAGTGTCTGTGTGATTGGAGTGAAATTGAAAGCAGTTAATTTATCTTAGGGTATGAAGCTAATTCAGGTAACTTAGACCAAATGTTGATTTTTTTTTTTTTTTTTTTTTTTTTTTTTTTTTTTTTTTGCGGTATGCGGGCCTCTCACTGCTGTGGCCTCTCCCGTTGCGGAGCACAGGCTCCGGACGCGCAGGCCCAGCGGCCATGGCTCACGGGCCCAGCCGCTCCGCGGCATGTGGGATCCTCCCAGACCGGGGCACGAACCCGCGTCCCCTGCATCGGCAGGCGGACTCCCAACCACTGCGCCACCAGGGAAGCCCCCAAATGTTGATTTTTTAATTAAATGATTGCCTCTCAGAAGTAACTATATCAATTATTGAGTTATGAAAGAGCAGTTCATACCAAGAAAAACCTTTGTTAGTATTTAAAATGCATTTGCTCTTTCTGAATATAAAATATATCCTATTATCAAAATATGCTTTTTTTGTTGTTGGCTGTGTTGGATTGTTGCACGCGGGCTTTCTCTAGTTGTGGCAAGCAGGGGCTACTCTTCCTTGTGGTACACGGGTTTCTCATTGCAGTGGCTTCTCTTGTTGTGGAGCACGGGCTCTAGGCGCGTGAGCTTCAGTAGTTGTAGCACGTGGGCTCAGTAGTTGTGGCTCACGGGCTCCAGAGCACAGGCTTGGTAGTTTTGGTGCACGGGCTTAGTTGCTCCGCGGCTTGTGGGACCTTCCCAGACCAGGGCTTGAACGCGCGTTCCCTGAACTGGCAGGCGGATTCTTAACCACTGAGCCACCAGGGAAGCCCTCAAAATATACTTTTAATGTTTGGTTTCATTCATTTCAACTGCATTTGCTTATGAGGGATAGACCCTATTTTTAGTAAAATATTAAGTATGTTTTGACTCTGCACATGCCAAGTATTCCTGTTTAAACCCATTTTAAAGCCTGTGCTTATTTTCTTTACATGTACAATTTATAAACTTTCACGTTAGTAAATGGGTAGGAAGCATTTGTGTAAGGATTATTTGTGTAAGAATATTTCTGGAGGTTAAGTAATCTTTTGCTTCATCATTGTCATTGTTTTCTTTTTCCTGCTAAATCATGAGTCATTAACTTCAAATATAAAATTTATTTATATAGATCAATGCTATTTGCTTCCGATCATCTTCATTTGGTATTCTGCAAACAATTTTTGTTTATGTGTGCAGGGGCCCTTGCATCTCTGCAGAGTATTCAGGTGTGTTATTCTCAATCCTCTCTTTCTTTATAGGATCTTTTTCTCCCTGTCTCGATGTGGGGAATCTTTCAGGTAGATGACGTAGAGAAATGGGACAATGGGAAAAAATAAGTGTAGCACAGAAATAATATTTTTATTTGAAAATTGTTTGAGATTAGATTATGGGGACTATGAATTAAAATGTGAGGGCTACACTCAGACCAAAATAAATGCTCCTTTAATGCATGGTTCTGCAAGGGGAGCTGAATACTTGGTTTTGTTCTTTCTAGACACCAGAAATTTTATTCCAGTTTTCAGCTGTGATTCATCTGGTCTGAATATGTAAATTTAAAAATCCTTAATGGAAGTTCTTGAACTTGGGACTTTGTATATGATGGAAAGATTTATTTTAGGAATGATTGGAGCCATTTCCCTAAGTTTAATATATTATATATATATATACTATAAGGTTTACTGCAGATATGTAGTTATATACAGCATATTCTTAGATCACTTTACAGTACCTTACTAAATATCTGGAAAAAAATCTTGGACAAGAGGCATTGATTCAAATTGTTTTTCCATTTTTTTGTTTTCTGCTCATCATTCACAACTATTTTAACCACTTATATGCCGTTCCACATTAACTTGTTCTTTGATTCTGTGCTGAGATCTTTGTTCATTATTTCAGAGCTCTGATTAGTAAGCATCCTAAGATTTTGTGTATATTCTTGTCCAAAGGACAGTTTTTTTAGGCAATACCTGAGTATAAGCCAAAGCTCAAGGCTTATTTCTCTTGAGTGTGCTTTATAGATTTCTGTCTGCTCTTTAAATGTTAAGAATAAAGTCTGTGTGATACTAAAACGTTTTGCGTTCTAAATTCAGTCCTCTGTTTCAGCACATTGGCAGGTTTTGTTTTCACATTTTCCATTTTATCAGGACTTACCCCACGTACTAAGGGGATAAGAGCAATGTCTAAGCCCCTTTTGGTGAGACAAATGAGTGAAAAAGCAGGTTCTTTTTATGTCCTGTGCTCCGTACGAATAAAATGTCACTGAACAGCCTTTTAGTAACAAGAAATTAAAATATTACAACAGCTTTTAAGTTTCTACATTCCCAGTTTTGGATGACATTTGTAGATAAAGTCAGTATAGCAATTTGATGCAAATAAACGTGTCCTTCCTCATTCTCTAATGCTTGGGTTTGGCTTTCAAGTCTAGTGGGAAGTCCTAAGGAAATCACTGCTAGGTGTGGTAGATGCACCTCCCTATTTATGTTTAAAAGAGATACAATTAATTTAATCAGGTTAGATATGTTGTTTTTGTCTTTTCAACATCCTTCTCTCATCTGTGATGAGCCAACATTTGAAAAGTCAGCAGAAGCATATGTAGTTGTTATAGGGTTGCTATCATCTGAGTTCCACTGGGCATTTTAAAGACACTACCGCTCACTAGTTCTCTTCCTCTTAAATTTATGGAAGACATATTCTAACATCTTGTTATCTCAGACTTCTACAAATTATTAATGAACATTTATGGTATACATTAAGATTATTTTTATAGAGTTGAGATCTATAAGCTTTGATGTTGGACAAAATCACTATTACATTAACCACCCAGATTTTTATCCTTAAGTAAAATCCCAACCTTTTTGGACTTTTCATCTTTCCTAGTTATATGGCCCCAGTTATAATGAGACTCAGACTTCAACTCACAGTATCCACAAGCATGTCACTCGTCTCTGTTTCTTCCTTTTGTGACCTTATGACAACTTTGATAAAGCAACTCAAATAATCTGAATTATTCAAGTTTTGTATCCTGAATACAAATTAAGGAAATGGGAAGCCAAGAATTTACTTTCAGTAGTAGGAATTATGAAACTGGACCTTCCTTTTATTAATAGAAATGGTGACTTTGTAGCACATATTAATTCTTTACAAATATTCACAGAGGGGAACAAATACAAAAACAGAAGAAAAAAAAAAGCCCAGATATCCTAAATGTGAAACGCATCACATTTTGATTTAGTACAGAAGTTTTATATGTTAGCCAGTTTGCGGGCTTCTTTGGCTGGCTGAGTGGGCCTCACTGGGGTGATAGTCCTTGTCGGCCTGGCTGCTGCTAGCTCCACTGGCGTTCACTGCTGGCCCTTCTCAGCTTGACTCCAGTCTGCTCTCATGGGTGCAGCAGACCACCCTGAGTTCTGGCTAGGGCTCCTATTTCCCCAGCCCACGTGATCTGCCTGCAGCTTCTGTTGTGGGACCTCACTGATGCTGGTTCAGCAACCCTCTTAGACAGCCTCCCCAGGAAGGTCAGATACTGCTGTTCTTACGGCACCTGAACCAAGGGGACTCATGGCTTCCTTGGCTGCAACTGGATCGATGTGCTAGCAAATGCAGTGTTCTCCTTCCAGAGTCCCCAGAATAGAGCAGGAAGACAGGCTTTGGCCCTTGGAGGTCCTCAGAGATCTGTATGTTTTAGCACCGTGTCCCTTCTCTTGAGACTTTGCCTCGAAGGAGAACTGGGAAGAAATCCGGATATCTGTCTCCTCATCCCAAAAGCAGTCCAAGATCAAAAGGGCCAAGGCTGCCTTTTTCTTCCTCTAATTAAACGCTTTTTCCTCACTACTCCAGCCTCATGTTTAAGACTGACAATGGTCAGGACTTTTTCTCATAGGAGGAAAACACAAATAAAGAACAAACAAATAAAAAACCTCTGTATTCTGGCCTCCAGGCCTCGCATTGATATGTTACATGACAACTATGAGGATCTAGAAAATCCTTTCCCTTTTAGCCTACAGATCTCTGTTATTTTGAAAAATCTTATTTGAACTCCAGAAGTTGAATATTGAGTCTCTTTATATTCTTGATGCAACAATCCTAGTGTCCAACAGCCTCTTTCCTTTCCCTTCCCAACCTCCCACCTAGAGTTTGGGGATAATTAGCAAGTCATTTATGCACAAAGGCTGAGAAGATAATTATATTTTCCAAATATCATCCCCATTTCACAAATCAACCTATTTCTGGGATTCACATTGTTGTAGTTCCATATTGTTGTAGTTGCAGAAACCATATATATCAAGGGGTTGTTGAAAGGGCTCTTGTTAGAATCGTATCCCCTCTTATTGTATACATGTAATTTGGGGTGAAGAATGATAAGATGTCAAGTGCAAAATAGCAAAAAAACAGGGTTAAAATGGAATTAATGTCAGAAAAAATAAATTTTATCTTTATAACTTAAGTATACCTTACCTCATGATTTGTAATCTAAAACAAATCAACAGATACGGTTTTGACATCCCGAGTCACTAGAAGAACCTGAGAATTTTCAGTTTTCCAATGTCTATATATCTAAATTTGGAGTTTTAATCCTACTTGACTGTTATTTTCTTTTTCCAGTTAATATCTGCAAATATGGAATTTTATCCCAGATTTTACAGGACTTTACTTGTGATTAAAAGAAGAAATCAAATTTCTTCTCTTTGTGAATATAGAATCCTGATATTTTATTTATGATATGATTAAAACAAGAAGTGATTTTTATGCAAATCAGAGAATAGTAGTATTAATACAGGCCTCAGGAGCCCATTTACTTACTTTTGCAGATTTTTCTAACTTTTTGTCCAGAGATAGAGTAATGGTATTGAAAGTGATAGAGGTACCATGTCCAATCCTCCTTCAGTACAAATAGGGAGGTCATCTGTTTTAGTCTTCTTCAATTCTTGGCAATAACAAAGGAAAAATTAATAAGAACAGTTATGAAGGCAGTCCCTTACCTTAGGTCCCCAGCTCCAGTAACTAAAGCTTAAAAAGAACAACTTAAATGCGCTAGACATTAGAAAAACTAATGGGAATGGGAAACTAGGTGCTCAGTGTTTAATCTATTGAGAATACCCCTTATATTTCTAGGTATGGAGACAAAATATAAGTGATTATTTCAGAAAACATATTTTGATTGATATAAGGACATATTGCATTAGGATAGGATCACACACATTCTCTGTTCCACCCCCTTTGCATACATACTCTAACCCCACCTTAATGGCCATTCCTGTGAAAGGTATTTCAAAGCCAAAGGAATACAGTCCAACTGTGTTAAATTTCTTAGAGTAAAGTTAGCCAAGGATATCCTGTAAAAACAGACTCAAGCATTTGAATATGATCTCTTGAGCCAGTTTTAAAATTAGATCTTCAAACTGGGTCTTTAGAACACCAAAGAAATCCAAAAATCTAAGCAGTGACTTTTTTTGTTGTTGTTACAAGACTATCTAACATGTATCTTTTAAACAATCTTTACTATTTCCTATCTCACAGAGAAGGAAAAAAAGCTCACATTTTTCAGCTAGTTCATAAGAAAACTAAAATATTTATCAGAGATGGAATGTGTCTACAGCTTATGCCTTCACAAAGTATGAAGACATAATGTGTAATTATCAATGATGAGTTTTAGGCAAACATCTAGTGTATTATTGATATAAATATATTATTTTTATTTGTTTATTGGGTACTTAACATATGCTCTCCCATAGAGTATAGTGTACTTCCATAAAGATTGATAAAGAAACATAACAACTAAATTAAACCATTACACAATTAGCCTTATAATGACTGATCTAGAAAGCATATTATGAGACTTTAGAAATATCATTGAAGGCTGGAGTGTTTGAGGGACTTCAGGTAGATAGTGAAGGATGCCTGGATGCAACGACTGGGAAGAAAGGAAGACATTCCTAAGGAAGCAAGACAAAAATTCAGGTAGAGACATAGTGGTGATACTATGATGATGATATTATTATTAATAACTATTAATAACTAAAAGTAGAAAAGGCACAAATATAAACCATGTTACCTCAAGGGATTTTTGTTTGTTTTTTACATAATGACTAATTTAAGCTGATTGAGTCAATGTCTTAGCTGCTATTGATGTGGTAAATTTTTTTTTTCTTTTTGAATTTTATTTATTTATTTTATACAGTAGGTTCTTATTAGTTATCTATTTTATACATATTAGTGTATACATGTCAGTGCCAATCTCCCAGTTCATCCCACCCGCCCTCCACCACCCCACTTTCCCCCCTTGGTAGATTTCTTTCTTTTCTTTAGTATAGTTTTAGCCCAGAGGCTTACCATTGAGTACCTTTGTGACCTATATCAAGTTACTTAACCTATCAGAGACTCTGTTTCCTCATCCGTCAACAAAGCAGAGAAAATAATAGTACTTCCTTCAAAGGGTTGTCTTTGGATTTATCTGTAAAGCACTTGATTTTAGTTCCTGGCATGTACTAAACACTCAGTGAAAGTTACCTCTTACTACTCTTTTATCATAACTACACTTTCCCTTTGTGGTACTTCTATAATCTTATAAGAACCACCAGCTATCTTTCTTTGAACGTGTGGTTTGTTATATGCTTTCATCACAGCATCACTTTTGTTTTTCTCCCTTTGGTGTCATGCAGATTCTCACTCTTGTGTTTTACTTTCAGCTTCTAGGAAATTGCTCTCCTATAGAGTTTTCTGGATTATGGAAATGTTCTACCGCAGTGCTATCCAATATCCAGTAACCACTAGGCATATGTAGCAATTGAGATGTGACTAGTGCAACTAAAGAACTGAATTTTTTGTTTTACTTAATTTTAAATTAATTTAAATGTAAAGAGCCAAGCCAAGGATTTGCACCATGGTATATATCTTCTTGATGGTTTTCAAAATTCTTTCATGTGCCTTATTTCATTTGATTCTCCCAAGAATTATGTGACATAGAATAGGTGGGATTACCCCAAATTTTCTTGTTTGCTCAACATTGCTTATTCAAGGTCTAGCACAAGGACCAGCACAGAGCAGATCTTCAATAAATATTGATTGAATGAATAAGTGATTGATTCTGATACTCAGAAATGTTAAGTACCTTGCCCAAGGAAAATTATTAAAAATGTTTTTCCACACTCTTAATTTGATGAAAAAGTGCAGGTTTTCCAGGTACTTTTTAAACTGAACAAAACCAGCTTTCAACTGACATTTGTCAGGAAGGTCAAAAATGAAATTCTCTATAAGACTCACAGTGTCAAAATTTCTCTGGAATTCACAGGAGAAAATTCCAAGGAAGATAATCCAGAAAGAGCACTTATCACCTCAGATGTCTGTTTATCAGACCCAGACTATGTGATGCAGTCCCCTGTTGATGGTCTGAGGGGACTTCCTTACCTAGTCTGAGTGTCTGAGGGTGGCTGTTGAATGGGAATCAGGAAGGAGGCGCACAGCACAGAAGAGATTGTGGGGTGCTCCAGATTTATGATGTAGAGCTTGTTTACTAAGTCACCATGGCAGCTGCCACACATTTCATTTCTCATTCTAAAGGCATTTTTCATCTTTATGAATTTCCATAAAGATGCTTATGGGTTTTAAGTGGGAGATGCAAAGAGTGTACAGTTGGACAGTATAGGTCTCCTCTGTCTTCATAAATACTTGGCTGGAATTTGGGCCCTTTTGCCCCTTCGTAGATACTTTTTTCCATCACCATCATTGCCAAATTTCTGTGAAGAATGTATCTTCTTTAACTCCCTTCTTATCACTTAGTCTCTTATCCAGCTCCACCTCAGCTTGGCTCTCAACCTCAGCATTTTACATAAATAGTTTTCCCCAGATACTGAAAGACACTTAAACATTTCAACAGATTTTTTTTTTCTTAGACCTCATTCTCTTGGGCCTCTCATGACGTTTGGTAGCATATTGTTTCTTTAGGTTTTCTGTTCTCTTGGCTTCTGTCACACTCACTGTAGCCTTCCTGTCTCTGATCAGTTATTTGGGTATCTTTCCTTTTCTGATTATTTAGTAGTGCATTTCCCCTCTATTCAGTTTTATCCTACATGGTTTCAAAAGAGATACTCTTTTTTATGGTGTCCAGTATCATCTTTACCAAATATCCATAAATCTTTCTGGTATGGCTTTTGGCGCCTGACAAACCTGGGTTCAGACAGTAGCTCTGCTGCCGATGAGCACTTTGACCTTAGGTACTTTGGACAACTTCTCCAGATACCATTACTTCATCATGAAAATTTCGACCACCTTAAGATGCTGTTGGTGACGTACTGCCCTGTATGATGGGCAGTCGGCTCATAATCTCTCTCACATCTTTCGCTGTCCTTTCTTACCACTGCCAAAACAATAGTTTGTATCCTTTTCTCATATTTCTTTCAGGAAAGGTCAGTTAATACCAGATTACAGAGACCTTATTTTACAAATTAAAACAACAACAACAACAACCCCCCAGTGTACTCACAGAAGCGATACAGTTTTGTGATATGTATTTTAGAAGATGTGTCTTCCATCCACATGGAGTATAGAATAGAGGAGTGACAGGACGGAGGCAGCTTGGCAGTTACTGGAGTAATCCAGGTGATGAAAGCATCCAGTGTGTCTACTCCAACATGAAAAGGGAAGAGTGGATGGAGTTGAATGCATTTTAAGAAGCAGAGCAAAACATTTTCATAGGGCCACTTTCATGTAAGGCTATTTGTGATCATTATAGTCATTACGTTTTTTAACTTAAAAAATTTTTAAGTAACATGCAGAACAGAATGCCTTATGCCATCCCTGACCCCCACTCAATCTCTGAGCAGAGTATTCAGGGATGGGGCAGAGATCAGGGTTCTCTGTTATATGTATTACTTAGTTTTTAATTAATATACAAAAAAAAATCTTAAAATTTTAACCATGAAATAATTATAAATATTCCCACACAGTGTGCTTCAAAAGTAATGTCACGTGTTCATTTTTGTAAGAAGCAAAAAAAGAGATTTTTGTGCCTGGTTAGATATAGATTGGGGAGAGACATCTAATGTAGTTAGATAGACTACCTTATTGCATCCCTTGTTTGTTATTATTTCTGTCAACTTGTACTCTTTTCTGTTTTTGAGTATCTTCTTGTCACCTCTATTTAGTGTTCATTATCCAGCTCAAGGGTCATTTTTCAATGAAAGTGATTTTTTCTTTCTTCCCTGAAATTCCATAGTCCTTAAAAGTTCATTTTTACACTTTGCCATATACCATCTTATGATATGTATTATTTCCTTAATTTATTAGAATCTGGTTTTCAGCCCCTGCTATTTCATTTATTTTCTGAATAAATAACAAAACTCTTTAATGATAAACTATGCTGCTACATTTTGCTTTTTACTCACCTTACCTCTCTGTGACATTAGACTCACCCTTTGGCTTTCATGACTGGAGTCTTGGATTTACTTCTTAGCCTCCTTCCTTGATAATTTTTCTTCTTTCCATCCTTTTCATGCAAGTCTTCCTTAAGATTTTTGTCCTCTTCTTCTCTCGCGTTTTTGTACCATTGGTGATCTGTGGGAGAATTACATGGTGGTGTATATCGTCCACATTCCGCTTGAACTCCAAGACTGTATATTCAACCACTTTTTAGCCACCTGCACTTGGATATCCCACAAAGACCTCTACTCACCATGGCCAACACTGAACTTGTCTCTAACCATCAACCAATTCCTAAACTGCTCCTTGATTCTCCTATTAGATTTTAGTCTTAGTGAATGGTTCTGGCATCCACCCGGTTAACCCTCTGATTTTCGTATCCTTTATCTAGTTGGCAAGAAAGACCCACAAATTATACACCCAGAAAGCTCTCAAGATAGCCCCTTCAGTCTCCTTTGTTTCTACTTTTGTTCAGAACCTAGTGTTTTGTTTTGAATACTGCAGCTGTCCCCTAACTATTCTCCTATTTCTAAACTCCCTCTAGTCCATTTAGAGATACAATGTTACCAAACTTTGTGGATTATGTGCCCACACCACTGTGTGTGTGTGTGTGTGTGTGTGTGTGTGTGTGTGTGTGTGTACATACACACAAATGTATTACTATAGTTTATACATTATAGAACATATGTATCATATTATAAGACATTCACAGAGATAGAAATTATAAAAAATATAACAAAGATAACTTTGGTAGAAGTTCTATTTTTTTCTCCATATTCCAATAACTATTTTTACATATCTCTGTAATGTAAGTGTCCTGATATCTTGCTTTGGAGATTGCTGCTTTTGATTGAAAATTTGGTGACCTTTGTGAACTGAAATACTTAAAAATCATTATGTAGTCTAAAACTTGTAAGTCATTCCCCGTTCCTTACTAGATAAAATATAAATATTTTAGCATTGTCCTCGGACACCTGGAACCTATTTATCTATTTTCTCTCTCTTGCTGCTCATCAGTGACTCCCACTCCCCACTAACACTCTTTACTTTGAACGTTACCGAACTCTAAATTCCATAAATACACATTTTCTCCCACTTTGCCCTCTTGTTTGTCCTTATATATGGGAGACTGCATATCTCTTTCTTTTAGAATTATGGAATGTGTCTTTATATTAAGCTTTACCTGGTAAACCTAGACCATCTTTTTGAGAAGAGAGTAAATGTCTGCCTTGATTTCGTAGGATCTGAAAGGTGGATAATAATATTTGCCTCATATCTGAGGACTAAAGGAGATAATTAACTTCATCCTGTAGCACACAACATGGTTGGGCTATTTTAATTCATATCCATCTCTTATTTTCATCTAACCTCATCCAGCAATCTCTTTTGAGACTAAAGACTACAATTTTATCTTCCTTCAAGTTTCTTATTTATAATAATTTAAGGGAGATCTACTTTTTTCATAACTTAGCATTGTATATGGTTGAAGAAGAGCCTACCATTAAGACAGAGATCAGAGGAGGGAAGTAGAAAATGCTTTGAGAAGATGCTCAGTCTCTTAAGAAAGTCATTGTTCTACAGAAATACTTCCAAAAAGAGCTGGACAAAATTTTTTTTCTACATAATTGTACTCTGTAAAGCAGAGTTTCTTAGTCTGCAAGGGCATCAAGAGGTCTAAAAACTCCTTGAATTTAATTTTATATTTATGTGCATATTTGTGTGGTCCCTTCTCTCCCAGAGAGGTTTCATATCTTGTAAAGGATTTTCAAAGGGGTCCATTATTTTAAAATTTGGGGAGAAACAACTGTCTTCAAAGTGTTTTTATATTCTTTGGGTAATTCGATTTGCTTTTCCAAGCCATTTGTATACATATATTGAGAACTAAAAGGGTGAGAAATGGATCTTACTTATATAATGATTAAATTGCCTAACAACCATTGGACTTTTAATATCAGAATATTAATTGAATCATATACCTATCCCTCAGTGAAAAGCATAATCTTTTTTCTCTTTTAAATGTATGAGTAAACTACTCTAGTCCAATAGTATCTACTAGCTAAACATAAAAAGATATGTTTTGGTGAGAGGGAAACTTGTCTCAGTATGCTTTCTTTTCAAAAGTGCAGAAGATAAAGAAAAATATGACACCCCTCCCAACATGTAGGATACTTTTGTATTTGAAAGTTTAGGAAATGTGTGCCACAAAAATGATAATGCTTTGGGTGAAGAGATCTTCATTATCTCAGCCAACAGTGTTCTTCAGAAGCAATGACATCATTGTTGCTTCACTGACTTCAGAATTCAGGCAAGATCCCAATGCCTAAGAACTTAGGCAGCTTCTTTGTCAGCCATAGTGCAGAAAAGAAGACACAAAGAGCCTCCCTTTGAGTCATGGCAGGCTTTGCGACTCCTTTCTTGGCCCTTTGTGAAAGCACATGACTGGACTTGTAGAAGATTAACCCCCTTAACATTTCTGTAAAAATTAAACAGATGCAAAGCAGCTCCATCACCTTTTTTCCTCTCTGTTGTGAATTCAGTATTATGGTGGGCAGTGAATTATTTTGAATTGCCTCAGAGAGGCCAGGGCAGTCAATGGGGACGGGTGAATGAAGGCCCTCTGAAGGGCTCAGTTGTGGGTTTTCTTGGGCATTCACTGTTCTTTATAGCATTATTCCTCTGAAAGAGTTCCCTTGAAGAGTGGGGTCAGTCTAGAGACCTTTATAGTGCTTGAAGTAATCCACCCTTTAATCTGTTCCTTCCTGTGGGAAAATCAGTATGGAAAAAAAAGAGTAAGCTAGTATTTACATCCAGATATAGACTGTTTAGACTGTTTACTTTTAATTTAGTACTATTCTTTGCATGAATATAGCTTGTTTTCAACTTTAGTTCTTTAATAAAGAAAAAAAAGTTCCAAAAATTAATTCATGGATTATGCTGTTCATGATAATTTTAACTAGTCATATATGAAAACTGATGAGTTGATGTTACTGATTCTTAACTCTGTTTCTTACCCTGGATTATCATTTCATTAATCCAGCTGTTATTACATATTTCTTAACTTAAGTATATACTATTTTATTGTTTTGAGATAAATGATCTTTACATCTTTTTTATTTCCTTGGTTCTGAGTTTACTTAGGTATTATGTATATGGAAAGGATTGATTGTGTATTTTGTCATTATATGTCAAAATATTATACATGAGGGTAACAAGATTTATCTCTTGACTTTTCATGACAAAACTGGTGACAGTGCTAACACAAATAACAATACTTCCTTTAGGAATAGGATAGTAATTGGAAGATGGGATGGTGAGAGAAGACTTCTGCATGTTTTTAACTGCTCAATTTCTAAATGCAATCATGCATTCATGTGTAAATTACATATTTGAAAAAAATTAAAACAACAAAGAAGAAAATTTATTAACCTGAGGGAAGTAGTGACCATTTTAGTTCAGGTTCTCCTGCTTATTCCGGTTCCTAGTTTATAAAGATTGTATCTTATAGCAGACTCCAATTCCAATCTAAAATCTCTAGGTCATTAGGAAGAAGAAATAGGAAAGAATAGAATAAGGAATAGAATAGGAAAGAATAAGAAGGAAATAAGGAATCTGAGGGTTAGAAGTAGAATGTTTTTTAGGCACAATTTTTTGAAGACAGTGCATCAAAATTTCCTTTCTAGTTTCTAACCGTTAGAAATAAAATAAAGTTAACTGCCTCCAGTTATCTTTGAAAAAATATAGATTAAAAAAAAAAGTGGAAGAAGAAATACATTGGGTTTAGGCAAAGAAGTCAAAGAAAGAATTTGGATTCCTTTACCCCCCACCTTGACCTCTCTTTCTCACTTTTCCCCCTCTAGAACTGTTCTTGGGAAAAATTGGTGACTGCCTTAAACTTAGCTATCACCTTACCCCAGTGTTTAATTTTGGGGCATGCAGAGACAAAATTATAAGGGTAATTTGGATATTCAGATAAAGTGAATTTTCAATTACAATGTTATGGTATAATCATATGATTTTCCCACTACTTTGGATTAAGGAGGTGGAATTTTTCAATATGTAGGAAGGCAAGAAGAAATTGGTGGGGTAGGGCAGTGATAGATCAGGCAATATTGGGGAAAACAGATTTATAAACATAAAAGCCCTGCGCTCATGGAGCACAGAGGCCACCACAGTAAGGAGGGCTATCGAGGGAACAGTGCTGGAGTTAGAACTGCTTGCCAATAACTCCTATCCAACCTGTGCTGCTCCTCTGGTTCCTAGATGACACGGTGAGGCTAAGAGACCTAGCTATAGCTGCCTATCTCAGGTGAAGCTTAGGAATCCTGAGCAGCATAGTAGAGTGCAAAGGACCTCTGTCTCTAGGAGTCAGGAAAAAAATATGAGCTTTGGTCCTCGTTTGCCACTAGCAGTGAGATCTAAGGAGCTTGCTTCTCTGTTATGCTTGTAGCCACCCTCCAGATGGACATACTAAGTTTTAAGCTCCTTGAAGCATCCTTATACTCGTGGTGCTCAGACCGGCGCCCAGAATATACTCAAAATAAATTTTTTGAGTGGAAGAGTGAAAATACATCACTTTTCTGATTGTAAAAATAGGGTGGGGTTGGGTGGTTAGAGTTGGTTGTCATGTTTCCTAAGGTTCCTTCAAGCTCTTGAATCCAGATTTTAGGTCATCTAGTTAATTATTTTTCCTGCAAAAGCATCCCATCCATAATAGCCTTGACATGTTATCATCCAGCTTCTCAGCTTCAGTAACCATAGCCTCACTATCACTGTGTGGTGTTTCCTCATCTTTTTACCCACACTATTTAACAGTTTCCTGGTCTCTAGTTACCCTTCCTTTTAGGAAGGTTTTAATGAGATTGAACCATAGGGAATTGCCATCTGTTTGGGTCCAAAACAGTTCAATATTGACAGTTTTGACAATTTCAATTGATAGGACTAAAGTTCCTTATCCAAACTGTAGTCACAGACACTTGGTCCCTTCTTTAAACATTTCAATGGCTTCTCATTACTCCCCCACCTCTCCACCCACCCCCTTCGTTCCCCCCTCAGCCCCTTCTTGTCCTGACTCACAAGGGCTTTGATGATCTGACCTTCTCTTTCCTGGCTGGCCTATTCTATTACCAATCCCTTTCACTGTCTACACTCCAGCTTCATAGAAATTTCAGTTCCTGGACTGCTAAGCTTTCTCTTCAGTGCAGGCCTTTGGGAATGTCATGTCTTATGCCAGAAATACTCTCCTTTTCCTTCCCTTCTCCTCCACCACTCAAACCTGTAGCCTAGCTTGACCAGCACCCATTTTAGCAATGGAGAAAGACAGTATACATATAATAAAGAAACATGAACTATTTCGTATTTTAGAAGTGAAAAGTGCTATTGAGAGGATTTTCTTCCCCGTAACTACCCCTGACTCTACATTTCTAATGTCACATTTGAATGGTAGTACCCAAACTGAACACAGTACCACAAATGTGGTCTGATGAGCAGAGGCTGCAGTGGGACAAAGATGAGCACTCTTGTTTGGGGCCCTATAATTCTATCAGTATGATTTTCTAAGGCAGTCAGTCATCCCTGTGAGCTCATAGCGATTTTGCACTGCCCCGGACATAAAAGGAGCTTAAAAAAAATGTTTGACTGGGGCTTCCCTGGTGGCGCAGAGGTTAAGAATCCACCTGCCAATGCAGGGGACACAGGTTTGAGCCCTGGTACGGGAAGATCCCACGTGCTGTGGAGCAACTAAGCCCATGCACCACAACTACTGAGCCTGCGCTCTAGAGCCCGCGGGTCACAACTACTGAGCCCATGTGCCTAGAGCCCGTGCTCCACAACAAGACAAGCCACCACAATGACAAGCCCGTGCACTGCAACAAAGTGTAGCCCCTGCTCGCTGCAGCTAGAGAAAGCCCGTGCACAGCAGCAAAGACCCAACGCAGCCAAAAATAAAATAAATAAATAAATAAATTAATTAATTAAATCATTTAAAAAAATGTTTGGCCAGAATTTCTTTTTTCTAGAAGCCCAGGAAAAAGAGGTCATCATTGGGAAGTTAGGAAGTCATGACAATTTTCAGGAACAGTTTATTTTATTTATTTATTTTTAACATAGCTTTCAGGTATTCATAAAACAGCTTAGGAAATGAAGTGCTTTCCTAGACAGGTGTTTTTGCTATGCTTTGGATGTTGGTCAGGGAGAAATGCTACTGAAGCTTTCTTTTAATTCACAGGAGAAACATACCCTTTTGCTCCTTCCTGTATAATAACATTAGCTTTGCCAAAATTATGAGTAATCAGTATAGGAAGTGTAGCTATTTTTGGTTAAATATTACATTTTCATAAAGAATGAGATAATAGGAAATGAAGTGGGCAAAATAAGTTAAAAATACAGGCTTTGGATCTAGGCTGCCTGGGTGAATCTGGGCTCCACTTTTGACAGTTTACTTAGTTCTATTCCTCAGTTTCGGCACATGAAATGGGGAAAACAGTATCTTCCTCATTGGGTTCTTTCGAGAATTAAATGAGATAAAGTGCTTAGAACAGCGGCTGGTGCATCATCAATATCATCATAAAATAAATGTACTTGTTATTATTTTAAATATAAGTGGTCATGCAGAATCCCAGGGGCTTTAAAAGAGTTGGTTAGTATTTCATGATGTAATTCTTATGTAGAACTTCTCAAACAAATACTGCAGGGCTGTGATCACTCTATAAAATCTTCCAGTGCTTCCTGCTTATATAAATATGTTTTTTTTCTTTCATATGCTTTCTCACTTAGCTTTCTTTCTTTCTTTTGTTTTTTTATAGAAGCGTAGTTGATTTATAATATTGTGTTAGTTTCAGGCGTACAGCAAAGTGATCAGTTATATATATATATATTTTTTTTTCAGATTATTTTTCATCATAGGTTGTTACAAGATAGCGAATATAGTTCCCTGTGCTATATAGTAAATCCTGCTACTTATCTATTTTATGTACAGTAGTTTGTATTTGTTAATCCTTTACTCCTAATTTATCCCTCCCCAATCCCTTTCCTCTTTGGTAACCATAAGATTCATTTGTATTATTTTTTAGATTCCCCATGTAAGTAATATCAAGTAATATTTGTCTTTTCTTTTTATGATTTACTTCACTAAGTATAATATTCTCTAGGTCCATCAATGTTATTGCAAATGGCAATATTTCATTCTTTTTTGTGGCAGAGTAATATTCCATTGTATATATAAATTAAATATATATATATATGTATATATATATCACATTTTCTTAAGCCAGTCATCTGTTGATGGGCACTTGAGTTGTTTCCATATCTTTACTAATTTAAATAAACGCACAGCCAACATAATACTCAACAGTGTAAAGCTGAAAGCCTTCCTGCTAAATTCAGGATCAAGATAAGGATGCCCACTCTCACCATTTCTATTCAACATGGTACTGGAAATCCTAGCCACGGCAATCAGACAAGAAAAAGAAATAAAAGATATCTAAATTGGAAGGGAAGATGTAAAACTGTCACTATTTGCAGATGACATGATACTCTATGTAGAGAACCCTAATGTTTCCACACCAATCTATTAGAACTAATAGGTGAATTCAGCAAGGTAGCAAGATGCAAGATTAAGATACAGAGATCTGTTGCATTTCTTTACACTAACAATGAAATATCAGAAAGAGTAAGTAAAAAAGAATCCTGTTTAAAATCGTGTCCAAAAAAAACCCTAGGAATAACTTAACCAAGAAGATGAAAGAAGTGTATGCTGAAAACTATAAAACAGTGATAAAGGAAATTGATGATGATTCAAAGATATGGAAAGATATCCCATGCTCTTGGATTGGAAGGATAAATATTGTTAAAATGGCCATACTACCCAAAGCAATCTACAGATTTAATGTAATCCCTTCCAAAATACCCATGACATTTTTCACAGAACTAGAACAAATAATCCTAAAATTTATATGTAACCACAAAAGATCCAGAATTGCCAAAGTGATCCTGCGGAAAAAGAAGAAAACTGGAAGCATAACCCTTCCAGACTTCAGACAACGCTACAAAGCTAAAGTAATCAAAACAATGTGGTATTGGCACAAAAACAGACATCTGGATCAATGGAATAGGACGGAAAGCTCAGAAATAAACCCACAAACTTATGGCCAGTTAATCTATGACAAAAGAGGCATGAATATATATAATGGAGAAAAAGACAGTCTCTTTAACCAGTGGTGTTGGGAAAGCTGGACAGCTACATGTAAATCAATGAAATTAAATATGATTTTAATTGTTATTTTACATTCTTTATATAAGCTGAACTTTGTCAGACATCTTGAAAAAGTATTATTTGAAAACATAGGACATTTGCACCTCTAGTACATTTTAAATTTGGAAGTATCTGGATTAGTGGTAGAGGCCAGACATATATTTTCTCTCATTTGTATTCTTTCTTTTTCTCCTCAGTTCTTCTCCCTCTCTCCCCTTCCCACCTGTCTTTCCCTTTCTTTCTCTCTGTCATTCTTGCAGGCATACACATACATACATGTGTGCAGGCATCTAGTCGTTCTCTTCCTTTCTCTCACCTTCATTAGGAAAATATTGGGTTGGCCAAAAAGTTCATTCAGTTTCCCCATAAGATGGCTCTAGTAGTGCTTAGTTGTCTTTGACTTCATTCAAAACAATTTTGTTAGATTGTATTGTGACAGCTGTCGTACCAGCATGCATTTAAAAAAAAGCTATCATTGGTGAATTTTTGTATAGCCATGTTAACATTGAAGATGGAAGGAAAAACCAACATTTTCAGCATGTTATGCTTTATTATTTCAAGAAAGGTAAAAGCACAACTGAAACACACACAGAAAAGATTTGTGCAGTGTATGGAGAAGGTGCTGTTACTGATTGAACGTGTCAAAAGTGGTTTACGAAGTTTTGTGCCGGAGATTTCTCACAGAGTGACGCTCCACAGTCAGGTAGACCAGTTGAAGTTGATAGCGATCAAATTGAGACATTAATTGAGAACAATCAATGTTATACCATGCAGGAGATAGCCAATGTACTCAAAATATCCAAATCCAGTGTTGAAAATCATTTGCACTAGCTTGGTTATGTTAATCGCTTTGATGTTTGGGTTCCACATAAGTTAAGCAAAAAACACCTTCCTGACCATGTTTCTGCATGCGATTCTCTACTAAAACGTAATGAAAACGTTCCATTTTTAAAACGGATTGTGACGGGTGATAAAAAGTGGAAAATGTGGAATGGAAGAGATTGTGGGGCAAGCAAAATGAACCTCCACCAACCACACCAAAGGCTGGTCTTCATCCAAAGACAGTGATGTTGTGTATATGGTAGGATTGGAAGGGAGTCCTCTATTAATTATGAGCTCCTTCTGGAAAACCAAACAATTAATTCCAACAAGTATTGCTCCCAATTAGACCAACTGAAACAAAGCAGCACTCGACGAAAATCGTCCAGAATTAGTCAACAGAAAACACATAATCTTCCATCAGGATACCGCAAGACTGCGTACTTCTTTGATGTCCAGGCAAAAACTGTTACAGCTTGGCTGGGAATTTCTGATTCATCCACTGTATTCACCAGACATTGCATCTTCAGATTTCCATTTATTTCAGTCTTTACAGAATTCTCTTAATGGAAAAAGTTTCAGTTCCCTGGAAGACTTTAAAAGACCTGGAACAGTTCTTTGCTCAAAAAGATAAAAAATTTTGGGAAGACGGAATTATGAAGTTGCCTGAAAAATGGCAGAAAGTAGTGGAACAAAAGGGTAAATATGTTGTTCAATAAAGGTCTTGATGAAAATGAAAAATGTGTCTTTTATTTTTACTCAAAACACAAAGGAACTTTTTGGCCAATGCAGTATAAGTAAATAGTGAGCTAAATAACTATTGTACATCAGAGTTCTAGAGAATTTCACCCCTTGTTAATGTGTAGTTAATATTTCTAGAATATGCAAAGAACTTTAGTGGCTTAGGATACATAGAATGGTATGTGTGCGGCATTGATTGACTGATGGACGATAGTTTAAATATTGATCTAAACTCACACTCTCTTTTGGGTACCCATTATCTTTATCATTCCAAAATATTTTTCAGAATATTTTAAATATTACTTCATTTGTGACATACTCTTATGGACCTTACAACTTTTTTTCTTAACCTTGGGACATTTGGGTTGATTCAAAGCTGTTTCTCCACTGCATAGTCCTTCCTAGATGCTATTAATGATATACTCTGATAAGAAATAGTTTCCTTTTTGTATGATTTAAATTTTTTGCCATTTTTCACTTTCATCTTTTAATTTAAATGAAACATTTTAAAGTTACAAAAATGAACACAAATAAAATTACTTATCTATGTATCATAAACAGCTATCAATATTTTTCCCATATTTGCTTTGGATATTTCTATTTTTTTCAAGCCCTACTATTCATCCCTTTGGACTCCTTCCTACCTGAGGGGTATTCATTAACAAATTTGATATGAATTATTCTTGTGAATGTCTTATATTTTTACTAGATCTGTATGCAATATTAGAGCATACGTACAGAAAAGAGTTAACATAGCAATCCTGAGACTGATATCCTTAGAAAGGCCTGTCTGCAAGTTTGGCCCTTGGCTGGCAACTGAGAACTTGGATTTCAGGAAGTTCCTACCATTCCCGGTACTGGGTTCACTGTGCCTAAACTGTACAAACAGTGTGGTTGTGCTGAACACCTGCTTTCTTTCTGGGAATCTGGAATTTGGTATGAGCCAGGCAGATGTTTTCTATATGACTAGTCCCCAGTAAAAATCTTGGATGCTGAGTCTCTAAGGAGTTTCTCTGGTAGACAGAATTTCACATGTGTTGTTACGAGTCATTGATGGAGGAATCAAGGACATCCTGTGTGGCTTCACTTGGAGAGGACTCTGGAAGCTTGTGCCTGGTTTCCTTTGGACTTCACCGCTGTGCTTTTTCCCTTTGCTGATTTTTCTTTGTATGCTTTCATTGTAATAAACTTTAGCCACGAGCATGTTGATATGCTGAGTCCCGTGAGTCCTCCTAAGGAATCACAAACCTGTGGGTTGTCTTGCAGACCCCAGACAGAACGTAGCCTTTGTATTGGTTGACATGTAGGCTAAGCTCCTGCAGCAAGAGACCTTAGAATGCACTGACTTGAACAAGAAAGAAATTCAAATATTTTTTTCTAGTGTAACAGTTTAGAAGTTGAAATACCACAAGGCTGACAAGGGTCAATGGCCAATCACACATATATGTTACTAGAGCAGTGCACATTGGGGAAATTTTATGGGGAAAGCAGTACTGGGGGCAGGGACACAGAGCCTCTGTTGCCCATCACATTCGAGGGCAGCACACATAACTCTAACAGGTCTTGATGACAGACTTCAGGAGAGGGATCTCAGTATTTGGACTTTGGTGCTTTCAAGCTATGTGATTGGGGAAGTGCCAGTTCCTCTTCTAGCGTGATCCTCGGTCAAGTACAATAACAGTGTGACCCGGCAGAACTTTGGCTCCAGGCTTGTATTACCAGATGAGGGTTGGAGGTTGGGGGAGCGCCAGCCTTTCCTGGCATGATCAGTGGGCTGGGGTCTAAGCCTCCCCGTTGCAGTTACAGCTGTGACATGGGAAGCTGACAACAGAATTGTCACAACAGCATTCATTGTAGAGAAGAGTCTCTATTTCTCCCTATGCTAATGGAAAAACTTTTAATATTGTCCCGTTTACAAATTGATCAGTCTTTCAACGATCTGACTGTTCAAGAGCCTCTGTGCTCTAGTCCTTTTCTCCCGTCCTTTGTGGGTATTAAAATCTATGCTCCTATTTAACTGAGGTGGTCGCTATCTCCTGCTCCCCGCAAGCCCTCTCACCTTGCCCTAACATGCTTCCTCACCTGACTACTTAATGAGGCTTACACTTCAGAGGTTTTCAGTTCCTTCTTTTTTTCTGGTCGTGGCGATATCTTTTTTATTGTAAGGCCAGGTTTTCATTTAAAAGGATGTTGGTTATATTTCATGTAGCATCTCTAGGTATTATTTCATGATTTTTTTTAAGTTCATAATATTCCTTTATTGTTTGCTTATAACTAGTGCTTTTGGGGTAAAGATTCATACTGAAATGACATTCAGGACTTTGTTGTTTTAAAAAGCAAGACTGGCCAATTACAAATAGATAGCTAGTGGGAAGCAGCCGCATAGCACAGGGAGATCAGCTCCGGTGCTTTGTGACCACCTAGAGGGGTGGGATAGGGAGGGTGGGAGGGAGATGCAAGAGGGAAGAGATATGGGGATATATGTATACATATAGCTGATTCACTTTGTTATAAAGCAGAAACTAACACACCATTGTAAAGCAATTATACTCCAATGAAGATGTTTAAAAAAAAAAAAGATTGGCCAATTACATAATTGAATACTCTGTCCATTGACTAATTTATAGGAAAAAATTGACTAATTGATCAGCTCATGAGTGGGCTGACTCTGTCCACTATGTATTTTCTTGGTAAGGTTCTTTGTTTGCCTTCCTTTTTTCCTTCCCTCCTTCCTTCCTTCCCTCTTTTTCTACTCTTCCCTGTCTTCCAACTTCTTTCTTATGGTGATGCCTATTGACCAGCCCTAGAATTCTGTTTTTTGGCTTTGTTGTCTAAGGAGTTGAAAATGAGTTGGTCATTGATGGACCATAAATAAGTTTAGGAGAAAATGTTTCTACAATTTATCCAGATATAAACACTGCAAGTCTTTCTTTTTGATATACTACTCCCTTCCAGAAACAGTTATAAATTCACATGGAGGAAGGCCACTAAGGAAAATGTTGTTATTCTCCAGTAGAGAAGATGCTTTTAGTATTGTATCTGTCTTATATGGTATAAATTTATGACTAAACAAAATATCCTAGTTGCTTTTATTTAAGAGTAACGTGTCTCCCTTCCTTTCCTCTCTCCCTCAATCCCTCATCCCCTCAGTCCCTCTGTCCCTTCCTCCTCTCCTTTACTCCTTCCATTTAAAACAATATTTGGAGTTGCTTAATGCCAGCTGCAAATAAGACCATCTGCCCTGTTATTATTTTCATTTGCCCCAGAGAAATAGGAACAGGGCAATAGGGTTTGGACAGAGTAGAACTATAATTTCTGCTGCAAAATGAAAGGTACATCTCAAAATGGGTACATATCTATTCAGAGGTGGACATTAATATTTTCTTTATATATGATGAATAGTTTTTTCTTCAGTAATGAATAATATGTTTTCAGTTATTTTCTATCTCACTAACAAATGAGACAGAGATTGGCTGCTAGCGATTATTTGGTAATTACCTGGATTTATGCTTTTATACTTTGAGGTTAGAAAATTACTTCATTAGTATCTGATGTTGCTAAATAACATTCTTTAGGAACGTGCAAAAAAGCCGCTTTTTTCCTCTTTTGTTAGTTATGTACTGTAGGACAGCAATAAATAGCATTATTGAGGCTGAGCTTTTTAATCAGTTAGAAAGAGACTGACCCCTTTCTGTTTTGACCGGTACCACTGAAGTTGCCCTAGGCACCAAATTCAAGTTAATTTCAATGGGAAATTTTGATAGCACCGTAGTAACCATAACAAGTTCACCCCCAAACTGTAAGTGCCTCTTCTTGCTAATTACCCTTATGCACTACAGCTAGAGTGAGATAAGACTCACCCATGACAACCCTAGCATACACCTCCAAGCCTGACTCCCTTCCTCCAAGTGTCAATCTGCAGGTGACTTGACACCCTAGTTTTACTTAGGTGATTCAAACAAAAGTTGACAGTGAAATAGTGCCTGGTTTGTGATGCCATTATTTATGGAAGGTAGTTTCTATTTTTGTAATTATTTATGGTAAATAAAAGAGGTAGCAAGTATAGCTGACTGAGTATGGGGTTCAGATCACAAGCTTAAGAACAGTGCTAATTGTTACAGTTATCAGTCATATAACTTGGGAGCATGGCTAACATTCTGTGGACCTCTGTTTCATGGTCTGTAAAATAGGTCTAATAACACAGGATGCCTGCCTCGCATACTTGTTATGAGGATGATATAAAAATGTTCATATGAAAAGCATCTTTTAACCTGTAAATATCTTGTGAATTTTAGTTTTCTGATACTTTATATCAGCTATTAGATTTAGTCCTCTACAGGGAATGTACTCAGAATTTTAAAAGAAATTCTAATTGGTAATTTATGACTTGATAATATCTATTAAACATTGAAAAATTAGATAGCTTTCTTACTCTAAACCTCCTTTAATAGCCAGACATGAAGAAGAGGTTTTTGAGATTCTGCACAGTATTAGCTATTAATAAGAGTTTTTATTTCTCTAAATGAACTCTGATGTGTCAACTACATATTGTATTTCTATCATTCACCTTATTTTTAAAATAGGTATGCCCGTGGATAAGATTTTCTAGAAGACAGGCTAGTTCACTTTGCTGAAGATCTGCTTCATTATGAACCCTTAAAAACCTCACAGTGTTTTTATACCCTGGTTATTTTTCACGAAATGGAACAGTGGGCTTAAAAGGGCGGCTCTCCAGTCAGACTGCCTGCATTTGAATCCTAGGTTCACACTTAATAGATGTTGGAAAAGTTAGTTATTATTTGATTTGTGAAATGTTGTAATGCTGCCCTGGGTATATATCTGGTTGCCTCTCTCTCTCTTTTTTCTTCTCTCCTCTCCTCTCCTTACTTTAACATTTGAAAACAGATTTGAAAAATAAGTCATATTATCCCCTCTGTTATTGCACTAATCATACAGTTAAGTTTTTTTTAATTAGAGAACTAAAGGAGCACAAGATTCTTGCTTTCTGTTGCTTAATTTGTCTTTGCAAAATGTTCTTTGTCAATATTTTTGAGTAAGAATTTTAATTTCAGTATGGCTAGAGGGACACATATGGATGAAATGTGCATTTAAAAATAAGAATGTATGTATATGTGTAAACATATGCCCATGTATATACATCCATATACACAAACACAATTTTGATGGAAAGAGAGATGTGAAAGAAAAAAGAAGCTCTATTTTGGTTACTGATTATAGGAAGTAGTTTGGTTGGCAAATGATGTATTTTAGGGAGATTACCAAGAGTGGCATCTCTTGAGTGAGTATAGAGGCTTTTTGAAGAAATACCAATATAGAAAATAATTGGCTTTTTGATAAAACCTTATAGCAAGTATGTACCCATATAGATAATGGCTGAAAATTAGAAATGGTAATATAAAACATGATCACTGTGAAAGTAGACAACTAATGCAGGGACATTTTCTCTACTGTTACAAAATACTTAACAAACATGAAAAAAATACATGGAGATTACTTAACTAAATGAGGTTTGAGTATAATTAAAAGCAATTGATTTTTATATCTTTCTGATAAATTGAGGAAATCCAACTTTTATTTATTTATTTTAATTTTTATTGGAGTATAGTTGCTTTACAATGTTGTGTTAGTTTCTGCTGTACAGCAAAGTGAATCAGCTAAACATACACATATATCCCCTCTTTTTTTGATTTCCTTCCCATTTAGGTCACCACAGAGTATTCAGTAGAGTTCCTTGTGCTATACAGTAGGTTCTCATTAGTTATCTATTTTATACATAGTAGTGTATATGTCAGTCCCATTCTCCCAATTCATCCCACCCCACCTTGGTATCCATATGTCCGTTCTCTACATTTGTGTGGGGAAGTCCAACTTTTAAAAAAACTTTATAATTAAATTTTTTATAATTATGAAATTTCACTGTTTTTCTTGAAATCTACTTTATCTGATATTAATATTGCACTCAGCTATCTTATGCTCACTTTATATATGCTGTCTCCTTTTTGATATTTTTACTTTCAAACTGTCTTAGCATATAGGTCGGTTTAGCTTCTTATTATTATTCTTTATCCATTTTTATAATCTCTACCTTTTGTTTGGAACATTTCATTTAATTATTTAATTTAATTATTGATATGGTTGGAGGTAGGTCTTATTAAGTTTTACTGTTTGTTTCTGTTTGTCTGTTTTTCTACCTGTTCTTTGTCTCTGTGTACCTCCTTTCTTGCCTTCTCTTGGGTTAATTGAATATTTTATGTAATTTAATTTTTATTTGTTATCTTTTTAGCTATAGCATTTTATTTTCAATGTTTACATATATATGCATATATATACACATATACCTAAATCAAGTAACTTCTACTTTTCTTAATGTTTACAGTTAATTATAAGAGAGTTAGTTGAATAGGTTCGACTCAGCCATACCAGCAGTGAACTGTTGTCATTTATTTAGAAGCACTTATATGGAAGTTGCACCAAACATAAATTAGAAATAGTGGGGAAAACATTTCTTCTTGAAATGGAAGAACCTTTCTATTCACTGGATATACTATAGGCAATAAACTTTGCTTCAGGGAAAGAACTATTTGTCCAGCAGGAGATAATTTTTTTTTTTTTTTTTTTCAGCAGGAGATAATTTAAATAAAAGTTAAACCATACTAAATTCTACTGCAAACCCTAGGTGTATTTTAAAATAACTGCCTACAAAGAAGTATGTTACTTGATAACAGATCTTCTTTGGACATTTCTTTATATTCAAACTTATAAATTACACAGCACTTTTTGGCATTTGCCAAACTAGGTGTTATAATTTTTTTAATCCTTACCTATTTGGAATTGGGGTTAATGAAGGTAGGAGGGAAGAGTAGGAATATGCAAAAGTGGATACCAATTATGAAAATGAAAAGTCTTAAAGTCATGTTTGGGTGATGTCTGAAAGAAGCTTAAAAAGGACAAATCAGGAAAAGGTAAAAGACAGAATTGTAGAGAGGAATAAACTATTACGTATGAAGGGGAAAGGAGTAGAGGCTGAGGCAGAGAGTAAAATCTCTTATATGAGCTACAGTGCTACAGTTATATGTATATATAACTATACATATAACATAGTGATGTAAAGTTCTTGCAAGATGGGCTCATTAATGGGATTTCTCTACATGGTTGAGAAGTGTATCGTGTGTGTGTGTGTGTGCTCGAGCATGGGCACTCGCACAGGTGGTAACAGGAGAGAGAGCAAGAGGTAGTGAGAACAAGAGAGCAAGAAAGCAAGATAGTGTGTGCACACGTGCATAAAAGATGTAGTACACAAATAAAATTAATGAAAATGGAATCATGTAAAGTGCTGATGAGTTTGACATTAGTTTATATTTTACATTACTTTCGCTTTCTTTAATCTACAAGATCATTTTAGTTGTATTCAGAGTAATCGTTTTACCCTTATTTTTGCTTTTGCCAGGTCTTTATAAAATTATTTGGCACGAACGACGATTCTGTGGAAGTAATCTTCTAAAGAAGAACATCATGCTTTAGTATTTTTTTAGCAACTAAAATTAGATTTTAAGAAGCAGTTATTGTTTAATAATGTCTCTCCTGGAATTTAAAAGTTTAAAAGTTACAACTTAAAATTGGTTGAAGATACAAAAACATATTTGAATATGATATTGAATATATTTTGATATGATGTCAGCCAAATTGTCCAATGGCTTCCAAATTTCAGTCTGCAAGTCTAATCAAGCAGCTTTCGATCCCTAACGTGCAGCATACTAGTCCACAGCATTTGTCCAAAATACAAATTCCTGGGTTCCATCCCCAGATATTGTAATTTAATAAGTTTAGGATGTTGCCTAAGCATATGTGTTGTTAAAACATTGTACGGGTAATGCTTGCTCCACAGCTAGGTTCAAGAATGACTGGTATATCATTTAATCCCAACTCAGATTTAGGGCTCCCCAGGATAACTGTGAATGAGAATTTAAGGAGGAGGGGAACTTCTGAGTGGTTTTATAAGTTGGTCTGTGACTTCCCAGGCATGTAATCTTAGGGTTATTTGCCTGCAAACAACAGAATATGGCTGTAATAACTTAAACAAAGAAAACAAGGAATTAATTGAAAAGATCCTGTGTAGTTCAGAGAATGAAAGAGCTGAGCAAATAAGTAAGTGCTAGACTTATAAGAATGAGGCAACTTTGAGCTTTTCACTTGCAGAGTCATGGAGGTGCTCTCTGAGTGCTGTTGTTGGATCACTCAGTTCCATCAGCCTTCAATTCCTTTAGGTATCTTCTAAAGATTAACTTGTAAAAATGGAATCTGATGGGTTTAGCAAAGGTCTTATGGTTGGCAGTTTGTCAGAGCTGCCTTCAGAGATACTAAGCAGAAGAAAATAAAGAGATCAGCAATAAGTTCTGCCTTTTGACTCTCAAGGACCCTCTTTCCACCATATATACAATTCTGACAATTTCCCTACCTAATATAAATGTGGAATTCCCTGACTATAGATAGATCCAGGTGTCCTTATACCCCAATGGAAGATATCCTAAAATCGTACTTGTCAAAAAGTCACTGTTTTTTAGGTCTAGATGATAGCTATTTTTCCTCATTTTGTTCTATTATCATGTAAATATTCTGTAACATGTAGACCAAATGGTAAGTATAGACACCCCCTTACTCACCATATATATCATAATAGGGGAAGTAAAGAAGTGAGAAAAAAATGACAGAAGTATATATGTGTATTATTGTAAAATTTCTTCTTCAAGTGGCTTCTGGGTCATAACTTATATTTATAGCTTCTTTTATTCATTCTATATTTTCCTTGCTTTCACCAAGCATCTTAGCCAATGAGGAGACTAAAACAACTTGGACATTCAATTTCAGCTTCCCATACAATGAAACTATTGTTGTGTTCCCTGCCAAAATATTCTTCCCTTTGTTACTAAAATATCGAAATCAATAGTACTCAGAATCACAGAGTTAGGGGGAAAATTGATATTAGTCATTGGGTTAATTTTTAAAGATTCAGCTCCTTGGTTCATGACCCTTCTACTTTGGCATTTGTTGAAACAGCACCATATGTCAGTCACTGGTTCATAGCATAAAATATACAAGAGTGTAACTCAATCTCACAAATTTTCATTTCCCAAATTGTGCTTTCAAAAAGGCATTCTTTTGGGTGCATAAAAAGGGGTATGAACCTTAAATGTTAACCTATAGCCTTATTCTTTTGCTTGAAATGAACTCATGCCTTGGAGACATCATTATGTGAGACACATAATGGTGGTGTAAGGAATTCAGATGGTAATGTTGGGACACTCATGTTAAGCAATAAAAGTTAATCTAGATCCCAAACAAGTTTCTGTTTCAGTGAGAACAATTGCTAAATCTTCCACAGTGAAATTAGACAGAGTAGTCATTCTGTCTGGTCCTCTTAATATGATGTTTTCCAGTTGATTTGCCATAGTACTTTCATGTACCAAAATTGGGTTATTGGTGTGTTATAATGACCCCCTTACCTTTGGCACTAAGTATTCTTGTCTGTTTGTTCTAGTGTGCTGAACAGATTTTATCATTAACTATGTGTGCCATGATGTGAAATAGGTTATGTAGGTATCTTTCTCCACGGTATGGCATCATAGTGCAGATGGATCCTGTACTTGGCAACTTGGATTATCAGCAGTGGAGAGATCCAGACTAGACCTGAAGAGGTTAAGTTCATGTTGTCGATCCCATGCACAGCCTTATTCACTGCTAAGCTGGTTGAGCAAGGAGACTAACTGACATGTACAGAAGGAGTTATCCTGTCCATCTGATTAAGAAGCTGTTCTGGAGGAAACTTCTGGTGATGATTCATATGGGATACAGGTATCTTCAGATTATGATTACATTCCAAAAATTCTGTCCCAACTTTTCCTTTGAACTTCTTGGTCACCAAAATTCCAATTTCATTTTTTTCCATGACTCTGATTATTTGACCAGACAACCTAGGAATCGATGTGTAGGTTCTAACCTTGGGCAGTTTCTCCTCCCATACCAAGTAGCAGATGATGCATAGTGCTTAAATTCAGCAAACTGTGAACTATCACTTTTCATTGTTTTTTTTAGCTCCACCTTTAAATGGACCTGTAACATTTTCACAGTCCACTTCAGCATAGTCTCTGTATATCTTGTGGAAGTATCAATAAGACAGACTAGAGGTTTTTCATCTCTAGTTAATTAGTAAAGAGGAACTCCCAGGAGCATATAGGTGTGAATCGGGGGAGAAGCAGAAAAGTATTAGGAGCAAGGCACACACACCTGGGTCATGTGAGCAAAATGCCTTCAGGACCTGATCCCGTATAATGATCGGTTTTATCTCATGATGGAGATGGACTGCTGTTGGATATTCCTGTCATAATAGCAAAATTAATTAGCTAACACCCAATTCAGGATGATCACATTGCTTGGGTATCTGGCATCTCATGACTGGGCATTCAGTGTCCCCAGAGATGAGCAGGAACTGAGCTATTTTCTTAAAAAAGAGTTTTTTGCATACACGTACTTGGCCTCATGACTATACCATAAGCATACACAAAGGCTGTGCTGTGATTCTCTTATTAAAACTTATCACAGTATTTATATAGCACCCCAATCTATGCAGATTCTTCACATTCCATTGAGCTGTCTGACCATAATGAATAAAAATAGAGCAACTTGCACTGTATCTTGGGCAAGCAGGAGAAACCCCTTTTTTGGCCTGGGGCCCCTCAAAACTGGCAGCTTTTAAAAATAATATGGTGAATGGGTCAGTGATAAAGCTCACTTCCAAAAGTCAGAATGGCTAACTGGATGTTCTCACTCCTCAGTGGTTGAATATACAAGATGTAGCAACTTGTCCTTCGTTATGAAAGAAGTAAGCTGGCATGCTCTAAACCAATGGATCCTTAAAAACTCCTGAGGTAGCAAAATCATGTATTTGATGAGATTTTTTTTCTCAGTTTCTGCCACACATTTGTTTCGTAGAGTCATCCGGGGTAACGGCTGCTTCTTACTCTCTAGAACCTGTCAGTGATATGAATGCAGTATTGTAGACTAGAATGGTGTGCTGTGGGATTGTGTGAGAGGGATTTATCGTATGTGGTAGGCTGCTGGCCCTGCCAGGTAAACACAGTTTACTAGTAGTGTTCTTGTCTTAACAGAATGGGGGGGGGGGGGGAAAGAGTATCACTTATCAAATGAAAGCTGCATTAGGTGAAGCAGGCTTTGTTAATTTCATCAGGTCAGCAAACAATCTCTGAAACAGCAGCTTTAATTATCATCACAACTTGATTAATTTTATAAAAACCCACTATCATTATTTAAACCCCTCTACCTTCTGCACTTACCCAAAGTGGAGAGTTAAATGGAGAAGTGGCAGGAATCACCATTCCTGAATCCTTTAGGTCTTTGAGTTTAGTAATTTTCTCTGAATGGCTCAACAGGAATACAGTAATTAAAAAAACATTGCTATTGTTTTTAAGGAGGCACTGCATCAGTGGCTTCCACTGGTCTTTTCTATCATAATAGCTCTTGTACCACAGTCAGGGAATTCATTTGGGAGTCTGAATATTCTGACAGCTTCTTTCAATATATCCTTAAGAAGATGGTAAATATCTATAGAAAATGCTTGAGCATCCACTGGCCCTACGGTAAAACATGTTCATGAGTATATAGAATTACATACTCTTTGGTAGACACAGAAGCATTCTGTGTTCTCCTCAATTATTGCTGTTCTATAGCAACATGCTCTGTTGTTGTTTCCATCCCCACTGATACAAAATATATATGATGAGTGAGAAGGGACAAAGAGGAAAAGGAGTTGGGCAGATTGAAAACAATAGTTTGTGCAAACCTGGAAAAAACAAAACAAAACAGTAAAACAGTTGAGTCCCGTTCAAACTCTGACCTACAAGACCAGTTCTGCCCTGCCTAGACTCTGCCAAACCTGGTTGGGGATTGGTGCTAATGATAATGCCAATAATATAAATAATAATTATACGTGTATACCACTTTTTACTATATTTATAATATGCATTCTCCTTTGATCTTTGCAATAATCTTATGAAGATTTTCCTTATTATCACAATGATTATCACCATTTTTATTATAAAACTGAAGTGAATAACGATACTATAAATTCTCAGAATTTCAGAATGAATAATTGGTATATGCAGAACCTGAATCCCATATTTTTGATTAAAAATTAAATGCTCTTTTCACTCTATCATAAATTCTAGACTATAGGTTCTATGATTGATTTGAACTTGTTTCCTATAAAATCATGGAATGTGAGTAAGGGAAGAGGTTTTAAAGTCTGGGTGATCTCTCTAAGTGATTTATCTGGTCCAGAGGTTTATAGGCCTTTTAATTTACCTAGATAACTACTTGTTAAAAGAGAAATTACCTGCCAGAAAGTCCAGTATGTGAAGTAGATGGAAGTGAGCTGTGTCATTTGAGAGTCTCAGCCACTTGCTTGCCTTGCCCCTGTGGCCTCCGGGGAAGAGGTTCATTCAGGATCACTGGTTGGATAGTTAGTGTGATAAGAAGGATACTAAGATCGCCCCAGGATTTCCACCCCTTGGGGTACATTCCTTGTATAATCCCCTCCCCCTGAGTGTGGGCAGAACCTATGCGTATGAGAAAATACCGAAAGGGAGATTATTCTGGGTGAGTGTGACCTCATTAGAGGGCCTGATGAAAAGAAAATGAAGTATTAGAGAGATGTGCTCTTGCTGGCCTTGGAGAAAATAAGAAGCCATGTTGTGAACTGCCTGTGGGGCTTTGTGACAAAAAACTAAGGGAATCCTGTAGGAGCTAAAGCCTTGCCTTACAGTTGGCAGAAAAACTTGGACCTCAGTCACAGAGCTACAAGGAATTGAAGTATGCCAACAACCCAGACTTTGGAAGAGGACCCCAAAGTTTAGATGAGAATCTCAGCATGGCTGACATCTTGATTTCAGTTTTGTGCAAACCAAAACAAAAAAACAAAAAAACAGTTGAGTCCTGTTCAAACTGTGACCTACAAGACCACTTCTGCCCTGCCCAGACTCTGACCTGTAAGACTGTGAATTAACAAATGAGTGTTGATTTGAGCTTCTAAGTTTGCGGCAATTTGTTATGCAGCAAATAGAAAGATAAGACAGTTGTATAGCCATTATAAGTTATGTGACTGCAGATAAAAATTCTAGTCATATTGATGGTGGTTTGGAGACATCATACAGAGTTATATGAAAGGAAGCACTTATATTTCATCAGTGTATAATGAAAGCTACCTCTTGCATAGCATCTCTCGCTTACTATTAATGGCCCATCTAAGATAGTTTCATGTGGTTCTATTCAGAAATACAAATGAGAGATTATGATAACAACAACAACAATATAGTTATGAAAGTAATAGGTATTATAAATAGGCAGAGAAAGTGTTATTCTTTTATTATATTTATTATATATCAATAATTTGAGAATTCTCCTTAAAAAGGAACCAGCCTATGTTAGCAAAAAAATAAAAATAAAAAGTCTGTTTGGCACATGAAAGGATGCTCAACATCACTGATCATTAGAGAAATGCAAATCAAAACTACAATGAGGTATCACCTCACACAGGTCAGAATGGTCATCATCAAAAAATCCACAAACAATAAATGCTGACGGTGTGGAGAAAAGGGAACCCTCTTGCACTGTTGGTGGGAATGTAAATTGATACAGCCACTATGGAGAACAGTACGGAGGTCCCTTAGAAAACTAAAAATAGAACTACCATACGGCCCAGCAATCCCACTACTGGGCATATACCCTGAGAAAGCCATAATTCAAAAAGAGTCATATACCACAATGTTCATTGCAGCTCTATTTACAATAGCCAGGACATGGAAGCAACCTAAGTGTCCATTGACAGATGAATGGATAAAGAAGATGTGGCACATATATACAATGGAATATTACTCAGCCATAAAAAGAAATGAAATTGAGTTATTTGTAGTGGGGTGGATGGACCTAGAGTGAAGTAAGTCAGAAAGATAAAAACAAATACCAGGGACTTCCCTGGTGGCACAGTGGTTGGGAGCCCGCCTGCCAATGCAGGGGACACGGGTTCGATCCCTGGTCTGGGAGGATCTCACATGCCGCGGAGCAACTAAGTCTGTGTGCCACAACTACCGAGCCCGTGCTCTAGAGCCCGTGAGCCACAACTACTGAGCCCATGTGCCGCAACTACTGAAGCCCGCGTACCTACAGCCCGTGCTCCACAACAAGAGAAGCCATTACAATAAGTCCACGCACGACAATGAAGAGTAGCCCCCGCTCGCCACAAGTAGACACAGCCTGTGTGCAGCAATGAAGACCCAATGCAGCCAAAAATAAATAAATAAATAAATTTATTAAAAAAAACAAATACCGTATGCTAACACATATATATATAGAATCTGAAAATAAAAATGTTCTGAAGAACCTAGGGGCAGGACAGGAATAAAGACACAGACGTAGAGAACGGACTTGAGGACACAGGGAAGGGGAAGCTGGGACGAAGTGAGAGAGTGGCATGGACATATATACACTACCAAACGTAAAATAGATAGCTAGTGGGAAGCAGCTGCATAACATAGGGAGATCACCTTGGTGCTTTGTGACCACCTAGAAGGGTGAGACAGGGAGGGTGGGAGGGAGATGCAAGAGGAAGGGGATATGGAGATATATGTATACGTATAGCTGATTCACTTTGCTATACAGCAGAAACTAACACAACATTGTAAAGCAATTATACTCCAATAAAGATGTTAAAAAAAAAAGAAATATTTTGTAGCAAAAAAAAAAAAGAAAAGTCTGTTTGGGTCAGAAAATGTGATCATAATGGACTTGAGTGGGAGCAGAACTTTCCTATTTGAGAAAAGAGGATGGATTTGCTTGGGGTACCAGAAAAGGAAGAGAGGGAGGAACGATAAGGGGGTTGGGTACCCTGAAATGGTAGGAGATAGTGGGTTAGGTCACCCTTCCCTGAAGAACGTCAAGGAAGTAAACTCATCAAATATTTGTTGAAAGAGGATCTTTCTTTGGAGTCAGAGAAAGAAAAGGACTTGGTGTTATAGTTAGCATTAGATGTAAAGGAGGCATTCTATAAAGACACGGAATGAGGGGAGCCATAAAGTAGTCAGCTTTTGGGAATTTGCTGAAATCATGGAGAGGGCTTTGGACTCCCACAAGCCTCTTAGATATGGGGAAGCAGAACTCAGCTGACATCTAGAAACTCATTTTAAGTTTACCATGTGCAGGGCACTAGGATAAACACTTTACCTATATTTATTTTATACAGGTAAAGTGCTTTATTTTTTTCTCCTGAGGGTAAGTCCCATTTTTGTCTTATTCTCTGTAAATTCCAAGCATTCAGCATAGTGCCTGACATGTATGGTGCTTTATAAGTATTTTCTTAAATTTATTTTTCAAAAAAATTATTATATAATAGAGTGTCTGTTATATACTAAGAACTAAGTTTAGAATGATGAACCAGTCTTGATTTTTGCCCTCATAAATCTTACAGTCCAGTGAATTAATAGATAAATGAAGGAATAATATGTATGAAATAGATATTATTATACTCACTTTACTGAGCTATCTCAAGTTCAGTGAGATTAAATAAATTACTGACTCAGCTAGGAAGTGGGAGAGCCAGCAATAATAACCCTTTTGTCCAGTTCCTGATATATTACATTTGTTCTGTATTACACACAGCCTCCCACTTAAGTGAGATTATTTTGGATGCCATTTTTCAGCTCAAGAGCTTTTAATAAGAAATTCTGGTCATAAAAATCTATAACTGCAAGTATACACCTTCCAAAAAAACTGACATACTTCATTGTAATCAATCAGTTTAAAAATACTTGGAGCTTTATTTGTAAAAGAGAAATATTTGTGATACCAGTAAATACAGCTGGTTCTAGGCTCAATTCCATTAAGTGTATGTGTTTTCTGGAAATCTAAAACTTCTTTCCAGATAAAAAGTAAAAGAACAGCCATATATTCACCCCTATGCCTCCACCCTTCCTCTCCTTATCCACCCACTTTGCTGAATTGCCTCTTTTTTTAAAAAAGGGCTTCCTTTGTTTGAGTAGGTTGAAAAGCTTGTTAAGTCATACTGAGAGCCTTCTTTGTTCCCAAAACATTAGTGTCTGCTCTTTCTCCCTCACTCTTCTCTGAAGATCCTAAAAACAGTCATTTTAACAGCAAAAGATGTTCAACAAACACGGATGAAAAGTATACTTATGCAGATTTTCGATATGTGTGCCTTATTTGCTGTTGCCCCACTTTTGCTCTCTTGTTCCCTCTTCCTCTGTCTCTCGCACACTAGATATGCCGTATTTCTGGCATGCTATATTCAGCATCTTATTATTTTACTGTACCATTTATGCATGATTACTGTCTTTGCAATGCAGGTTTTTGTTTTCCATTGCCACTGAAATCTTCTGAAGGTTTCAAAAAGTTAAAATAAGATTATGTCAATAAAATGATAGTGCGGATTTCAAGCAGTGCCCCCAAGAGAACAGCTAAATAGTGACCGACACTTTTACCGAGTTTAGACTGGGAAAGTGTTTCTTTACTCCATAACTTTCACTATATACAGCCTGTTACTGTGCTTTCTGGCTTTCCTCAAATATTTTTTAAAGTATATTATTTTTTCAGTTTCTATATGTATTTAAGAGCATTTCTTCATAATGTAACACTCACCTGTGCCTTTTGCTCTGAACTAATTCATCAACCTTTAGAAGTAACTGTACTACCTCAAACACAGAGAATCCAGAAGTGCTCCTGCCACATTCTCTAATGATTACAGAGGTAAATAGCCATTTTAATTCTTAATACTGAATTGAAAATATCCTATTTAAAGTGCATTATGATTTACTAAATGTTTCCTTTATTGTGCCCAGTGTTTTGTACCTGCTGTTAAAGGTAGATGCAATGAATGCCACCATTTTATATGGAAACCAATGAAGGAACTTTAGTAAGAAACACCAGTCTTTTAATATGGGTGAGATTTTTATAAACTGAGATCAGATCATTCATACATTTTCAATTCCACCTATGGAAGAGAATTTTTCCAGAAAACATTTCCTGGAAGGGTGTTTTCTTATTACTCTAAGCGTGATCACTTGATCATTACTCAGAATATGCAGAAAGAGTCAGTTCAGGTTGAAATGCAGTTGACCCTTGAACAACGCAGGGGTTAAACAAATAACCCCCCAGCAGTCAAAAATTCATGTGTAACTTATAGTCAGCCTTCCCTTTACGTGGTTCCGTTGTATCTGCAATTCTGCATCCGGGAACCAACCAACCTTGCATCCTGTAGCACTGCAGTATCTACTATTGAAAAAAATCCACATGTAAGTGGGCTTGTGCAGTTCAAACCCATGTTGTTCAAAGGTCAAGTGTAGTTTATTCAGGGATAAATACTTGAAGAAATTCAAAGTGCTCATTCACTGTTACTTCCAGATTTTCCTAGGTTTTCCATTGTTGGTTTGTTAATCCCAGTATCTGAGCTAAGAAATGGCAGCTGAAATAATGGAGAAAATGCCCTTTCTTTGAGCATAAGTAGAGAGAAGACTGACCTCTAAGTAGGAATTCTTTATTTCTTTCCAATATTTGGCAAAGTAAATGGCCACTCAGGATATAGAGGCTGTAGACCTAAGTGGCTCAAAGTGGCAGAGCTGCTGGCAGTGGAACTATGTCACATCAGATGGCAACATGGAATACTTCTCGCGTATGTGGAAGGAAAGTTTACATACCTTTGGAAAATCCTGGAACAGAGAGGCAGAGGTAGACCAGTCATACTTGGTGACTGCTGTGTCCTTTCTCTTTAGCAATCTAGGTAGGCCTTTCTAAATTGACATTTCTGAGCAGGTTTTAACAATACTCAAGGGGAATTGTTCTGCAATGATATGTAATCCTAAATCCTTTTCCCCTTTTGATATTTTCTTTTCTCTATTCTCCTGGAACTTCTTATATGAATTCACATGGAACAAAGTTACAGGGAAAGAACCAACTATGGTTGTAAATACAGGATTTGCACTGATGATTTGAAAAGATGTCTGCAAAGAGATAGTAATCATACCATCCTCTCTCCTTTCTAAGGGTGATATTTAAAGCATTTAACTACTAATGTGGCATGGGCACACACCAGTCAGAACAGACACTGGCGTAGGTGCTGAGGCAAGGTGGTGACAGTCCCTTGCTGGGCCAGGCGTTTCCCTTTTAGTTGCCTTTATGGGTCTGCAGTGCTCAGGAAGTGTTTCCTAATGGTCCTCTTTCAATGTTCATCTTAAATTTGCCTCTCCTGTATTCATATGGCTGCCATATCTCTGGTGCATGGCATTTTGCCCCTTTTCTTCTTCACCATGTAAATTGATATCTAGCTTTGCAACTTTCCCCTTTGTCACCTGTATTTTCTCTTATAGAATTTTATGCCATTTAATGTCCTTATCATATCTCTGAGGGGGTCCTTTTTCAAATTATGTTTTTGGAGGCACAGAGAGACTTTTGGCAAAATTCATGACGAATGATTACTTTTTTTCTTTGGAGTGAAACCATCCTTGCACTGGAATATATTTTTAATTTAGTTCCCCCTGTCAAGTTTTCAAAGTTTTTCCCCATCCCCTGTCTTTGGTTAATTTTTTAAATAATTTTCCAGTAGAAAGTAAGTCCCTTTTCATGGACACAAATCTTTATCCTGCCATGCAAGTTCCTGCCTGCTGTGACTCACTGCCTAATTATCATTCTTTAGATCTTGGCTGAATGTTACTTTTAAGCCTTTCCTGACCCTGAAGATTGGGTCAGCTCAACCATCATATGTCCCCAGAGTACCAAGTACTTTCTCTTCCCAGTAATCATTACAGTCATATATCTATGTACTTACTTGTTTAAGCCCTGTCTTGTCCATCAAAACTTTTGAAGGGCCAGGAATCTCTGTTTTACTTATTTTCTTTTTAGCACCTGGCAGAGTGCTGGGCACATAATAGATACCCAGGAAATATTTGTGGTATTGAATAGACTGAACTCCCAGAAATACATTGGCTGTTAGGGAGCAATTCCTTGTGCTAAAGTCAAGGACCTTGTGCTGGACCAATTTGCTAACACAGAGGGATGAAATAGAATATTTACTCAGGGTCTCCAGAGACCAGTGAGTCACAGTTGTGGGACAGAGAGACAGCGCCTAGCACAAAGTCTGAAGGGTGAGATAATGCTAGAAATAGAAGAAATGGAAGCATTGGTGATAAAATAGATAGCCAGGAAGGTCTAGATCAATGAGAAAAATAGTGGGAGGAAACATTTCAGGGCTAGCAGCTCAGAACCATGTCTACAAAAACAATCTTCTTTCAATCAGTAACCTGTGGGATCTGGGAAGCATTTCTTAAGACAATAGTGAAGAATCAGAACAATAAATCTTAAGTAGTGGCTTTTGGGATTTCTTAGAAATACCTCCTTTCATTTAGAGGTAGTAATTGCTTATATCAAGGGCAAGAGGTTTAAAAGATTATAATCATTAGAATTAAGGGTTCTGTTGAGAGTATTACTTTGCGAGCCTTTTCTGTTGTCATTTTTTTGATGTCATAGTAACAGCTTCCAAATTTAAAAATAAATTCCTTTCACAGAATTTTAAACCAAGCAACTATGCAAGAATATAATCAGTCACCTCATTCTCTTGAAATATATAACTGAAAGAGCAATAAATAATCCACCAATGTGGACAGGATGGAAGAAACAGAAGTGGAAGAAAATTTAGTGTAAGGAAAAAATATAAAAATCTATTTATAGAAATGTTTATTTCATATTGCCTAGTTAATAATTAGTGACATATTTTACTTTCTATTTATAACTTTCTTCTTCCTACTGCCACATAAAATTATCCAATTTAAATAATTCATATGTATAATAATGCCAGTACAGTCCTGAAGGTTATAATCCCTTGTGACTGGTTTTCTTTCCTTCTGGGTTAGCTGCTTAATGCTAAAAACACCTCTTAGCTTGGATGATTCAAAGCATAGAAAGAAAATAATAATAAAAATTCTACACTAGAAAAAAGAGAACTGTTCCCAAACATGCAGTAGAATAGGCTGCACCCAGATTTTTAATTAAATAAATAAATCTTTTAAATTTTGTCACAATAAAAAAAAAATAGAATGACAATTACAAAGTGTACACTTTTTCTTCATATTGCTAACGTAGTCATAAGCTTTGAAACCATTTGTTTTTTTGGATTCATTGTACCACGTTCTGTATTGGGAAGTGAAGAAATAGGCAATATGCTTATTCTAGCATATTCTTCATTAAGCTGTGGAGAGAATCATTAGTCTTTGCATGAATGTCCCACAGCACTGTATATTTTTCAAAAATGCCCCCGTCTAGATGAAGACCTAGAACATTGTCAGCATTCAGACACTTCCCTTCACTATTTTAACTTCAAGTACTATAAGTTAGTTTTGCCTGATTTTGAACTTGAAATGAACAAAATCATGCAACAGGTACTTTTTGTGTCTAGTTTCTTTCACTTAAATTTATTTTTGTAAGGTTCATCTTTTTCTGTGTAGCTATGTTTCATTCATCCCTATTGCTGTATAGTTTTCCATTCTATGGCTGCACCACAGTTTCCTTATTTTTTTTTAAGATTTTTATTGGCATATAATTGCTTTACAATAGTATGTTAGTTTCTGCTTTACAACAGAGTGAATCAGCTATACATATATCCCCATATCTCCTCCCTCTTGCGTCTCTCTCCCATCCTCCCTTTCCCACCCCTCTAGGTGGTCACAAAGCACCGAGCTGATCTCCCTGTGATGTGTGGCTGCTTCCCACTAGCTATCTATTTTACATTTGGTGGTATATATAAGTCCATGCCACTCTCTAACTTTGTCCCAGCTTACCCTTCCCCCTCCCCATGTCCTCAAGTCCATTCTCTATGTCTGCATCCTTATTCCCGTCCTTCCCCTAGATTCTTCAAAACCATTTTTTTTTTTTAGATTCCATATATGTGTGTTAGCATATGGTATTTGTTTTTCTCTTTCTGACTTACTTGACTCTGTATGACAGACTCTAGGTCTATCCACCTTACTACAAAAAACTCAATTTCGTTTCTTTTTATGGCTGAGTAATATTCCATTGTATATATGTGCCACATCTTCTTTATCCATTCATCTGTTGAAGGACACTTAGGTTGCTTCCATGTCCTGGCCATTGTAAACAGAGCTGCAATGAACATTGTGTTACATGACTCTTTTTGAATTATGGTTTTCTCAGGGTATGTGCCCAGTAGTCGGATTACTGGGTCTTATGGTACTTCTATTTTTAGTTTTTTAAGGAACCTCCATAATGTTCTCCATAGTGGCTGTATCAATTTACATTCCCACCAACAGTGCAAGAGGGTTCCCTTTTCTCCACACCATCAGCATTTATTGTTTGTAGATTGTTTGATGATGGCCATTCTGACTGGTGTGAGGTGATAGCTCATTGAAGTTTTGATTTGCATTTCTCTAATGATTACTGATGTTGAGCATCCTTTTATGTGTTTGATGGCAATCTGTATATATTCTTTGGAGAAATGTCTGTTTAGGTCTTCTGCCCATTTTTGGATTGTGTTGTTTGTTTTTTTGATATTGAGCTGCATGAGCTGCTTGTAAATTTTGGAGATTAATCCTTTGTCAGTTGCTTCATTTGCAAATATTTTCTCCCTTTGTGAGGATTGGCTTTTCGTCTTGTTTATGGTTTCCTTTGCTGTGCAAAAGCTTTTAAGTTTCATTAGGTCCCATTTGTTTATTTTTGTTTTTATTTCCATTTCTCTAGGATGTGGGTCAAAAGGATCTTGCTGTGATTTATGTCATAGAGTGTTCTGCCTATGTTTTCCTCTAAGAGTTTGATAGTGTCTGGCCTTACATTTAGGTCTTTAATCCATTTTGAGTTATTTTTGTGTACGGTTCTAATTTCATTCCTTTACATGTAGCTGTCCAGTTTTCCAGCACCACTTATTGAAGAGGCTGTCTTTTCCCCATTGTATATTCTTGCCTCCTTTATCAAAAATAATGACCATATGTGCATCGGTTTATATCTGGGCTTTCTATACTCTTCCACTGATCTATATTTCTGTTTTTATGCCAGTACCATACTATCTTGATTACAGTAGCTTTGTAGCATAGTCTGAAGTCTGGGAACCTGATTCCTCCAGCTCCATTTCTCTTTCTCAGTATTGCTTTGGCTATTTGGGGTCTTTTGCGTTTCCATACAAACTGTGAAATTTTTTGTTCTAGTTCTGTGAAAAAAGCCGTTGGTAGTTTGATAAGGATTGCATTGAACCTGTAGATTGCTTTGGGTAGTAGAGTCATTTTCACATTATTGATTCTTCCAATCCAGGAACATGGTATATCTCTCCATCTGTTTATATCATCTTTAATTTCTTTCATCAGTGTCTTATAGTTTTCTGCATACAGGTCTTTTGTCTCCTTAGGTAGGTTTATTCCTTGATATTTTATTCTTTTGTTGCAGTGGTAAATGGGAGTGTTTCCTTAATTCCTATTTCACATTTTTCATCATTAGTGTATAGGAATGCAAGAGATTTCTGTGCATTAATTTTGTATCCTGCTACATTACCAAATTAATTCATTAGCTCTAGTAGTTTTCTGGTAGCATAATCTTTAGGATTCTCTATGTATAGTATCATGTCATGTGCAAACAGTGACAGCTTTACTTCTTCTTTTCCAATTTGGATTCCTTTTATTTCTTCGTATTCTCTGATTGCTGTGGCTAAAACTTCCAAAACTGTGTTGAATAACTGTGGTGAGAGTGGACCACCTTGTCTTGTTCCTGGTCTTAGAGGAAATGGTTTCAGTTTTTCACCATTGAGAATGATGTTGGCTGTGGGATTGTCATATATGGCCTTTATTATGTTGAGGTAAGTTCCCTCTATGCCTACTTTCTGAAGGGTTTTTATCATAAATGGGTGTTGAATTTTCTTGAAAGCTTTTTCTGCATCTATTGAAATGGTCATATGATTTTTCTCCTTCAATTTGTTTTTAAGGTTTATCACATTGATTGATTTGCATATATTGAAGAATCCTTTCGTTCCTGGGATAAAACCCACTTCATCATGGTGTGTGATCCTTTTAAAGTGCTGTTGGATTCTGTTTGCTAGTATCTTGTTGAGGATTTTTACATCTATGTTCACCAGTGATATTGGCGTGTAGTTTTCTTTGTTTATGACATCTTTGTCTGGTTTTGGTAACAGGGTGATGGTGGCCTCGTAGAACAAGTTGAAGAGTGTTCTTCCCTCTGCTATATTTTGGAGGAGTTTGAAAAGCATAGGTATTAACTCTTCTCTAAATGTTTGATAGAATTCACCTGTGAAGCCATCTGGTCCTGGGCTTTTGTTTTTTGGAAGATTTTTAATCACAGTCTCAATTTCAGTGCTTGTGATTGGTCTGCTTATAGATTCTGTTTCTTCCTGGTTCAGTCTCAGAAGGTTGTGCTCTTCTAAGAATGTGTCCATTTCTTCCAGCTTGTCCATTTTTTTGGCATATAGTTTCTTTTAGTAATCTCTCATGATCCTTTGTATTTCTGCAGTGTCAGTGGTTACTTCTCCTTTTTCATTTCTAATTCTGTTGATATGAGTCTTCTCCCTCTTTTTCTTGATGAGTCTGGCTAATGGTTTATCAATTTCGTTTATCTTCTCAAAGAACCAGCTTTTAGTTTTATTGATCTTTGCTCTTGTTTCCTTCATTTCTTTTTCATTTATTTCTGATCTGATCTTTATGATTCCTTTCCTTCTGCTAACTTTGGGGTGTTTTTGTTCTTCTTTCTCTAATTGCTTTAAGTGTAAGGTTAGGTTATTTAAGATGTTTCTTATTTCTTGAGGTAGGATTATATTGCTATAAACTTCCCTCTTAGAACTGCTCTTCCTGCATCCCATAGTTTTTCGGTCGTCGTGTTTTCACTGTCATTTGTTTCTAGGTATTTTTTGATTTCTTCTTTATTTCTTCAGTGATCTTTTGTTTATTTAGTAGTGTATTGTTTAATCTCCATGTTTTTGTATTTTTTACAGATTTTTTCCTGTATTTGATACCTAGTCTCATGGCATTGTGGTCGGAAAAGATACTTGATATGATTTCAATTTTTTTAATTTTACCAAGGCTTGATTTGTGACCCAAGATATGATCTATCCTGGAGAATGTTCCATGAGCACTTGAGAAGAAAGTGTATTCTGTTGTTTTTAGATGGAATATCCTATAAATATCAATTAAGTCCATCTTGTTTAATGTGTAATTTAAAGCTTGTGTTTCCTTATTTATTTTCATTTTGGATGATCTGTCCTTTGTTGAAAGTAGGATGTTAAAGTCCCCTACTCTGAATGTGTTACTGTCGATTTCCCCTTTTATGGCTGTTATCATTTACCTTATGTATTGAGATGTTCCAATTTGGATGCATAAATATTTACAATTGTTATATCTTCTTCCTGGATTGATCCCTTGATCATTGTGTAGTATCCTTCTTTGTCTCCTATAGTAATCTTTATTTTTAAGTCTATTATGTCTGATATGAGAATTGCTACTCCAGCTTTCTTTTGATTTCCATTTGCATGGAATATCTTTTTCCATCCCCTCACTTTCTGTCTGTATGTGTCCCTAGGTCTGAAGTGGGTCTCTTGTAGACAGCACATACATATGGGTCTTGTTTTTTTGTCCATTCAGCCAGGCTGTGTCTTTTGGTTGGAGCATTTAATCCATTTACATTTAAGGTAATTATCAATATGTATGTTCCTATGACCATTCTTAATTGTTTTGGGTTTGTTATTGTAGGTCTTTTCCTTCTCTTGTGTTTCCTAGAGAAGTTCCTAGGGAAGTTTCCTAGAGAAGTTCCTTTAGCATTTGTTGTAAAGCTGGTTTGGTGGTGCTGAATTCTCTTAGCTTTGGCTTGTCTCTAAACGTTTTAATTACTCCATCGAATCTGAATTAGATCCTTGCTGGGTAGAGTAATCTTGGCTGTAGGTTTTTCCCTTTCATCACTTTAAATATGTCTTGCCACTCCCTTCTGGCTTGCAGAGTTTCTGCTGAAAGATCAGCTGTTAACCTTATGCAGATTCCCTTGTATGTTATTTGTTGTTTTTCCCTTGCTGCTTTTAATGTTTTTTCTTTGTATTTAATTTTTGATAGTTTGATTAATATGTGTCTTGGTGTGTGTCTCATTGGATTTATCCTTTATGGAACTCTCTGCACTTCCTGGACTTGATTGACTATTTCCTTTCCCATATTAGGGAAGTTTTCAACTCTAATCTCTTCAAATATTTTCTCATACTCTTTCTTTTTCTATTCTTCTTCTGGGACCTCTATAATTCAAATGTTGGTGCGTTTAATGTTGTCCCAGAGGTCTCTAAGACTGTCCTCAATTCTTTTCATTCTTTTTTCTTTATTCTGCTCTGCAGTAGTTATTTCCACTATTTTATTTTCCAGATCATTTATCTGTTCTTCTGGCTCAGTTTTTCTGCTATTGATCCCTTCTAGAGAATTTTTAATTTCTTTTATTGTGTTGTTCATCATTGTTTGTTTGCTCTTTAGTTCTTCTAGGTCCTTGTTAAACGCTTCTTGTATTTTCTCCATTCTATTTCGAAGACTTTGGATCATATTTACTATCATTACTCTGAATTCTTTTTCAGGTACACTGCCTATTTGCTCTTCATTTGTTTGTGCTGTTGGATTTTTACCTTGCTCCTTCATCTGCTGTGTGGTTCTCTGTCTTCTCATTTTGCTTACCTTACTGTGTTTGCGGTCTCCTTTTCGCAGGCTGCAGGTTTGTAGTTCCTGTTGTTTTGGTGTCTGCCCCCAGTGGCTAAGGTTGGTTCAGTGGGTTGTGTAGGCTTCTTGGTGGAGGGGACTTATGCCTTTGTTCTGGTGGATGAGGCTGGATCTTGTCTTTCTCTTGTGCAGGTCCACGTCTGGTGGTGTGTTTTGGGGTGTCTGTGGCCTTATTATGATTTTAGGCAGCCTCTCTGCTAATGGTTGGGGTTGTGTTCCTGTCTTGCTAGTTGTTTGGCAAAGTGTGTCCAGCACTGTAGCTTGCTGGTCATTGAGTGGAGCTGGGTCTTAGTGTTGAGATGGAGATCTCTGCGAGAGCTTTCGCTGTTTGATATTACATGGAGCTGGGAGGTCTCTGGTGGACCAGTGTCCTGAACTCGGTTCTCCCACCTCAGAGCCACAGGCCTGACACCCTGCCGGAGCACCAAGACCCTGTCAGCCACACAGCTCAGAAGAAAAGGGAGGAAAAAAAGAAAGAAAGAAAAAAATAAAATAAAGTGATTAAAAAAAATGAAAAAGTAATAAAAAGAAAGAAGAGAGCACCAAACCGAGATACAGATCCACCAATGATAACAAGTGCTAAAAACTATACTAAAAAAAATAAACAGAAAAAATGAATAAAATGACAGACAAAATCCTAAGACAAATGGTAAAAGCAAAGCTATACAGACAAAATCACACAAAGAATCATGCACATACACACTCAGAGAAAGAGAAAAAGGAAAAAAATATATATATATATATAAAGGAAGAGAGCAACCAAATCAATAAACAAATCTAGCAATGATAATAAACTCTAAATAGTAAGGTACACTTAAAACCAAAAAAAAATTAGATGCAGAATTCAAACCCCAAGTCAACAGTTGCTCCTAAAGTCCACCTACTCAACTTTGGGATGATTCGTTGTCTATTCAGGTACTCCACAGATGCAGGGTACCTCAAGTTGATTGTGGAGCTTTAATCCGCTGCTCCTGAGGCTGCTGGAAGAGATTTCCCTTTCTCTTCTTTGTTCGCACAGCTCCCGGGGTTCAGCTTTGGATTTGGCCTCGCCCCTGCGTGTAGGTCGCCTGAGGGCGTCTGTTCTTCGCTCAGACAGGACGGGGTTAAAGGAGCTGCTGATTAGGGGGATCTGGCTCACTCAGGCCAGTGGGAGGGAGGGGTACGGAATGCGGGACAAGCCTTCAGCCCCAGAGGCCAGCATGATGTTGCAACAGCCTGAGGCGCACTGTATGTTCTGCCAGGGAAGTTGTCCCTGGATCACAGCACCCTGGCAGTGGCGGGCTGCACAGGCTCCCTGGAGGGGAGGTGTGGAGAGTGACCCGTGCTTGCACACAGGCTTCTTGGTGGCTGCAGCAACAGCCTTAGCGTTTCATGCCAGTCTCTGGTGTCCGTGCTGATAGCTGTGGCTCCTGCTCGTCTCTGGAGCTCGTTTAGGTGGTGCTCTGAATCCCCTCTCCTCGTGTACCCCGTAACAATGGTCTATTGCCGCTTAGGGAGCACCAGACTTTTTCCCGGACTCCCTCCCGGCTAGCCGTGGCGCACTAGCCCCCTTCAGGCTGTGTTCTCACAGCCAACCCCAGTCCTCTCCCTGGGATCCGACCTCCGAAGCCCGAGCCTCAGCTCCCAACCCCGCCCGCCCTGGCGGGTAAGCAGACAAGCCTCTCGGGCTGGTGAGTGCTGGTCGGCACGGATCCTCTGTGCGGGAATCTCTCTGCTTTGCCCTCTGCACCCCTGTTGCTGCGCTCTCCTCCGCGGCTCCGAAGCTTCCCCGCTCCGCCACCCCCAGTCTCCGCCCGTGAAGGGGCTTCTAGTGTGTGGAAACCTTTCCTCCTTCACAGCTCCCACCCCCTGGTGCAGATCCCGTCCCTATTCTTTTCTCTCTGCTTTTTCTTTTTTCTTTTGCCCTACCCAGGTACATGGGGAGTTTCTTACCTTTTGGGTGGTCTGAGGTCTTCTGCCAGCATTCAGTAGGTGTTCTGTAGGAGTTGTTCCTCATGTAGATGTATTTCTGATGTATTTGTGCGGAGGAAGGTGTTCTCCATGTCTTACTCCTCCGCCATCTTGAAGGTCTCCCTCTGCACCACAGTTTCTTTATCCGTTTTATTGGACACCATTTTTGGGTGTTATAATCAGGGCTGCTATGAACATTCTTGTACATATTATTTTTTGCACGTACATATACATTTCTGGTAGGTTTACACCTAGAAGTGAAATTTCTGTGTCATATATTCAGCTTTAGTAGATATTTCCAGTTTTCAGAGTAGCTTTATCAATATATGCTGTTAACAGAAAGTGTCTGAAAAGTCTGGTTGTTCCGCATCCTTATCAACACTTTGTCTTATTGTTGTTGTTGTTATTATTTTAGCCAGTCTTGAGATGTGTAGTGATATCTCATTCTGGTTTTTATTAGGATTTTCTTGGTAACTAGTAGGATTGAGCGTCTTATCATGTTTATTGACCTTTTGGTTATCCACTTTATGTAATTGCCTGTTTCAGTCTCATCCCTTTTTCTGCTTTTGTTATTGATTTGTAGAAGAGGAATTCTTCATGCACGTTTGAGTACTTTTTAATATGTATAATTGTGTGTGTGTGTGTGTGTGTGTATATGTACCTTTTCTCACTCTGTGGCTTACTTTTCACTTTCTTGGGATATTTTGGTGAAAAGATGTTAAGACTGAATTTAGCAAAATTTTCCTATAGTTAACACTTTTCATGGTCTCTTAATCTTTGCCTGTTCCAAAGTCATGAAGATAGTCTATGTTTTCATTTAAGTGCTCTTTTGGTTTTTCTTTCATATTTAGGTCTACAAACCATCTACTTTCAATTTTTGTGTTTGATGTGAGGTATGGCTCAAGGTTTATTTTTTCCCCCATGTGAATATCCAGTTGACCTAGCACCGTTAATGTAAAGGCCATTCTTTCCCATGTCATGGTAGTGTTGCCTTGTATTTTAGGTAATCATATGTGTATAGAGCTGTTCTAGACTCTGTTCTCTTCCATTGGCCTCTTTGTAAGTCTTTGCATCAGCATTGCACTTTTTTTTAACCCGTTTAGCTTTCTAATAGATTCTGATATATGAGGTTGTAAGTTGTTCAAATCTGTGCTACTTTTAACGATCACCATGGCTGCCTTTGGCCCTTTGAATTTCCATGTAATTTTTAAAAAAATTTCCCTTCTAGCATCCACAAAAAAAAAAAACTTACTGAGGTTTCAGTTGGGATTGTGCTAAACCTATAAATCAATTTGGGGGACAATTGATATCTTTATGATAATGAGTATTCCAAACTATGAATGGTTTATCCTTTTACTTAATTAGGTTTTTCTTATTTTCTCTCAGTAACATTTTATTCTTTTCATTGTGTAAGTATTGCATATCTTCTATTAGATATTGTCCTAGTTATTTGATGTTTTTTGATGCTGTTATAAATTCTATCTTTAAATAAAATTTTGTGTGTTTCTGGAATATAGAAACATAATTTTTATAATGACTTTATATCCATCTTCCTTGCTAAATTCAGTTATTAATTCTCATAGTTTGTCCATGGAGTCCTTTGAGTTTCTGGATGGTTTTTAATTACAAATTTAATTTCCTTAATAAGTGTAGTACAATTTGTATTTTCACCTTCTTCTTGCATCATTTTTAGTAAGCTGTGTTTTTCAAGAAACTTGTTTATTTCTTATAAATTTTAAAATTTATTGGCATAAAGTTGTATAAAGTTTTTAAAGGATCTGTAATGATATTCCCTTTTTCATTTCTTATATGTGTAATTTGTACTTGTCTCTCTCTGATCCTTGTAGAAGTCTTCCAATATTACATCATCTTTCCACAGATTTAATTTTTAGCTGTGTTGATTTTTTAAATTTATATTTGTTTCTATTTTATTTACACTTTTCTCTTTATTATTTCATCTAGTTTAATGACTTCTATTTTTTTCCTTTTCTAACTTTTTGAGATGAATATTAGGAAGCTGATATTCACCCTTTCTTCTTTTCCTAATTTAGGCATGCAAGGCTATAAATTTTCCCTCTTAGCACAGCCTTATGTCCATCACAGAAGTTCTAATATGCTATTATTCAGTTAAAATATTTTCTGATTTCCACTGTGATGTCTTCTTTAACACATGGTTTATGAGTGTATTCCTTTATTTACATGTTTGAAGATTTTCTAATTGTTTTTGCTTTTGCTTTCTTGCTCAATTCCATTAGAGTGGAAAAGCACTGAATTCAATTTTCTTAAATTTGTTTAGACTTGTTTTATGGCCCAGCATAAAATGTTATGGTCCAACAATAGACAAATGTTCCATGACCACTTGGAAAAGAATGTGAATTCTGTCGTTGTTGGATACAGAGCTGTTTGTTACCAGTCATGTTTGTTGACTGTCTTGTTCGTATCATCTAGAAATGTACTGTTTTTCTAAATCTGTTTGTTCTTTAGTTAGTGTTGGTTGTTTAAAACTACCCACCATGATTAAAGGTATTTTTTCTCATTTTAGTTCAGTCAATTTTTGCTTTATATATAGTAAAGCTATACAATTAGTTGCATGTGAATTTAAAATTGCTATATCTACTTAGTGGATTGAGTTTTAAAATTCTTATATATGTTTTCTTTATTTTAATAATGTTCCTTGCTTTAAAGTCTAGCCTATCTGATATTAGTATAGCTACATCTGCTTTATTTTCTTTAGTGTTTGCTTAGTGCACCGTTTTCCAAACTTTCATTTTTAATCTTTCCACATCTTGGTATTTAAGATCTGTCTCATAAGCAGTATATTACTTTTTTTTTATTTTGGTACATGACGATCTTTATTTTTTAATTCAAATATATATTTAATTTTCACTTAATGTAATTAGTTTCCTAGAGCTGCCATAACATAGTATCACCATCTGGGGATCTACAAACAGAAGTTTATTCTTCCTCAATCTGTAGACTGATGTCTGAAATCCAGGTGTCAGTAGGATTGGTTCCTTCTGGAGGTTCTGAGGGAAAATCTGTTTTATTCCTCTCTTCCAGCTTCTGATGTTTCAGGCAATTCCTAGCATTCTTTTGCATGTAGACACATCATTCCAATCTCTGCTTCTGTCTTTACATGATGTTCTCCCTGTCTGTCTGTGTCCATATTTCCCTCTTCTTATAAGGGCACCAGTCAATGAATTAGGGTGCACCCTAATTCAGTATGACCTCATCTTAACTTGATTACATTTGCAGTGATGTTACAGATGGTCCCCAACTTAACCATGGTTTGACTTAAGATTTTCGATTTTACAATGGTGTGAAAGTGATATGCATTCAGTAGAAACTGTATTTTGAATTTTGAATTTTGCTCTTTTTGCAGCCTAGTGATATGCATACATTACTCTCTTGTGAAGCTGGGCAACTCCCAGTCAGCCACACCATCACAATGAGTAAACAACGGATGACATCTACAACCATCCTGTAACCATACAACCATCGTGTTTTTCACTTTCAGCACAGTATTCAATAAATTACATAAGATATTTAACACTTTATTATAAAATAGGCTCTGTGTTAGATGATTTTGCCCAACTGTAGGCTAATGTACAGTAGGCTAGGCTAAGCTATAATGTTCAGTAGGTTAGGTGTTATTAAATGCATTTTTTTTAATTGAAGCATAGTTGGCTTACAATATTGTGTTGGTTTCCTTTTTGACTTAATGATATTTTCAACTTAGGATGTGTTTATCAGGACATAACCTCATTGTAAGAAGCGGAAGATCTATACTTCCAAGTAAGGCTATGCTCATAGGTACCAAAGCTTAGGACTTAAATACATCTTTTGGGGGGACACAATTCAGCCACAGCAGTAGTAATGATATATCTGGGATTATATCTACCATCTTACTCTTTTCCTATTTGTCTTGTCCCAATTTGTCTTCCTCTTTCTCCATTTTCTTGCTTTCTTTTGAATGGCTCAAGTATTTATTATTCCATTTCCACCTTTGATTAGCTGTTTACGTAAATATTCTTTTATATTTTTAGTGTTTACCCCAAAATTATACAAATTATTCATACCCTACTTATTATAGTTTAATATACTTTTTGACACTTCCTAGGGAAATACTAGAATATTAGACCAATTAATCCCATTTACCGTTCCCTACCAACATTTGAATTGTTACTGTGATGTGTTTTAATCTTATAAATATTTTTCAATTCCCCCAAATGGTAAAGATTCATTTTCATTTTTCTATTTTTCCTGCTGCTCTTCATTCCTTTCTATGCAAGTTTTCATGAGATATCACTTTTGTTTTGAAGAACTACCTTTAGTATAACTTTTCCTGTGGGTCCTCTAACAAAGGTTTTGATTATTGGTCTTATATAAAAATATGTTTATTTTGCCTTATTTTTTTTGTTTGTTTTTTTGCTGTACGCGGGCCTCTCACTGCTGTGGCCTCTCCCGCCGCGGAGCAACAGGCTCCGGACACGCAGGCCCAGCGGCCATGGCCCACGGGCACAGCCGCTCCACGGCATGTGGGATCCTCCCGGACCAGGGCACGAACCCGCGTCCCCTGCATCGGCAGGCGGACTTCCAACCACTGCGCCACCAGGGAAGCCCCTTGCCTTATTTTTGAAGGTTATTTTAGTGGACTATTTTCTTTGAGCACTTTAAAAATATGATTCCACTGCCTTATGCTTTTCATCATTTCTATTGAGAAGTCAAATTGCCAGTCATATTGTTGTTTCCTTGAAAATAACGTTTTTTTTCCTCTGTGATTGATTCTACAGTTTTCCCATTGTCTTTGGATTAATTAAATTAAGATATTAAAGCGCTTATAATGGTGCCTAGGATATAGTAAGTATTACTTTTGTTGTTAATGAGATATGTTAAATAAGAAAAAATAAAAGAGGATCTTAAAGAAAAATCTTTTATTGCAGTAAATATAGTATATGCTGTTTCATACCAAAGAGGCAAAATAGAGATATTTATTAGTATTTGTATTTAAAGTATATTTAAAAGAATAGTTCAATTGGCAAAATTTTATTATACAGTCTTAAATATTAAAAATGACAGAAGAAAATATCTTAAAATATTTTGTAGTGTCTTTTAATCTGTTTTGTGTGTATGTGTGTGTGTGTGTGTGTGTGTGTGAATTTCCATCATACAGAAAAACACTGGCATTCATTCTTCTCTTTGGTAATGTATGTTCATTTGTATAAAACTGTAAATTTCAACAAATAATATTTGTTGCTCAGTCTCTCACAGAAGATCTTTTTCCTTACATGTAGAAATGTAAGCAAGTAAGTGTATTTGTCAAGCTGTTTTGCTATGTCACACAGTCAAAAATTTGGAAAACAGAATTCTCTAAAAAAGAAATTTCTATTTGACAACTGTTAGCTCCTATGGAGTCTTATGAGAACATGATCTTTCAAGTCAAGGGTCTATATTCCTTTCAGCTTACTGCAACATTGCTTGATTTAAACTTCATCATGATTGCAATATTGGTCACTGCCAGAAAGTAGGAAATTCAAGGGAAAAAATCATCTATTTATTGTGTAAAAGGCGTTGACGTAAGATTGTAACACACACATGAACTATACAGGGATAAGTAAAAGCAAATGCCACCTGGGCAGTCAGAGTGATTCCACAACTGTGTGGCCTTACCCCAATTAAAAAAGGATTGGAAAAATTAGAACTGTGCCATCCAAAGTCAGTAACCTTGTGAGATCAGCAAGCCACAATTGCCTTTTCCACATTGGAAATTGTAATAATGATTTGCTCAGTCTTTCTGTCCTCCTCCCTTAGAATAATTCTTCCTACAGTTCTGTAATAAAAAGTGTTCGTTAATTATATACAAAATAATCCTAATGATGTAATACTTAATCATTCCGTGTAGTTTACTAATTTTGCCAGCTTCTTAAAGATAAGACTATTTAATTTTACCCTTGATGATAATTCATTGATAATGGTTTTGTCATATTAAAGTAGTAATGTGCATTCAGATTGATATAATTACTAACAGAGTTTAGTCATTCAGTTAGCATTTTAAGTGCTTGGTAGGTAGATCTCATCAGAATTGCTGGTATATCCTCAGTAATGTTATTATTAAACCAAACAAGTCTTAGTATTTCTAACACCTTCAAATTCAAATGGTGCCCAATATCTGGAAGGAGGAGGGGAAATAACTGTGTTCTTTCAGTGAAAGATTTAGCAATTACATATATTTTTTCAACATGGCCTTTTCTCTGTAATATATTTCCACTATGGCATTTGCTTAATTTTTCATGCTCATGATAATAAATGTTAGTAAAATGTTAACTCATATAATTTAATTAATTAGTACAAATCAAAAGCATAATAGTCTGGATAGCTGTATACTATATTTTGAGAAACTCAAAACAATTCACTAATCTTAATTCATTATTTGCATGGTAATACCTCGAGATCTAGGTTAAGTCTCATGGGTAGCATCTCCATTTTATATTGGTACAGAAGCAAAAAAATCAAGGGCACTTCGCAAGGCTGATAATATAAGCAACTATATTAACCTTTTTCACTGTTTTGGTTTTTTGCTTTGTTTTGTTTTGTTGCTTATTTAAGAAATTATTTTTCCAGTAGTAAAAATTAATTTTGTTGAATGTTATATTTTCTACTTCCTAGTCCTCTGCATGGGTTTTTAGGAAGTCTTGCTCTTTCAGTTACAACAACCTGAATGTTCTGATTTTCATCTAGTCAGTAGCCAGTTTTAAAATGCAGGTTATTTATTCCTCTCTGGCCTCTTCAGTCTTTCTTAGATTTTTACCCCTGTTTTCTTTTCTCTCTTTTTTTTGTTTGTTTCTTTTGGAAGGCCTCGCACCTCTCTGCCTTTCATTCAGCCTAGGTAAATTCACTTTATAATCTCTCCCCTGTATTTTAATAATACACATTGACTTTTAAAATTGTTAAACTCAATTAATCCTGAGTGTATACGTTAGCAGGCTTAGGTGGCTCCAGTCCAAGTCTGAGGTACCTCTCTTATTAATAAAAAGAATTAATACTTTACATGGCGAGAAACACTTTATGCATATAATAATTCTTAACTAACATGGAAAGGCTTTAGTTACTTTCCTTCTTGGACTATTTCATAGGTTAATATTGTTACACTGATAGGACTGAGAAAAATGAAATCTAAATAGCAGATAAAACATAAGTTTTTGAAATAGAAGAACATATGTAGTTTATTGTTTATTGTATTAGGTTCTATCATCCAAGCTAATTATGATCACGTAGAGAAAAGACATTACATTTTTAATACAAGCAGATCAACAGAAAATGATTATTTCGTACTGTAGTATATAGAGCAGTGTACCATAAATGTGCACCCAAACCACCTGATTCAGGATCTGCCGGAGTACTTCTTGAAATGTAGATTCTAGGGCCCACTGTAGACTTAGTGCAGTAAAATGTCTGGGTAGAGACCCTAAGAATTAGGTGATTCTTACGTACACAAGCATGCTATAGAACAGTCGTGTTTCTTTTGTTTTCTTAAGGTTAGCTAGAATGACAGATGGTTTTATTTAAAGACCTATAAACTATACTAAAGGAGTATCCAGCATACATAAATATCAAAGTAGTTTATATCATGTCAGGAGTATGAAGGCGAGGCCTTTTGAAGAATGATCTCATAGGCCTTCTTTGGCAAAAATCTGGCAAATGTCCTCTATACTCTAGCTGGGCTTACATTAACCTGACATTCTACCCCCTAGGAAGTAAATTTTGTGGCTTGATTTAAAGTATTTTTGTTATCAAGTCACTTTTTGGGGGAGGAGAGAAGTCAGTCTTTGTGGGGGGCCTTTTGCCACTCTTACATAAATTATTTTTCATCAATTTAGATTTCTGTATTACATCCTTCATGATGTTTTCCAAAGTTTCATATTGCCATACTCATGTGTCAAACAGGTATTGGTATATGAGAGACTCAATTTATATTTAAATCTTTTTGGTCTTTTTTGTAATTTTTTCTCAGTCTGTAGTATATATGCAGTGAAGTTCACAAGTCTTAAGTTTTCAGCTCAGTGAATTTTTACAAACGTAATCATCATGCATATCAAGTTATAGAATAATTCCAGCATCCCCAAAGCTTACCTTGTACCATCTCCTAGTCAGTAAGCCACCAAAGGTAATCACCATTCTGAATTCCATCAGCATAGTATAGTTTTGGCCTTTCATGAAATTAATATATATAATATAAATTGAATCCTACAGCATTTGTTCTTTCTTATCTCGTTTCTTTAACTTAACATTATATCTGTGAGGTTAGTCCATGTTGCTGTGTGCAGTAGCAGTTTGTTCTTTTTTTTCCATTTATAAAGCAGTTTTATTCAGATATAATTGATAAGTTGCTGAACACATTTTACATTTAAAGTGTTCAATTTTATAAATTTAGACGTATGAATACACTCATGAAACCACCACTACAATCAAGATAGTGAACATACCCATCACCTGCAAAAGTTCCTTCTTACCCCTTTGTTTGTTCATTTGTTTGTTTGTTTTGAAATCTAGTTGATTTACAATGTTGTGTTAGTTTCAGAATAATAAAGCAACAATAGTTTTACAATGTTGTGTTAGTTATACAGCAAAGTGATTCCATTTTTTATATATAAGTAAATGTTCTCTCTCTCTCGCGCGCGCTCTCTCTCTCTCTCTCTCTGTCTCTATATATATATATATATATATATATTCTTTTCCATTATTGTTTATTACAAGATATTGAATTTAGTTCCCTGTGCTATACAGGAGGACCTTGCTGTTTATCTGTTTCATATATATCGTAGTTTGTAACTATCTGTTAATCCCAAACTCCTAATTTATCCTTCCCCACCTTTCCCCTTTGGTAAGCATAAATTTGTTTCCTATGTCTGTGAGTCTGTTTCTGTTTTGTAAATAAGTTCATTTGTATCATATTTTAGATTCTACATATAAATGATATCATATGATATTTGTCTTTCTCTGACTTATTGCACTTAGTATGATAATCTCTAGGTCCATCTGTGTTGCTACAAATGGCATTATTTCATTCTTTTTTATGGCTGAGTAATATTCCATTGTATATATGTACCACGTCTTCTTTATTCATCTGTCAGTGGGTGTTTAGGTTGCTTCCATGTCATGGCTACTGTAAATAGTGCTGCTATGAACATTGGCGTGCATGTATCTTTTTGAATTATAGTTTTCTCCAGATATATGCCCAGAAGTCAGATTGCTAGATCATATGGCAACTCTATTTTCAGTTTTTTAAGGAACCTTCATTCTGTTTTCCATAGTGGCTGTACCAATTTACATTCCCCCAACAGTGTAGGAGGGTTCCCTTTTCAGTTCATTCTTTTTAATTGCTTTATACTATTCCCTTGTACAATTTAGCATGATTTATTCATCCTATCTATTTTTTCAGTTTTAGCTGTTATAAATAACTATGAATAATCTTGTTTGTGTATTGTGGTGGGTGTACATATGTGCTCATTTCTGCTTAGTGTTTGCATAGTAGAATTGCTGTCATAGGATATGCATATATTCAACTCTTAGATAATGCTAAGTGGTTTACAAGGTAGTATACCAACATATATTCCCAGTTCCAGTTGATCCATATCTTACCCAATGCTTGATATTGTCAAGTTTTATTTTCCAGTTGTAGTGACTGTAGTAGGTATGTTTTACCTGACTTTAATTTGTTTTTCCTGATGTCTAACAATGTTGAGAACATTTGTATGTATCTGTAGGCTATTAGATTGTTATACTTGTGAAGTGTACATTTAAGGACACATTTTAAAATTGGATGCTGTCTTGTTCTTATAGTTTTGTAGGTGTACTTTTATATTCCGGATATGAATACTTTGTTAGATATGTTTTGCAAATATTTTCTCCAACTCTGTGGCTCAATGTCTTTAAGTATTAATGTTTATAGTTTGAGTGTAGAGGTCTACCACATCTTTGTTAGATTTTTTTCCTAAGAATTTGAGTTTTTATACTCTTTTAAATGGGATTTTTTTCCTAACTGCTGATAAATTTCATTTGTTTTTGTTTGCTGTTAATATATAAAATTCAAGTAATATTTTTCTGTTTCGGCTTTGTATTCAGTGACTTGCTTAATTCATTTATAAATTCTGTAGATTCTTTTGGATTTCTATAAAAACAATCATGTCATATAGAAATAATGACATGTTTATTTCCCCCTTATAATTCTTTTTTATTTTATTTTCTTGCTTTATTGAATTTTTTTGCCACTCTGTGCATGTCTGCAGATGACTGAGAAAGCACTGTGAGTATTGACTTGGGGGTTACAAATAAATTTTAGTGAGTAAGCAAATTCACAAATACAAAATCAACAAATATTGGGGATTGACTGTATTTTATATGTATATATATGTAAATAAATGTATACATATACATGAACTATAATATTCCATACAGTGTTATAGTGTGTGCCTTTGTATGTATTTATGATGAGATACAATTTATTTAATTATACACCTACTCTCAGATGTATGACTTGTCTCCAGTTTTTCTTTGATATTATCACTTCTAGTACCACTAGCAACTTCAGCAACAATTAGTTGTTAATGCTTTGCTTTTCCATTCTTCCACTTTTTGTGCATTGATACATTATGATCCATTTAAATCCTCATTTTCTCTAAACTCAAACCACTTACCTGCTTATTTGTTGACTCATTTATTTGTTTAATGAACATTTATTGATCTCTTAATGTGTTTCAGGCTTATTGGACTACTTTTTAGCACATTTCCCCATTTAAAAAAAATGGATGCAATCGTTATTAGATTTTTTTTTTACTCACAAAAATATTCTGCATTCAAGAACATTTATTTATGTCCCTCTGTCTACTTTATGATGGAATCAATATAATGAAGCATTCCAAAGCAAATTGGATAAAGGTGCACTAACTCATATATCATATGCTTCTTATATGAGTACAACAGTTATTATTAACAAACACTATGTAGTATATACCTAGCTTTCAGCCTTGTTGTTATATAAAGTTATGTGCTATGATGAGTTTTATTACCTGTGACCAGTCTTTGCTTTACCAAGAACTTATTCTGACTTTAATCAAACAAGAGGAAAAGTATAGCACATGAATTTACCCTTGAAAAATTTTTTTTCTTTTTTGAATTTTTGGCTTGACAAATGTTAGTGGAAAGTTATCTGGGACTGCTAAATATATTGATTAGAGTCAGAGGGGATGATCCTCCAACAGGGAAGGCTTTGATCGATTCCTTTAAGGATTTTTTTAGATATTCTTTTATTCAGGTAGACAACATTCTAGGCTGATGAAATAAGAAAAATGGCAAAAATGAGTAGACTGTGTAATGACCAATAATTAGGTTAACTCTTCTGGAGAAAAAAATAAAACTAGGATACAAAAAGAGATGTGTACTTTAGGTAGTGAAATGTCTGGCCAATTATAAAAGGTTTAGATTTAATGAGGAAAGGAAATTTGTACTACCAAATGCTCTTGGAGTAACATTTAAAGTAGATAATTTAAGTGACTGAACATAGGATGGGTGTGGACAGAAAACAGCAAAAGAGAAGACACAGTCCAATATATAGAACATGGAATATGACATTGGATGCAAGAGTGCAGATAGAAATGGCAAATCTAAGAATATTGTGTAGCAAGTATTATCAGAATTTGGCGATGACTTGATGGGGCAGGCAAAGTAAAAATTGACTTCAGGGTTTTGATTGCCTGGAAAGGAAGTACAAGAAGATTGTTGAAGGATGTACTATGTTGAGATAAGTTAATGTTTTGAGAATAATAATAATGAGAAGCCATTGGACCAGCAATGTAGAAATGTCATATAACTCAGGATATGTAGCTCAAGGGTTTAAAATGTATTAAAATTCTATGACTGACTGATTTATCCAAGGGAACATGTATAAAAAGAAAAGAGCCTTGCTTGGGTGATTCTCAGCCAATTGGAGACAAGGACAGGATCCAGCAAAGGACCACCTAAAGAGACATATGGAAAACTAAGAGTAGAGAGGAATGAAATGTCGAGTTGGAAGACTGCATCAGTGAAGAGAATGTGGGACGATTCACTCAACTGGAGAAAGCAAAATGGGCTAGAACTGGAGACAGTGGTTACAGACAAAGGAAAAGAAATCCTGATTTGATTCAGGTCAGCTTCTATAAAGAAGCAGCTGTAGTGACTGTAACCTGGAGTGGAAAGGGGTAAGGAGGGCTCTCTACAGGTTAGGGAGTGAACTTTATTATTACATTGCAAACCACACAAAGAGAAAATGTACTTCCAGGAATGTTTTGTGTAAACAAATGCCTGGACTAGGTCAAGGCGTTTATAAAATATTACTTAAGAACACCTGTCACATAATAGGTACTCACTAGATGTTTGTTAAATGAATGAGTCCTCTCTCATCCCTGTCTTGAACACGTCCTCTGGCTTTTGGTGCATTTTCTGAATACTAAAAATGTAATAATAGTGATACTAGTGAAACAGTTATAGTAAGTCCCCTACATACAAACGAGTTCCATTCCAAGAGTGTGTTCGTAAGTCCAATTTGTTCATAAGTCCAACAGAGTTAGCCTAGGTACCCAACTAACACAATCAGCTATGTAGTACTGTACCTAATAGGTTTATAATACTTTTCACACAAACAATACATTAAAAAAAAACACAAAAAATAAAACATTTTTAATCTTACAATACAGTACCTTGAAAAGTACAGTAGTACAGTACAACAGCTGGCATACAGGGGCACGTTCACATCTTTGAAAGTTCACAACTTGAAGGTTCGTATGTAGGGAACTTACTGTATATGGAAATGTAAGCTAGAGGCCATATTGGAAGCAGTTTCTGAGGGATACGGGAGAGAAAAATAGAGGTATTCGTCAGACTCCACAAAAGTACAGAATCACAGAAGCAAAATTCTAGAGGTAGGAGGGATCTTGCAGGTCACTGAATAGCTCAACCCTCTTATTACATGGCTGTGGATTTGAGGCCCAGTTTTGCTAAATAACTTACTATATATGTGTCAGGGTTCAGTTCCAGGAAATTGAAACCACACCAGCTATTTTAAACATGAAAGGATTTAGTATAAAGAATTAATTGCACATTTAAATTGTTGGAAGGATTGGAGTGGCCCTTAGGCTTGGGCTCCAGTACTAGTTCCCAGAACGATGCAGCTGATTGACCCACCCGGGCAGCTGCTATTGCTGTGACGGGGAAGAGGGGCAAGCTGCCGCTGCTGGACCTGTTGACTCCAAGAACTTGCCACCGAAGATGCTCTCTGAGGATAACAAGCTGGCGCTACTGCTACCGCACTTTCCTCTCAGCATCAACGCAGCTGGCAACCAGACCTAGGATGTTAATATAAAAAACCTTGGTCCCCACAGTGCATCTCCAACCACATTTGCCACTTCTGAGTTCAAATCTCACCTGAGTGCTTCTAATTGGCTTAACCCCATGCCCACCTGGGAGCCTAGCTGCAAGCACATTGGGGCTCACAGTTTCAGCTTCTGCAGCATTACAGGACACAAGGAAGTTGGAATGGATGTCGACTGACAAATCACCGGATTCACACACCTGCATCCACAACTAGGAAAGCACATCACTGCAACGAGAACATGAGAGGCCTGTTCTTGCAGTCTCACTGTTATCATTGGACCTAAGTGCACACATAACAAGAGAATTACGTAGATTCAGCTCTCCTTCTAGAAATCACACTCTATACTGAGAGACCTCTAAGTAGGGCAACCACTTAATTTGTTCAAACTGGACCACATTTGAAAGTGGAGAGAAAACATTACTAGTATTTATGCCAGGATAACAGGCATGATACAGAGATCATACAGGCCCCCAGAAAACTGGCTCCAAGCCTGTCTGTAAAATATGTAAGATTCTTCATGATTTTGCTTCAGTCTCCCTTAGTGAACACATCTGTCAGCACAAATCTTCACTTTTTGCTCCATCCTCTTTAAAGTCAGTTCTCCCAGGATATCAGTACTGTTCAGGTCTTCTGCACACACTACGTCCTTGTCTAGAATGGCCCTCTCTATTTCTCCACGTGTCTAACTTCTGAGTGTCTTTCAAAATCCAGTGCAGCTGTCACCTCCTCTGTTGAAATGCTCCCAGACTCTTCCAGGTAGGAAGGTGGTTCTTCTTCAGTTACATACTTACCTTGTTTGAAAATATCTGTTTATATTTCTTTCCTATTAAGCTGTAACCACCTCAGTGATAGGAACTGTGCTTTATTCCTAGAAACCAGATCGAATTCTATGCTGAAAAAGTGCTCAAGAAATGTTTGGAAATAGATGGATGGAAGGAATTAAGGAAGAGATGGAAGGAAAGAAAGCAACAAGGGAATGAAGGGAGCAAGGAACTGAAAGAAAGAGCGGGGGAAGGAAGAGAAGGGGAAGCATGAGGAAAGGAGGTCATGAGCCTTTTCTAGTAACTCTAACATTTTCATTTGTGAGAATTCTCCTTATATTACCAATCTATTAGATCTTTAAAAGTACTGAATAAGTCGAGATGAAATCCATACACACTCACTTAGAAATAGAATTGCTACCTGTAGTCTGGATTTCCCATCTGATGTTTGAAGAAATTCAGCATTTATTGACCTTGATGACACTTCAGTGGTTAATGGTTTCACTCCATCTATGTTAATCTATCAAATATGTCATTCCTCACTTTGAGTTGAACATATAAATGTTTAGATTTCTTGCACTCAAATTGCAAAAAGATCTTTAAAATCTAGAAAGATTAATTTAGATACGATCAGACCTAGCACACCAATGAATCGTCCTTGTTTCCCTTTTTATTCACTTATCACAAGATGATTCCTTTTTTGAGTAAGTGGTTTCGTCCTGCTTGTTGTGGCCCTTGTTGTTGATTGTAAGGGATGGCCCACAGTGAACCTGATTTACAGAATTTATTTCTTGCCTTCACTTCCGTAACATGACTTCTTAAAGTTCACCCCCAATTTTCTATCATCTCAATGTGTTTTTTTTTAAACCTAGTTTGTAAATCTCTGAAAAACTCAGTGCAAAGCATTTTCTTTTTCATTCTTTTTTTTAATATAAATTTATTTATTTATTACTTATTTCTTGGCTGCATTGGCTCTTTGTTGCTGCGTGTGGCTTTCTCTAGTTGTGGATCTTCATTGCGGTGTGCGGGCTTCTCATTGCAGTGGCTTCTCTTGTTGCAGAGCACAGGCTCTAGGCAGTAGTTGTGGCTTATGGGCTCTAGAGTGCAGGCTCAGTAGTAGTGGCGCACGGGCTTAGTTGCTCCATGGCATGTGGGATCTTCCTGGACCAGGGCTCAAACCCGGGCCCCCTGCACTGACAGGCGGATTCTTAACCACTGTACCACCAGGGAAGCCTGCAAAACATTTTCAATGACTATGTCAAACATCATGTTCTTTGGACTGTAAGGCGATACCTGTGTTTGCTAAGGTTTTAATTTTTTGAACTTGCTCCATGTTTGTGTTAAGTAATAAGCAGATTTGCGGGGGGGGGGTGCTACCCTTGGAAGACAGTTTCTTTCTGTAAACTTAGTTACAGTGAATGCCTCTTGGCTCAGCCAGCTGGTAATGAACAAAGAAACTCATATCGTTTTATGTGAAAGGTGAATAGAATTTTTTTTGAGATTTACTGAATACTGCTCAGCTTTCTCTCCCTTCATCTGATACTGTGTGCTGCAAGGACATATTCCAGGAGATTTAATATCTCATAAAAGTGATTTTTGTATTAAAAGAGTGTTATCAGGGTGTTTACACTGAACATTTCACTACTACCCAACTTCCGTAAGTCCAATTAAATGTGTATAGAAAGTCAACTAAGGAAAGCTTAATGGCTATAGAAAATTCTAAGTCATGTTACAGAGTAACACGTCTATAAATCCAAGTTTCTAAACCCCACCATATGTTCTTAGCAAAACCAAATTAAGTGAACTACTCTTGGCCAAGGTGGAATAACAGAGACTGGATTTACCCTCCTGCTTTAAACATCCAGAAACGAACAAAATATATGAAACAATAGTTTGCAAGACACTGGCTATCTGGCAGTGAAGGACAGTGATCCCCAAGAGATGAGAAACAAATGCAGTGAGACTCAACATTACCCCAGTTTACTGCCTGGAGGATTTCTAGTCTGAATCTCAGGGAAGGAGAACCCCGGCTGAGCCAGACAGAGTTGAGAAGCCAGAGCTGAGAGTCTGGGGAGTTGAAGGTGGACAGAGTTCACAGACTGAGTCTGGAGGAAGAGAGAGCTACACAGAGGTAAAACTCTGAAGATCTGAAGAGGTTCCCCTCTAGTGTTTAGTCGAGTCGTGATCAGCACATACAGGTGAAGAAACTGCAAAGCTTGGGAAAAAACCACGCAAGAGGATTAGGGGAACAGTGCCCACACTTCCATAGGGCTGGGCTTAGTGCTTGTTCCCATGAGGCAGACTGGAGTATCTCATGGTTCACCCAGCACTGGATGGAGCATATGCAGAGGGGTCTTGCCTCAGTAGTGGTGAGTAGCTCTAGATGGGCACTGCTCTGATCCTGCTTAATACATCTTAAAAACAAGACCTGAAAGGACCAAACTGTTTTTAAGTAATTTAGCCACATCCAAGAACAAAGCTCATGAAATTTATAGGAATACAAAGATATTCAGCAGCCAAGAAGGTAAAATTCACTATGTCAGACATCTGATCAAAATTACCAAGTATGCAAAGATACAGGAAATCGCAGCCCAGAAGGGTGAGAAAAATCAGTCAGTCAAGACTGACAGAAATGTTAGAATTCAAAGCATTAAATAGCTATTAAAACTATATTCCATAAGTTAAAAAAATAGAAGATAGAAGAATACCCCCAATTTTTTTCTTCCACATGATCAATACTAGCTGGAAGGATGTATTATGGGCATATATTTTTAAAAATGTAAATATAACAGAGTTTCTTTTCTCTAGCAAATTTTATTCCTTACACTAAGAATAGTTTTATTTTTAGCAAATAAGTGACTTTAGTGGAAATGCACTCTAGGAATGGCTCAACAATCTTATTCGAATGCCAAAAATGGTATGTTATTAAATTTAACTTGGATAATGTCTTTTGTGGGTTAGGAATTGTACTATTCCATTCATTGTATTTGGTAACAAATATGGTTCTATTGTAAATTTGTCTTAAATGTGCAGTAATTATTATGGCTCAAATATACTGCCTACATAAGATATAATTATGAAAAGTGACCTTCCATCTAAACATAGGCCAAAACTATTTGATCAGTATTATTCAAATGAACATAGCACTTTAGATAAAAACATGTTGAAAGACTATTTCTTCAATATTTAATGTTCTGATAATACACATTTTTAACTTTATATCCTTATAACTAAATTTTAAAAGAAAATTTATTGGAGGTAGCCTAGTAAAATTTTGCTGCATTACAACAAAAAGGCATAAAGTGTATTTTTAGTCACTTAGTATAAAATTCTGGTCTGTGTTATGGATGTGTAAATAGCTAAATAATCTAAATGTCACCTTTACTCAACCTTTTATAGGTTGTCTATAAAATCTGGAAACATAGATAATATTTTATCTTTCAGAGCAGAGACTGAAGATGTCCTTGACAATGTTCTGTATATTTGTTTGTACCTCCAGACTTTATGGACACTCGGTTCCTCTTTAAAGGTGAATGAGAAGATTTTTTTCTTATTGTGATAAATTACTAGACTTCTACATTGTCATGAAATATTTTATATCATAATGTAGGATCTCTTATAGTGTAGTACCTTTTTCCATGTACAAATATATTTAAATTGTGAATTGTACCCTTGATCAAGGATTTAGCAGCAGATTAATTATACATATGATCCATCATGTATGATCAAAACAACCATAACAACAATAAGCAACTTTAATAATCTAAAATAGTGAAATGATGGCCCAATTATTAATTATGGAAATTTAGCCAGGAAGAAGATCCTCTAGGACTGCCTATTTATTTTATAGATAAGGAAACTGATGTGCAGATAAGTTTGACATCTTTCTCAAAATCATACAGATGGATCATAGCAAAGCTGGGCCTAGATCTCTATTTTCTTTGTATTGTTTCGTTGCCTTATAACAAACACCAAGAACTTAGTGGCTTAAAACAGCCCTCATTTATTAGCTCGAAGTTCTTATAGATCAGAAACCAAGGTCACTGGACTGGGTTCAAAGCTTAGGGTATCACAAGGCCAAAATCAAGGTTCTAGACAGTTTGAACTCTGCTCTGGAGGCTCTGGGAAAGAAGGAATCCACTTCCAGGCTCATTCAGGTTGTTGGCAGAGTTTAGGTCCTTGTTGTTGTGGGACTGAGGTCCCCATCTCCCTGCTGACTAGGGTTCAATGTCAGCAACTGAAGACCTCTCTCTGGTCCTTGCACAGGCTGCGTCTGTCTTCAAAACCAGCAACGGCAAGTCATGTCATTCTCATGGTTCACACTCTAGAACTTCTCTCCTCCCGCTTTCTCTCAGCAAAAGCTCTCTGCTTTTAATGGCTCAGGAGGTCAGATCAGGGCCAACTGAATAACACCTTTGTCTCACAGTCAGCTGTGCATATAATGTAATCATATCTCATCAAATTCACAAGTTCTGGGGATCTTTGTGAGGCCATTTTAGAAAGTCTGCCTACCACACTCTGAATCTATTCTGACTTTCTTTGTGTTATACTCTACAACCTCATTCTGAAAGATCTACAATATACATATAAATTAAAGATTTACATATATGTATAAAAGTTTGCATGTATCTCACACAAATATAACTCTGATATTCATGTGGCCCCTTCCATTACTTTACAATATCTCTGTCCATTTTCTGCCTTCTTTTGAACATCTTCACTAAAAATTGTGCACACTTCACCTTGTCACTCTTATTCCCCTCATCCTGTTTTATTCTTCTTACACTGCTTCATCATTCTTATCACTGGAACATAAGTTCTATATGGGCAAGCTCCACATTTGATTTGTCCACTGCTGTACTCCCAAGTGCTTAGAACAGTGCCAGGTCAAGCAGCCCTGTTCTTTAATTATTTATCAGAAATAATAAATACTTAATGTTAATATTCATAGTTTGGCTCTAAGGACTTGTTTAAAGTTTTATTAAATCATTCCATATACCCTTGGAGAAAAATTTAGTATGCTGAAGTAGAGTTTCTGGGGAAATTTGCGTAAAGAAATCCCTTTACCCTTAATAAAGTAGCATATAGGAGGCAACTGATAGAAGTAACTTGAGCTTTGAAACTGGCAGCTATGAAATGGAATTCTATGTGTACTTTATGCAGTTGATTTTACTTAGAAAACTTTAACTTCTAGCAGTGTCAGATTAGTAGAATGTAATCTAGTAAATTGGGTGTAGGGACCGCTTCCTCTACTCTGATTTAGTAGAGCTGAACTACAAAAGCCATAAATAAGAAAGAATATAATTTACTCAAGAGGAGGAGAAAAGTTCATTAGAATGCTATTAAATGTAGAGAGAAGTAAAATTTGAAAATTAGGGGCTTCCCTGGTGGCACAGTGGCTGAGAGTCCGCCTGCCGATGCAGGGGACACGGGTTCGTGCCCCGGTCCGGGAAGATCCCACATGCTGAGGAGCGGCTGGGCCCGTGAGCCATGGCCGCTGAGCCTGCGTGTCCGGAGCCTGTGCTCCGCAACGGGAGAGGCCACAACAGTGAGAGGCCCGCGTACCAAAAAAAAAAAAAAAATTTGAAAATTAAAAACTACACTATCTTCCATAATTAAACTATGATTTTACCTGAATAAGAGCAATGGAAGAAACAAACTAGAAAGTAGATCACTAGTAGAAAAGCCCTTAAATTTAAAATGATATAAAGAGAATAAAATAATTAATTTGGGAGATTTTTAATATAAACAGAATATATCATCATTTTCAAGGGACTGTACATCCCAAGAATAGTTTATTAAAGAGTGGGAAGGAAAATGAGGAAAATCAGTGACTGTAGCAGGAAGGACATAGATGGGTTTATTCATCAAGGTTCTTTTATTTTCAGTTGTTATGAACTAACATCAAACTGTTTTCGGCAAGAATTTTTTTCGAAAGCAGTAAGAGAAGAAAATCAGGTGGTAATATTGTTTATTGACTCACAAAACCGAAAAAATCAAAAGAATGGTTGAATTCAGAGGCTTGGAGTCATCACTGGAACAGAACTATTCTTTCCATTAATAATCTTCACTTTCCTCTTCTTGCATTAACCTTAGACCAACAACTGTCCTGAGCTTTCCCCAAGCACCTTCACTGTTATATTCTGCTAGTTTCAAGCTCAGTAGAGAGAACTTCTCTTCCCTAGTAGTTCCAAATAAAATGGTCCTAGGTCATAGTTTCATTGTCATGAGTTAGGCCATCTGCCCATCCAATTACTAGAGTCAAAGAAATGGAATACAGTACTTGGCCCTGCCTGGGTCAATGCCCACTGCTAGAGCTGAGTGTCCAGGGGTGGAGTGGGGAAGTGAAGGCAGGAGGGTGTAGGTCGTTGTACCTACATGAACTGCCTGGAGAAAGACAGAAGCCCCACACCTAGATTTGCCAGATTTAGCAACTAAAAATGCAGGATTCTCATTTAAATTTGAAGTTCGGGTAAACATGGAAGAAGTTTTTAGTATTAGGTAGGTCCCATGATAATATTTGGGACATACTTATACTAAAAAAAATTGTTGTTTATCTGACATTTGAATTGAACAGAAAATACTGTACTTTGTCTGACAACCCTGCCCACACCCAGACATTTCAGTGATTTATTCAAGAAATGGTTGGAATGGGGCTGAGCAAGCAGCAGTGATAAGTCCACTACTATAGGAACGAAGGACTGAATGTCAACAGCCATTTCCGGGCCAAAAGAATGCAGAAGTGATCTGTAGGCAGGCAGATTACAATAAGAGAAATGAAACATAAAATGCATGAGTGCAAACTAAGATAGAGTAAAAGAGACCAATGGAAGACTGTTACTAGGGAATGTGGAAGAGGAGGACTTATAAAGGAGGATTCAGGGGCTTCCCTGGTGGCGCAGTGGTTGAGAGTCCGCCTGCTGATGCAGGGGACACAGGTTCGTTGCCCCGGTCCGGGAAGATCCCACATGCCGCAGAGCGGCTGGGCCCGTGAGCCATGGCCGCTGAGCCTGCGCGTCCGGAGCCTGTGCTCCGCAACGGGAAAGGCCACAGCAATGAGGGGCCCGCGTACCCCCCCCCCCAAAAAAAGGAGGATTCAGCAATGTGAATTGCCTGTGCAATTTCCATTTCCCCCTCTTCTTTTATTTGAAGGCCTTCCCCCTTCATCTTTTTAAATAGGATCTCCGTACTATTCATGAACCCACACTTTTCCTAAACACGTACTTCAGAGGAGGCTGGCTTCAGTTACAGAAGTTGATTTCTGATTGGAATAAGGCATGTGTGAGTTCAGTTATCTTTGAATGATTTTTACATGGCCTTGTGATTCAGTTCAGGCCACTGAAACACGTAGTTAAATGTACCAGAGGGCTTCTAGGAAAGATTTTTGCCTACTTTTAAGAAAGACATGCAAAAGAGATATAATTTGTGGTACCTGGCTCTGATGCTGGAATTGGTGCAGCCATTCTGAAATAATCAAAGAAGTGAATTGGAAGACAAAGCAGTATGTGAAAAGATGGAAAGAAGTGTGTACCTGATCTATTGATGAACTGATTAGCCCAGGAATCACCCTACCTCTCGACCTCTTGTAGTGCAAATTAATATATTTCCTGATTGTTTAAGACACTTTAAATAAAGTTTTCTTTATTTGAAGCTAAAAACGTTCTAACTGACATATAGGAGATTGTTATAACAGTCAGGATTTTCTGTATATTGGACAATGAAGTGACCTTTCTATTTTGTTCATTCGCTAATGATCACAAACTCAAAGCATGAAAACATTGGGTTTTTTTACTTAGAAAGTAAGAAGTTTTCCGTTTAAAAATGCCATCTGCTACCCCTTAAAGTAGTCAGTGAAAACAAAAGCAAACATGTACTTTAGAATTAGAACTATTGGGGAAAAGAAATCACGGAAACTAATATTCATTCAACGGTAATGTCTTTTTTTAAGAAGAGCAACAGTTACTTAATGAAACTTCAAAATTGGCATCATAAATTGGCCTGAATATAGTTCTTTGAACTATCACTATGGAATTTCCCAGTTCTTGAAGGATTCAGCTGCTTTTCAAAAAAACATTTTATTAATCTTGGTATAATGGTACCCCCATATGTGTGGAGATGCTGTTACTGTATCTTTTTGGAATCACAACAATATAAATTTATTTAAATTATATCAATGGAAAAATCACTGTCCAATGATACAAACAGGTCAAAACAATTACTTAAGTTAACTCCTCTCTGTTTCTGACCTTAACAGATGACATGTGTTGGATTTTACGCCTATTTTTAGCTCTGATCTTAGGATCTCCACCTACCACTGGAAAATCCAGCTGGCATTCCAGTCACTTCATTTTCACGGCAGGAGTCTGTTCATGAAGAATGCCAAATTTCTACGTATAGATTCATTCTGTGTTTATTGTTACTGCAAAACATTTTTTCCCTCATTTTCTGAAGTAGATGCACTACAGAGAAAGCTGCTGTGGGACATTTTGGTAAAGTGAATCTTACTTTATCATTCTCTTATTAACATGAAATTAACTTGCATTCCCAAAGGGAGTAGGAGAGCAGAGGGAATCTACACAATAAAATTAAATTAAAATTATCAGCAATTCAGATTTTCCTTTATTAATTCCAGATTTTTTCTCACCTCTGTTTTAAAAGAACTATAACCATTTGATATGTGACATATAAAATAAAATGTAGGAAGCTTTAAAAGGTATAGAAAACCTATCATAATGGGAAATCAGCAGCATCATGATAATCATCATCATAGTAGTAGTAATAGCAGTAAGTACAATTTGTTGAGCACTTATATCTAAGCACTGTATACAGTGTTTTTACTAATATTAATTATATAATCACAACAACTCTGCAAAAGAGGTATTATTATCCCATTCTACAGATGAGAAAACTGAGGCTCAGAGAGGTTAGGCATTTTAAGTAAAATCACACTTCTAGGGTGCGACACTGCCAGGATTTGAAGCCAGGTATATCTGATTACAAAGCTTGTGAACATTATATCGTAAAGTATGTATACTGCGAAAAATTCATTATGAATGAAGATGTTTCACAGCCTCAGACCTATTTGTTAATTAATAGGGATGTATATAAATAAAACATACCAGAAGTTATTCCACCACTGTCTTTTTTTCAAATGTTTGACATTGCCCACTTTAGGAATCACAGAAAAGAACACTATATGGCACAGGAGGAAATAGGGACACAAGTATTCTTTTTTTTTTTTTTTAACATCTTTATTGGAGTATAATTGCTTTACAATGGTGTGTTAGTTTCTGCTTTATAACAAAGTGAATCAGCTGTACATATACATATATCCCCATATCTCCTCCCTCTTGCGTCTCCCTCCCACCCTTCTTATCCCACCCCTCTAGGTGGTCACAAAGCACCGAGCTGATCTCCCTGTGTTATGCGGCTGCTTCCTGCTAGCTAGCTATTTTGCAGTGTATATATGTCAATGCCACTCTCTGCCTTCATCCCAGCTTACCCTTCCGACTCTCCGTGTCCTCAAATCCATTCTCTACGTCTGCGTCTTTATTCCTGTCCTGCCCCTACGTTCTTCAGAAACATTTTTTTAAAATATTCCATATATATGTGTTAGCACACGGTATTTATTTTTCTTTTTTTGACTTACTTCACTCTGTATGACAGACTCTAGGCCCATCCACCTCACAGCAACTAACTCAATTTCATTTCTTTTTATGGCTGAGTAATATACCATTGTATATATGTGCCACATCTTCTTTATCCATTTATCTGTCAATGGATGCTTAGGTTGCTTCCATGTCCTGGCTATTGTAAATAGAGCTGCAATGAGCATTGTGGTACATGACTCTTTTTGAATTATGGTTTTCTCAGGGTATATGCCCAGTAGTGGGATTGCTGGGTCATATGGTAGTTCTATTTGTAGTTTTTTAAGGAACCTCCGTACTGTTCTCCGTAGTGGCTGTATCAATTTACATTCCCACCAACAGTGCAAGAGGGTTCCCTTTTCTCCACACCCTCTCCAGCATTCATTGTTTGTAGATTTTTTGATGATGGCCATTCTGACTGGTGTGAGGTCATAATTCATTGTAGTTTTGATTTGCATTTCTCTAATGATTAGTGATGTTGAGCATCCTTTCATGTGTTTGTTGGCAATCTGTATATCTTCCTTGGAGAGAGATACTATGTTCTTGGATTGGAAGAATCAACATTGTGAAAATGATTATACTACCCAAAGCAATCTACAGTATCAGTGTAATCGCTATCAAACTACCAATGGCATTTTTTACAGAACTAGAACAAATATATTTCACAATTTGTATGGAAACACAAAAGACCTTGAACAGCCAAAGCAATCTTGAGAAAGAAAAACGGAGCTGGAGGAATCATACTCCCTGACTTCAGACTATACTACAAAGCTACAGTAATCAAGACAGTATGACACTGGCACAAAAACAGAACAATAGATCAATGGAACAGGATAGAAAGCCCAGAGATAAACCCACACACATATGGTTACCTTATTTTTGATAAAGGAGGCAAGAATATACAGTGGAGAAAAGACAGCCTCTTCAGTAAGTGGTGCTGGGAAAACTGGACAGCTACATGTAAAAGAATGAAATTAGAACACTCCCTAACACCATACACAAAAATAAACTCAAAATGGATTAAAGACCTAAATGTAAGAAGTATTCTTGATTGAATGAAAGCAATGGTTGAAAGAAAAAGACGTCCTTCTTCCTTCTCAGGTTCCTCATGCAATGAAAAAATAGATTCACTTACCAAAAAACCACCTATTTTAGGAGGGATGCAAAGGCCAAACCAAAGGTATCTTAGAGCAAGATGAACTGTCCTTCTGAAATAAGTATTCAGCCTTCTTCATTGATGCATCAGACTTAATGACATGATGACATTGCTAGTATATTTCCATTGGATACTGCCACTGACAGTTCTGCCAAAAAGAGCCATTTTTAGAACTGGGAGCTCATGTATGAATTTCCTATTTGTACGCTAGCTATCACAACCTTTCACATTCTCAAGTGTGTGAAGAGACTGAGGTTGAATAGTAAAGCTGTTTGCAGGTGTAGTGTCTTGCCCTCAGTGTGGGTTTACAGCTCTTAAAAACAGCTTTTAAGGAAAGATTTCTATTTGATGTGGATGGTGGTGAGAGTTATTTACTTATTGTAGAGCCAGTGTGATTCCCTGATGAGCAGAAAAATCCCAGTTAATGATCTAGCATTTGGGCTTGGGTCAAAGTAAATTACAGTATAGCTTTCAAACCTGAGTAGTCATATTCAGAGGCTGTGCCCATACTTGTAGGGGAGGGTGCTGGTGTTCCTCTATATTTTTTAAAAGTGGAAAGGGTATGAGTGAGATCTTTATTTCTACTACTTCTAGTCCCATGTGGCTAGGGCTTGGTTATCAATCTTCTTGACCAAGAGACACTGCTTTTTCCCCCTCAACTTTACTAACACCACAAAGATGGAGAGGGAAATGCTATTCATTAATGTCAGACATTGCTTCAAATGGCTTACAGGCCTCAGTACAACACTAAGTAAGCCTCCATATAAAGCATGAGTCAGAATTGGTTCTGTCAGACTTCTTTTTAGATATGTGATTGTTTTAGTCATCAAGGCAGTATGTAAAATAAAATCCTTTCCAGGTTTTATATATTTGAAATGGGAATGAGTATTCTTTCAGTTCTGTACCTGCAGTTTTGATTAATAACTTTTATTTTAGTATTCAAATAACATATTTTATTTTTTAATTCACCAAAGCATTTTCTTCACCAAAACTATGGTAATCTGAATCTAGGTAATTAGATAATCTAGATAACTAGAACCTGAAAATGCCTCTCACTCTCTTTCTCTTCAGGTAGATAGATAGATAGATAGATAGATAGATAGATAGATAGATAGATAGATAGATAGCAGGTAGATAGATAGATAGATAGCAAGCAGGTACATAGATAGATACATAGATGATCTAGAGATATATATGTACATGTATATCTGTATATCTCTCTCTGTGTATTATGTATATGTATATCTGCTTGGAAAGTAAAAGTAATTAAGTTCCCTCCACAGCATAAAATAGTTTATACTTTTATATTCTTCTGTTATAGGTAATTTTCTGACTGAATTTTTACTTTGGTATCTCACGGATTCAGATATACAGCTATCGAAATGGCCTGCTATCCAGATGATGGCCAGTACAAATGTGGAAGACCTATATTGTCTGCCTAGCAGCATTCACTAGAAAACCACACTCATAAGAAATAAAGTAATATATGGTCACTGATAATCATACCACTAAATGCTGTTTGTTGTGTTGCCATTGCTATAATTTGATTTTTAAGTTAAGGCTACTTGAAAAAGAAGCAGTTTAGATTTATGTGATACAAATTCCACACTCCATAATTAAAGTAACTTAACCACTGTAAACTTATCAAGCTGTGAACTTTAAGTTTATAGTCTCCGTTTATTTAATAGCTACTTAGCCCATGTATGTTCTGCACCCTTTGGCTCTGCTCTGAGGATACAGCTGGAGGAAGACTAAATACTCTGTTCCTCCTGGAATAGTCGGTCTGGCTGGTGGCACTGCTTTCTATGCAGTAATATTTTTTGCCCTCAGTGTTGCTGTTCTGTGTTGAATTTATAGGAGGTCTATCTGAACACATGCACTTGCACATTATTTAAGGAATAAACTGAAAAGCTACATCTTGGTGACTATGGATGATAATTATAGTTCCCCAAGAAGATCTTTTTTTGTAAGAAGTTACTAGAAGGCCCATTGGGGAAACTGAAATGCCTGGGTTCCTTTTGTTTCTTAATAGAATCGGATCTGGAAGGCCTTGATGATCTAGGTACTGTTTACAGCAACATTGACCAGCAGTTGAATGAAGCCATGAGGCGACGCAGACACGCGGGAGAAAACGATTACAACATCGAGGTGCTGCTGGGAGTGGATGACTCTGTGGTCCGTTTCCATGGCAAGGAGCACGTCCAAAACTACCTCCTCACCCTGATGAACATTGTGAGTATTGACTCCTTTTTGAGGTTTTTTTGATCTTTTAATTCACTTCCCTTGTTTTGCTAGAGCCTTTTGGAAACCTCTGTGACGTCTCCCATGACTGCGCCCCACATCCAAAATGCGTCCATAACTGCATTCAATTCAAATATTGACCTACATATTTAACATACAAGATAGTTCTTTCTAGCATCATTTTGCATCCCAGGATGAGGAGGAATTATTTAGGCCTGCTAACTCTGTGTGGATGCTTATTGTTAGAGCTTTTGAATAGAGCAATGTTTTTCAGCATTACAATTGAAGGTAATATATGTACAAAGCACAGTCAGCTCTTGGCACAAGTGCTGCCCTGGAAGTTATAAAGGACTCTTTTTAAATTTGTTCTTTATGTCTTCTTTATTAGCCTTACTCTTTCCAGAAGAAATTTAGTCAGTATTCTCAAACTGGTGTTCTTTTTTCCTTGTGAACTGGCAGAGAGCAGTTGAGGAGAAATAATATATAAATCATCTACTTCTAAAAGATAATTGAGACTGTAGTATACTTTATTTTATATGTTTTATTTTCTAGAATTGTAAAATACATATTGTATTGACCTGGCAAATTTAGTACCCAAGCCTATTCTCTCTTTCAGCTTTTTGACTTTTAATGTAATTCTTTGGGTATTTTACCTTCTTTTTTTCCATGCTTAAAATTAGATTTCCAACAATTATACTGGAGAAGAAAAATTATTAGTTTTACTTATCATGAGTTTATTCATCCTAATACTGATGCCAATATATTAAAAATATATTTTGTTCATTGAGATGCCAATGTATAAAATTCTACACGTACCATGTCTCTGTGAAATGGAAAATGAATATAGAAACTCAGACACATTTTTATTTGTTCATTGGCACTAATTCCCATTATGAAGACTGATTATCACGCAGAAAACAAATTCCTGTGGAGATGCTGTTTTTACTTGCATTATGCATTGTGCCCCTGGGCTGCTTTCTCCTACCACTAGCGAGGCAGTCAATCAGGATAGACCTAGACCCTAAGGGGTGCTCAGACCTACAGGAGGCTCTTGGAGTAATGCAGCAGAAACTCAATACAGTCCTTGGCCTCACAGTACTTATAATTCAGTCAAGGATAAAAAAAGATGCAAAAAAATGCAAAGATTGAGCGATAAAAGGCATGCTATTGTTAAGATATATCGGGAGGCACTGCATTATAAATTCTTCAAGACTTTAGAGGGAGCGACAGTCATCAAGTTGTGAAGTGTTGAGAGTATTAAACTGGGACTTAGAGGAGGCAGAGGCGTTACCTCTAGCTCTGTACCTGGTTGGCTTCGTGAGCTTAGATAGTCATGTCCCTTCCTGGGGTTTAGTTTCTGTATTCATAAAATTGAAAGACTGTACAAGATGCTCACTATTTCTCTAATTCATCAGGAAGCTGGAGGTTAAATTGGGTCTTTAGGGCTTTGTTTTCGGGGTTTTTTTCATTTGTTTTCTTCAGTTTTTTAAAGGGCACATGGAATTGTAAAGGTTTTCTAGGTAGACTCCATTGACAAGAAAGTAGAAATGAATATAGTATATTCACCAGACAGTAAGCTTAGGTGTCAAGGAATAAAGTGCTGCAGTTTTGGTTTTATAACCATCAAAAAAGGACTTTTGTTTTTAATACCATTAAATAGATTAAGTAATAGGCTGAGTCTCTGGCTCAAATACTAGAAATTATTCTAAAGCTAATTGAGCATCAGAGAATGGAACTGGAAAAGAGAAAATAATTTTTCAAACTTAATAAGTTCATTGCATCTGAAGTAATTAATGTAGGTAGAGGTCTTGAGGAGATAATAATAACAGTCCCCCCTTCCCTTCCCAAGTTTAGAGCCAACTGAAAGATATGGTGAACAGACAGATGGAGAATAAATAGTTTTATTATTTATAAGAGCTGAATTGCACGTGACTTAAATTTATAGCCACAAAGATTTTTCTTATTCTAAATCAGTGATTCTCAGTGGAGAGCACTTTGTCCCAGCCCCTTCCATCAGGGATATTTGGCAATGTTTGGAGACATTTTTGGTTGTCATAACTGGGAAGGGATGCTACTGCCACTAGTAGGAGATAAACCACCTACAACACAAGGGCAGCCCTACACAATAAAGGAATATGAATTATCCAGTCTAAAACGTCAACAGTGCTAAGGTTTAGAAACCTTGTTCTAAATTAGACAATCTTACTCACAACCCCCCATCTCTATCTGACTGGATAATTTCAGGTCTCCTTTATAGGACAGGTAGAGAGCTTTAAGCATGACAGATAGAAGACTGAATATCTTTCTTCCCCCCCCCCCCATTGCCCTATTGTAGACTGTTAGATCTACAGCACTGAGATGAGCATGCCTTATCTCAAATTTATCAATTAAATCAGAGTTGGAGGCATGAAGAAAAACAATAATGATATTCTAATGAAACTACCTCATGGAAATTTGAAGCCAAGAAAATTGGGTTTTTTCCCTAACGATGTTAGAATAATTATTAACTCCTATGCTAGCCATTTTATGACTTCCTGTGGTTATCTAAAATCATGGCTCACTAAACTCAAGCCCTACACAAACACGGAGGCTTTCTTTACATGCCACATAGGTTCAGACAGAAACTGTAGAAGAAATTGACAGCAAAAAGTGTATTTCCTTGCACCGATATTGGGAGAAACGTGTCCCTATGGTAGAGGAAAAGCACAGTTTCCGTTAGTCTCCTTTGGTATCTCTACGTTAGTTAACTAGTCAGCAAATACACTCTTCTTTTAGTTTACCTGGTAGTCAAATATAGTCTCCATATCAAACCCAGGTGATATTTACCACATAGTTCCTGAACCAAGGGAATACTTTGAGGTCCCAGTGATTTGCTTCATGGTTGTCTCTTTAATTTAAACTGAACTTCATACTTTCTTATCTTGAAAAGGGTTCTTAAATTATTAAATGTTAAACATATGTTTAGTGAAAGAATGGATAAATGAACAAAAGAGTGTAAAGAACATAGAGGTAGATTATGAACAATCTTGAGAGCAGAAACTTTGGACTTGAAATAAGAGGGTATAAATGACAAATGAAGGCTTTAATGAGCTTAACAATATTATGAAAGCAGTGTTTAGGAAGTAAATTAGCATTTATTGGGTGTCTATATTTTTTTTAAGTATATTGCAAGATGGGAATTATTATTACCTTTTTTTTCTAGAGGAAACAGAGGCTTTAAAATGTCAATAAAATTGAGGTAAATTTTTTAAATTATTTGAAGGTTGTAAAAGAGTCTCAGATAATGATAATGTGGTGATGGTAACCATCAAAAGAAGACAGGGTGGAGCTTCTGTGTTGGTGAACACATCACAGTGCTGGGAGGGTGAAAGCCTGGAAAGAGCATGGAAGCTCTGTACCCCTCCCCCAAGACCTTGCCTTATGCATCTCTTCCATTTGGCTGTTCCTGAGCTGCATCCTTTATTTTAAACACCTGTAAATGTGTAGAAGGCGGCAGACTATAGAGGAAAGGCAAAACAGTCTTGGGTCTAAGCCTGCCCAAGGTGAGAGGCCTTGTAGGTACAAGTAGCAACTTCCCAATACCTCGGTTTCCTCACCAGTGCGATGGGGATAGCAGTCCTATGCTCACAGGAGAGTTCTAAAGAAGAAAGGAGAGTGTGAACATAGCATGTCTAGAACTGAGAAGGTGCTTGACAGATGGCCAGTTGATATTTGCTCAACTGTCGTGGGAGATCTAAATAAGGAGCACAGCCTCTCACCCGCATTTGATGCCCCTGATTTTCCCAGACTCTCAGGGCAGAAAACACCAAGGGATTTTCTCAGGGTGATGTATGGAGCCTGGGATGGAGCCCCATCTCAGCCCCCATTCTCATGAACCCTGTTCCCTTTTGCCACTGATGATCCTGGATCAGCATCTGGAGAGAAAGGGATGCAGACCTCACTGAGCTGGTTTCATTGTCAAGAATAACCTGGAGAGGGGGGCAGGCGCAAAGCCTTGCTCCCTTCCTGGGACCATTTTCTCCAAAAAGTAAGAGTCTTACACTACTGGAGGAGGTGCAGCAAAGCCTGTTGTGTCCAGGGAATAGACAAAGACTCGTTGCGTCTAGGGGAAGGGTAGAAGAAAAAACTCTACCCCAGTGTTTAGGGCAGAAACAGGTCTTGGGGGAAGCAGCTGCCATGCTGTGAGAACACTCAAGCATCTCTGTGGAGAGGCTCGTGTGAAGAATAACTGATACCTCTGGCCAACAGCCAGCATCACTTTGCCATCTGTACAGGTAAGCCACCTTAAAGGTGAAATCCAAGATATGAAAACAACCTAATTGTCAAGCCATGGATGAATGAATAAAGAAAATGAGGTTTATACACAAAATGGAATATTATTCCGCCTTAAAGAGAAGAAAATCCTGCTACTGGCAACAACATGATGGAATTGGAGGCCATTATGCTAAATGAAATAAGCCAGACACAAAAAGACAAATACTGCATAATCTCACTTATATGTGGAATCTAAAATATTCAAACTTACAGAAGCAGAGACTAGAATGATAATTGCCAGGGAGCAGAGGGAGTAGGAAAATGAGGAGGAGATGGTCACAGAGTACAAAGTTTCAATTACACAAAACAAGTTCTGGAGATCTACTATGTAGCATATTGCCTATAGCTTACAATACTATATTGTATACTTATAATTTTCTAGGTGTTCTTACCACAAAAAAAGTAATTAATAATAAAGGAGCAGGAGGAAACTTTGGGAGGTGATGGATGTGTCTATAGTCTTGATGGTGATGTTAGTTTCGTGGGTGTGTATTTATTCCCAAACTCATTGAGTTATATACATTAAATATGTACAGATTTTTACATGTCAATCATACTTCAATAAAGTGGCTTTAAAAAATAATAAAATGAAAAACAAAAGTGGAATCCTTATATCTTTTGACCCCAGTCAAGCCTTCAGTTGAACAGCCCCAGCTGACATCTGACTTAGACTTCATGAGAAAAACCAAGCTAGAATCACCCAGCCAAGTTTTGCTTCCACATTCCTGACCCATGGAAACTGTGAGAGAATAAATTATTGCCTCTGCTTTAACAAGGTAGAAGGAGGAGGAGGTAGGGTTATTGGGAGGTGAAACTTGTTTAGAAAATTTGTTATATTTAATTTTAACTCAGATTAATCATAGTTTAAGTGTAACCAAGGAGAACACTTAAAACACAATATATTATATGTCACGAGTAATGTTAAAGAGCTTTGGTTTATCTGCTGTTTTAGATTAACCATACTAGTTGCCACCTCTTTGGCACAAATATGTTTTGTTTTAGGGCCATATTGCCTAATGATAGTGGTGACTGTGCATATGAATGTGGTTAAGTTCCATAGGTGATTTGTTGTGCAAATCTGGGGATTTGAACACTGGAAAGACAGCTCACTAAGTTAGCACTTTTCTCTGGGGGCTCAAGGGTCAAGTGAACAGGTCTGAACAGGCCCCAGATGATTTTGATATGACTCCTTAAGAGGGGACAGATGCTCTCCACCCATCCCACAGCTCCTTTGCGAAAGAATCAGTGAAGGCGAGAATTGTCCATTGCCTTCCATCTCCTTTGATTTTTAACTCTTCCCTTTTGTAGATCTCGAAATTTCTCCCAGACTCATCTATAAAGAAAAAATTAACAGATATGAATATATTTTAAAAGAGCATGACTAACGCCCATTCTTAGATTATTGAGAAGATTTTTATATTTCAAATAAAAGATGTGATATATAGTTAAGTCTTTTTTAGGATCTCGTGTCATATCTTGTTATACTGAGAGATTTTCATTTTACTATTTTGTAACATTGCTGACTTGCTGGGAAAGTGGTTCTCAGCTGTGGAACATATCTCCTTCTACAAATGTTGATCCATTGCCTACTATGGGCAAGGCTTACCTTAGACGTAGCGTATAAATATCCCAATGAACACAATAGAAATTCTCTGCCCTCTTCGTGCTTGGACTAGGAGAAAAGTAATAGTCAAAAGAAGAAATAAATGTGTAATATTTGGTAGTAATAACTGCCAAGAAGAAGTATAGATAAGAGTAAAGGGATATTGTTGAGGAGAGAGAAGGAGGGACTACTTTGAATAGGAAGTTAGGGAAAGCATCTCTGACATATCATGTAGGCAGAGATACAGGCATTCTGTGAGGAAGAGAACCAGGCAAAAAACTGAAGAAAGAGTGGTCTGGTCTGATGAATCATGAACTGTAAGAAAAAAGCTGCAGAATCAAGAAAAAGCTACCAAGTCAGGAGTGTTTGGGATACAGACTTAAGAGTTATTGTTTTTCAAGCGTAATGGGTAATTTTGATGAACACCCCTAGTTAAAAATCACAGTAGGACAATAAAGGACAAGAACTGAGAGGAGAGAATGGGGGGGAAATCTTTGACAATAAAGAAATAGAAAGGAAATTCCTTAGAATGAAAAATGTAAGTAATTAAACTATCCTGGAAATTTCCCCAAAATTTTGTTTTTCTTTGTATCTTGATAGCCAAACACTGTTGGCAGAAATTTGTTATCTGAGCTACCGTGAAGCTCAGCTTACTGAACTCTGAGTCTTCTAGGCTGGTAAGAACTTTTTCTTGAGCTGAATATAGTTTTCTTTTTAAAGTCTTTTGACTTGTTAATTACTAACTCAAGAGCTTTACGCCCTTATACTATTTCTTTTTTATGAGATATGTCTTAACTGCTGCAGGGGAAAACATAAACCTTGCTGAGAGGAAAACCAGTGAAATGAAAGGAATAGGTACCAGGTCTTCTTTCTTAATATATGATGGAAAAGAATGGTTCCTGGCAATATTCTGAAGGTAAAAGGAGGAAATGCCCTAAAAATTTTTTAAATGGTCTTGACTTACAATCATAAAAGGCGAGGTGGAAGGCTATTTAATGATCAAGAACAAAAGAAAGTAGAATTTCAAAGACTAATTCTATCATATAAATTTTTCATCGCTGAAGTCTAATGTCCTATAACTCAAGCAAGGTTCATGAAGCTCCTTCTACGAAATCAGTTTAGTGTGATTTACTATAATAGAAGTCTCTTTTCTAATGTGTTTGTCTTTTCAGCCATTTGTTCTCTCTGCCGGAGGTCCTTAGGTAAAAGTTACCATTGATATGTCCTAGCATAGAATCACACTTTAGAACACAGGAGGAAACAATAGAGGTGATCCTCTCTAACATTTCCTTTTTGAAGATTATGGAGATTGAGGATAATTGGTAGGTTACTTACCTCGTGTCAAGTACCTAGTTGCAGGGCCAGGCTGGTTTTGTCTCTGGCTCCCATTTTAATTCCACGTCACTTCAACATTTATGTTAATAGTCATTAGTACACAGTTTTCAAAAATATATTTGAAGGACACTTTGTGATGAGAATTGAAGAACATATGTACTCATTAATGCTTCGGATGGGCCACTCAAAAAAGTAGGCTATAATGTTAACTACTGTGTAACATCATAGTGACTTGCAGGAGTGAAGAAAATCCTGCTGACTTTTACTCTTTTCTTAATTTTCTGGCCTGGTCCATAATCATCACCTCAAACCTCAAAACTCCAACTAATCAAAATAATACAGCAGTCATAATGTATGTATTAGTAGATAAGAACAATGGTTTTGACTTTTTTTAGAGTCTTGGATTTATTTATGAATTTGAGGCAAACCATGAAAATTGTACTTAAGGGGAAAATAACACTTACCGTTTAAGAAAAACAAAGCCCACTTGAAACTCATCTAGGTTAAGAACCCTGGTGTAGACCCAAATTAAAGTAGCTCCCAATTGCCAAATCTGAGATAATATGAGCAAAAAAAAAAAAAAATGATAATAATGAATTATAATACATACAACAAAAGAAAGTCTCTATATTTTAAACTTTTATTGGAGTATAGTTACTTTAAAGGTTGCGTTAGTTTCTATTGTACAGCAAAGTGAATCAGCTATATGTATACATATATCCCCTCTTTTTTGGATTTCTTTCCCATTTAGGTCACCACAGAGCATTGAGTAGAATTCCCTGTGCTATACAGTAGGTTCTCATTATCTATTTTATACATAGTATCAATAGTGTATATATGTCAATCCCAATCTCCCAATTCATCCCCCCACCACCCCTTTACCCCTTGGTAGCCATACATTTGTTCTCTATGTCCATGTCTCTATTTCTGCTTTGTAAATAAGATGGTCTATACCAGTTTTTTCAGATTCCACATATATGCGTTAATATACAATATTTCTTTTTCTCTTTCTGACTTACTTAACTCTGTGTGACAGACTCTAGGTCCATCCACGTCTCTACAAATGACCCAATTTCGTTACTTTTTATGGCTGAGTAATATTCCATTGTATGTACGTACCACATCTTCTTTTATCTGTTCCTCTGTTGATGGACATTTAGGTTGTTTCCATGTCCTGGCTATTGTAAACAGTGCTAAAATGAACATTGGGGTGCATGTGTCTTTTTGAATTATGGTTTTCTCTAAATGTAAGGCCAGACACTATAAAATTCTTAGAGGAAAACATAGGCAGAACACTCTTTGACATAAATCACAGCAAGATCTTTTTTTTTTTTTTTTTTTTTGCGGTACGAGGTCCTCTCCCGTTGTGGAGCACAGGCTCCAGACGCTCAGGCTCAGTGGCCATGGCTCACAGGCCCAGCCGCTCCGCGGCATGTGGGATCCTCCCGGACCGGGGCACGAACCCGTGTCCCCTGCATCGGCAGGCAGACTCTCAACCACTGCGCCACCAAGGAAGCCCAGCAAGATCTTTTTTGACATACCTCCTAGAGTAATGAGAATAAAAACAAAAATAAACAAATGGGACCTAATGAAACTTAATTAAAAGCTTTTGCACAGCAAAGGAAACCATAAACAAGACGAAAAGACAGCCCTCATAATGGGAGAAAATATTTGCAAATGAAGCAATGGACAAAGGATTTATCTCCAAAATATACAAACAGCTCATGTAGCTCAATATCAAAAAAAACAAACAACCCAATCCAAAAATGGGCAGAAGCCCTAAATAGACATTTCTCCAAAGAAGACATACAGATGGCCAACAGACACAAGAAAAAATGCTCAACATCACTCATTATTAGAGAAATGAAAATCAAAACTACAATGAGGTATCATCTTAACACCAGTCAGAATGGCCATCATCACAAAATCTGCAAACAGTAAATGCTGGAGAGGGTGTGGAGAAAAGGGAACCCTCTTGCACTGTTGGTGGGAATGTAAATTGGTACAGCCACTATGGAGAACAGTACGGAGGTTCCTTAAAAAACTAAAAATAGACCTACCATACGACCCACCAATCCCACTGCTGGGCATATACACACAAGAAATTGTTGTGAGTTAATACTGATGCAAATAAATGACTATGTAAATTATTGCCTAATATAATATAATAATTGACTAAGTAAATGGGGGACATTTCTTCCCTGTAGTAGAACTCCATCTAATAAATGTAGCAGAAATGATAGAAATTTTAAAAATTGCTAATTGCCAAAGACGACAGTAATAATTTTTGCAGAGAAGTACCATCAACGAATGACAGTGGACGAAAATATAATGAGAAATCGGGTATATACATAGTCTCAAAGTATCTTCTCACAAAGGACTTATTAATCACAAAGGGAAAATGAGTAACTTTACATTTGTGAAACCTGGCAGACAGCATCTTAACCACGGGGTCAAAGTTAATCTTACCCCTAATGAGTCACATTAACATCCTGTGCTCTAGAGGGCACAATATCACTTCTGTGCTATTATAGCTCATAACAGAATTTAATCATGAGGAGCCATCAGAATAACTCAGATTGAGGGGCATTCTACAAACTAACTGACCAGTAATCTTCAAAGCTCTCCGGGTCAGGAAAGAAAAACTGAGGAACTGTCCCAGATTCAGGAAGACTAAGAAGATACGGCAACCGAATGGCATAGATTGGATCATGGACCAAATAAAGGATATTAGTGGGACAGTTGACAAAATGTTAAGTGGGTCTTTAGATTAGTTAATTGTATCACATTAATATTAATTTTCTAGATTTGTACTGTATACTGTGATTTTGGTAAATGTTAGCATTTGAAGAACCTGGGTGAAGGGTATGTGGAAATTCTTTGTTCTATATTTTCACCCTTTTTTGTAAGTCTGAAATTATTTCAGAATGAAATTAAAGATAAAATTAAATGCATTAAAAGAAGCCCTTATTTGATTTTTCCCTTGTTTAATTTACTGTGCTTTTAACTCTTAAAGGTTATAATATAAAATGATATTTTGGGGAGACTTCAATTATGGGTAGAGATAGGTTGTCAGAGAGAGTGATTTGTGTATTTTTGCTAACCACAACATGAGAAGATATGCAATGAATATGTGATATAATAGTAAATAAAATCAATATTGAAATATTGAAAACCATTACTCTTAAACATCAACTTTCATTAAAGCATAAGTGACATACAATATGTATTTTAAGTGTACCAGTTTGATGAAGTTTTATTAAAAATTATATTTTTTTTGTTTCAGCCTAGTTTTCTTCCAGATACCTTCAGAGTTGAGAGCAAACAAATTAAGTCTTGACTGTCTGTCCTTCCTTTTCTCAGTAAACGACTCTCTTAGGCACCCAGTTATTCAAACCAGAAACCTAATATGATAGAGATGCTTTTCCCCCTTGGGGATGTACTTTACTAGGGGAAATTAGGTTTGTAAATTAGTATGTATAAAGCAATCTAGAAAGTGCTAATTGAAAGAAACTATAGATTCTGTGCTATGGAGGAAGAATATTAGAGATGTCTTTGAAGTAGAGGAATGAGGAAGGATATGAGGAACAAGTGTGCTTGAACTAGGCCTTGAATGTTAGTTAGAAATTAGGTCTTTGAAGATGAATGACAGGGAATTCCAGACAGAGAAGATAGTTGAATATTCAAAGCTCCAAAAAGATGCATAGTATATACTTGAATTTGGCTACATATAGGTTGCATGAAGGAAATTAATGCAAAATAAGAAAATGAAGATAGATAGCAATTACAGAACTTCGCAGAGAGGTTTCTCTTCTTCGTTTAGTTCTGTTTAAAAACTAGTTATTGAGCCAATAGTAGGTGGATATTTACTGTGTTTAAGACATTGGGAGAATATAAAGAAATTCTTGGCAGGTTAAGACCATGAAGCACAGAGTTCGGTAAAGGTGATGAAATGAAGACTGCTCTTCTAAATGTTAGTTTGATTTGAAGGAAATACAAGCTGGTGCTAGAGGATCATGCCATTTTGCTGTTGTTGCTGGAACTGGTTAGTGTTTTACCAAATTATTGAGTGAAAGACAATTAAAAGGACATAAAAGACATATGTTCCATCTACTCTAATCCTTGTGGAAGCTAGAATTTCCCTCAGTCACTACAACACCTAACTAGTATTTACCATGATTTGTCTTGGCTCTGGGAATCATTGGCACTTTTCTTTCTTCACATATTCACTTTTACACATTTTGGTGATGAAGGTTGAAGGCATCACTATCTTATTGTTATCCTTTCTTTGTCTCTTGCAATGCTTTCCTTTTTAATATATCCATTTATGATAGGATAAAGGAAAGGTTAGAGAAGTATTAAGATTCCAAGATTGACTAAAATTTAACCCACCTAACTTGCTTCCAAAAGCAATCCAAAAAGTAGATCCTGTGTTGGTTTTCACAGTTGTTAATAAATTGGCATCAGAATTTGAAATCCACATATATTGGGACTACTGGGCAAAATATCACATGAATATAATTTGTGTAAAAGTGAATCTATTCATTAAACATTTATTGAACCATCAGTACAATGATCCCTGCCCTCAAGAAGCTTATAATATAAAAGAAAAACCAAGAGTCATGAGATTTCCCATTTGGAAGAACCATAAAAAGCATATTATTATGATCCCGTCACTTTATAGATGACGAAATAACAGCATAAGTATTCTATACTGTTTCGGTTACAGTGGTTATTGTTCGTCAGAAGAAATAAGTTATGTTGGCTTCAGAAAACCTCATCTTTTCACAGTTTCTTTTGTGTTCAGAACCAAGGCAATGGGTAATAGGTATCCTGGCAATTAAAATCCACCTTCATGCCTTTGTTCTTTGGTCTCTCCAAAATAACTTCTTCCCATTGTTCTTTCCTCCCCCTGCATCCCCATTTTTCTTTTCTGATAACGTTTCATTTATCAAGATCAGGATCAAATATCAACTCCCGTGAACCTTAAACAAATCATCCCCTCCTTATTATAAAATGTGTGAATTCCCTGGCAGCAGCTCTCTGATAGGTTGTTTGCTCCTTGGGTGCAGTTACTACACATTATTAAGCTTCATATTTACAATGTCTAAAACACTGTCTGCCACATTGCCACATCCAATAAAATTTTAACTGGCTTAGTATTTTAACAAATATTTTAATGCTATATACCAAGCATTTAGTTGGGAACACAAAAGACAGAAATTCAGATTACAAATTGGTGGGGAAATCAAATAAACACATCAAAGATTGTGATAAGAGCTATGCAGGGAACGAACAGTTTGCTTGGAAAGGGAATAACAGGACTAATGGGTGATAGGGATTATACATAGACAAGATGATCAAGAAACTCTTCTCCCAAGAAATGATGGTTAAATTGAGATTTAAAATGAAAGAAAGAGCCAGTCATTTAACAAGGACAGGTGTTTTAGTTACAAAAAGAAAGCCAGTGTGGCTTGAGTCCAGTGTACAAGGAGTCAGGTGCAGCTTGAAGAACAGGGCAAGCACCTTTCAGGTCAGGTCATGGGAGGAGATTGAATTCAATTTTAAGCAAATTCATGGAAAGCCATTGAAAGCGTCTTTCTGTGTTGTAAAGAATAGATGGCAGCGATCTAGGGACAATGAAGCCAGATCAATTAGAAATCAACTGTAGATGTCTAGGCAAGAGAAGATGGTTTACTGGACAATGGTGATTGCAATAATAAGGGGGTATTGATAATAGAATCAATAGAATTTGTCAGTGGATCAAATAGGGGGCTGAAGGAAAGGGAGGAATCCACCATGATTTACACTGTTCTGGTTTGAATACTGCTGGATGATGGTGCCATTCATGTAGATGGGGTAGTCTATGAAAAAAAAAATAGATTGTGTGGAATCAAAGTTAATGATGAAATCTTTGAAGATGTTTGCAATTATCTAGTTTCAGGTCTAGATTCAAAAGAATGATTTAATGTTGTTAAGGATGGAGGCTTATACGACTACCAACTAAATTTTAGCCTTTGCTCTGTGCCTGGTGCTGTGCTAAATACTCCACAAGAATTATAGAAAATTCTTCAACTATGAAATATGTTCATTTTCAGTCCTAGTTCGTAAATTAAGAGATTGAGATTTAGAGAGTTTAGGTGACCTTTCCAGAGTCAGACAGCTAATAGGTGGCACAGCCAAGACTTGAGCCAGTACAGATCTTTCTGCCTTCAGAGTCCAGTACTCTTCCTCCTTAAGATTCACTACCTCTTGTTGCAAAATCGAGGCACTTTGTATATCCATTGCCAAATAAAACTCTGATGTCTTTCCTTTACTCATTCCTGTGTCTTGTTAGAATACCATTCAAGTCATTGAAGTTGAGAATTCAGTTACTTGTCTGGTTGAATTGAATCAGCTAGCAATCTAGTTTAAGATTCTCCCTAACAGGGTGATAAAGCAGATTCTGCACTTAAGGGTGTGGGTTGTTTTCTTTCAATGTGCCAGATATTCCCTGTCACCAACACTTCGCTGTGGCAGGTATCCTTGTCATTTGCTAAGATCTGTGAAGTGATCTGGGTCTGTTGTGCCCTGCAGAGAATTGAGTCAATGCCTTAATCTCAGGATTAACCAAAAGAAAACAATTCATTTAAAAGGATGGCTCCCAGTATGAAAAAAAATCTTGTAATTACAAGTACCCACTGATAATTAAAAGAGAATTCAATTTTTTCGTATACTGAAATTGGCCATCTGTGATGGACAATGAACTAGTAATTCACAGATGTGTTTTCTGGACATGGCAAGCTTCCCTACTTAATACTCTTACAAGAAAATTTATACTCCGTGGAAGTACTCTAGTCCTAACAGAGCATTAATGGACTTATTCAACGGTTAGCAAATAAATGTGGTTATTCGTTACTTAGTGATGATTCAGTCTCTACACTGCTTTTAATTTCTTAACTAGTGTTTCTGAAAATGCTGAATGTGAGTGCAAGGCAGATTTATCTGGGAAGTATACATGTTCAGGCAACTTGAGCAAATCATGCAGCAGTTTTCTGTTTTGGGTTATTATCTTTAATCCATTTTTTACAATTGAATTCACATTAGTCCTGTAGACATTTATTCACCTAGCATACATACCCTCCCATAGGCCAAGTCCTGTTAGCTTCTAGGGAGGCAAAAATTAATAAAATTTAGCTCCTTTTCACAAGAAGCTAATTCTAGCAGTGAAATAAATCAAGAAATAATAATTAAAAGTGATAGTTTCTTCAGAAGATTCAGCCACGGGCTTCCCTGGTGGCGCAGTGGTTGAGAGTCTGCCTGCCAATGCAGGGGACACGGGTTCGTGCCCCCGTCCGGGAAGATCCCACATGCCGCAGAGCGGCTGGGCCCGTGAGCCATGGCCGCTGAGCCTGCGCGTCCGGAGCCTGTGCTCTGCAACGGGAGAGGCCACAACAGTGACAGGCCCGCGTACCAGAAAAAAAAAAAAAAAAAAGATTCAGCCACGAAGTACTGTGTAAACATTAATTGAAAAGAAGGAGATGTGGTTTGGCAAATAATGACATTGGCAAATGAAATCTTCATAGAGGATGTGCCACCTGAGTTGGACTTTAAAGACTGAATTGGCATTTCCCGGCTAGAAAAAGAGAAGATGGGTTTTGGAAGATGGGGAACAGATTTTAAAAGGATTCTAAAAGTGGTAGCTCATAATGCCTTTGGAGCCACTGGAGGTGTGTCTTTAGGTGAAATTGAAGAGTATTTAGGGGAGATGGCAGATGAGGCTGAGTAGAGCATCTGCGGCTACCTTTAGAAAAATGTAGGTGCCATCCCAAGGAGTTTGAATTTCACCTTGCTAATGACGAGAGTTTATGAAAAGGGTTTTAAAGAAGATTAGTCTGTGTTTGAAAAAGAGAATTCTGGATGAATTTGAATGATTTGGAGGAAGAGACTCTGTTAGACACTGTGCTATAAATATAGACACATAGTATCTAAGTGCCAGAATTAGGGGACAAACCATAGTTCATCTGGCTGCAAACTCCATATGGTTTATACCACCCCTCCCTGCCTCAACAAATTGCCTTAATGTCTCCAATGTGGACTGAACACACCAGGTCACAGAGACACTTTGGAGTAATCACACATCAGTTCAGCTGCCCCTTAGATAAACATGTACGCCTTCCCTGGAATATGCTGGACCTGTCATTCTGGAACACAGTCCCTTCAACACAGGTTAAATTAATATGATATCCACACAGTGTTGCTGCTTCAGAGGGCCCTTTGATTTTTTTTCTTTTAGATTTATTTATTTTATCCAAAAAATCTTTTACCATCTTTATTGGAGTATAATTGCTTTACAATGGTGTGTTACTTTCTGCTTTATAACAAAGTGAATCAGTTATACATATACATATGTCCCCATATCTCTTCCCGCTTGCGTCTCCCTCCCTCCCACCCTCCCTATCCCACCCCTCTAGGTGGTCACAAACCACCTAGCTGATCTCCCTGTGCTATGCGGCTGCTTCCCACTAGCTATCTATTTTACGTTTGGTAGTGTATATATGTCCATGCCTCTCTCTCGCTTTGTCACAGCTTACCCTTCCCCCTCCGCATATCCTCAAGTCCATTCTCTAGTAAGTCTGCATCTTTATTCCCATCTTGCCCCTAGGTTCTTCAGAAGCATTTTTTTTTAGATTCCATATATACGTGTTAGCATATGATATTTGTTTTTCTCTTTCTGACTTACTTCACTCTGTATGACAGTCTCTAGGTCCATCCACCTCATTACAAATAAGTCAGTTTCATTCATTTTTATGGCTGAGTAGTATTCCATTGTATATATATGCCACATCTTCTTTATCCATTCATCTGTTGATGGACACTTAGGTTGCTTCCATGTCCTGGATATTGTAAGTAGAGCTGCAATGAACATTTTGGTACATGACTCTTTTTGAATTATGGTTTTCTCAGGGTATATGCCCAGTAGTGGGATTGCTGGGTCGTATGGTAGTTCTATTTTTAGTTTTTTAAGGAACCTCCATACTGTTCTCCATAGTGGCTGTATCAATTTACATTCCCACCAACAGTGCAAGAGTGTTCCCTTTTCTCCACACCCTCTCCAGCATTTATTGCTTGAAGATTTTTTGATGATGGCCATTCTGACCAGTGTGAGATGATATCTCATATTGTAGTTTTGATTTGCATTTCTCTAATGATTAATGATTTTGAGCATTCTTTCATGTGTCTGTTGGCAATCTATATATCTCTTTGGAGAAATGTCTCTTTAGGTCTTCTGCTCACTTTTGGATTGGGTTGTTTGTTTTTTTAATGTTGAGCTGCATGTACTGCTTGTAAATTTTGGAGATTAATCCTTTGTCAGTTGCTTCATTTGCAAATATTTTCTCCCATTCTGAGGGTTGTCTTTTTGTCTTGTTTATGGTTTCCTTTGCTGTGCAAAAGTTTTTAAGTTTCATTAGGTCCCATGTTTTTTTTTTTTTTTTCCATTTCTCTAGGAGGTGGGTCAAAAAGGATCTTGCTGTGATTTATGTCATAGAGTGTTCTGCCTAAGTTTTCCTCTAAGAGTTTTATAGTGTCTGGCCTTACATTTAGGACTTTAATCCATTTTGAGTTTACTTTTGTGTATGGTGTTAGGGAGTGTCCTAATTTCATTCTTTTACATGTAGCTGTCCAGTTTTCCCAACACCACTTATTAAAGAGGCTGTCTTTTTTCCACTGTATATTCTTGCCTCCTTTATCAAAAATAAGGTGACCATATGTGTGTGGGTTTATCTCTGGGCTTCCTGTTCTGTTCCATTGATCTATATTTCTGTTTCTGTGCCGGTGTCATACTGTTTTGATTACTGTAGCTTTCTAGTATAGTGTGAAGTCAGGGAGCGTGATTCCTCCAGCTCCGTTTTTCTTTCTCAAGATTGCTTTGGTTATTCGGGGTCTTTTGTGTTTCCATACAAATTGTGAAATTTTTTGTTCTAGCTCTGTGAAAAATGCCAGTGGTAGTTTGATAGAGATTGCATTGAATCTGTAAATTGCTTTGGGTAGTAGAGTCATTTTCACAATGTTGATTCTTCCAATCCAAGAACATGGTATATCTCTCCATCTATTTGTATCATCTTTAATTTCTTTCACCAGTGTCTTATAATTTTCTGCATACAGGTCTTTTGTCTCCTTAGGTAGGTGTATTCCTAGATATTTTATTCTTTTTGTTGCAATGGTAAATGGGAGTGTTTTCTTAATTTCACATTCATATTTTTCATCATTAGTGTATAGGAATGCTAGAGATTTCTGTGCATTAATTTTGTATCCTGCTACTTTACCAAATTCACTGATTAGCTCTAGTAGGTTTCTGGTAGCATCTTTAGGATTCTCTATGTATAGTATCATGTCATCTGCAAACAGTGATAGGTTCACTTCTTCTTTTCCAATTTGGATTGCTTTTATTTCTTTTTTTTTCTCTGATTGCTGTGGCTAACAATTCCAAAACTATGTTGAATAAGAGTGGTGAGAGTGGGCAAACTTGTCTTGTTCCTGATCTTAGTGGAAATGGTTTCAGTTTTTCAGCATTGAGGATTATATTGGCTGTGGGTTTGTCATATGTGGCCTTTATTATTACTGTGTTACTGTCAATTTCCCCTTTTATGCCTGTTAGTATTTGCCTTATGTATTGAGGTGCTCCTATGTTGGGTGCATAAATATTTACAGTTGTTATATCTTCTTCTGGATCGATCCCTTGATCATTATGTAGTATCCTTCTTTGTCTCTTGTAATACTCTCTGTTTTAAAGTCTATGTTGTCTGATATGAGAATTGCTACTGCAGCTTTCTTTTGATTTCCATTTGCATCGAATATCTTTCTCCATCCCCTCACTTTCAGTCTGTATGTGTCCCTAGGTCTGAAGTGGGTCTCTTGTAGACAGCATATATACGGATGTTGTTTTTGTATCCATTCAGCCAACCTATGTCTTTTGTTCGGAGCATTTAATCCATTTACATTTAAGGTAATTATCAATATGTATGTTCCTATTACCATTTTCTTAATTGTTTTGGGTTTATTACTGTAGGTCTTTTTTTTTTTTTTTTTTTTTTTTTTTTGAGGTATGTGGGCCTCTCACTGCTATGGCCTCTCCTGCCTCAGAGCACAGGCTCCGGACGCGCAGGCTCAGCGGCCATGGCTCATGGGCCCAGCCGCTCTGCGGCATGTGGGATATTCCCGGACCAGGGCACAAACCCATGTCCCCTGCATTGGCAGGCGGACTCTCAACCACTGCGCCACCAGGGAAGCCCTATTGTAGGTCTTTTCCTTCTCTTGTGTTTCCTGCCTAGAGAAGTTCCTTTAGCATTTTTTGTAAAGCTGGTTTGGTGGTGCTGAATTCTCGTAGCTTTTGCTATTTGTAAAGCTTTTAATTTCTCCGTCAAATCTGAATGAGATCCTTGCTGGGTAGGGTAATCTTGGTTGCACGTTTTTCCCTTTCATCACTTTAAATATGTCCTGCCACTCCCTTCTGGCTTGCAGAGTTTCTGCTAAAAGATCAGCTGTTAACCTTATGGGGATTCCCTTATGTGTTACTTGTTGTTTTTCCCTTGCTGCTTTTAATATTTGTTCTTTGTATATAATTTTTGATAGTTTGATTAATGTGTGTCTTGGCGTGTTTCTCCTTGGATTTATCCTGTATGGGAGACTCTGTGCTTCCTGGACTTCATTAACTATTTCTTTTCCCATATTTGGGAAGTTTTCAACTATAATCTCTTCAAATATTTTCTCAGTCCCTTTCTTTTCCTCTTTTTCTTCTGGGACCCCTATAATTCGAATGTTGGTGTGTTTAATGTTGTCCCAGAGGTCTCTAAGACTGTCGTCAATTCTTTTCATCCTTTTTTCTTTATTTTGCTCTGCAGTAGTTATTTCCACTATTTTATCTTCCAGATCATTTATCTGTTATTCTGCCTCAGTTATTCTGCTATTGATCCCTTCTAGAGAATTTTTAACTTCATTTATTATGTTGTTCATCACTGTTTGTTTACTCTTTATTTCTTCTAGGTCCTTGTTAAACGTTTCTTGTATTTTTTCCATTCTATTTCCAAGACTTTGGATTATCTTTACTATCATTATTCTGAATTCTTTTTCAGGTAGACTGCCTATTTCCTCTTCATTTGTTACGTCTGGTGGGTTTTTACCTTGCTCCTTCATCTGCTGTGTGTTTCTCTATCTTCTCATTTTGCTTAACTTCTGTGTTTGGGGTCTCCTTTTTGCAGGCTGCAGGTTCGTAGTTCCTCTTGTTTTTGGTGTCTGGCCCCAGTGGCTATTGGTTCAGTAGGTTGTGTAGGCTTCTTGGTGGAGGGGACTAGTACCTGTGTTCTGGTGGATGAGGCTGGATCTTGTCTTTCTGGTGGGCAGGTCCATGTCTGGTGGTGTGTTTTGGGGTGTCTGTGGCCTTATTATGATTTTAGGCAACCTCTGGTAATGGGTGGTGTTGTGTTCCTGTCTTGCTAGTTGTTTGGCATAGGATGTCCAGCACTGTAGCTTGCTGGTCCTTGAGTGGAGCCGGGTCTTGGCGTTGAGATGGAGATCTCTGGGAGATTTTCGCCGTTTGATATTATGTGGAGCTGGGTGGTCTCTTGTGGACCAGTCTCCTGAACTTGGCTCTCCCACCTCAGTGGTACAGCCCTGATGCCTCGCTGTAGCAGCAAGAACCTATCCTCCACATGGCTCAGAACAAAAGGGAGGAAAGAAAGAAAGGAAGAAAGGAAGGAAGGAAGAAGGAAGGAAGGAAGGAAGGAAGTTATTAAAATATAAAATAATTACTAAGAAAAAAATTTTTTTAGTAAAAAAAAAATGGACAGACAGAACCCTAGGACAAATGGTAAAAGGTAAGCTATACAGGCAGAATCACACACAGAATCATACACATACACACTCACAAAAAGAGAACGAGGAAAAAAAAAAAAAAAAATATATATATATATATATATATATCATTGCTCCCAAAGTCCACCTCCTCTATTTGGGATGATTCGTTGTCTATTCAGGTATTCCACAGATGCAGGGTACATCATGTTGATTGTGGAGATTTAATCCGCTGCTCCTGAGGCTGTTGGGAGAGATTTCCCTTTCTCTTCTTTGTTCGCACAGCTCCTGGGGTTCAGTTTTGGATTTGGACCCGCCTCTGCGTGTAGGTCGCCTGAGGGTGTCTGTACTTCGCTCAGACAGGATGGGGTTAAAGGAGCCGTTGATTCGGGGGCTCTGGCTCACTCAGGCCGGGGGGGAGGGAGGGGTTCGGATGCGGGGCGAGCCTGCGGAGGCAGAGCCCGGCGTGACATTGTACCAGCCTGAGGCACGCCGTGCGTTCTCCCGGTGAAGTTGTCCCTGGATCACGGGACCCTGGCAGTGGCGGGCTGCACAGGCTCCCGGGAGAGAAGGTATGGATAGTGACCTGTGCTCGCACACAGGCTTCCTGGTGGCGGCAGCAGCAGCCTTAGCGTCCCATGCCCGTCTGTGGGGTCCAAGCTGATAGCTGCGGCTCGCGCCCTTCTCTGGAGCTCCTTTAAGTGGCGCTCTTAATCCCCTCTCCTCGCGCACCAGGATACAATGACGCAAGAAAAAGTCTCTTGCCTCTTCAGCAGCTCCAGACTTTTCCCGGACTCCCTCCCGGCTAGCCGTGGCGCACTAACCCCCTGCAGGCTGTGTCCACGCTGCCAACCCCAGTCCTCTCCCAGAGCTCCGACCGAAGCTCGAGCCTCAGCTCCCAGCCCCGCCCGCCCCGGCAGGTGAGCAGATAAGCCTCTCGGGCTGGTGAGTGACAGTTGGCACGGATCCTCTGTGTGGGAATCTCTCTGCTTTGCCCTCTGCACCCCTCTTGCTGCGCTCTCTTTCGCAGCTCTGAAGCTTCCCCCCTCCGCCACCTGCAGTCTCCGCCCGCGAAGGGGCTTCCTAGTGTGTGGAAACCTTTCCTCTTTCACAGCTCCCTCCCGCTGGTGCAGGTCCTGTCCCTGTCCTTTTGTCTCTGCTTTGTTTTTTTCTTTTGCCCTACCCAGGTACGTGGGGAGTTTCTTGCCTTTTGGGAGGTCTGTCTTCTGCCAGTGTTCGGTAGGTGTTCTGTAGGAGTTGTTCCACATGTAGATGTATTTCTTATGTATTTGCGGGGACGAAGGTGATCTCTTCGCCTTACTCTTCCGCCATCTTGAGGCTCTCCAGTCCCTTTGATTTTAACTGAAAAATCAATAAAAACTTTTTTCCCCTGGTTTATTCCAACCTTTATTTTTCCGAGGGTCCTAAAACACAGAAAAACTTTTTAGCTTACTAAGAGAATCGTCTTTCTCATTCTTGAAGAAAGAAGTCAGTTCTACCTGAGCTTTTGGTATGTTTCCACTGTTCCAAAGGCTGGAAGAGTTTGTAAGATCTTACAGCTGAATTGCCTCTTGCTCCTCCCAAAGCTCCTTTGATGTTTAAGGGAAGTAAAAGCAAAATTAACATAAAAGGAGAGACTCACGCTTCGGGAAAACAACCATCTGACCCTGATAATCTGGAGAACTACCTAAATGGGCCCAAATTACCCAAATGAAAACATTTGCAAAAGTTTTAAGAGGTTGTCGTAGCAGTCCAACTGAGTAGGGCACATACTGAGCTGCCGGATGTGGAGGTGGAAGGAAGAGACAAGCGTGAGGGATGCCCACAGGACTTGGTGACAGATTGACTACTTGAAGAAGAAGAAGGAATCAAGATGGTTTCATCTTTAAGTGTGATAGAATATTGAGAGAAGAACAGGTTTTCTGGAGAGGGTGAGTATACTTTGTGATATATAGGTATACTTCCAAATAGATAGATCTGTTACTAGAGTTGAACAGATGGCTGTGAAGCATGAGGGAGGTGAATCAGTATGAGATATGTGGAATTCATCAGGCTATAGATACTGGTTGAAGAAACAGCAGTGGATGAAATATTGCTGCGAAAGTATGCGAGAAGAGGATTGAAAACAAAACATTGAGACGCTGACGTGTGTGGGGTAGGCAGCAAAAAAGGAGCTAATATTGCTAAAGAAATTGAATAGTATCGTTGATGAACATAGTTGTAAACAGTACTAAATGCTACAAAATATTGTAGGTGACTTATTTTTTCATGATGAAGGAAAATTGAGAATGTTAGTAAAAGAGGAAAAGGAACCCCAAGAAGGGGAGCGATTGAATATGGGAAATGGAGTCGATTTTTTGGAGCATATGTCTTTAAGGAAGTGAGAAAGAGCCTAAAAAAAAAGAGAGTTAGCACATCCTCTCTGACAGAACGAAAAAGACAGGCAAGGTGGTTGTGAACAGGAATAGGCACTGGCATCACATAGACTTATTGGAATTTTGGCTGTGCTAATCATTTGGGGGAAAAACTGTATAACTTCTCTGGGTCTCAGTCTCTTTTTAAAATGATGAAGATGTCTCCTTTGTAGGGTCTGAGCTTTCATGATAATAGAGGTTGAGCTTTTGTACCAGCTCTTCCCTTTGCCTGGATCGCTTGTTCCCCAGAGACACACATGCCCATTTCCTTCTTGTCCACATGTGTCTCCTGGCTGTGACCCACCCCCAACCCCCAGTCTCAGGTAGCTTCTTCCTCTCCCTCTCATCCTCTATCTCATCACTCAAACTTATTTTTTTCATAGCACCCATTCCCATCAGAAATGACCTTATCTGCATGTCTTTGTGTGTTTATTTATTTTTTCCGTGCTTAGAGTTTATTTTACCTATTAGAATATATTCATGATAAGAACAGAGATTCAGACTCATTTACTATTCAGTTCCCCACCTCTAGGAGCATTAGGCACAATTCAGTTCAGTAAATATTAGATAAGGCTATTCATAAAAAGTAGTTATTAGGGGAAGGATAAATTAGGAGTTTGAAATTAACACACTATTATATATAAAATAGATAACCAACAAGGAGCTACTATATAGCACAGAGAACTATATTCAATATCGTGTAATAACCCATAATGGAAAAGAATCTGAAGAAAGAGTATAACTGAGTCACTTTGCTGTACACCTGAAACTAACAAAACATTGTAAATCAAGTATATTTCAATTTTTTAAAAGTTTTTATTATTAATCTGAAATTGGAGGTGAGGGAAGAGGAGTTGACAGGTTAGGAGACAGCTATCTCCTCTGAGTAAAAAGAACATAGAGGATAGGACTGCAGATCCAAGCAGGTATGTGTTTGGAAATTTTAGTTCTACAAGGGATGGTTGTGGATAGAGTTATATAGTTTCCAAGTCCATTACAGGATTCTTTTATGTCCAGCCAAAATCACCCAGGCTATCTTGTCATTACTTCTTTGCCTTTAGTTAACCAAAATCTCTTTAAAAAAATTATACATGCATACCATTTATTTGCTTCTGTGTGAATAATATTACTAATGATGGCTAACAATTTTCATTTTTATATTTGAAAGGCCCAGGCACCATTAACCACTGTACATATATGAGCTCATTTACTCCTCTCAGCAATCCTATAAGGACAGTAGTATAATTATCCCATTTTGCAGATGAGAAAACTGAGGCACAGAGACAAATAATATGCCCAAGGTCACATAGCTAAGAGCAGACCCAAGCAGTTTGGCTGTGAAGCCCATGCCCTTAACCACTGATCTATACTGCCTCTCAAGACCTCACCCACCCATCTGAAAGAAAAATTAATGTTGCTTTGCTGAAGCCAGACAAAGCTGTTTATCAACTAGTCAGACAAAGCAGGTCAGATTGTCCTGCCAGGGAAATGTCCTAGGAAAAATTGTCCTGTCAGGCAACAAACCTGGAAGGAATTTTCCTTTCAAGGAAAGGAATACTTGATCAATCAAATCAAGTATTCCTAAAATCATTACCTTTTCTCCCCCCCTCACTTTGGCAACCCCTTGCAATTTAAGGTCATCTGAAAATTAAATTAATGTTCTGTTTACTCCTTTTTTCAGGTAATTTAATAAATACTCTGGGCTCAACCCTGAATACCTCATAGAAAATTTACCCATGCTCCACAGATTGGCCGACATGGTGAAAGGATATTCAGTTTTGCGTAGATAAACTTTGATTTGCATTATATAGTGTCTAATATATGAATTCTTAGAATGTTTATGATTAACGCTTTGCTTACAACCCAAAACACTGGTTATAAATTTCAGCCCTATCTTTTCTTATTCGGTTTTTCCAGTGATCTGCTCTAGCTCCTCTTTATTTTTTCCCAGTGTGTTTTTAGATTATTATTGACCATCAAGAAATCCTTATTTGGAGTAAGTAGAGTCTAATTCCTCATTTTCTTAAAATTTACACGAAGGAAAATTATGAAAAGGAAGTGAAGTTTTTAAGTTATCTTTATCAGTATGCTTCCACATCAGTTTCTTAAACTCAGGGGTAATGAATCACTCTTGATTATTCTAAAATTAGATCTGTTTTGCATAGTGACAGTGCTGTGGTCTGCAGGTGTGTGGAAGTGTAGCAAGTTGGTAAAAACTACTGACTGTGGAGCCAGACTGCCTAGGTGTTAATCCTTTGCTCTGTGTGCTACCTGTGTGACCTTGGGCAAGGTACTTAACTTCTCTGAGCCCCAATTTCATTAGATGTAAAATGGAGATAATAATATCTTTAATGTTGTCGCAAGGATTACTTGAATTAATATAGGTAAAGTATTTAGAACAGTGTCTGGAACCTGGAAAGATCTATGTAATGCTGTTTTCTTTGTTCTTGATTCTGCTGTAACTTAGGAAAAAGTTGCTTTCCTTGTTACTAAGTGTTGTAAAAATGCTTTCTTAACAAATATTATTTTCATTCATCTTGACAGATTCAAAAGATTAATTCAGTATGATATGCTTTTAGTTCTTTCTGTATATCATTTATTGATTGTTAAAATTCATGATTAATTTAGAGCCAGATCATAAGCTTCTTTATGCCTCTTATGTAATGCCTTGATCAGATGACACTGAAAAACAATCTAAATAAAGATGTCTTCAATATTTTTCTTTGCTTTTAAGAGTCCAGTGACTCAGTGTTTCCCTTGGGTAGAATATTTTTAAATTCCTATTTAATTTTAAAGAAGTTATTTTATTTATGTGTAAATATCCAAAAAGGCAGACATACCAACTGGTAGGTAAGTACATTCAGGTGTGTAAAGCAGCTGCTCCTTCACCCTTCTCTAAAATGTGCATACTGCCATCTGCTGGAAAGAACTTTTGTACGGCATTTGGAGAGTATTTTTGAAAAAAATTGTTGAACAATTTTTCCCATAAATTTTTTTGATAATTTAAACTATATCTTTAATTCTATTGAGAGTAAGTAAATTTACAGTATAAGAGTTTTTGAATCCTTTTCAATGAAAACCAAGATTGGGGCAGTTGTGTTTTTTTGTTTGCCTAATTTTTTGTTTGTTTTTTCAGATAGATTGGAAAATACATTGACAAACCTTTAAAACTTTTTATATAGATAGGTAGAAGTGTTCTAATGTGTTTTGTATTTTTCTGAGGACAGTTGTGTGGCATTTTGTTTGATTTGAATAGCAGCAGTGTGAAGCAGGCAGAGCAAGTACGATTATAATTTGCCAGTGAGAAAACAGAGGCTCAGAGAGGTTAAGTGACCAACCCAAGGTCACTCAGTTTATCGGTGGAATAGTTGGGACCAGAATCCAGGTCTTTGAATATATTTAATCCTGAGGTGCTGATTATTTCTCCAACTCTCATCATATCCTACGTGTCTCAGAGCATAAAAACATTGCATCCTGTTATCAATAAGGTCCAGCAAGATGACAAGCAGCCAATTTATTATGTACATTTTAAAAGTGAATAATGTACAGGAAGCAACTTTTTTAAACCTTGAAAAGCAAAATAATAAATGATATCCCGTGCCTTGCACAATACAGACACCTATTTGTTGATTTACCACAGCAGACGAATATTTTCTCCTACATATAAATATTATTGCCTTCTGGTTGATTATTTCCACCCCCAGTAATTTAGTTGTACTCTGAGACAGTTTCGCAAATAGATGCCAGCTCAGAACATTCCATAACTGATTTTGGTTTCTCCTGGAGTGCTCTGTTATCTAAGTAGCCTGGCGTAGTAGGGATTTTTGTTAAACAATACTTTTCTTTTGGTGAATGGTAAATTTGACTTTTTAAAAAGTGTCTTTTTATTTCATCATTTTATAACGTAATATTGCCATTGAGAGCATGAATTTTGTGCATGATACTTTCTTGGCACTGTACTGATTTTAAAATTTACCAAATAAAAATGAATGTACCAATTTGGGGTGATTATATGTACATTATACTAGCTCAGATATCACAAGCTACTTGTTATGATTGCCAGCTCTCATTTTATGATTCTAATAGTTGTCTCCCACAACATTTAAAAGTGTTGCTGTCACTGTAAGGGCCTTCCTTCCCTCCGTCACCTCTCCTCAAGAAATTAATTCACTTCTTTTTATCTATTTTTCTTTAGTTTAAAATTTTATTGTTCCCCTATTTTCTGCCCTTACTAACATTGATTTGAACTTTTTTTAATATTAAATGCACTTACGTTTCAGTTACATTACGTGCATGTTAAAAATTTGTGTGTGAAGCCATGTTGCTAATTCAGAACAGCTGCCTTATGAGAAGTCTCTTGGAATGTCCATGAGTCTCTCTGGATGATTGTATTAGTGACAGACCCAGCTTTGGACTTTTACTTGTATTGGAACTATGATGCTAGAAATTTCTTATCAGATAATTAATCCAAAAGAAGAGGGGGATTAAATCTTCAATTAGGCAGTATGAGGCATGGAGTAAGATAAGAGAATCTGTCCGTGGCCAAAAGGATCATAAGAAATCATAGCTTTTTGGCCAGCATTCAATTTTCCTTATAATGACCTGAAATCTTCCCCTTTAATAGTGTGAACCTATGGTTTTTACTTTTATTTGCTGTAGATATGCAGAATAAATTGAACCCCTTTTCCACATGGTGGCTATTAAGTTTTATTTTCTACTTCCCACACTCTAATGTGCTCTAACGTCCTTCTGTCCTTCTCATAAAATTTTTGAGCCATTGTGTGCATGAATTAAATCTTTTAATTCTTACCCCAACTCCATGAGGTAGTATTCTTATTATGTGCATTTGATTGAGGTTCAGAAAGATGAAGACCACACAGGCAATGAAGGTCTTGAACCAAGACATCAGCTGAGACTACTAGTGGCTTGTGTCAGGCTTTAGCCACTGTATCCTCCCACCATTTTTTATGTGACACATTTTCTAGGCTCCTTGCTCTTTGCTTAGAGAGGAGTCTGGATACATTCCTGTTTGTATACATCTCGTTTGTAAGACAGAACAGGCAAAATGAACTCAATACTTCAGGTGTACAGTGGCCTATAGCGGGACAGCTTGGGCATGAGCTACCAGCCTGCACACCTGTGCAATGCAAGAGAGAATTGCAGATTTTTTTTCACCCCTTAGCTTATCTTGAATAGGTATTAAATTGGGTCTCACCATTATATGGGTGTGTGTGAGTTTGTAAATGTATAAATGTATAAATAAATGTATTTTTCCACTTTAAAAGGAGCCTAAGTCTTTTCTTGTTAAACTACACTTTGTCATCTTTAGTACATACTAGCTTCCCTAGATCTTTTACCTCCATCTTAGCTGTGCTTCCCTTTTTAGTTCCATCTAAAAATTCAGTACGTATATGTTTAATCTACATTTAAGACCTTGATATTTTAAGGTGTTCTGTGTAGTCCCATTAGATTCCTGAAACATTTCATTTGAGATTTCTTGGCCTGTTTCTTGATCAGTGTGGCAAGAAATTCATGAATTTCTTTTCTTAGAACATTCTGTTGTCCTTGAGTTGTATTTCTTTTTAAGGTCTGTCTTTCCTCTGTAGGCTTTAAATTTGCTGTGCCTTCTGTCCAAACCTCCTGGACCTTAAGTTGACCAACTCTCTTTTAGTTATTGTCACAAATGTCCCTGTTCCTGAAAACAGCTAAGAACTTTGAAATGTAGCCAGCTAGCTCCACCTTTCCCATTTCTGCTAGCATTTGCCAACTTACTAAGCAGTCTTTATTCACACCAATTTTGCACTAGTATAACCAGAAGATATGTCTACTTTAGACTGCCAATAATTTACTGAGTGTTTTTGCATGTTAGCTAATCTCTACGGTCTTCATCTTCCTCATCTATGTAAATCTGTGTTGGACTATGGCCTCTGAGGTTGCTTAAGTTCTAATATCTGTGATTTTAAAGTATACCAAATTACCTGTAGAAATTTTAATTCAACATTTAAAATTAAATAAAAAGCAGTGACTCAACTTTGCCTTTCTGAGCTATACCCAGGACTGGTATTATATGTACTTGTACAGTCATCTTAGTAATGCAGATATGGAAGGATTTCTTTACTGTAGGACTTCTAAATAATCGTTGCCTCAGCTGCCCCACTCCTGGGGTGGAGGCATTGGGAGGGCCACCCAGTTACTGGCCCACAGATGGACCACCACAGCTCCTGCACACGGGCTTCCCCAACCAGATGTAGCACCCCTGATGGCAACAGGGGCACCTGGAGGACATGCTTGCTCTTTTCCTCCACATGGTTGCAGCCACTCACAGCTGGCAGATGCTTCACCAGAGTCACCGTCTTGTGATGAATGTTATGTGTGGATCATAGCACACATGGACTTTTAACACTACAGTAGTTTAATGAAGCCCTTTTAAAGCATATTCTCTATGTTCATGGTACTGTGGGGTTTACAAAATAAATAATTCACATAGCCAAGAATTATTCCACAGTTAAAAGTAAATGATTTCATTTCAGACATCAGTTTAAACTAAACTAAAAAAAAAAAAAAGGGACTTGACTTCTATATTTGGGATTACACAACCATTACATACCCTAAATGTGCATCTCATGAAATCCTTTGTGTTGCCTTTCTTCAGGTAATTATCTACTTTGCTTCTAGGTGAATGAAATTTACCACGATGAGTCCCTGGGAGTGCATATAAATGTGGTTCTGGTGCGCATGATAATGCTGGGCTATGCAAAGGTAAAATGTCTTACTATATGTCAACTGTGAACAGCAAGGACTGGATTAGCAAACAGATTAGATTGCTGAAGCCATAACTAACATTCAACGTAGACATGTCTCACGTAGACCCTCTGAACTGAGAGGAGAAAACTGCCCCAATGAATGGAGATCTCTAAATTTGAGTAGATAATGAATGATTTTTGTGCTGGTACTATTTGCTGTGTTTACCTCTATTTTATGGAGTTGGAGATAATTATCCTGATTTTGGCATAACTGTATGAATGAAAATGAATGGATACCATTATAAAAAAAAAAGAATTTCCTTAATCTATCATCGTCATCAAATTTATGGTTCATTTATTATTCCAAAACATCTATACTGAGTGCCTACTATGTGTCAGATGCTTTCTAGGTGCTTCAAATATATCTGTGAAGCAAAATAACAAAGATCCTTACCCTCTCATGATTTCTTGAAAACAATATGTGAAATATGAGTCTTTTCGATTAAGAAAAGTAAAGCACACGGTGAATATTTTTTTTATTTAAAAGGACATTAATCTTTTTGAAAGCAAAATGTTGGGTCAAAATACATACAATAGGCGTTTTTATGTAATGTAACTTTAGCTGGCTTTAAAATGACACTAGATGTGTCCCTGTCCTTGGAAATAATGGAATGGAGGAAGTGGTCTCTCCCTTCAAGGAGAAAACATAGGGGAAGTGACTAACTTGGCAGCTTTCTTGATGTTTAAAATTACATGTCCCCCTTCCCATAATTAATCCTCCTGATTATGGAATACTAATGAAATTATGCATTTAGCAAACAGGAAAAAAAATCCATGTGTTTGCATTTTATTATGTATGAAAACTTATCATTTCTGGTGAGAGGGTGTCATTGATCTTTAGTTTATCCCACAAACCTGACCTACTTTGTGTCTCCAACACAATGCAAGTCAGATCCAGATGGAGATGTTAACAGCCTTCAGTTGGTTATTAAATCATTTGTTAGGAGAAGTATGTGTTCAACTATAATAAACCAAACATTTTTCTTAAGAATGTAAACACTGATAAAAACATTTGCTGAAATGTAACAAAGCTCTCAGCCGGTCAGCCAAGTAGGGACTAATTTTGGGTTCCAAGTTCAATTTCTCATTCCATCAGAACTTCTCGGGGAAGTATGGTTCCTGGGTTCTTGAAGGATGGGGCCTTTCCCTCTGAACTTTTAACTCCTGACAATAATGTGATAGTAGAAGCATTCCAAGGAACGTCAATCCATCTCTTGGAATTGCAGGATATGAGTACACCCCTCTTCATTGCTGCGAGGTTAAAAAAAAGGGTAGGGTTTTTTTTCAGTGTGAGGTTTATATAATTTGACTGTTCCTCAAATCGAAGATTCCACCAGCTTTGCCAGCTCATTGAAGAACTTATATTCTACCCATATGTTGATTAATTTTGGACCCCCCCCCCCCAAAAAAAAAAATTGAAACTGAAGATCTTTCACTTTAACATCTCTGGGAAAAAAAGTTTCACGCCCAAATCTTTCCATGTATCCTCTATTTTTGCTCTTAATATTTATGAAACTAAAAATCTAAGCTAAATCAGGAATTCTTACTAGAATTTTTACCCAGTTGATTAATATTGAGTTGCTTCACAAAAGCAAAACGATCTCAGCGTCACGTATTTCCATTAATGGTGTCAGCCACCTTTCACACAGGTAGTATCGATCATAAAGGTATCCCTCATGGGCATGTAGAATTTCCAAATGAGAGTATTTGGAAATATTTATTTCCAAATAAGTATTTATTTCCAAGTAAGCCCCCGATAATATTATTGTACATTATTTAATTACTGTAATCTCAAATGTTAATTTCAGAGAAAGTTATTAAAGGAAGCCTTTGGGAAAATGCTGTGTATGTCTTTAACATATTGTTTCCTCCTAGTCCATCAGCCTCATAGAAAGGGGAAACCCATCCAGGAGCTTGGAGAACGTGTGTCGCTGGGCTTGCCAACAACAAAAATCTGATCCCAATCATTCTGAACACCATGATCATGCAATTTTCTTAACCAGGCAAGACTTTGGACCTGCTGGAATGCAAGGTATTTCCATTAATATGTAGAAGAAAAACTTAAGGGCATGACTTTTCAAAAGTAATCCTAAATCAGGGAGTCTGTTCAAATGTTCAGATCTCCACCATCACTTTCCTCCATGCATCAGCCAAGCATACACTCTCTTTCTGTTGCTTCCAGTGACTTCTGTGGAATTTGCAATGCTAAATGCCACCTAAATACTATGATAAATTACACTCTCCTTTACAATAATGAGTGTGCATCTGGGGTACAGAGGGGATGCTGTAAAATGTGGTGTGATTTCCACTAACTAATTGGAATGGGAAGGGAGATGCCATGGGAAATGTCTGCTGCCAGAGAGCTTTCTTCCAAAGTCAGCTTACATTTATCTAATACATTCTGATGTAGACTTCGGAAAAAATTAGACTGACCGTTTTCTTTTCAACGTTGGTGGAATTTCTGGCTCCCTTCATCAGTACCGTGATATGAAGGACCATTCACTACAGCAGAAAGACAGAGCTTGGTTGGTGGGCAGAACAGAATGGTAACCCCAGGCAGTTCCTTCCCTTAAGAGAGGAGAAAATGCAGACCCAGTGAATCTTTTTAGAGCCCATTACCTGTGTCTTTCCCAAGAGAATGTGGTGCAATGCTAGCAGAGAAATAATACTGCCTCTGTTTCCTGAAAAGCTTTTTTTTCCCCCTAGGCAAAGGTCCAGTAGTAATTCTTAATGGGTTTTCTCATAAAATGAAAATGAAAGTAATTGTTATTCTCTACAGGATATGCTCCAGTCACAGGCATGTGTCATCCAGTGAGAAGTTGTACCCTGAATCATGAGGATGGTTTTTCATCTGCTTTTGTAGTAGCCCATGAAACTGGCCATGTGTAAGTCACTGCTGACAGCTATAAAGCAAAAAAAAAAAAAAGAAAAAAACAAGGTCTTTTCTGTCTGCTTCTCTCAGTATTGTTCATACTTTGGGTAGAGTGCATGCCAGCATGCAACTCTCATCCCTTGCCAAGTTTGAGGGGCTGAAAACAGTGAAGAGGTCATGCACTGAAACTAAATGAGTGACTCTGGCTTGCAGAGACACTCCTGGGCTTTTCCTAGCTATAGACTAAAAAAGGCATTTGTGTCAGATTGCTCTCAGTTTCACAGTGTCTGACTTCTCCACAAAAGCCACATTAACTTAAAAAACACCTATTTTCCTGTACTTATTTTCAAAACAGAAATTATGCCAAAGCCATGGCCCCTATGATGATTCTTACCAGTAAGGTCTCGCTTTGTGTTCTAGGCTGGGAATGGAGCATGATGGACAAGGCAACAGGTGCGGTGATGAGACTGCCATGGGAAGTGTCATGGCTCCTTTGGTGCAAGCAGCGTTTCATCGTTACCACTGGTCCCGCTGCAGCGGCCAAGAACTGAAAAGATACATTCAGTATGTCTCCTTCTGCGTGTCATGAGAATGTTATAGTAGAAATACAGACGTGAAACTGACTCTTAGGACCTTGATCAGAACCAAACTCCCAGGGAACGAAAACTTTTGTTCATGACAAACATTTTCTTCTGACTCAGCTTTTGGCACAGTTCCACAGTGTAATTGCAGTATTTTAAGCCATGAGCCTAGAATTTAAGTGAATTTTTTTACTGTGGTTTCCTTTTAGTAAATTCTTTATGGAATCTTTGACTAATGGTCAAAGTTGATTTGAGGAGGGGATGGTCATGCGAGTACCACCTATACTCTGTAACATAGGGGTCGTCAGGATCTGCCCTGCCACCCCATGGGCGGGTTCAGCTAGGGACACGAACAAGGTTGTCATGGTTCTACTGTGTTTCTAAGTATGGTTGGCTTATTTTCCTGGGATGAATAAAGATGAATGGTCTTTTTCTAAATGGGGCTGAAACTAAAAACCTTGAAAGGTATGCTTTTGTAACCTTGCTTTATGATCTGATGAAATTCCCGAGTATGTAACCTAAGAATACTTTTTCATTGGAACGTGATAAAAAAATGAACATTTAACTACATGCAGTATTTTCCTTCCTACAGTTCCTATGACTGTCTCCTTGATGACCCTTTTGAACATGACTGGCCCAAACTCCCAGAACTTCCTGGAATCAATTATTCTATGGATGAGCAATGTCGTTTTGACTTTGGTGTTGGTTATAAAATGTGCACTGCGGTATGTTACAGTCAATTTAGATTTTGCATATTGAAACCTACTTGCTTAGCTCCTGTTTGGTGACATTTACAGACTCACTGGTGCAAGAATATGAACCAACAATTTTGTGTTTGCTATGTCAGTACATGCTAAAGCTAAGTGCTTTAAATATGCTATCTTATTTAATCCTTGTGACAGGCTAGAAGGGAGTTGGTATACTTTTATTTTACAGATGAACAAGCCAAGACTTACAGAGATTAAGCAACTTGCTTAAGTCACACGTCTGGTAAATAGGGCTTTTTATATGTTGGAGAAAGCTTTATTTGTTAAAGCAAGAAAAAAAAGTATTTCATCAAAAGAAGTTGATCTGCTGTTTGAATTCCTCCATATGCAGATATATACAGATATTTGGTTTGTTTGTAAGGTATACACGGTCAGCTCCTAATGACCTGCGATAATGTTCTGACCTGAGAATTCTAAAGCTTTGGCTCACTAGTGTAGAAAATTACAGTTTCTGCATTAGGTAGTAGGAATTAGAACAAAAAACCCAGATCCAAAATGAGTACTAATTAAAAAAAAAAAAGCTATGACCATGAGTCTGTATCTGGATAATTAGTGGTGTAGGCAATGAAGATGTGGGTAAACTGCTGTTTGATATATATACATATATATTTTTAAATTTATCTAAAGAATGATAAGATATTTACTGTTGGAGAGCGGATGAGGAAACAGTAACACAAATATGTGTGCTTAACATTTGGATATTATAATGTAGTGTTTTAGGAAAATGAAAGACATCCTTAAGAGTGAGAAGACTAAGATTCTGGTCTATCTCTGTTACTGTCTTATTGTATCCATAACTATAGTCTTACCTTATAACCCGTATTTCTCAGCCACAGATTGTTATGAAGATCAAATATATGGAAAGTACTTTATAAACTATATGAATGTATTGTATATTTTGTTATACCTGGAATACATTATCCTACACAGAAAGTTTGACAAATATTTTCTGCTTTTAGTTGGCTGATTATGATGGGCATTTTTATTATTTATTTCTGACTGGTTCATCCATTCAGGGTTAGAAAGAAGCCATTCTGATGGCTTGAGAGCTGCAAAACCACTATAATGTTTTCATATTTAAAATGTTCATAATAATTACTCATTCTTTTAAAAATCCCAATATTGTCTATTTGAAAACCATAAGACAGAACTGGCATAAAGAATAGAAAAGTCAACAGAAGAATCCCAGACAAATCATTGTTTATCAGTGTTATTTTAGAAAAGTGGAATGAAAGTATTCTTTACTTGGAATTCTTAGACAGTGTTTGTTTGTTTGTTTTCTTAACATGCCACAAGTTTGACTATTAACTTGAAATCAAAATATGCAAAAAACATGACATGAAGAAACTGTGTAGAAGGTGTTGTTGGTACAAGTCATTCCATCTCTATGTCGCTGACAGTTTGGTTTTTTTCTCTTCTAGTTCCGAACCTTTGACCCATGTAAACAGCTTTGGTGTAGCCATCCTGATAATCCCTACTTTTGTAAGACTAAAAAAGGACCCCCACTTGATGGGACCGAATGTGCTGCTGGAAAAGTGAGTATAATCTATTTATACAATAAAGATTTAAGATATGTTGCATAATAATCATCTTTAAATAACATGTATCATCATTTTTAAGAAAACCATAGTACATAAAGTTTCATTGTGGGAATGCATGAACACTGTGTACAAGTTTCCTATAGCTGCTATGACAAATTACCCCAGACTTAGTGGCTTAAATTAACAGAAAACTACTCTCTCAGTTCTGGAGGCTGGAAGAACAAAATCAGTTTTCACTGAGCTGAAATCAATGTGTGGGCAGAATGATACTCTCTCCAGAAGCGCTAGTGGAGAATCTGTCCTTAGCTCTTCCAGCTTCTGGCGATTGACTGAATTCCTTGACTTGTGGCTGCACCGTTCCAGTCTCTGCTTTTGTGGCCACATTGCCCCCTTCTCTTCTGTGTATAAATTTCCCTCTGCCCCTCTCTTATAAGGATACATGTGATGGCATTTAGGGTCCACCTGGATAATCCAGGATAATCTCCCCATCTAAAAATTCTTACTTAATTACATCTGCAAAAACTCTTTGCCAAATAAGGTAACATTTACAGCTTTTAAGGATTAGGACCTGACATCTTCGAGGCCACTATACAGCGCCCTGCTGATAGAATAGGAAGCGGCAGCTCAGCCGAGTATCTGGGCCCTAATGGGATTTGATTTACTTGCTGGCATCCCATTCCTTGTGAAAGTTGTCCAGAAATAAAGTCATGTGAACTTGTACAGAAGATTTGGCCTTGCCCTTTGGGGAAAGATGCCCAGAAGTTTCAATCTCAAATTACGTAGTGAGGATCAAATGCTCAGAAACTGGCCCAGTGCCAAGCTACGCTACTCAGGAGGGGAAAGATCACGAAACCCAAAACAAAGGGATGTTAAGAGCTCAAGTTGAAGAGCTTTGACTAGTTTGGAAATAAGATATTGTAGATAGGACCAAAACCTGGCAAAGAAGATTTATATAGCTTTTAGATCTTCTGAAGCCCTTTAAAGCTCTATTTCGAATGTGTATAAACTGTACTTGCTATGAGAATTACAAACATGATAATAATAATAAAATCTCCCATTATTCACGTTTAAACTCTTAGGCACTATACTAAACTTGTACAGTGTGTTGCTTTGGGAAAATTCAGTATTACAGACTTCTGACTGAAAAAACAAAAGCAACAATGAGTTGATTCATTTTTGCTTTATGAAAAAGGTATTCTGTAAACCAACTCTGAACATCCAACTTCCCTAAATATATTTGTGTTATGTTTCAATTTCCCAGAATTGAGTTTTAAGAAACACTTTCATTGTATGTACGATAAAAAAGTGAGTCAAAATGTTGGAAGGGAAAAGAACTAACACCTTTTGAGCATCTGCTGTGTGCTGGGTACTGTAAGCTCTAGGCCTCTACAGTATCCATGTTTTAGTACTCCCCACTTAGTTTTTCCGGTCAGAGAGTCTTACACTACTCATGGTCCTTTCCGGGTCCCAGTTTTCCTCATCAGAAAGGTAAAGATCATATATCTCTCAGAATCATTGTGAAGGAAAATTTTAACAATTATGTACAAGTGTTTTGAAAGTTATATATGTTTTAGATATGTTATGTTAATTATTTTCTAAATTAAGACATATGGTTTCCTGTCATTATTTTAAAGGGGAGCAGATTGCCCTTAAAAAACTCCAGTAATATAGATAATGAGGGATGAAGGGTAGAATAGCACCTACTGGGCAAGTTGGGTGCTCAGATCATCCTTATTGATTATGATGTTTGATACTTACTGGTAAATGTGTCATTTAAAACCTTGTCTGAGTGAATGTTATTTTTTTAATTTTAATTTTATACTTAAAAATGCAAGTCTAAATTACCCAGTGTACAGGGCACTGCTTTGAGATAATTTTAAGTGTATTTTTGCCTGAAAAAGAAAATAAAAAAGAAATGAAGTTCTTCGCTTGGTGATTCTTGTATAACAACTTCAGCTTTAGCATACGCACGATTTTCATGATTGCTTTGTGTCGTTTCCCTAAGTGGTGCTATAAGGGTCATTGCATGTGGAAGAATGCTAATCAGCAAAAACAAGATGGCAACTGGGGATCATGGACCAAATTTGGCTCCTGTTCCCGGACCTGTGGAACTGGTGTTCGCTTTAGAACACGCCAGTGCAATAATCCAATGTGAGTATAACTCCTGTCATTCTGGTTATTGGGATAGACCAGAAAATGCTTCAATATCATGTCGCTAATGCTCTGTTTCTTGAAGTACATGTAAAACACAGAACGTGAAAACTAACGGTTTAAGTTTCTATTTTGGGTAAATCCCCATTTATCAATCTTGTGAAGAATAGTCCATGGTTAAGATTAGAGATTGTTAAAGAAATTGCTGTTTGGGAGGATAAGGAGCTGAGCGGGGAAAGCAGATGGCTGTGCTCTTAGGACCTGGGCACCAAGGCTGTGAGACCCGCTGGAGGAAGGTCAGGCCTGCCGGCAGAAGCAACACCAAGCAGAGGCTCCCTCACTTCCGAGTTAGGAGAAGAATGCTTCAGAGCTGGTGACGGGAAGATGGTGAAAGAAGTCCAACGAACTGTTGGGGCAAAAGTTATCCTTACAGTAGTTAGAACAGCGAGGGTTCACCATGAGCCACACTCTGTTCTAAGTGTTTTCAACATGCTAACTCATTTAATCCTCACAGTGTTTCTCTAAGGAAGATTGGATTATTATTTTCATTTTACATATTAGGAAACAGAGGCATAGAGCTGTGATCAGTGTTTCTTTGGGTTGCTTCTACATGTTTTATACATAATATAAAATATAATTTTCCTGAGACCATATGCCTGTTTTTTGTTTCTTTATATACTTTTGCTGTGCATTTAAAATACACTGCTTTAATATTTTAAAGCAGTGTATTGAAAAATACACTGCTTTAAAATATACTGATGTAAGTTGAGTTTGGGAATTCCCGCCACCAAACCTCAGCAGGGAGAGGATAGTGCTTTTGGAAAGGGATTGAAAGTAGGAAGTATGAGTTCATTCACTTTGTGCTGGCAGCTCAGAAGCCTTGGCTTTCTGTCCTCCAGCACTGTGTCTGCAAGCTTCAACTGCTGGACCAGAGCCAAAAGGCCTTTTTAAATGTTGTCTTTTCTTTAGGCCCATCAATGGTGGTCAGGATTGTCCTGGTGTTAATTTTGAGTACCAGCTTTGTAATACAGAAGAATGCCAAAAACACTTTGAGGACTTCAGAGCCCAGCAGTGCCAGCAGCGTAACTCCCACTTTGAATACCAGAATACCAAACACCACTGGTTGCCATATGAACACCCCGACTGTGAGTAAGATGCCCTCGCTTTTCCTGCTGTGTCGACGGTTACTTAGAGCTTAAGCTTTGTCAACACGCAATCCCTTGGACTCTTGATCTCTACTTGGTGACTTAGAAAACTTGGTGCTTATAGGGGTAGGTCCTCCCGGGTTTCCAAGAATAAGGCTAACACACGCCTTTCTCTAGAGAGGTGAGAATTATGGCATAGCTCCTGGGAAGCAGCATTGCCACCATCACTACTGGAAAGACAAGTAGAAAGCAACGCCTGGGAGAGATGTTGAGTCTCCTCATGCAACTGAAATCCCTCTACTAGGAAATGCTTCTGGAATATTGTGATCCTTCCTTTCTGAATAACTAGAGAAAAATATAGTTATTTTACAACCAAGTCAGGAATAAGACAAAGACCATTATTTAATAACAAAAGGCACTTCATAACCTTTTACTTTTGTACTGTACACTGGTTATCAAGAAATACACTTGGAAATTCCCTTGTCATGTTTCACTTCTTACCCCTGAATTTTCGGTTAAATCTGTTCAAATGGGAACTTCTTGACAAATTTCTTAGTTGAGTGAATAAAAAGTAGTTACGGAATTATTGTGTGATATAATACACTGCTGAGTTCAGTTTAAAAGCTGTTTTAAAGGAAAGATGCATATGTGTAGGAATTCAAAATTGCAATGCATTATTTTGATTTATTTTGGGGAAGTGAGTCACATAACTTAGATTTAATTAATGAGATCCTGCAAGAAGCAAAAACTATACTAGGCCTTTGAGTCAAACAAAAGAGAAACCCTAAGACGGAGAAGAGATGAGAAGTGAGTAGACATGAGACTATTATAGGGCTGAGGAGAAAAGTGGCAGAATCTAATTACAATGGGATGAGTGGGAATACAGAAATGAGGATGGGCAGAGGATGCACATCTTGGTATTTGGTATATAACGCAGGGTTTTTTTCACCAAGTTGTCATTCTGTGTTTGGAAAACAAAATTGGGGGGGAAATGAAATCAAAGAGTAAGTCAGTGCTTGGCATATAATAGGAATGTAATAAATTTTGGAAAGACTCACACTACCATGGTGAAACTTTTAGTATTAAACATATATATAGTATTAAACATATATTCATTTGCAGAACAGACAGTAGTTGGACTTTTATATTACTAATGCTTACAATACTTCAACTTCTGGTCATCTTATACAAGTTCATTAGACCACTGATAGTTGTTGCAATAGAGTTCTGAAAGTTTAATTTTGAGATGTGAATGAGAAATGGGGTCATGGCATAGATGAAGACAGGCAATGAAACTATAAAATTGGTAAGCTTGGTCTATGAGAACCTATATGAGCAAAGAATCTGAAAAAGAATAGATATATGTATATGTATAACTGAATCACTTTGCTGTACACCTAAAACTAACACACTGTAAAACAACTATACTCCAATAAAATTAATTAAAAAAAAAAAAGAGAAACCCTTTCAGTGCTCTAAGTGTCACTAAAACTAAATTGATGCTGAATGAAATTTATTGAACATCTGTGGTTAAATCTAGGGTAGCCAGCCATACGACCTGCGTTGCCTGGGACAGTCCCAGTTTATACCTATTGTCCCTGTGTATATTATTAATAGAGCCCCTTTTCACTGTCAAAATTATCCCAGTTTAGATGTCAAAGCGTAGGGTCACCCTGGTTTAAACAAATATGCCAAGTATGCATACTTTTCCCCTACTCTTTATTTATTTATACAATTTGTTTTCAGGAAACCACATTGAAACTGTATATTTTACAAACAAAATAAACTATACTGTTCAAATACCATTTTACATAAATAGTCGACTTAATCCTCCATCTTATGCAGCCAAGAAAAGATGCCACCTCTACTGTCAATCCAAAGAGACTGGAGATGTTGCTTATATGAAACAGCTGGTGCATGACGGAACGCGCTGCTCTTACAAAGACCCATACAGCATATGTGTGCGCGGAGAGTGTGTGGTGAGTTCAGATTGCTTCCCCCAAAGCTTCGTACAGTAGTGTGCAATTCTACTTTTCCTTTCATTCATCTGCATATTTTCAAAAATATTTTAACTCTTATCTGAGATCACATTACAATGAAGATCTATGAATAGTTCAGTAGCTAAGCTAAATTGGGAAGAAATTGCAATTAATCAAATCAAACTTTGGTCACTGGCAAAATCAAGATTTAATTAGTTTTCCTAATTTCCAGCCAAATGCATTTTTGGCGGCTTCCTCTGATACCTCAAGGCTGGGAATACAACTTGGGAACCATGCCTTGGCTTTGAGTATATTATAGTAGCCATCCACTAATACAATACCAAGTCTTTTTAAAAAATTCAATGCTAAATGTGTTTTATCGTTTGTTTAAAAGATGATAACTTCTCTTTCTCCCTGTCTCACCTTCCAATTAATTCTAAGTTTAAACACTGAGTTCCACATCAGAACAAAAGTACTAGTGAAGATGCAAAAACTGTCTTTTGCCCATTTAATCTTTTCTTTAATGCAGTTTACTTTCTGTTCATGTTCACAGGTTAAAGCGATAAGAAATTATCCTTATTAACCGAACACATTGCTCCTGTTTGATTCGTTTTCACTTCAGCATAACTAAAGTGTTATATAAAAGAATCTCAAATTCGCAGATGCCTCATAGCTGAACAAAAATTTCCTTAAAGTAGAATCTGTGTTTTGTCCATCTTTCACCTCCCACAGTATCTGGTGCATTAAATGTATATGTTGTCGGTATTTTCTCTGCTCACTCTCATCCCAAACTTACGAGTGCAGTATCATTATCATTATCCAACACTGATTTATATTAAGGACCTACCCCAGTTCAGAAAACTTTTCAGTATTTCCCTGTTAAATTAATGTGAAAATATAAACTCTTCCTGATATTCAACGCCTTCCACAGCCTGTGATTTGCAGATCTTTCACTATTCTTCACCACCATACAACGCTAACTTTCCATTAGTTTAGGTATGGTTCACATATTATTATCTGAACCCACTTTTGATGACTTCTGTGGCTCTGTTTTAATCCCTTTTTATTCTTGAATTGCCTTTCCACACCGTCTGTTCCTTCAGGGCACTATGAAAATCTCCACTACATCTGTGATGTTTTGTCTCACATCCCTTACCAACTTGTAAAGTCTGTACTAATAGACAACTCACTATTTTAGTATTCATCTTTATAAATATGAAGGCAACAAGGGAGAAACGCCTCTTAATTTTGTCTCCTCAGCATCAGCTACAACTTCTGCGTTCCACAAATGTTTGATGATTGCCTATGTATGACGGGGGAAACACTTCATTAGACCGAGGGAAATTTATACTTTACTGCCCAGAGTACAAGTCATTTTATTTCATAGTAGTTCTTTAAAAGACTGAGGGATTAAAAATCAGAGCTAGAGAGGAATGTTGGTTCCTGTCTCTGGGCCGATGATGAAACAAATGGTGTATCATTCTACAGGATGCTGACCTTTACTTGGCACGTTAAACTTAGCTACATTTAATATCTTCTCTCCGCAGAAAGTGGGCTGTGATAAAGAAATCGGTTCTAACAAGGTTGAGGATAAGTGTGGGGTCTGTGGAGGAGATAATTCCCATTGTCGAACCGTAAAGGGGACGTTTACCAGAACACCCAGGAAGCTTGGTAAGATGAGGTCTCTCGTGAATTCAGTATCCTTCTCCATGATTTGCATTTGTCTGAGACTTCTTTTAGGAATGCCACACTTTCTCTATAAACATAAAAAAATTAGCTGCTGATTTATTTTTATTCAGATTACCTTTTAAGGAATTATTTTAACAACTTTGACAAATCATACTTCATAGTGTCCATGATAAAAAATAAATCTACTAAATGTAGATAAGGAACAAATAAAACCAATATCAATTATAGTAGTTAGTTAAAATCTGTTTTGTTTAATTCTGTGTCCTTAATAAAATGCATTAAACATAATTATTAGAATTAATGCTTATTTTGAATTTTCTGTTGCACATAAATTGTTGATCAGAAGTTAAAAATATTGTAAAACTTTAAATACAACTTTAAAAATATTACATTCATTTTGCTCCTTTTATAAGTGAACAAGTTTATCCTATTTATAAATCTATAAATCTAGGGTCTATATTTCACATAATATTTACAAGTTTATATCAAGCAAGTTTGAGGTACATACAACCAAAAAATAACCTGAGGTATAATTGCTTATGTGTTTGAATTTCTCTGCTTGTTACACAGTCAATGGCCTGGACTCAGGCGTGTGGTGAAGGTTCGTCAGATGGAACCAAAAGCAAATAATATGCAAAATTATTAGTATTTTCATAATAATTCATTGGAATTTTCATAAGACTTAGATATAAACATTGATTACTGAATAATTTCTTTAAATTTGTAACAAATATTGTTCAGTTATTACACAAATTTATTGGACAAATGTCTCTGAGAATTCAGCATTTAAAGATAAATTTAATGTGAGGCTTCCGTTGAAAAGCTTCTCTTACATCCAAGATATAGTCTCTTACAGAATAACAGAAAACAAGATAAAACAAAACAAAAACAAAGATTTGGTTTACTTTGAGCACATTGTCATAGCACTAATTTTTCCTTTTAGAAAAATAAGAAGTATAAAAAACTGTTCTTTATCCAAATAGAGTAATTCTCTTAGTTCTTTTTGCTCCCATTATACCCCAGGTATGCAGCTCAAGCCATTTCCACACATATCAGCTTTGCTCTTTGATATATTTAGAGCTAGACAGAGATGGTTGATTATATTCTAATGTGATTTTCTTAAGCATTCCCTACTCTAGTTACTGAAAGCTTTGCTATTCCTGTGTGATAATTTACTATGCTTTGTACTTTGAAAATTGTTAAAAATCAAATATTGCCATTTCTGGCTGATTGTATTATTTTAATAAAGCAAACGGAATTAGAATTATATACATATACAAAGGTTTTGGTGGAGTAACGTGATTTTTCTCCATCTTAATGTGAAATAATTCACCGTGCTTTCTTTATTGCAGTTACGTATTGTTCGTTTAGGTGTAAAATAATTAATTTTTTATTCCCAGAGTGAATGAATGTAAAGAAAATGGCTTTTACCATTATTATCCATTCTATATTATGTGTAATAAAAGGCAGTGATACTTTTTTTCAGATACCTCAAAAATTATGCTAAACCTGTGAATCAAGTTCTGAAGAAGAGAAGAAAGCTTTAATCAGTCATACAGATTCAAACTGTTTGAAGATAATCTAACATCCATTTCTTTGAACTAATGTTATCATCGTAGTTATTCAATAGACTAATTAACCTTTTCCAACAGGGAAAAATTTAAGCAAGAGGTGCCGTAAAGAATTCAAGTTGCTGGAAAATGAAATCTGCAAGTATTCAACTTCAAATCACCTATATCATTTCTCATTCACGCTTAGTCTTACTTTCATTGACTATTAACAGTTTACTGGCATTAGCTAACTGTTATAAATGCATTTTGACTTCAACATATAAAATTATGGAACATATTTTATATATTACCTAATAAAATATATATAGCTTATAGTATAGTCAATGAAACAGCAAGACTTTGATAAACATGAACCCTCCACTAATTAAAGACATTCTGTTTAAGGGAAGATGAGAGGCGCCTTCACTTTACCCAAAGGAGCTCGTAATATTTCTCTTGCTGAAACAAGGGAAGCTAAAAATGTACTGGGTAAGTTGTAGCAAACTGCAGAAAGATGGGCATCCATAAATGGCATCAAGCTGTTTTGCTACACTTGGCATCTTAAGCATGTTACTTCCAGCTCTTGCACTCAGGCAGACATGGTACATTTCAGGTACTGAGTATCACCCAGGCTCAGGTGCTGAAAACCCTGACCCCAAAGTGACCACTCCATTTAGTTAAGACACTCATAAATATTGTAAAAGAGTTAGGTAAATCTACACAAAGGTAATAATTGTCAATATAGGAAATGACAGAAAAACAGATTTCTTTCTGATTCCATAAGCAATTTTGTATTTATAACTGAATTTCTGTCAATACTTGTAATATATGAATTATAAGTTTCATGATGTAATGAAGGTGTATAAGTTGCATAATCTTCCTATATTCATTTTTTCCTTACAAGCGAGGTAAAACATCTTGGTTTCTCTATTTGCCCTGATTATTGTTGATTTGTGGTTAGGATCTTAATTCTAAACGACCTTAAGATAATTTTTAGGACACGTGATAATACTAAGAAAGTTTGTTATATAAGACAATGACTGCAATACGATTGATATGTGATTTTAAAACCCAAGACAAGCTATTCAGCATATTGGTTTTGTGATTTCTCAGTTAGAAGATTGAACTTAGGGTACGTGTAGAGAGGCAATGCACAACATAACCTGCAGACATATTCCAACCAAATCTACAGCACATGTTTTAAAACATTCCCCTTTAAAACTTGTTTAAAGCTTTCAAATTAATTGCTGATCACAATATAAATGAAAGCTACTCATGGATTTTTCTTTTGTAATTTCTTTAGAATAAAGCAGGTGTTTAAATCTGAAGATATTTCATGAGTTAGAAGTTCAGCTGTTTATACTTGCCACTTAGGCTTTTAAAATAGTATATAGACAGATAAAATATATCAAGAAGTTCACCAACTAATTGCGCTAAAAATGGACCCCTATTCAAAAGGATGGTTTAGAAAACTAAAATCACATCGGAGGGGCACAGGGGAGTATAGTATTTGCCTGAATTACTGTTGATACAATTTGTAGGTCAGCACAAAATAAGTGACTAATGGGTTAGAAACTAGATTAATTTTTTTCCCTCAACTTAATTAAAAAAAAGATTCCTCTGATCTTATGCCAGATGTCACAAAAGCTACCAATGCTTTGAAATTAATTTCTGAAACTGCTTCTTTCGGTTTATGGATGCCCTCTTCTGCACACAGGAGCAGTTAGAATGTAATGCCTGACTAACCATGGTTGTTGCTTTTGTTTTCTTCTTTGCTCCCTCCAATATTTACTACACATGCAAAGGGTACCTTAAGATGTTTGATATACCCCCTGGTGCTAGACATGTGTTAATCCAAGAAGACGAGGCTTCTCCTCATATTCTTGGTAAGTGTTTCTGTCTGCTGGCTCTGCTTTAACATGCACTGAAAACATAGAAATGTCAAAGAAATAATATATAGAGATACATATGTATGTATCTCTATATATACACATAAAATTCAAAATTATATGTAAATGCATTATTATGTGATTTTTGTTGGTCATTTCTCCCAACTATTCTTTCTCTAAAATAAGAAATATTCAAAACTAGAGTTTTAACTTTTGGTGAAACCTGGGTTGGTTCATCATGACATGAGGGAAAAAAATAATTTCACAGGTTTGAATTTGTTATGCATTTTTGCTCTGTATTAGGAGATGAGAAAAATAAATGTTAATAAAATGCACTAAATTAAGAATAATATCAGAAAAATTTGCCATATTTATGTTGACAAATTAGTTCTGATATTTTGGTTGGTGCCATACTGCATGCCTCTTCTTTTAGCGCATTTTAAGTTCTTTGACTGAAAAGCAACCACATCTGGATTTTACTAGTCCAATAAAAATTTTCCTGATATCTGTTATGTGTCCAGTTTCTGACTGGCACATGCAGATTCATTTTCTGCATGTTTTCTGTTTATTATCTGCAAATTATCCTGTTTATAATTTCTAAAAGAAGATTCTTTTCCTCCTTTATGAGAGGATCACGTAGAAATGTCACTCTAAAGGGGTTTGTATTCAAAGTGAACATACAAATGTAAACATAGCTTTCACATATTCCTTGAGCTATAAAAGCACTAAGAAGATTTCTGAAACTGACACATCTGTCAAACCTATGAAAATTTATAGTAAATTACTTTTCTAAACTTATGTAACTTAAAAAATGGATTGTTTTTTGGTGTTTCGTAGAATTTTTTTCTTTTTGGTATTTAAAGTATATTCACTACTAGATTCCAAAATAGTCTCTGCTGTCTAGCTGTATTTCTTTCTCCAGTAACTGAAATTCCCTACTTTTGATTCTAGAATTCAGATTATTCTCCTTGGAAAAATTAGACTAGTTTAAAAATTTCAAGGGGAATAAATGCATTTAACTAAAATTACTCATGTTTTCTGCACATTTTCGGTAATGGTAGCAACTTCTGAAATTTTATTTCCTAACATCATTAAATGCCGATGTACCTCCAGACTTTAAAATCCCGTTTATTTTTTATCCATTAGAGAAAGCATTTTATTTTATAAGGTATAGTAAATCTATAGTATATTACAAATTCTATCACCAGTAAAGAGCTTTTCCTGGTCATATAAGTTGGTAATGTGACCTTAGTAAAGAGCTTTTCCTGGTCATATAAGTTGGTAATGTGACCTTAGAATTTTATAGTCATAAGGACTAATTGTTTGTTGGCCTAAAAATTAGTTCAACTATTTTGAGTACCTATAATATTTTGCCTTAACTTGAAAGAGATACACAGTAAAAAAAAAAAAAAGACATTGTGTTATATTCTGTCCTAGCATAAATCATTTGTATTAATTGTTGTGGAAATAGCCATTATTTTAAAAATATTTCCACCTTCCTGAGGAAATGTATATGATGAATGGGTTAGAAACTGTTGACCTCTTCAGCAGTGTTTTCAAATGGGAATATTTGTTAATTTTTATTTCTTATTTAATCATCTTGCCACTGTTTTTAACTGGTTAGGAATGCTTCTTGAGAATTTTGAATGCCTAATGAATGAAGTAGGAGTCCTATCAGAAGTAACACTCATTTTGATTGCTTTGATGCTCATAAACACAGTCTTACATTTATAGAAGGGGATAGACTTAATATGGATCTTCAAAGCTGTAATGTGATAAAATAAAATGTATGCCGGTTACTCATTTTTCATCCTTCAGCAATTAAGAATCAGGCTACAGGCCACTACATTTTAAATGGCAAAGGGGAGGAAGCCAAGTCGAAGACCTTCATAGATCTTGGCGTGGAATGGGATTATAACATTGAAGATGACATTGAAACTCTCCACACCGATGGACCTTTACATGATCCTGTTATTGTCTTGGTATGTGGCATTACAGGCTCACTATGTAGTTGGTTTAAGTTTACATTTTTATAATTAATTTATCTCACAACATGTTTACCTTGCTTGTTTTTTATAATTCCATGTATCCTCCCCTCTTTATTCTTTGGGCAGTTTTGTCATATATTTTATTATATATATGTTATAAACCAAATAATACAGTATTATGATTTTTGATTTTAGTAATCAGTTATGTTTTAAAGACAAGAAGAGAAAAAGTAGATTTTTATATTTAGCCACATATTTACCATCTCTGATGCTCTTCGTTTTTCTCTGTAAATCTGATTTTCCATCTAGTATCTTTTACCTTCAATATAAAGAACTTCCCTTAGCATTTCTCGTGGTGCGGGTATGCATGCTAGCAAATTATTCTCTTAGCTTTCAATTCTCTGAAAACATCTTTATTTCACCCTCATTCTTAAAGGATATCTTCACTAGATATAAAATTGGGAGTGGCTAGTTTTTGTTTTGTTTTTTTCCTCTGTCAGCACTTTAAAGATGTTTTTCTGTTGTTGTAGGGAGTTCCAGGAATTTGGGGGCTGATCTAGGAAATAGATATGACCATGAGGTGGCAGTAGCACCCACACATATTGTTTGGGTGGTACCTTAGCAGGTTTGCTTATGGGGCCACCATCAGGAGGGAGACAAGGGCAAGGTAACTCGTGAGGGAAGGGGAACTCGAGAAGGGGTTTATGTGTCTAGGTGATGTCACTCAGCAGCACAGCGGGGAGACTCTGGGTCTGAGAATTCCAAAAGGTAGCAGCAGCAGCTTGGGCCACAAAGTCTTGATGGCCACAAAGTCTTATTTATAATTAGTGGATTTGGGGTACAAAGCAAGCAGGCTCCAGATGGCTAGAAATCTACTTTTTTGGGCTACATTTAAAACAACTGGATATATGAAAATCTGAGTTTGGTGCCAGCTGGCTTTAGAGCTAATGGGTGGGTCTCAACTTGCTGTGAATAAATAAGCAACCTAGGGCCCAATATACAGGAGCTGTCTTTGACTCATTTATGTAGCATTTGTCTTCTTGAAGCTGTTATTTATGATGAGAAGTCAACCTCATTTAGGTTGCTGCTGTGCATTTAATGTGTCAGTTTTCTCTGGCTGCATTTTACAATTTTCTCCTTTTTGTTTTGGTTTGGTTTGTTTCATAGTTTGTCTGCGGCATGCTTAGTTTGTGATGTTCTTTGTATGTATCTGGCTTGGGGTTCACCAAGCATCTTGGCTCTGTAGGTTGATGTTTTTCACCAGATTGAGGTAAATTTTCCATTATGTCTTCAAGTTTATGTTTTTTTCCCCATCTCTTTCTTTTCTATTCCTGGGACTCATTTACATGTATGTTAAACCAGTTGAAATTGTTCCACAAGTGTCTTAGACTTTGTTCAATCCTTTTGTAGTCTTTGTCTTTTCTCTGTTCTTCAAATTGGATAATTTCTGTTGAACTGTGTTCAAGTTCACTGACTGTCTTATGTGGTCTCCAATCTGTCATTGAGCCCATCCAGTAAAGTTTACATGTCAGATGGTGTACTTTTGTTTTCTAGAATTTCCATTCGGTTCTTTTTTCTTTTTTTATAATTTTCATTTCTCTGCTGAGATGTCCATGTATTTTCACTCATTATGTCCAACTTTTCCTCTAAGTCCTGAGATTTCATACTGTCTGCTTCTATGGGCTGCTTTTTTTTTTTCTTGATTATGGTTCACATTTTCATACTTCTTACACATTTTTATTGTACACTGAGCAGTATAGATGATAAATTGTAGGGCATTTGGTTTATGTTGCCTTCCTTAAAAGCACTAGGTTTTATTCTGTCTGGTAGTTAATTTATTGTCCATTCCCACTAATCCTTTGAGGCTTGGTTTATCCTTTCTTAGGGCTGGTGTATTTCAATTTTGTTCTTATTTTTATGGCATGGATTTCTGGTGCCTTAACTGAATACCTGAAGTGTTAAGGAGGCCGTAAGAACACCTAGGGCCCTCAGCCCTGCCTGTCCTCAGGTATCTCTGTCCTGCTCTCAGCCCTGCAGCAGCCATTCATTCACAGACGTCATGGTGTCTCGGCCTGGGCATGCACGGACCAGCCCTCAGACTCAGACCCATGCAGCTTTCTGGACCACCCTCCATAAAGCCCCCTTTTCTTTAGTGCCCTGCCCTGAAAGTTCCAGAACTCCACCCTCCTCAGTTCAGTGAGACTGCTGTCTTGGCTTGGGCTCCAGCTTCCAGTACCAGGGTCCAGACCTGGCCCTGTCAGGAAGCCAGGACCCTCCTGGCATGTTACTCTTCTCACAGGGATCATTGTCCTTTGCCATGTTATTTATTGCAGAAAAAATTCCCTCAAATATTCTATCCAGTTTTATTGTTTTCAATATCAGGAAGGCAACCTATTACTTCCTCATGGAGGAAAGCAGAAGCCATCAACTTAATTTGAATATTGTTAGATTCTGTATACCAGTATTTATTGAATTCCCTGTAAAAATATTATACTAATCTAAAATCAAATCTTCTCACTCAGTTCTCAGTCTTCTTTTAAATTTGAAAATTATTTCTCATTGATAAAGTGTCTGTTCAAATCTTTTGCCCATTATTAAAGTAGGTTGCTTTTTTCTTTTTAAGTTTTCAGAGTTCTTTATATACACTCAGTATATAAGTCCTCTGTGAAATGTGGCTTTCAAATATTTTCTTCTACTCTGTAGTTTCTTTTCCTTCTCTTAGTAGTGTCTTTCACAAAGAAAATATTTTAACTTTATTGAAGTCCAATTTATCAATTTTTCCTTTTATGCATCAAGACTTTCTTATTATATAAGATTTTTTTTTTTTTTGCCGAATCCAAGGTCAAAATATTTTCCTTTTTTGATAAGTTTTACATTTTAATCATTTAAATTTATGAACCATTTAAGCTAATTTTTATATACATTTTGTCTAGGTTAGGTTCTTAGTTTTGCATATGGGTGTCCATATTATCTATTGTTGCATAACAGATTACCCCAAACTTGGTGGCTGAACACAAGCAACATTATTATCTCATAGTTTCTCTGGGTCAGGTATCTGGTAGTAGCTTATTACCTGGCTAGTTCTGGCTCAGGGAATCTCACGAGGATGCTCTCAGCTCTGGCGGCAGTCACCTCAAGGCTCCAGTGCAGAGAATCTTTTCAGTTCCCAGCTCAATCACATGGTTGTTGAAAGGCCTTGGAAGATTGCTCCCAAGCTTCTCCACATGGTGGTTGGCAGGCTTCTGTTCCTAACTACATGAGCCCACTGGCTGCTTAAGTGTCCTGTCCACATGACAGCTGGCTTCCAACAGTGAGTGATTCAAGTGACTGAGAAAGTGAGAGAGTGCAACCAAGACAAAAGTCAGTCTTAACCTAATCTTAGAAGTGACATCCTTTCATGTCTGCTGCTATTTACTACAAGTAAGTCACTGAGTCCAGCCCCCCACTGAAGGGGAGAAGAATTAAGCTCCATTTATTGAGAGGGAAAGTGTCAAAAGACTTGTGGACACATTTTTTAAGCCACCACAGTGTCCAGCACCATTTGTTGAAAAAACTTTCCTTTCTCCATTAAATTGCCTTTTCATCTATATCAAAAATTAATTGTCCAAATTTAAGTGGGCTTATTTCTAGACTCATTCTCTTCCTTAGGTTAGATAACTTTATAGGAAAATATACATTAATCAAACTTTTATTTAGATTATTTTAAGTTTGAATGATTGGAGATCAGAAGCTCTGTTTTACTCGTATGTAATGACAGAGCGTTCTTTTCCAGGAGCACAGGTGTCTGGCCTCAGAGCCCTGCCTTAAGTCTTTGCCAGTGATATTAGTGTGACCCCAGGGAGCCATGTGGGCTGGCCATATAAGAAGGAAATGTGTAGCTAGGACAGGGGTTATGGACAAGCTGTGCTCTGTCATCATGGCCTTTCTTTTCCTCTCTGAAAGACTGGAACCCCAGATTCGGAGCCCCAGAGCATGGCAGCTAGGCCATCTGGGGTTGAAAGCTTAGACATCTGGCCACATATAAGGGCCAATATAGGGATTGATGCTCAATTTTCAATACTGTTTTAAAAACAAAGACTAAGGGGGAAAAAAGAGAACCCAGATAACCAAATCCTTCATCCTAGCGGGTTTAGTATCAAACAAAAGCTGTTTCTAAAAGTTTAGTTTAAAACACTAATGAACTGCACATGTTTCTCCTTTTGTGTAATTGATATAATCCTATAAAAGCTACATGAAAGTCATTAAAAACTATTTTTTAAAAAGAGTGCTTTGCTAATGAACTAAAAATCAAATAAAAAACAGAATATGTTTGCAAAGTTTCTTATAAAAAGGATTAATACTCCTATTGCATAGATTATTTAGGAAAAAAAGGTATGTATAGCAATAAAAAAAAGAGGACCTAACATGAGCATGCAACACATAGTGGGCAAAATACAAGTGACCATTAAACTTTACTATTTATCAAATAAATCACAATTAAGACAACAATCTTTTGCCCATTCGGTTAACAAAGAGGAAAGTAATATGCAGTGCTGAATGGGGGCATTGTCATATACTTTCATCATGAAAGTAATAATTGTTCTAACTATTGTGAAGGGCCATTCACTAGTCTATTATGAGAGCTATAAAAAAGTGTTTGTACCCTTTAGCATACTAAAGAGAATCAGAAATCATCACAAAACTGGGGATAAAATATAAATATTCATTTATATGATTAAATAACACACACTAGGATTAAACACTATGCTGACATTTAAAAGTATGTCTTCAAAGAATATTTACTGTCTTGGGAAATGTGTGTGACACATTAAGTGAAATAAGACCAGAAAAGTATGTATGTGTGTACACACACACACACACACACACACACACACACACACACACACAGATAATATGCAGATATCTTGAGGCTATATTCCAAAATAATAAAAGTGACTTTAGTTTTCTCTGGTTTACTGGAATTATGGATGATTTTTATTTTCTTTATATTTTTCCATGATGTCTATATTTTCTGGATGGAACATTATTATCTTTATTATCATAACAAAACAGTCTTTCAAACAATAATTTTTAAGTACACTCAGGAGATATATAACTTGAGGAAATTTGTGGTGAATTTTATTGTAAGGTTATTATTTTTATAATACAAATTTTTTTCTTACTCCTCGGTGGATTTTTTTTTACTTTTTAATGCCAAGATATTTTATGTATTTGCCTTTTTTTTTCTTAAACAGGGCATACCTGTACTTTAGTGATAGAAAAACATTCTATTTTTAGAAGCTACTTGAAAGTCTTCCAACTTTAATAAGATACACATTCTGAAATATTTGTAATTTTTTCATTCAAATTTAATACTCTCTCAGGTGATTTACATATCTATTTCATGTGTATGTTAGATTATACCTCAAGAGAATGATACGCGCTCTAGCCTGACATATAAGTACATCATCCATGAGGACTCTGCACCTACAATCAACAACAACAATGTCATCCAGGAAGAATTCGATACTTTTGAGTGGGCATTGAAGAGCTGGTCTCAGTGTTCCAAACCCTGTGGTGGAGGTAACAATCGAACACATTTATTATATTAAAATGTAATTCATATAAAAGCCAATCTTCTTCCTTCTGCCTTAAGGATTATCTCTAATTGAGGCCACAATCTGAGAAACACCAACTATAACCAAAACTGAATAATACAAAGCATTTTGACTGAAATCTCAGGATCTACAAAGGATAGGAATCCATTCATAACAGTGGTAGGCCTTCTTAAAATCCCCTTGCCTTTCCTCCTTGTCTCATATCCATGTAGTGTTACCCTTAGTCACTTTACTCTTTCCAGACTCTCCCAAATTCAGTGTCCTCTGGTTCTTGCCTTTTTTCTTTTCCACTTTTACTTTCCATACCTATGCATTTCTTTTCAGCGTTAATAATGAAAGAGCTCTTAGTTGCACTATGTACCAGATGCCATTTTACATATTAATGATGAATGCTCACAATGGCTCTATGAGGTCAGTACTATTATTACCTCTGTCGTACTGATAGGGAAACTGAAGCACAGGGAAGATCAGTCATTTGCCTGGGGCCATGAGATACAAACCCAGGGAGGTAGTCTGGCTTCTTCATACGTGTTTGTACCGCATTCTGCCGCCTCTCTGCTCTCTCTAGAGGAGATCCATTAAGCTGTTCTCAGAGTTTCTCAATCTCTGCCATCATCCATTCCTCTAGCTCAGAACAACAAATGCTCCAGAATGGAACTGGCCTAGACAGAATTCTCTCACAATGATACTGAATAATTGAGAACAAGAAATTATTTTGTTGTTTGTATAGGGAATGCCTGGGTAAATATTTCATAATTTTAAATTCAAGGATGTATTTTTAAAGTTTTTTTTTTCTCCAGAGGGGGCATAAAATGTTTTTAGATAATTATTTTAAATGACAATTTATTCATCACAAGATGCTTATATAATTTGGATCCTCCCTTCTGTTGTATTATCAACATCTACTTGGTCACAAGACTTATCAGATACACTTTTTTGTTATCTGCCAGATCTATTCCTCCCTCACCGGGTTTCCTTCACAACTTTGGAAGGGAAGATTATTGCAAAGGTCTCTTAACTAGCCAACTAAATTTGATTTTCTTCTCTTCGTTTATTTCCAGGGTAATCTTTCTTGAATGGAAGAATGAATGAATAAATGAATTTGAGTAGAATTATACTATTTCCCTGATTCAGATCCTTTAGTCTCCTAATGTGTTACCCTAAAGACACAATGTAATTCTTTTTTTTACAGGGGTATAGTTGTTTTACAATGTTGTGTTAGTTTCTGCTGTATAGCGAAGTGAAGTAGAGTTCCCTGTGCTATACAGCAGGTTCTCATTAGTTATCTGTTTTATACATGTTAGTGTATATATGTCAATCCCAATCTCCCAGTTCACCCACCCCTTTCCCCCCTTGGTGTCCGTATGTTTGTTCTCTGCGTCTGTGTCTCTCTTTCTGCCTTGCAAACCGGTTCATCTGTACCATTTTCTAGATTCCACGTATATGCATTAATATATGATATTTGACACAACATAATTTATGTAATATTCTTGCCCAAAGTGAAAACCTGAATGAATCTAATCATTAGTTGACAAAGAAACCCAAATTGTGGGACATTTTATAAAACAGCTGGCTTATACATTTCAAAAATATTAAAAGACAAAAAGAGGCTCAGAAACTATTCCTAACTAATTCTGTGAAAACTAAATGCAGTGCATGATCATTGATTGGAAAAGCATTTCTATAAAGAACATTCTAGGGACAATTGATAAATTTTGAATATCGTCTTTATACTAGATACTAGTATTATATTTGTGTTAAATATTCTGATTTTAAGATTATATTGTGGTTATGTAAGAGAATGTGCTTGTTATGAGCTGAGGTATTTGGAAGTGAAGAATCAGGATGTCAGCAACTTACTCTCAAGTGGTTCAGCAACATTTTATATATAAATGTATATATAGTATGTGTATTATATATTATAATTAATTTATATATATAAATATATATCAAATATGGTGACATGGTAACACAAAGTTAATCTAGATGCAAGGCACGTAACATGTTCATTGTGCTTTCCTTACACGTTTTTTGTAGATTTGATATTTTTCAAAATTAAAAAATATATACACATATATTTTTTTAAACGTCTAAGTCAGTGCTTGTGGAGACCTTCAGTAACTCCCTGGATAAAGCCCAAACATTTGTCTGACATTCAAGGCTTTTAAGAACAGATCCTTTCCCATCTGTTGGGAAAAGCCATTCAAAGAGACCTACAATTTTCTATATGTCTTTTCTGTAGAAGCCTATGTCACTGGGTATTGTTGCCATAGTTTTCATATCTGACTCTCACAGGAGACTATTTATCAGGGTCTAGTTTATTAACAAGCATGCAGTTGCTATTTAATACTTTGTAATATTTATTAAAGATAAAGGATTTTTATTTATTTAATTTTTATTTAACTAATATGCTTCTGAAACTTCAGCACCTAGAACAGTGCCTGACTCAATAAATATTTGATAAATGAATGAATGAGTGAATGATCAAATGTATGATGGAATGAATAAGTGATTAAATCCAAAGAAATATATTTCTCTTACCAGGTTTCCAGTACACTAAATATGGATGCCGTAGGAAAAGTGATAATAAAATGGTTCATCGTAGCTTCTGTGAGGCCAACAAAAAGCCAAAACCTATTAGAAGAATGTGCAATATTCAAGAGTGTACACATCCACTGTAAGTGTTTATTTTAACTATCATATACTGAGGACAAAATAAAAAGGATTTAAATGTCTTCAGCTCTTTTTAGTTTTAACTTAATTTTTAGTCAAAGCTAATACATATACCTGGTTACAATGATCAGATCATTTCACAGGAATTATATAAAGCTGTAGTCCTGTGGGTTTTTTTCCCATATCTCTGCTTCTCAAAAATAACTGCTTTTATTTATTCTTCTCTTTTTTTATTGAAATATAGTTGACTTACAATATTGTGTTAGTTTCAGGTGTACAGCAAAGTGATTCAGTTATGGTTTTTTTTTGGATTATCTTACGTTATAGGTTATTACAAGATATTGAATGTATCAGTAGTTCCCTGTGCTATACAGTACATCTTTGTTGCTTTTCTATTTTATGTATAGTAATTTGTATCTGTTAATCCCATACTCTTAATTTATCCCTCCTTCCCTCTCTTTCCCCTTTGGTAACCATAAGTTTGAGTTTGTTTTCTATGTCTGTGAGTCTCTTTCTGTTTTATATATAAATTCATTTGTGTGTGTGTGTGTGTGTGTGTGTGTGTGTGTGTGTGTGTGTGTGTGTGTATCAATACTGATACTGATATTCAGAGTTCATATTATTCTAACAACATGTGTCTCTCTTGAGAGTTGAGTCACTTAGCATGCTCTGCTTATGTTTCTTTTCTTACTAAACTTTGTTTCTCCTAGAGTTAGTGAATGTCTTGATTTTTATGTATCATTTTCTACTACTTTTCACTAATTCATCCCCAAACTCTTCTCCTCTAAATGCTACGCACTCAAGTATCCTGTCCTTGTGTCTTCTTAGAGACATGTCCCAGAGAGTTCTCTGTGTTCTAGCTCCTGCCTGAGCTTCTACACAGCTTCCTTCCTGGGGCTTCTTTTTACCATCCTCCAAGGGATTCCTACTGCATGTCTCTTGTATTGGACCTCCTGTTTTCTGCATTCTTTTTCTTATCTTTTAGAGTATTCATTCATTCTGGTAGGGCATATCTTTCAGTAGTTTCATGAAAAAACTATATACAAAGGAAAAATTTTATATAAGAATTAAGCTTCTATACACCTAAGAAAAGTATATAATAGGTTAAAGTATAAGGGTATGTAAGAAGTCTTTCTTCTACTCTTACTCTTGATCATTTCGACACACATGTATGTATACCATTCCAACCTATAATATATTTTTCTCAGAATTTATAAACTTGCTCCATTATTTTCTAGACTCCAGTTATGCTCTTGAAAAGTCATTTGCTATTCTAAATCTCAATTATTTCTATGTGACCTCTTTTTTTTTTCTGTCTTTCAAAGTTTATAGGATCATTTTGTTCCTAGTGTCTTGAAATTTCATAGTGATAAACTGCCTTTGTGCTCATTTTTTCGCATCTCTTGTGCTGTATATTTGTAGACATTTTAAAACACAAAACTAATATCTTTTACCTCTGGGAAATTTTCTTGTATTTTTTCTTTGAAAAGTTTCCCCTATGATTTTCAGTATTCTTTCTGGGAAATTTGTAGTTAGGGTTTCTAGACAGATCTAATTCTTTTCTTTTCTTTTCTCTCCTGGTATTTACTGTTCTTCCTGCTGAATTTTTCCATTTTTGCTATTATGTCATTAACATCCAAGAGAGTTTTAACATCCAAGTGCTGTTTTGTTTATCAGATGTTCTGTTTTCCAGACACTTGATTCTTATTTCAAAGATGTAATATATTCGTTTATCTTTCTTAGGCTCTTAAAGATTATTTGCTTTTTTGTGCATTACTTCTTCTATTTCTTTTTTCCCTTCGTTCAGCATTTGCGTTAGAGACTTTCTATGTCTGGTGAACATTGGCTGTTCACATGTGTATAGAATGCAGCTTTAAACTTCTGTATGATACATAGGAATGTTATGGAGACAGTAGATCCTGAGAGTTCTCACCACAAGGAGAATTGTTTTTTCTTTTCTTTCTTTGCATCTATATGAGATGATGGATGTAACTAAACCTGTTGTGGTAGTCATCTCACAATATATGTAAATCAAACCATCATGCTGAACACTTTACGAGTGTATGCCATTTTATGTATTTTTTTATTGTCATTTTGGGAATTTCAGGAGGGAATAAGGTAACAAAGTATCTATGACTATGAAGTATATACTTCTCATGTTAACACCTATCTTTAAGTGAGAGTCACAGTGGAAGCCTTCAAAATTGAGTAAAATTTCTTAGTTGCCACAATTCATTCTACTGCCAGTTGAAAACCTATGTCAGTCTTAAACTCTGAATAGCAAAGACTGCCAAGGTTTTAACCTGTTTATATTTTGGTGCTCCATACATACAAAAAGAAAACAAAATTGCACAGGGAAAGTAACTTCGGAAAGGATAAATAGAATGCCTCCATTACATACTAACAGATTGATTACCTAGTTGGAATCAATGGTGACAACCCTTTGGGACATATGCAATGACAAACTGTCTGTCATATTGTATCCATAGCTAATTTGGAGAGGGCTGGGGCACTGACATCGAATTTGGACATAGAATTTGGGAATGTCCCATAGGATATCTTTTTGAAAATAAATTCCTTGGAAATATTTCTATCAGGTATATTCGTGGAAGCAGTTTCTGCTCAGGCCCAGATGCATACAACCTTTACCTTTTCATCAGGTCCAATAAGGGCCTATATGAAGAACTGAATTTTCCAAACGTGATGGATATGTCAGGTAGCCTTCACAGCAACAAGCATAGAGATGGAACTGTAATCTCATTTAGAGTATTCAAACATGAGTAAACTCATGAGGTAATGAAAAAGCAGCAGCAGCCAAACCACCTTGTCATAGCCGGCATCAGATGGAGCCTTTTTTAATTTCCTTTCAGATATTTAACACCATGAGGCAATATGGCTGAGAATTAATTGGTTTTATTTATTTTAATGAGTTGGTTTTTATAATTTTATAATTATTTATTATAATGAGTTGGTTTCTATTTTATTTTATTTTTATTGAAGTATAGTTGATTTACAATGTTATGTTAGTTTCAGGTAGACAGCAAAGTGATTCAGTTTTATATATATATGTATGTATATATGTTCTTTTTCAGATTCTTTTCCTTTATAGGTTATTACAAAATATTGAGCAGAGTTCCCTGTGCTATATAGTGGGGTTCTTGTTGATTATCTCTTTTATATATAGCAGCTTGTATCTGCTGATCCCAAACTCTTAATTTATCACTCCTCCACCCCCTTTCCCCTTTGGTAACCATAAGTTTGTTTTCTATGTGTGTGAATCTATTTCTGTTTTGTAAATAAGTTCATTTTTAGCATATTTTTAGATTCCACATATAAGTGATATCATGATACTTGTCTTTGTCTGACTTCCTTCACTTAGTATGATAATCTCTAGGTCCATTCGTGCTGCTGTAAATGGCATTATTTCATTTTTTATGGCTGAGTAATATTCCATTGGATATATGTGCCACATCTTCTTTATGAGTTGGTGCTATTTTGGGAAACTACCATCATGCCTGAACCTAAGGGGACAACTTTAAGATGAGTTTCAGAAACCCTCTGAGGATGATCCTTTTGGAAAAGAGAAGGTTGTTTCAGAGTCACTGGGAGACAGAATACTAGGGCATAACAAATAGATGTGCCCCGCCTATGACTGTTAGAAAGTTTTCAGACTTTTTGTTTGATGTGCCCGTCTTTCTGAACCTGCCCCGTGGGGCGGGGGCACATCATTCAGAGGGCAGAAAGAGCTAGGCTTGCGGTGCAGGGAGGGGCACACCACGCAACCCGGTTGCCAAGTTCAGTCTTAACCCCCATCCTCAGCTGGGCGGCAGAAGAATGGGAGCACTGCACCAAAACCTGCGGCAGTTCCGGCTATCAGCTCCGCGCCGTGCGCTGCCTCCAGCCGTCCCACGATGGCACCAACCGCTCGGTGCACAGCAAGTACTGCGTGGGGGGCCGTCCAGAGAGCCGCCGGCCTTGTAACAGAGTGCCCTGCCCGGCCCAGTGGAAAACGGGGCCCTGGAACGAGGTGGGTGTGCGAATTCTGTGTGCGTTGGCGGGGGGCGGTGGGGGGGGAGGGGTAAGGACGTGAAGTATATTTTAATTTGGCTTCTGTATCAGGTAGGCTTTGTGTGAATTGCAAAACTGTCACATATTTTGGAAGCATTACGCATCTGTAGGTATTAGGAAAAACTCACAGTTTAAAACAGTGTTTGCATGAAAGATTAGTTGATGGGGGCAAACCACGTTTGGATGTCTTGTGACACAGAGGCCTCTGAAAAGTGACTGATCTTCTGTCTGGTATTTTTTCTGAACTGCACCTTTCCTCCTGGATACATTCCAAACCCCTGACCTTGAATGCAGGGCCCTGCCCCATTTGACACCACACGAACGCTTCTTTTTTTTCTTTTTGTTGAAGTGTAGTTGATGTAACCTTAGAGTACCTTAGAGTCAGGTGTACAACTTAATGATTGGATATTTGTATACATTGCAAAATGACAACCACAATAAATCCCATGATAACTCTTCTTTGTTCATCTTCCTTTATTCTAACTGTTTGTCGCAGTCTGAGTAAACTGTTTACTGTTTCAAAGACCATGCTGGTCTGAGCCTCCTCCCTTTTGGCTGGCTTGCCCCTCCCCCTGCTGCTATGTGACCATATGCCCCTCATCCATCAAGGATCAGCTCCATGGTCCAAAATACCACCTTCCAGGGCTGCCCTTCCCGGCAGTCCTTCCTCCACATTCCAAAGGCAAAGAGGCCTTCCAGTGGCTTGCTGATCACAGCAGTGTACTGTAACTCCTGTCTTTGAGCCTGTGCTTGCCACTAGTCCATGCATTTCTCAAGAAACCAGGTGCTTTGCTTCCCCAGCGCCCAGTCGGTGCCTGTCCAAATGACGTCTCCTTGGTGACAGGCTGAGTCAGTGTCTCATTGCCCGTATTAACCACAGTTCTTTGATATATCTAAAAACTCCAAATGAAGAATCAGGGGGCGATAGTAGAGTGGCTCGGAGGAAAGGGCAGCAAAAAGTAGACAGAGGACAAAGGAGGGAGTGGAGAGCAGGCCCAGGAGGGAAGGAACAGGCAAATGAAAGTGACCTGCATAGGACCTTAAGGATAACTCATGTCTTGTTCCCCTCAGAGTCCTGGAACAAGCATCCCTCCTCTACAGCTCCTACCTAGATCAATAGCACGGCTGCTTCTGGGCTTAGTTTTAGAGGAGTTAGCCCATTCCTTAAAGAAATGAATTTGTGGGAAAAGAGTAATAGTAGCTCCAAAGAGGTTTAATTAACCAACATAGCATGTCAGTCAATTCACCATTTGTAAGGAAATTAAAAAATAAGAGAGAATGGGAAGCTCAATCTGTGACAGGCTCTCTGAAAACGGGCTCCACTACTGCTTTTAGGAACTACGGAAGGAGTTACATTATAACAATGACTTGTTTGGCATCAAATGCTTACTATATGCCAGGCATAACTGTTTTATATACATTGTCTCCTTTGCCTTCATTTAGTCCTACAGCAATTCTATGAAGCTTTCAGAGAAAGAACAATGCTCCCAGGGTAAAGCTAGGATTCTCTGTCTCCCAAGTCACTGTAACACTGGGCCGTAGAGAAAGAACTCCAGAGCTGTGTATGCGTGTGTGCTCGTGTGTGCATGTGTGTGTCTGAGTGTGCACATGGGGAAAGGAAGAAAGACAGTCCTGGTGGAATAAACGTCTATAATCACAGCCTTTGTTTCTGTAGTGTTCAGTAACCTGCGGCGAAGGGACAGAGGTGAGGCAGGTCCTCTGCAGGGCGGGTGACCACTGCGATGGTGAAAAGCCTGAGTCTGTCCGAGCCTGTCAGCTGCCTCCCTGTAATGGTAGGTGTGACACTGATGGATTTCACTGTTCTGATCATGGTTTTTGAGCCTCAAAAAGCAGAACTTCCTTTCTGGGCAAGCTCTGGCATTTCCATTTGCTTACTGAAAAATGACTAAAGGAAAACACCCTTGAGATATTAGCTTAATAGAGTTCTTTAAGATGGGTGTCTGCGGCAACGTCCCCTCCATTTAGTTATCATAACCGCTGCGGCCTCTGTGGTTTCCAGTAGGCAGTAATGCTGGGGTGAGGGCCGTGTCATGTGTATGTAGCTTCTGTCAATTTGTGTTTCTAGAAGCTACGTGTTTTCTCTCTTTGATTTTCTTTATGACTTCACATCATTGTCAAAGGCATAATAATGCAGAAGGTTTGGCAATACTTTACTAAAATCATTCAGTTTAGGCATGTGGATGATAAATGTCGTTCACAAAGCCACTTCCAGTTCCTGCTCATCCATTTTCATAGACTTGAACAGCGTGCTTTCAAAATAGATACCTTGTGCCTATGCTAAAATTTGCCTTACTCTTGCCATATTGCAAAAGCGGAGTCTCGTCTCTTTAAAGTACAGATCTTCCTCAATTTACAATGGAGTTACATCCTGATAAACTCATCCTAAGTTGAAAATACTGTCAGTCGAAAATGCATTTAAAACATCTAACCTACTGAACACCATAGCCTAGCGTGCTCCAAACACTTACGTTTGCCTATAGTTGGGTAAAATCATCTAACACAAGGCCTATTTGATAATAAAGTGTTGAATACCTCATATAATTTATTGAATACTATACTGAAGGTAAAAAACATAATGGTTGTCTGGGTACAGAATGGTTATAAGTGTGTCAGTCATTTGCCCTCGTGGTCGCCTGGCTGACTGGGAGCTGCAGCTGCTGCGCTGCCCAGCATCACAAAAGAGTATCATTCCATGTATCCCTAGCTCAGAAAAGATCCAAATTCAAAGTACTACTGAATGCATATGGCTTTCACACCATCATAAAGTCCAAAAATCGTAAGTAGAACCATCATAAGTCAGAGGACATCTGTATAATTTCATTTGCTATTGTAAAACAAATAGTATATATTGGATGGTTTCAGTTTCTATCACTGTCTCCTTCTTCCTCCTTTTCTGCCTCTCTCTGCATCTGTCTGTGTCCTTTGTGTCTCATTTTGTTTGTTTGTTTGTTTGTTTTGCGGTATGCGGGCCTCTCACTGTTGTGGCCATTCCCGTTGCGCAGCACAGGCTCCGGACGCGCAGGCTCAGCGGCCATGGCTCATGGGCCCAGCCGCTCCGCGGTATGTGGGATCTTCCCGGACGGGGGCATGAACCCCTGTCCCCTGCATCAGCAGGCGGACTTTCAACCACTGTGCCACCAGGGAAGCCCTGTGTCTCATTTTCTATCTCCACTTTTCTCTCCTCTCCTTTCCTCTGTGGGTTTCGCTCTCTGTCTCTGACTTGCTGTCACTTGCTGTCTGTGTGTTGCTCACTGTCTGTGTATATCACTCGTGCTTTTCCACCTCACTCTTTCTTCTCATTCTCTCTTTCTCTCCCCCCCCCCAGTCTCCCTACCTCTACCTCTTTTTTCTCTTTCTCCTGCTCTCTCCCTTTCCTCTTCTCTCTCTCCTCATCTCTTCGTGACTCTCTCCTTCTTCTCTATTTCCCTCTTTTTCTCTCTGACACTCCTCCTTCCCCCTTTTCTGGCACATGTGTCTGTCAGTGTCTCTCTTTCTCCTCCACTTTTCTCTGTCCTTCCTCACCCTCCCTGCCCACCTCCCTGTCTCTGCCACTCTGCATCTGTCTCTGCCACTCTGCATCTGTCTCTCCATCTCCCTGTGTCTCTTGCCTTCCCTGCCTTCTCTCTGTCCCAGTCCCCGTGTCCCTACCCCTCTGATTCTCTGTGCCTGTCTCTCTCTCCCTCTCTCTCTTCGTATCCTCCCACTGCCTGTCTACTCTTCCAAAGAAACCTTATAAAATATTTCTTTGTACATTTTCCTTTGAAATGTGGGGTGGCATGAACAAGTATGACCATGAGGGGGAGACAAAGGACTTACATATTTAATCATTTTTCTCTGGAAAGTATATTTGAAACTTCAAATCACAAGTAAAAGCCAAAAGAACAAATTTACCTAGTTAGAAGCTATAACATTTCCTGTCACCGTAGTATTTTACTCTTACATAGGCATTACTGTCAGGAGGTTAAACACTTTTCGAGTAAGCTTTATTGATCTTAATAACTGGTAGAGGTATATATTTCTGCAGATATGCCCAACTGTCAGCAAGAATTTGCTTGATACTTTTCCTTAAGCCAAAAGAAAATGTTATAGGCATAGAAAGCTATAGCCATAGAAAAAATAATTCAGATAGGAAAAGGGATTTATACTTGAGGTGAAACCCATTAATGTGATTCTCAGGCATTTACAACCTAATTAGATTATTATCTTAGCTAATATGAATTATTCAAACACATCATACTGTATCATAGATGTGTAAATGTGAGGGAAATACAAGTCATTCCACAACTTGGGAAGTGGGCATGGCATTATAATGCTAACAAAGGTGGTAAGTTTAGCCTGTTTTGGCCCTGACAACTGACCCTCTTTTTTTCCCCTCGAACTTTAGAAAAGGGATTTAATTTCTTTGGCAAGCTATATAGCAGGTTCCTTACCTAGCAATGTAGAATCACCTAATATTACATTGTAATTTTAAGTGATTATATCATATAAATGCCACAATTTACAATTCTTTGCATTTATTAATTGGATATGGGATCAGTATTCTGTGTTGGACTGTGTGCATGGGCTCTCTGCATAGGATATGCTCTGGAATGGCTGAAAAGAAATACAAACTAACATTTTTATGAGCTCAATGTTTGGATTTTTTGAAATCTAATTCTTATAACCTATGATCAATAAAATTAAAAAATAATAGAAATAGTCTGTACACACACACCTACCAAGTGTTTTGTGAGTGTTACTTTAGTACTCTTTAAAGTACTATCAATTCAATGAAATTAAAGAACCATGAATTGTTCATAAGAAAGTTGGCACCCTTTACCCAGATTTGTGCTTTCAAATAACAAATAACCTGAGAACGTTCAATGGTAACCATGAAACTGTTGCCTTCACTCTGGAGAATGTTCTCCAAATCAAAATAGTATCTTGATTTTTCTTTTGGTAATATAGTTTTAAGATTTAATATGTTCCAACAGGTCTTTAGTATTTATTTTGATTTTAAATTTAAATTTAATATAGAGGCTACTCTATTATAAAGAAAGAACTATCATAAAATTTAAAAAACCAGTGCCCTCTATATCTTAAAAATATGGTAAAACTAATTCTATTTTCTCATTCTAAAATCAGATATGTATTTCTACTAGGAAGAAAAAATTACCCTTGATCTGAAGACTCTTGATGGAGATGTGAAAGTGCTGGTCAATTCAAGTGCTTTGCACATAGAGAATACTTATTTTAGTAAATTCATCCTAATATTCATATTTTTAACGTGAAGTCTAATGTGGCAACTCCCATAAATGTTAGCTTTTACTTAAAATTTTTTATATTCATATACGATTTAAGTTTCTTCCCTCCTTTTATTCATTTTTAGTTATATTTATATTTAAAATGGAATATAGTTGAAATACAGTACTATGTTAATTTCAGATGTACTACCTGGTGATTTTGCATACACTATGCATAATGTATTTGCATACATTATGAAATGATCACCACAATGAGTCTGTCCCCATAGAAAGTTATTAACATGCGACTGGCGATATTCCTTACGCTGTATGTCACATCCCTATGGCCTATTTATTTTATAACTGGAGGTTTATACCTCTTAATCCCCTTCACCTGTTTTGCCCCTCCCTCAGCAATTGCCCATTTGTTCTCTGTATCTATGATTCTGTTTTTTGTATTGTTTGTTTTGTTTTGTTTTTTAGATTCCACATATAAGTGAAATCATACAATATTTATCTTTCTCTGTCTGACTTATTTCACTTAGCTTAATGCCCTCTAGCTCCATCCGTGTTGTCCTCCTTTTATGTTTGGATGTATGTCTCATTTTGTTGTCTTTTAATCTTTGCAGATGAGCCATGTTTGGGAGATAAATCCATATTCTGTCAAATGGAGGTGCTGGCGCGATACTGCTCCATACCAGGTTATAACAAGTTATGTTGTGAGTCATGTAGCAAGCGCAGCAGCACCCTGCCACCACCATACCTTCCAGAAGCTGCTGAAACTCATGATGATGCTATCTTTAACTCCAGTGACCTCCCCGAATCTCTAACGATGCCTACATCTTTGGTTCCTTACTATTTAGAGACTCCTGCTGAGAAGAAGAAATCTTTGAGCAGGATCTCTTCTGTAGGAGGTCCAAATGCACATGCTGCTTTCAGGCCAAACAGTAAATCCAGTGGTGCTAACCTACCCCAGAGGAGAGCTCAGCCAGCAGAAAACAAGACTCTGAGACTGGCCTCCCCACCCACCAAGAGTGGCCACCTCAGTTCATCTCCACAAATGGCTGCTGCCCCCTTCCTTGCAGCCAGTGATTCCATAGGTGCTTCTTCTCAGGCAAGAACCTCAAAGAAAGATGAAAAGATTATTGACAAGAGACGTCCGCTAAGATCATCCACATTGGAAAGATGAGAAAGTGAAGCCAAAAGGCTAGACATCAGTGGAAAATCTGGACAAGCTCGCTCTCCCTGTGGTGCATACAGCTTGTTTAAAGTGGAAATCTCCATAAATCATCAACTCATTTTATCTGTACGTGGAAGAACAAAAAGTGCTGGTTCACTTTCTAGTTGCTTTCATCCTCCTTTTGTTCTGCATTGACTCATTTACCAGAATTCATTGGAAGAAAGCACCAAAGATTATTAACCGAAGGAAAGTAAGTTGCTAAGTGTGTTGGTCATTTTCTAAAGCAGAAAAGGGACTGGAATCAATTGTGCATATCAGCTGATTTTTTTGTTGTTGTTTTTAAAAAGTTACAGTAAAAATAAAAAAGAGGTGCCAATGGTTTACATTTTAACAAAAGGTTTTGAAAATGGAGCAAAGAATTCTTAGACTTGTATTCCTATTTATCTATATTAGAAATATTGTATGAGCAAATTTGCAGCTGTTGTGTAAATACTGTATATTGCAGAAATCAGTATTATTTTAAGAGATGTGTTCTCAAATGATTGTTTACTATATTACATTTCTGGATATTCTAGGTGCCTGTCATTGAGTATTGCCTTATTTGACGTTCTATGAGTTGATTTTCAAAGCAGAATATTACAAAGAAGTTAGAAACACCGCTACTGACAATACAAAGGGTTTTGTTGTGTGGTTTTGTTTGATCAGCAATGTGACACCTAAATCACAGAAAAAGAAAAGAAACAGATAAGCTGCAGATATAGAGATTTCAACTTACCTATTACCTTCCATACTTTAAATAAAAAAGAATAAGTTTGGTGTCTTAGTATACTTGCAGTCACAGGGAACAGAGACCAGTAAATGAACCTGTGCAGGACAAAATGGAAACCCTTTTACCAGGGCCTCAAAAGACACCATTGAATTGTCCTGCTTTCCTGTGTTGTTTTTAATTGTCCCATTGTTGACATATACAAACAGGTATACTCAATGTACTGTAATTATTAACAAAGGAAAAATGTACTGAGATCATTTGTTTGTATGTCAGTAGCTGAGAAAAGCAGCGTTGAACTAGAAATAACAATCAAGTATAGCAGGGCTTTAAAAGGGCTCTGGAAGCAGCTTCAAGAAAGCATTTGTCGATGGTTGCAATATTTATTTTCCTCATGGTTCATATCTACATGTTCACAACCACCATGCATCTGACTGCAATAATGTGCTAGTAATTTATGTCAGTGATCACCTTACTCACAGTGAAGCCAGAAATGCTCTCTCCAGGGAGTAGATGTAAAGTACTTGTATATAGAATTCAGAACTGAAGATATTTATTAAAAGTTGATTTTTTTTCTTGATAGTATTTTTATGTACTAAATATTTACGCTAATATCAATGACATATTTTGGTAAACTAGAGAGACATAATTAGAGATGCATGCTTTGTTCTGTACATAGAGGAGAAATTTAAGCAAACTACAGCAGCCAAATCAAAGAGCTAAAATTGAACAAAATTGATGTTATGCAAATTTTGCATTTTTAGAGTAGTTGATGCAAAGTTGGTAACTTTTTCCCCTTTGACGAAACATAAAATAGTATGGGCTCAGATAGCTAGCTGTTTAATGAAATAGGGAATTAAAAACACCAAAAAAGAAGTATGTGAAGGAGATAAATACTTCATGAATTACACTTAAAAGAAAAAAGAAAGATAAGTGTTGAGAGCACAATGATTTGGAGGTCAGTTCCTGAACTGTCTAAAAATACATTATGCAAACTAAAATATAGATATGTTAATTTCTCAAAGCACAGAATGTGCAAGAACGTTTGCCTTTTAACCATGGTAAAAATAACAGCTTCACCTATTGACTCTACACCTCTAAAGAATCGCTGCTACTTGGTGCAAGACTTTTGAAAGTCAAATGAATTAGGTGAATTCCAGATTGTAAAACAATCCCTGAACCTCAAATAGAAGTCATTTTTTTCCCCTAAAAATTTCCCGAGCATGAAATTCTCCTCTAGTTTGCTTGCATGTGCATGCATCTGGTCCACAGGGGAACACAGAGAAACCTGGTCACACACATACACCTCCCATAAAGATGTATATATTCATTACATTTCTGATCTTTGAGCTTCCTTTTCTACTAAGCTAAAAATTCCTTTTTATCAAAGTGTACACTACTGATGCTGTTTGTTGTATTGGGAGCACGTAGCAATAAAAATGTTAACAAAATATAGAGCTGGCTCAATCGAGATTTTATCATTAGATTCATCACTGAGTAGTGGAAACATGTTATTTCCTCCTACAAAGTGAAATAGTATCAAGTTCATTTGCTACTTGGACTTTCTCTAAAGAGACTCAAACAAAGTGACCGTGTCTCCTCTTCTCACATCAGGTTGTATCATAATATTTTTTAAATAACATTTTAAAAAAAAGAAAATAAGAGGTTACGGGAGTGGCTTTTTGCCTAAGTCCATCCCACAGAACTTGAAGAGACAGAAAGTGGCAATAATAATGCTAGGGGTATGAGAAGGAAAAGGGGCACTTCTGTTTTTAAAATGTGTCATCCCAGGGTAGTTTTTAGAAAAGCAACCCTCAGCTTTGAACCCTGAGGATTGGTGGGAGCACATCACCCCAGGACTCAGGAGTGTGGGAAGGACAGGACATCCCAGAAGAGGGCATTTCTTTCTGTAAGAGGGAGACACTGTCTTGCCACAGTTCCCAGTCTAAACTGCAAAGGCAGACAGATTCAGGTTTGAACTCCACCGACCACTTCATACCTGAATGATCTTGGGTTGTCTCACTAGATTTCAGTTTCCTCATCTGTAAGATAGGAGGCAGAACTGTCAAGCATCATTGTGTGACTGCTGTGAGAAATGAGATAAGTAAAGCTGTTCGGGCAGGGCTTCACACTTAGTTATTCACTAAAATATTAAGTATCATCTTTGTCCTTGTAACTTCCCAAGCCTCCTCCCCATCATCTTCATTATGTAACAAAACCACAGCTTTCTTTTAGGGTCTACAGCTAGTTTGACTCATGATCACTATACCTCATTAATGGTGGTAAAGAACATAGTTTCAGGATCTAAAGACAAACAATTTAGCTTTAAAAATTAATAGGAAGGATAAACTCACTACAAATGATCTCCAGTCATTGATTTTGAAGAATTTTAGCAGAATATACCCACTCTACCTTTGCAAACAATAAATAAATAGACTAAAGAATAAGTATGTATTTCTGCAAAGATAGTCAGTGGTGCAGTAATGCCCCCAAATTATTAGCAAATAAAACGTTTCTCATGTATTTACGTTAATACACTTTGCAGAAATATCAAGTCATTCCTCTGTACCTACCATGAACCCACTTAAATATAAGATGTAAGAGAAAAAATCAAATAAAAATGATGAAAACATAGATAAGCCAGAAAGGACATTACTTGTTTTTAAAAATAATAAATAAAATTAAAAAGTAAAAGGCTAGGGGAGGGATAAATCAGAAGATGGGGATTGACATATACACACTACTATATATAAAATAGATAACTAATAAGGACCTACTGTATAGCACAGGGAACTCTACTCAATACTCTGTAATGGCCTATCTGGGAAAAGAATCTAAAAAAGAGTGGATATACGTATATGTATAACTGATTCACTTTGCTGTACACCTGAAACTAGCACAACATTGTAAATCAACTATACTCCAATAAAAATTTTTTTGAAAAGTAAAAGGCTAAAGTAAAACTGCATAAAATGCAGTAAAATATAAAAACCATCCTCGGGTACACAGGCATTATCAACACATCGATTAATATTAGAAAACATTTTGGACCCAGACACTTTTGAATAATTCACTTAGAGCTAGTGATAAAAATTTTAAATTAAAATACTGCCTACCAAGCAAAGCATAATCTACTGAAATGAATTTGTCATCAAAAGCACAATTCTAAAACAAGGTGCTATAAATTTCTGCAAACTGACTGTAGAGTTAACCAAAGAATCAGAACTTCCCCTAAATTTCTCCCAACCTGACATAAGGCAGGTGTGTAAAAAGTTGCTCATCTACTTCGTGGTGAACCCTAGAGTTGCTGCCTTAACACTCTTGATTGGAAAGGCTGCTCTTTTCCAGTCAACTCATAGTTTCAAATAAATTGTTGATTTGACCAATTAGCTTTCAACTGTTTGATTGTTAACAGTGCACCTGGGGCTGAGTAGTGTTGTGTGTCATGTTTTAAACTGCCAAAACCCCCAAAATATCCTGAGGTCAGGGAACAAAATAATTATTCACAGCCAAGTGTTATTCACACTCAGATCACAAGTGTTAATATCCTGCCCTATAGGATCACTCCAGAAGCTTAAACCAAAATAACAAAGCTCAATCCACTACTGAAGAAACAAGCGGTGCTATCTATCTGTAGATAGATAGATAGATAGATAGATAGATAGATAGATAGATAGATAGATAGATAGATAGATAGATTCTTTGTGTGGATATGCTAAATATATCCACACAAAGAATAATTCTTTTCAAATTAGCTGTTTGGAGACTTACAGGGAGAGACTTTGACTAGTAGTTCAAGGCTGAAACCAAACTTCTCCATTGTGGAAGATAAAGGGACGGTAGATCTGCTTTCTATTCCTATGACAAAGAAATCAGAGTTCTAAACTTCCCAAGAAGTTATGGTGCCCTGGCTGAGAGTGGGGGCAGTAAAGTCAGACTGCTGGCCTAAATGCTAGTTATACAGCCAACAAATTGTGACCTGAGTGAATGACTCAATGTGCCTAAGCCTCAGTCTGTTCATCTGTAAAACGAGGATGATGATGATTCATGGGGCTGTTTGAGCATAAAATTAGATAATCCAGAAAAAGCCCAGAACACAGGGCCTGACAGGCACTAAGTGTTCAATAAAAGTTTGCAAGTATTATTTCTTCCAGATAATCTTTTAAAAAAGGTATATATCTTTATATGGATGACCAACAGACCTCAAGAGATTCAATTTGATTTTTTTCAAATCAAGATCACAATTTTCACAAAGTCTCATCTGCCACTGGGACTTTGATAGGGATTGCACTGAATCTGTGGATTGCTTTCGGTATTATAGTCATTTTCACAATTTTGATTCTTCCAATCCAAGAACATGGTATATCTCTCCAGCTGTTTACATCATCTTTAATTTCTTTCATCAGTGTCTTATAGTTTTCTGCATACAGGTCTTTTGTCTCCTTAGGTAGTTTATTCCTAGGTATTTTTGTTGCAATGGTAAATGGGAGTGTTTCCTTAATTTTTCTTTCAGATTTTTCGTCATTAGTGTATAGGAATGCAAGAGATTTCTGTGCATTAATTTTGTATTCTGTTACTTTACCAAATTCATTGATTAGCTCTAGTAGTTTTCTGGTGGCATCTTTAGGATTCTCTATGAGCAGTATCATGTCACCTGCAAACAGTGACAGTTTCACTTCTTCTTTTCTGATTTGATTCCTTTTGTTTCTTTTTCTTCCCTGATTGCTGTGGCTAAAACTTCCAAAATTATGTTGAGTAATAGCAGTGAGAGTGAGCAACCTTGTCTTGTTCCTGATCTTAGAGGAAATGGTTTCAGTTTTTTAATATTGAGAACGATGTTGGCTGTTGGTTTGTCATATATGGCCCTTATTATGTTGAGGTAGGTTCCCTTTATAACCACTTTGGAGAGTTTTTATCATAACTGGGTGTTGAATTTTGTCAAAAGCTTTTTCTGCATCTATTGAGATTATCATATGGTTTTTATCATCCAGTTTGTTAATATGGTGTATCACATTGATTGATTTGTGTATACTGAAGAATCCTTGCATTCCTGGCATAAACCCCACTTGATCATGGTGTATGATCCTTTTAATGTGCTCTTGGATTCTGTTTGCTAGTATATTGTTAGGATTTTTGCATCTATGTTCTTCAGTGATATTGGCCTGTAGTTTTCTTTCTTTGTGACATCCTTGTCTGGTTTTGGTATCAGGGTGATGGTGGCCTCATAGAATCAGTTTGGGAGTGTTCCTCCCTCTGCTATATTTTGGAAGAGTTTGAGAAGGATAGGTGTTTGTTCTCTCTAAATGTTTGATAGCATTCGCCTGTGAAGCCAACTGGTCCTGGGCTTTTGTTTGTTGGAAGATTTTTTTTTTTTTTTTTTTTTTTTTGTTGGAAGATTTTTAATCACAGTTTCAATTTCAATGCTTGTGATTGGTCTGTTCATATTTTCTATTTCTTCCTGGCTCAGTCTGGGAAGATTGTGCTTTTCCAAGAATTTGTCCATTTCTTCCAGGTTGTCCATTTTATTGGCATATCTTTGCTTGTAGTAATCTCTTATGATTCTTTGTATTTCTGCAGTGTCAGATTTCACTTCTCCTTTTTCATTTCTAATTCTGTTGATTTGAGTCTTCTGCCTGTGTTTCTTGATGAGTCTGGCTAATGGTTTATCAGTTTTGTTTATCTTCTCAAAGAAACAGCTTTTAGTTTTATTGATCTTTGCTATTGTTTCCTTCATTTCTTCTTCATTTATTTCTTATCTGATCTTTATGATTTCTTTCCTTCTGCTAAGTTTAGGGTTTTTTGGTTCTTCTTTCTCTAATTGCTTTAGGTGTAAAGTTAGGTTGTTTATTTGAGATTTTTCTTCTTTCCTGAGGTAGGATTGTAATGCTATAAACTTCCCTGTTAGTACTGCTTTTCCTGATCCCATAGGTTTTGGGTCGTTGTGTCTTCATTCTGATTTGTTTCTAGGTATTTTTTGATTTCCTGTTTGATTTCTTCAGTGATCTCTTGGTTATTTAGTAGTGTACTGTTTACCCTCCATGTGTTTGTATTTATTACAGTCTTTTCCTGTAATATCTGTTGTGGTTGGAAAAGATACTTGATGTGATTTCAATTATCTTAAATTTACCAAGGCTTGATTTGTAACCCAAGATACGATGTATCCTGGAGAGTGTTCCATGAGCACTTGAGAATAAAGTGTATTCTCTTGTTTTTGGATGGAATGTCCTATAAATATCAATTAAGTGCAACTTGTCTAATGTGTCATTTAAAGCTTATGTTTCCTTATTTATTTTCATTTTGGATGATCTGTCCATTGGTGAAAGTGGGGTGCTAAAGTCCCTTACTATTATTGTGTTACTCTCGATTTCCCTTTTTATGGCTGTTAGCGTTTGCCTTATGTATTGAGATGCTCTTATGTTGGCTGCATAAATATTTACAATTGTTATATCTTCTTGGATTTATCCCTTGATCATTATGTAGTGTCTTTCTTTGTCTCTTGTAGTGGTCTTTATTTTAAAGTCTATTTTGTCTGATGCAAGAATTGCTACACCAGCTTTCTTTTGATTTCCATTTGCGTGGAATGTCTTTTTCCAACCCCTCACTTTCAGTCTGTATGTGTCCCTAGGTCTGAAGTGGGTCTCTTGTAGACAGCATATATACAGGTCTTGCTTTTGTATCCATTCAGCCAGTCTATGTCTTTGGGTTGGAGCATTTAAGCCATTTACATTTAAGGTAATTATTGATATGTATGTTCCTATTACCATTTTCTTAATTGTTTTAGGTTTGTTATTGTAGGTCTTTTCCTTCTCTTGTGTTTCCTGCCTAGAGAATTTCCTTTAGCATTTGTTGTAAAGCTGGTTTGGTGGTGCTCAGTTTTCTTAGCTTTTGCTTTTCTGTAAAGGTTTTAATTTCTCCATTGAATCTGAATGAGATCCTTGCTGTGTAGAGTAATCTTGGTTGTAGGTTTTGCCCTTTCATCACTTTAAACATGTCCTTCCACTCCCTTCTGGCTTTTAGAGTTTCTGCTGAAAGATCAGCTCTTAACTTTATTGGGATTCCCTTGTATATTATTTGTGGCTTTTCCATGGTGCTTTTAATATTTTTTCTTTGTATTTAATCTTTGAAAGTTTGATTAATATGTGTCTTGGCGTGTTTCTCCTTGGCTTTATCCTGTAAGAGATTCTCTGCGCTTCCTGGACCTATTTCCTTTCCCATGTTAGGGAAGTTTTCAACTATAATCTCTTCAAATATTTTCTCAGTTCTTTTCTTTTACTCTTCTTCTTCTAGGATCCCTATAATTCGAATGTTGGTGCATTTAATATTGTCCCAGAGGTCTCTGGGACTGTCCTAAATTCTTGTAATTCTTTCTTCTTTATTCTGCTCTACAGTAGATATTTACACCATTTTATCTTCCACGTCATGTACCCATTCTTCTGCCTCAGTTATTCTGCTATTGATTCCTTCTAGAGAATTTTTAATTTCATTTATTGTGTTGTTCATGACTGTTTGCTCTTTAGTTCTTGTAGGTCCTTGTTAAACGTTTCTTCTATTTTCTCCATTCTATTTCCAAAATTTTGGATCATCTTTACTGTCATTATTCTGAATTCTCTTTCAGGTAGACTGCCTATTTCCTCTTCATTTGTTAGGTCTGGTGGGTTTTTACTTTGTTCCTTCATCTGCTTTGTTTCTTTGTCTTCTCATTTTTCTTAACCTACTGTGTTTGGGGTCTCCTTTCACAGGCTGCAGGTTCGTATTTCCCGTTGTTTTTGGTGTCTGCCCTCAGTGGCTAAGGTTGGTTCAGTGGGTTCTGTAGGCTTCCTAGTGGAGGGGACTAGTGCCTGTGTTCTGGTGGATGAGGCTGGATCTTTTCTTTCTGGTGGGCAGGTCCACGTCTTGTGGTGTGTTTTGGGGTGTCTTTGACCTTTTTATGACTTTAGGCAGCCTCTCTGCTAATGGGTGGGGTTGTGTTCCTGTCTTGCAAGTTGTTTGGCATAGGGTGTCCAGCACTGTAGCTTGCTGGTCATTGAGTGGAGCTGGGTCTTGGCGTTGAGATGGAGATCTCTGGGAGACTTTTGTCATTTGATATTCAGTGGAGCTGGGAGGTCTCTGGTGAAGCAATGTCCTGAACTTGGCTCTCCCACCTCAGACGCACAGCCCTGAGGCCTGGCTGGAGCACCAAGAGCCTGTCATCCACATGGCTCAGAATAAAAGGGAGAAAGAAAGAGAGAAAGAGAGAAAGAGAGAGAGAGAGAGAGAGAGAGAGAGAGGGAGTGGGAGAGAGAGGGAGGGAGGGATGGAGGAAGGAAGGAAGGAAAAGAGAGAGAGAGAGAGAGAGAGGGAGGGAGGGAGGGAGGAAGGAGAAAGAAAAAGGAAAATAATTATTAAAAAATTGTTTTAAGTAATTAAAAAAAAATAATGACAGAAGAGAACAACCAAACCAAAAAACAAATCCACCAATGATAACAAGTGCTGAAAACTATACTAAAAAAAAACAAAAGGGGACAGACAGAACCCTGGTGAAATGGTGAAAAATGGTGAAAGCAAAGTATACAGAAAAAATCACACACAGAAGCATACGAATACATACAAAAAGAGAAAAAGGGAAATATATATATGTATATATATAATATATATAATATAATTATATTATATATATTATATACTACATAATTATATATTAATATATTAATCATATATTCTATATATTATTATATATTGATATATTATATATTAATTATTAATTATATATATTAATTATATAATTATACTATATATTATATATATAATATAATATATATATATCATTGCTCCCAAAGGACACCTCCTCAATTTGGGATGATTCATTGTCTATTCAGGTATTTCACAGATGCAGGGTACATCAAGTTGATTGTGGAGGTTTAATCTGCTGCTCCTGAGGCTGCTGGGAGAGATTTCCCTTTCTCTTTGTTCGCACAGCTCCTGGGATTCAGCTTTGGATTTGGCCCCGCCCCTGCGTGTAGGTCGTCTGAGGGCGTCCGTTCCTCACGCAGACATGACGGGGTTAAAGGAGCCGCTGATTGGGGGCTTTGGCTCACTCAGGCCAGGGGAGGGAGGGGTACGTATACGTATGCCGGGCGAGCCTGCGGGGGCAGAGGCCGGTATGATGTTGCAACAGCCTGAGGCCCTCCGTGTGTTCTCTCTGGTAAGTTGTCCTTGTATCACGGGACCCTGGCGGTGGCGGGCTGCACAGGCTCCCTGGAGGGGAGGTGTGGAGAGTGAGCTGTGCTCGCACACAGGCTTCTTGCTGGTGGCAGCAGCGGCCTTAGCGTCTCATGTCCGTCTTTGGGTAAAGCGCTGATAGCCGCGGCTCACGCCCGTCTCTGGAGCTCCTTTAAGCGGCGCTGTTAATCTCCTCTCCTCGCGCACCAGGAAACAAAGAGGCAAGAAAAAGTCTCTTGCCTCTTCGGCAGCTGTAGACCTTTTCCCGGACTCCCTCCCGGCTAGCCGTGGCGCACTAGCCCTTTCAGGCTGTGTTCACGCCGCCAACCCCAGCCCTCTCCCTGGGCTCCGACCTCCGAAGCTCGAGCCTCAGCTCCCAGCCCCCACCCGCCCCGGCGGGTGAGCAGACAAGCCTCTCGGGCTGGTTAGTGCCGGTCGGCACCGACCCTCTGCGGGAATCTCTCCGCTTCCCCCCCCCCCCACCCCCGCACCCCTGTTGCTGTGCTCTCCTCCGAGGCGCCAAAGTTTCCCCCCTCCGCCACCCGCAGTCCCCGCCCGTGAAGGGGCTTCCTAGTGTATGGAGACCTTTCCTCCTTCACAGCTCCCTCCCAGTGGTGCAGGTCCCGTCCCTATTCTTTTGTCTCTGTTTATTCTGTTTTTTCTTTTGCCCTACCCAGGTACGCGGGGAGAGTCTTGCCTTTGGGGAGGTCTGAGGTCTTCTGACAGCGTTCAGTAGGTGTTCTGTAGCAGTTGTTCCACATGTAGATGTATTTCTGATGTATCTGTGGGGAGGAAGGTGATTTCCGCGTCTCACTCTTCTGCCATCTTGAAGGTCCTCCTGATCAGTATTTTTGATATTTATTGAATCACTAAGAGTTAGCATTCTTGTTTAAGAATAAAATTGAGAAGGGTAATGCATTTGAAAAACGAGCATGGATCTCCATGACTAATCAAATTAAGACATTCTTAAAGAAGGGAAAATGTCTATAATTGTTGAAATGAGAAAAGCAGGTTATGGCATGGTGGTTAAGGGCATGCTGTTTGCAGTCAGTCTGCCTAATTCTATCTCAATCACAAGCTTTATGACCTGTAAGTTACTTTATTCTTTTATGCGTTAGTTTTCTCATTTGTAAAATGGGGATGATGATAGTGAAAATATCCATGTCTCAGGTTTGGTCTGAGGATTTGTTGAGGCAGTCTATGAGAAACATTAGTCCTGTACCTGATACATAGTGAGCACTTAGTAATTTGTGGCTAATATCATGAATTTACTAGTGATAATTCATCCATGTGATAAATATTAAGCGCTTACTCTGCCTCAGCTACTAATAGACAGGCACTTTTACTACATAAAAAAATAAAGCAATAGATTCTGGAATATAGGTAGAATGTAGATTAAAACAGAAAACCCAGAGACCTTTATATAGGTCTAGTCTTCTTCCAAACAGAATAGGATGGTGGGCGAGTTTATAAGCCTCGTGTAAGAGAACACTGGAGGCAGAAGATCTGCCTGAGAATCATCAGAAGGAAAAAGACTTTCTTCCACAAAAATATGAGTGCACATAAAAGGGGCATGGTATAGCAACTGAACAGAAAAGCCATAAACTACATTGTTTTTACTATTGTATTCTTTGGTGTTGATTGATAATTCTAGTGGACTAGAGGAAAGGGCATTTCTCCTCACCCCAAAGTGAATTCTCTCTTCTTCTTTTTATTTGCAGCCTGGGAGTAAGTACCTTAACTAAAATTTGCATGTAGTTTTTCGTACATTGAAGATAGAGATTTAAAATGTTAATTCTTTATCATAGAATTAATTTATATACTGCATGTTAGCATGTGGTGTAATCTGTGAAGCGCCACACAAAGGTTAATTATTTTTATACCTTGTATAAAATCTATTTATAAAGATATCCCTCCTCCAAAACAATAAGCCTTCTTGAAAATATGGATTATGTCTCATTCACTTTTATGTTCTTAACACTCTCACAAGGCTAGATGAATATTTGATAAGTGAATAAGCATGCTTCAAGAAGGACTGTGTGAAATCTCATAGGCAGCCCCACTTCTTTACTCCGTGACCTGTGTCTCACAAAGATAAAATCCGGTTAAATGGAATGTGACTGATTGCTTTGAATATGAAAAGAAAGAAAGAATTGGCAAGATAAGTACATGGGTGTTGATAGGAAAAATCAGTTCTAATTTTGCCAAGGTAATGGGGAACAGTGAGAAATGAGGGTTTCCAAGATACTTTCACATTAACTGCATATACTCTCTGCTGCCTTCCTGGGTCTCAGCTAACCGACTTGAATACTCAGTGGGAAATCGGAGGTTCTACGGAGGAGGACGTGCCTATGTCAGTTAATCTCCTCTCCTCGCGCACCAGGAAACAGAGGCAAGAAAAAGTCTCTTGCCTCTTCGGCAGCTGTAGACCTTTCCCCGGACTCCCTCCTGGCTAGCTGTGGCGCACTAGTCCCCTTCAGGCTGTGTTCACGCCTGTGTCACTTTCCGAATACTCATTACATTTGTCTATATAGAAAATAATTTCCACCACACTTTTTGAAATATGAAATTGAATAAAGTAAATAATTCCTTTACTTAATGGTGGATTTGAAAAGATGAAAGCTATTCAATTTGTGTGTTTATTTGATTTGTGAACACTTTTCACATATTAATTCACTCTAATTTTTTTTTCTAAAGCCTAAAATGCTTTTTGCTAATACATCCATAATTGAAGACATTCCCCAGGGCAAATGATGTCATGAAAATAATTCTGGAATTACCCAAATTAACAGTGAAAGTTTTTTGACTTAAAAAAGTGTTCTATTCTTTGAGTAAGAAAAAAAAATTTTTTTGACTCCAAACCTATAGAGATTTCCAGACCAATATGATAACCTGCTTGCAAGGACTCATACGTTCTCTTCAAAACTCCAATTAGAAGTTCTAAAATGATAAAGAAGTACAAAACAATTTAAAACCAAAGATAATTCTCCATTAAAAAAATGGGGACAGGAGAAGTTACAGTTGCAGGCTGCTAATTTTGGATTAACTGAGAAACCTAAACACTAAAAATACCATCCAGGGAAATAGTTACAGGCTTTGGAGGTTTCCCCATCTAGCTGTTAAGGACTAGTTTGTTGCTGACCAAAGCTCCCAAGAGTAACTGAAGAGCTGAAGGAAAAAAGTAGCAAAACAAACATCCCATCTGTTGGAAAGCTTTGGACTGCAGTTAAGGCAGTCAAGAGTTAAGGAGCCAAGATTCCAGAGAAAAAATGAAACTCACTGTGATGAGTTTAGCATTCTTTAGATATGCTTAGAAGTCAAGCAGAAAATGGTTGTTAAGAGGTGAGGAAACTGAATAGAGCTTTAAACAATCTTGTGAGCCATTGAACAAAAATAAGTTGAAACTGGACAAGGCAATGACAACAAAAAAATGAAGTGTAAATACCCAAGAAAGAAAGGCAGAAAAGTGAGCCCAATTGCCTGAGCTGCTTTTCTCCTTACAGTGTTTGTTGATTGATTTCTAACTGGTTGGAGCCAGAGGGCAGAAATACTGAGCAGGAAGTGGCTGCTTAGAGGTTGAGAATGTCCCTCGTGGTGGGAAAGCCATAGTGTTCTTCAGTGATCTCTTGGTTATTTAGTAACATATTGTTTAGCCTCCACGTGTTTGTGATTTTTACGTTTTTTTCCCTGTAATTGATTTCTAATCTCATAACATTGTGGTCGGAAAAGATGCTTGATACGATTTCAGTTTTCTTAAATTTACTGAGGCTTGATTTGTGACCCAAGATGTGATCTATCCTGGAGAATGTTCCATGCGCCCTTGAGCTGATAATATGGTAAAACAATATTTTTAGTAGATACTGTAAGGGTAAATCCAGAAGAAACTGTGTACAGTTGGTAAACATTTTTTCTCACAGGGGTGTGGGCTCGCACTTTTGAAACTACTTTCCGTGTGTAGTATTGTAGAACAATAATTATGTAGTCTATACTATATATTGTAGTAAGGAGAGCCAGGTTTCCTACTGTCAGAGAAAGAAGTTAGAAATGAGTGAAGAAGGAATGCTAGAACGCTGGAATGAACACTATGGTTTTGGATTGGAATGAATATGAATAGATATAGATATATAGATATTGTTAAAAGATAAATTGAGGCTCATTAAGTTTTCAAGACTATTTGAGCAAACATCAATTTGAATTGAGCAGTGCCAAGGTGAACATGGTTAGGAGCATTTTATCAACAGTAGCAGGAGACAGGTTTTTATAGAGCAGACATGGAAGAAAAGCAAGGAAATTATTTGACTGGCAAGAGCTTAAGTGGTGTCTTATTTGGGAAAGCCTAGCTGGCTGTTTTTTATTCTTTTTTTAACTGAAGTATAGTTGATTTACAATGTTGTGTTGGTTTCAGTTGTACAGAAAAGAGATTTGAAGATATATATATATTCTTTTACAGATGCTATTTGGCTGTTTATGATTGGTTGTTCTTGAGCTTCATTTTCTCAGATTTGAGTGCATTGATTCCGGCTTAAGTTTTGGTTTACTTACGTAATGCCCTCCTTGCTTAGCTATTTTAACATTATGTGTGTGTGTATATACATATATATATATATATATATATATATATATATATATGGCTTAAAACAACCCAAATAGGTTATCTTATTGTTCTGTAGATTTGAAGACCAATACTGGTACCACTAGACTGAAATCAAGGTGTCAGCAGGCATTTCTTTCTAGAGACTCAAGGAGAAAAACCATTTTCTTGCTTTTTCCAGCTTCTCGACTACTCTCTCTGGGTCTTGCACATAGTCCCCTACATTTTTTTTTTTTGAATTTTATTTTATTTATTTTTTTATACAGCAGGTTCTTATTAGTCATCAATTTTATACACATCAGTGTATACATGTCAATCCCAATCTCCCAATTCATCACACCACCACCACAACCCCCTGCCGCTTTCCCCCCTTGGTGTCCATACATTTGTTCTCCACATCTGTGTCTCAATTTCTGCCCTGCAAACTGGTTCATCTGTACCATTTTTCTAGCTTCCACATATATGCGTTAATATACGATATTTGTTTTCTCTTTCTGACTTATTTCACTCTGTGACAGTCTCTAGATCCATCCACGTCTCAACAAATGGCCCAATTTTGTTCCTTTTTATCGCTGAGTAATATTCCATTGTATACATGTCCCACATCTTCTTCATCCATCTGTTGATGGGCATTTAGGTTGCTTCCATGACCAGGCTACTGTAAATATTGCTGCAGTGAATATTGGGATGCATGTGTCTTTTTGAATCATGGTTTTCTCTGGGTATATGACCAGTAGTGGGATTTCTGGGTCATATGGTATTCTATTTTTAGTTTTTTAAGGAACCTCCATACTGTTCTCCATAGTGGCTGTGTCAATTTACATTCCCACCAACAGTGCAAGAGGGTTCCCTTTTCCCCACACCCTCTCCAGCATTTGTTGTTTGTAGATTTTCTGATGATGTCCATTCTAACTGGTATGAGGTGATGCCTCATTGTACGTTTGATTTGCATTTCTCTAATAATTAGTGATGTTGAGCAGCTTTTCATGTGCTTCTTGGCCATCTGTATGTCTTCTTTGGAGAAATGTCTGTTTAGGTCTTCTGCCCATTTTTCGATTGGGTTGTTTTTTTTTAATATTGAGCTGCATGAGCTGTTTATATATTTTGGAGATTAATCCTGCGTTGATTCATTTGCAAATATTTTCTCCCATTCTGAGGGTTGTCTTTTGTTTATGGTTACCTTTGCTGTGCAAAAGCTTTGGAGTTTCATTAGGTCCCATTTGTTTATTTTTGATTTTATTTCCATTACTCTAGGAGGTGGATCAAAAAAGATCTTGCTGTGATTTATGTCAAAGAGAGTTCTTCCTATGTCTTCCTCTAAGAGTTTTATAGTGTCTGGTTTTACATTTAGGTCTCTAATCCATTTTGAGTTTATTTTTGATGTTAGAGAGTGTTCTAATTTCATTCTTTTACATGTAGCTGTCCAGTTTTCCTAGCACCACTTACTGAAGAGACTGCCTTTTCTCCATTGTATATCCTTGGCTCCTTTGTCATAGATTAGTTGACCATAGGTGCGTGGGTTTATCTCTGGGCTTTCTATCTTGTTCCATTGATCTGTGTTTCTGTTTTTGTGCCAGTACCATATTGTCTTGATTACTGTAGCTTTGTAATATAGTCTGAAGTCAAGGAGTCTGATTCCTCCAACTCCACTTTTTTCCCTCAAGTCTGCTTTGGCTATTCGGGGTCTTTTGTGTTTCCATACAAATTTTAGAGATTTTTTTGTTCTAGTTCTGTAAAAAAATGCCATTGGTAATTTGATAGGGATTGCATTGAATCTGTAGATTGCTTTGGGTAGTATAGTCATTTTCACAATGTTGATTCTTCCAATCCAAGAACATGGTATATCTCTCCATCTGTTGGTATCATCTTCAATTTCTTTCATCAGTGTCTTATAGTTTTCCACATATAGGTCTTTTGTCTCCCTAGGTAGGTTTATTCCTAGTTATTTTATTCTTTTTGTTGCAATGGTAAATGGGAGTGTTTCCTTAACTTCTCTTTCAGATTTTTCCTCATTAGTATATAGGAATGCAAGGGATTTCTGTGCATTACTTTTGTCCTGCAACATTACCTAATTCATTGATTAGCTCTAGTAGTTTTCTGGTGGCATCTTTAGGATTCTCTGTGTATAGTATCATGTCATCTGCAAACAGTAACAGTTTTACTTCTCTTTTCCAAGTTGTATTCCGTTTATTTCTTTTTCTTTTCTGATTGCTGGGGCTAGGACTTCCAAAACTATATTGAATAATAGTGGTGAGAGTGGACATCCTTGTCTTGTTCCTGATCTTAGAGGAAATGCTTTCAGTTTTTCACCATTGAGAATGATGTTGCTGTGGGTTTGTTGTACATGGCCTTTATTATGTTGAGGTAGGTTCCCTCTATGCCCACTTTCTGGAGAGCTTTTATCATAAATGGGTGTTGAATTTTGTCAAAAGCTTTTTCTGCATCTATTGAGATGATTATATGGTTTTTATTCTTCAATTTGTTAATATGGTGGATCAAATTGATTGATTTGCATATATTGAAGAATCCTTGCATCCCTAGGATAAATCCTACTTGATCATGGTGTATGATCCTTTTAATGTGTTGTTGGATTCTGTTTGCTAGTATTTTGTTGAGGATTTTTGCATCTATATTCATCAGTGATATTGATCTGTAATTTTCTTTTTTTGTAGTATCTTTGTCTGCTTTTGGTATCTGGGTGATGGTGGCCTCATAGAATGAGTTTGGGAGTGTTCCTTCCTCTGCAATTTTTCGTAAGAGTTTGAGAAGGATGGGTGTTAGCTCTTCTCTAAATGTTTGATAGAATTCACCTGTGAAGCTAACTGGTCCTGGACTGTTGTTTGTTGGAAGATTTTTAATCATGGTTTCAATTTATTACTTGTGATTGGTCTGTTCATATTTTCAATTTCTTCCTGGTTCAGTCATAGAAGGTTATACCTTTCTACGAATTTGTCGATTTCTTCTAGTTTGTCCATTTTATTGGCATAGAGTTTCTTGTAGTAGTCTCTTAGGATGCTTTGTATTTCTGTGGTGTCTGTTGTAACTTCTCCTTTTTCATTTCTAATTTTATTGATTTGAGTCCTCTCCCTCTTTTTCTTGATGAGTCTGGCTAATGGTTTATCAATTTTGTTTATCTTCTCAAAGAACCAGCTTTTAGTTTTATTGATCTTTGCTATTGTTTTCCTTGTTTCTATTTCATTTATTTCTACTCTGATCTTTATGATTTCTTTCCTTCTGCTAACGTTGGGTTTTGTTTGTTCTCTTTTCTCTAGTTCCTTTAGGTGTGAGGTTAGATTATTTTTTTTTTTTTTTTGCAGTATGCGGGCCTCTCACTGTTGTGGCCTCTCCCATTGTGGAGCACAGGCTCCAGACACGCGGGCTCAGCGGCCATGGCTCACGGGCCATGCTCCGCAGCATGTGGGATCTTCCCGGACCAGGACATGAACCCGTGTCCCCTGCAGCGGCAGGCAGACTCTCAACCACTGTGCCACCAGGGAAGCCCGAGGTTAGATTTCTTATTTGAAATTTTTCTTGTTTCTTGAGGTAGGCTTGGATAGCTACAAACTTACCTCTTAAAACTGCTTTTGCTGCATCCCATAGGTTTTGGATCATCATGTTGTTTTCATTGTCATTTGTCTCTAGGTATTTTTTGATTTCTTCTTTGATTTCTTCAGTGATCTCTTGGTTATTTAGTAACGTATTGTTTAGCCTCCACATGTTTGTGTTTTTTACAGTATTTTCCCTGTAATTGATTTCTAATCTCGTAACATTGTGGTCGGAAAAGTTGCTTGATATGATTTCAATTTTTTAAAATTTACTGAAGCTTGATTTGTGACCCAAGATGTGATCTATCCTGGAGAATGGTCCATGCACACTTGAGAATAAAGTGTAATCTGCTGTTTTTGGATGGAATGTCCTATAAATATCAATTAAATCTCTCTGGTCTATTGTGTCATTTAAAGCTTCTGTTTCCTTATTTATTTTCATTTTGGATGATCTGTCCGTTGGTGTAAGTGAGGTGTTAAAGTCCCCCACTATTATTGTGTTACTGTCGATTTCCTCTTTTAGAGCTGTTAGCGGTTGCCTTATGTATTGAGGTGCTCCTGTGTTGGGTGCATATATATTTATAATTGTTATATCTTCTTCTTGGATTGATCCGTTGATCATTATGTAGTGTCTTTCCTTGCCTCTTATAACATTCTTTATTTTAAAGTCTATTTTATCTGATATGAGTATTGCTACTCCAGCTTTCTTTTGATTTCCATTTGCATGGAATATCTTTTTCCATCCTCTCACTTTCACTGTGTATGTGTCCCTAGGTCTGAAATGGGTCTCTTGTAGATAGCATATATATGGGTCTTGTGTTTGTATCCATTGAGCAAGCCTGTGTCTTTTGGTTGGAGCATCTAATCCATTCACATTTAAGGTAATTATCAGTATGTATGTTCCTATTACCATTATCTTAATTGTTTTGGGTTTGTTTTTGTAGGTTCTTTTCTTCTCTTGTTTCCCACTTAGAGAAGTTCCTTTAGCATTTGTTGTAGATCTGGTTTGGTGGTGCTGAATTCCCTTAGCTTTTGCTTGTCTGTAAAGCTTTTAATTTCTCCATTGAATCTGAATGAGATCCTTTCCAGGTAGAGTAATCTTGGTTTTAGTTTCTTCCCTTTCATCACTTTAAGTATATCATGCCACTCCCTTCTGGCTTGTAGAGTTTCTGCTGAGAAATCAGCTGTTAACCTTATGGGAGTTTCCTTGTATGTTATTTGTTGTTTTTCCTTTGCTGTTTTCAGTAATTTTTCTTTGTTTTTAATTTTTACCAGTTTGATTACTATGTGTCTCAGCGTGTTTCTCTTTGGGTTTATCCTGTATGGGACTTTCTGCGCTTCCTGGACTTGGCTGGCTATTTCCTTTCCCATGTTAGGAAAGTTTTCAACTATAATCTCTTCAGATATTTTCTCTGGTCCTTTCTCTCTCTCCTCTCCTCCTGGGACCCCTATAATGTGCATGTTGTTGTGTTTAATGTTGTCCCAGAGGTCTCTTAGGCTGTCTTCATTTCTTTTCATTCTTTTTTCTTTATTCTGGTCCCCAGGAGTGAATTCACCATTCTGTCTTCCAGGTCACTTATCTGTTCTTCTGCCTCAGTTATTCTGCTATTGATTCCTTCTTGTGTCATTTTCATTTCAGTTATTGTATTGTTCATCTCTGTTTGTTTGTTCTTTAATTCTTCTAGGTCTTTGTTAAACATTTCTTGCATCTTCTCGATCTTTGCCTCAATTCTTTTTCCAAGGTCCTGGATCATCTTCACTATCATTATTCTGAATTCCTTTTCCGGAAGGTTGCCTATCTCCACTTCATTTAGTTGTTTTTCTGGGGTTTTATCTTGTTCCTTCATCTGGTACATATCCCTCTGCCTTTTCATCTTGTCTATCTTTCTGTCTCCCCTACATTTTATAACCAGCAATGGGGCAGTATCAAATCTTTCTCATGCTACCAGCTTTCTTTGACAACAGCAGGAAAACATCCTCTGCTTTTAAGGACTCATGTGATTATATTGGGCCCACCTGTATTAATCCAGATGGTCTCCTCATTTCACAGTCCATAAGATAATCACACATGCAGCGGCCCTTTAGACATATAAGGTAACGTATTCACCAGTTCTGAGGATTGTAGTATAGAGATCTGCATATGTCAGTATATGCTTTATATATTTGGGGGCTATCTTGTTATCTGCTTATACTTACATGTAAGATCAGAATTTTTTTTACTTGTCTTATGAAATACAACTTTTCTCATTATGTAATTACTGATTTTATTGTTAGAAATGCTATTTATGTCTCAACACTTAATTTGTCTCATGTTAAAATAGCTGTAGCAGCAAACTGTCAATGGTTAACTGCAAAGAGGAGGAAAATTACAGGAGTGATGGAAAAAATACATGACATAAAATGTGGATCAAATCTTAGAAAGCAGGTACTCCCAAGAAGATTTAAGGAAAAAAATGAAGCAAAAGTAGTAACGAGATCTATGACATAGGAAATTTTTTCCGATTAAAAAATAAACATGTAAACACAACCTTGAGCCTGAACACTGCAAGAATTCTGTATATTCTCATTAAAAATAATGAAAACATCATCCTTGAAATTTAAAAACAAACAAAAACTCTCACCTGGGACTCAGTTTAAAAATATAAACCATAATAAACCAAAATCCAAGTAAGCAACCCTGTGGCAGAAGTCAGTGTGATTAAATTTTCCCGTTCGGTGCTAACTATCGGAAATACCGTGCTGAGGGGAAATTTACGAGGTCATAATTTCATACCCAGTCAAGCTTTCACTCGTGTGTGAAGAGAAGAAGTCTGAGATATGCAAAGTACAGCTGTTTTAGAAATCTTGACTTAATCCAGAGTAACTCCTTTTATTCCCCACCTTCTCCTTAATTATTTGATTCTTTATAAAGTGGAATGCAATTCAGATGAGGAATGCAATTCAGAATATCAAAAAAGATTTTACCAAAGAAGAAAGACTTCCACTCAAGATGATATAAACAATACTGGGTGACTACCAGGTCTTGTGAAGGTTGGTTGCCCAGGCCCATTCCTGCTTTAGATTAAATGCTCATGGAGTCAGCTCCCTCCTTAGGGACAGAAAGCCACTGTTGTTCACAGTTGACAGTGCCTGTCAAATGCTTCCAGTGGAGAAGTTGTCCTAACCACCCATTTGTAATCCACATGACTGACAGTGATTATTTCTGAGCATATATATATATTTTTTTTTTCCAGTAGGGCATTAAAAGCCAGGCCCTCTCTGCTACCTAGTAGACATGTCACAAAATAGCAAGAGGCATCATTTTTTTTGGACCTAGAAGAAAAATTTGAATTTTGGAAATGATTACCCTTGGATTCTTCCATCTGTCTTTCAAAAGCTGTCTTGCAAGATTTATAAATTTGCTCCTGGGTGGGATTCCTCAGGGCCTTGTATTGTCCTTGCTGTAGAGTCATGTGGTGTCAAGAGCAAGAGCTTATCAATTCCATCTCTTCTCAGACAAGGAAGAATAGCATCATGGTAAAAGCCCAGAGGCTCTATCAGCTTGCAAAGAGAATTTTTCAAGGCTTCCTGAAATTACCACTTACGGAAACTTCTTTTAAAAGAATACAAGATATCATTCAGCTAAGAGTTGAGTAAAGTAATATTAAAAAAGAATGGGAAATTATTTATAAGAAATTAGTGAATAAATGAAACCAGGAAATTAATAAATCATATTCTTAATATATGAAAAATTTTCTTATGAATTGATTTAGTAAAGTAGTAATATCTAAAAAGACGTGTCTAAAACATAAATTATGGGCTAATAAACATAGTAAGTATTGTCTCACTAATAATAAAAAATACAATTTAAAATGGTTGTCGTATCATTTTTTTGTCTGGTAAAATAGAAAATACTCAAAAAATAAGAATACTTGCTGGCACAACGGGAATGTGTTAAAGATACAGTGCAGATGGGCATAGCAGCCAGTAACCCAACCAGTTCACAAAAGTTTACTTGCTGGTGAATAAGGGGCCTTTTGGGAGATAACTCAAGCTTGTTTGCTCTGTCTGACACATGGACCAGATAGGCCAAGGAGGAATCGATGTGCAGGGTATTCAGGACACTTCTGTGAGTGAGAAAACTCAGTGAGCTGACCCAGAACTTGTGATTAGCATGGCTGCTAACACTACAGATCCACGTCAGCACACGAGGCTGGAGGAGACACTGATAGATGGAAAACTTTGCGAACCACTGAGGACCAAGCAGATCTCTCAGGGGTCTCCTTATTTACCCATTTATTCAGCCAAGGAAGTGTCCCCTACTTTCATGAGCTTATTTACTGTGCACCTTTGACAATTTGAGGGATCTAAAATACCAGTGGTGACACATGGTAGGGTGGCAGTGGTGGTCACTGGAGACCACAGTGACCAGTGGAAAGAAGTGACATCCAAATTATATGGGGTTTTTTGAGTAGCATTCTATATGTTTTTATTTGTCCTTGTTTTACTCCCAGTTCAAAAAAGACAGTGATTTATGATAGCAATAGCATTAAACTTTATTATAGAGAACCTGATTTCTAGACCTGACTTGATTACATAATATCTGTGTGATTTTGAGAAAGTCTTTAGCTGTAAAATGAAGGCTAATTTTGATCATTATTTCTATAAAAATTTAGCCATATTGTTTTAAAGGGTTGTTAGTAATTATCAATATACGACTGGGCCCTAACACTGTTTCTAGCTACATAGTTCTGAGCATGGCATCACTTTGCAGAGTCTTAGTTTATGTCTTGACAAAATGGACAACTATGAATCACTGAACGCATCATCACTAAGTCTTCTATATTGTAGCAGTGCTACAAGCAGCAGTAATCAGGCAACACAAAATGAATCATGATTGAAAATAATTCCACAGTGCTCTTTCTGGGACTCAGAATCACTTATGGAACGATGCCATGTTCTGCTGCTTGTAGCACTGCTTTGTGATGGAAGGCATAGGTCACAAAGGTTTGGTTTGAGGATTAAATGGAGACACACATGTAGAATCATTTGGCACAATGCCTGGTATGTAGTAGGTGCTCAGTAGTTGTTAGTTTTGCTCCCTCTGCGGCCTCCTTTCTCTACTACAATTATTTGGCATATTACTACTCCAGTAATTTAAAAAGTTATCTTTAAAAATAGCAGCTGTCCCCAGATCATTGGAAAGAGCATAGGTTTTAAATCCAAAGACAAGGGTTCAACTCCCAACTTGACTAATAAAGTTCTAATAGGGTTAATTTGGTTAAAACACAAAAATCCTGGAGCCTTATTCTGCTCATATTTAATAATAATGAGTCTTCATAAGGGAATAACATGTAAAAATGCATTGAAATTATAAGTCCTATGCAATAATACATTTAAACCCAATTATATGAATATTATTTTCTCTCAAGTTATAGTAGCACACATGATATTTACATGTTTTACATGATTATAGTATATAGTGCATATATGATAAAGCTTTATATGTTTTCACATACAGTATCTAAATTGAAACCCATTATTAATAGTCTTGTGAGACTGGAAAGAGACAGAAAAGAATACACACACACACACACACACACACACACACAAGCAGTATTGCATACAGGGCTACACATTTCCATTATTATTAGGAATTCTCAATTTCTGGGTGCTGATTGATCATATATTGTATAACTACCACTGGTACAAGATGTTTCAAGGGAAAAAAATTTGCAACAGAAGTGGAAACAAAGTACAAAATGAATTTTCAGTGGTAACACTCATAGGTTGATATAGGACTATTTTGCTGAGTGACAAGCTAAAGAAATTTAGTTTTATTCCAATAACATACTAAAATCATGCTAAATTTACAATCATTTACTAAAATTACAGTATACCACCATACATTTTTTCAACCTTATTCATTCAATCAGGAAACATTTAGCAAACACCTATTATGTGCCATGTATTCTAACTTGGAGATCAGAACATGGTCTGTCCTGAAGGAACTCTCAATCGAAAAGGGCAATGATAATAGCCCCTACTTATGTAGGGTTTAGTATATGGCTGGGCCGACTCTAAGTCCTTCACATATATTCACATATTTAATTCTCCGTAGAATGGGAATAATACCCATGTTACTGTTTTGATTGGGAATTAAATGTATATAAAGCTGTACCACATACCTAGGGATATATAAATAAGTGTTGTTTTAGAATTTTTTGAATACTAGTAATAGGAAATGATTTGAACTAGGTTAAGCAAGAAAGGATGATTTTTGAAAGGATACTGTGGGTTCTCTTGGAAACCTCAGAGCAGGAATGCAGAGGGACCTCAGGAAGAGTCTGCAGAAGATAAACCAGAGCCAGAATCTCCTTCTGTTCCCTCTTTTTGCTGCCCACTGGGCATCTGGCACATCCATCTTCCTTTGCAGACCAGCTTTCTCATTTTTTCCTTTTATTTTCTCTGCTCCACTGTGCCCAAGATGAGTAGGTGGTGGCCACCTCACATTTTCTTTCATCCTTATCTTCTCCCCTTATTAATCCACGTTGAGTCAAGGTGTACAACCCTGACCCACCCAATTATTTCCAGAAATGCAGGATCCTATGGTATAAATAGGGATGCTGGGGGCTACACCTGTGCTAAGAGCTTTTAAAAATATGGGTGTGAATTGGATAGACTCTTCAAAAGATGCCCTAAAATTTCCATGAGATACCACAGTATCCTTATTTAAAAGGCCTTAAAAATTACCATTCACAGAATAGAATCAGAAGAAAAATTGAAGTAGATTCATAAACGTGGGTAAGGCCTGTACAACATTATGAAGCTCAAATAGGATTTACACACTCTAGTGACCGCTACAAACAATTTACTAAATTGCTTATGCTTAATCACGACATACCACCTGAAGCAAGTGAATGGTTGTGTACTATCTGTATATGGTTTTTGTGCCTAAATCAGTAAGTTGAGATTTTAGGAGTACCTAGTTCTGTAATTGTCGGCTTGTGAAAGAGACTCGACATGCTTAATGATGAACACACAGAGGAAGTAACTTTAAAATCCTGTATTTACAATTAACTGTTCTCAGATGTAGTTAAAATAGTTAGTGCACTTCTCTCCGAGGTAGTACTGAAAGAGTGCAGAAATAAAGGAATAGTCGCTAATTTGCATGTTAAGAATGGCAGAAAATAATTGTTTATCACAGTCAGAGTAGTAAAATTTACCATGGTGAGTTAGGATATTTCTTTATACACATCATACTGTCAAAAAATTAAATTGGGGGCTTCCCTGGTGGCGCAGTGGTTGAGAGTCCGCCTGCCAATGCAGGGGACACAGGTTCCTGCCCCGGTCCGGGAAGATCCCACATGCTGCGGAGCGGCTACGCCCGTGATCCATGGCCGCTGAGCCTGCGCGTCTGGAGCCTGTGCTCCTCAACGGGAGAGGTCACACCAGTGAGAGGCCCGCGTACTGAAAAAAAAAAATTAAATTGGTAGTTTGTCCACAAAATTATTTAGAATTCCCTGGAGTTATTTATCTTTCACAGATGCCATATTTTTATGTTAATAATGACCTTCAGAGGGAGAAAGACATCTGTACTGAATAGTTAATCATAAATTATAGAAAGACATAAAATCTTTTCTGACAATTAACATTTCTTCTTTTCTGTTAAATGTTATCCCTACTGTGTTCTGATCTTCAGAGGTATTAATAACTATACTTACATCTACATTTCCTCTAAAGTTATGTAAAGTTTCAAATAGATGTTTTAACTAAACAAAATAGGTTTCCTAGCCTGTGGAGATTGACTATTATTTTGCTTACATAACTTTTTCTGTATTAGAATGAGATATAGACTATCAGAAAAAGGGCTCTAGCATTCCATCATTTCCAACTTCCCTCACAAGTCAGAAAGTTATTTCTATTTTTGTCTGAAGAGCTCTAATTACTTGAAAAGTTTTTCCTTGTTTCTGAGGTGAAATCTTCTTCTGTTAACTTCCATGCCTAATTCTTGCTTTTGTCCTTTGAGAGAAACAAACATAAGGAAGAGTTTTATAACCCACTTTGGTCTTGTATTTCCCAGATTAACTAATCTCAGAGTCCCCAAATGTGCTTCATATAATGTGGTCTCACTGTTCTCCTTGCTTTCTTTTGGATGTTCTAAAATGTGTCCATGGGACTCTTACAGTCACTGTGCGAAGTATAAGTGAATCTATTACTTTCCTTGATTGGACACTATACAGCCTCAAGTTAGTACATATTTCTTTATGGTTGAAGAAAACCTGGTCTCAACTATCCTATAGTCATGTAATTTATGTTTTCAACATAAACCCCTCTTCCCATTCTGTCAAGTTTTTCGGTTACTCTTCAGTCATTTGAATAACAAAGCACACGAATTCTTTATTCCATGAATTTTACATTCCAGCTTTTTGACTTTCTCATGCATGTATTTGGTGAACATGTTTTCTATATTGAATCCTGGAAATGTTTTTTAAACTTGACTGATCATCTGACTTTTATATTTCCTGGGTTTATAACTGGAGATTACAATTTAATGGATCTGAGGTGGTGTGGGACACAGGTATTTTAACAAAAACTTTCCTAGATAAATATGATAATCAGTTATATTTGTCATCACAGCTACATATCAATAATGAAAGTACTGAAGACTTGTATAAAAACAATCTAGTGATCATTAATTCATTCCTTTTATGTATAAAGGAGAAAACTGCAGTAAAGAGAAACATTGTAACTTGTCCTAGAACTGATATGAGAGGAGTGAAACTAGAGCTCAAGATCCCTCCCTTGGTCCATGGCCCTCATCACCACATCACCTGGACTCTCATATTAGCCACTGCCTTCATATATGGTTTGTTTAACTAGATATCCATCTACAGTATCAAAAAGGATAATCTTGTTCACAATGATATTATGATACATCTACATATTTTTGGCTCACAAATAAAATTTCCCTATCTCCAAGCATTATTGGATGACTTCAACTAACGGATTTAGAATGACATACAGGTTTATGCTAATGCACACTTTCAGAATCATAGACTTAGATTAGAGGGATAAGAAGGAAATGGGTAAGCAACAAATCTGCAATCCATTTTCTCCCTTACCTAGAGAAACACTCAAGGAAAGAAACAAGGTAGCCTGATCAAATTTTCCTGTAAACGTGCTAATGTCAGATATGCAGGTAAACAGTCTAAAGTCATTGCCAACAGGAGAATCTTTCTGTGGAATCCTTCTAGCAATATGACCGTGGCTGTTTGGGATCGCTTACTCTAAAGAAAGCTAGGGATTGCAGATTTATTAGGCATCATTCCCTGGAAAATGTCACCTAGGCTACGTACATGTCTGAGTATACATGGAGACATTGTATGACCTAAATGGCTCCTCTGTGTAAGTGCTATGACTACAAACATTGCTTAGAGAGCTGTATTCTAACCTTCAGCTGGAGCAGCAAGAAAGGACCCAGGGAGCTGCAATAGAGACCCTGGATTTCTCCCTGCTCCACCTGTGCTTCTTAATTATTATGCCCTTGAAATAATTAGTAATTCTTGATTCTCATCATGGTTTCTGATTAGTGGGTATCTGATTGAACTGTTCAATCCTTTCAGTTAAATCAGATTGTCACTGTGGCACTATTGTCTTTTGGACAATCATAAATCATAATGATTTATAAATCAACCATAAATCATAGTGGCTAACACACTTGGTAAGAAAAAAAAACGATGAGATGTGTTATGGACTCAATGTTTGTGCCTCCCTCACCAAAAAAAAATTCATATATTGAAGCCTTAACCCTCAATGTGATAGTACTAGGGTGCAGGGCACCTGGAAGAAAATAAGGTTTAGATGAGGTTGTGAGGGTGGAGCCCCCATGGTGGGATTAGTGACCTTATAAGAAGAGGAAGAGACTAGAGCTCTCTCCATCATGTGAGGACACAGTGAGAAAGTCTGCAAGCCAGGAAGAGGACCTTCACCAAGAACCAAATCTTCGAGCACCTTGATCTTGGATTTCCCAGCCTCCAGCTCTGTGAGAAATAAATGTCTGTTGTTTAAGCCTCCCAGGCTAGGTAATTTGTTATATAGCCCAAGCTGACTAAGACAGGATGTAAAAACATGATGATAACTAGCTATCAGGATGGCTGCCTACCCATCCCTGGACGGAAGTAGGAAAAGCCTTGGGGAGAAAAATCTTACTCGTGGAAGTTAAAGGAAATAGACTTAGATCTGGGTGAAATACCTAAGGAGAGAAAGAGAGTGGCAGGCAGAAAAAAAAAAAATCAATGAAAATTTTAATAGCCCTTCTTAAAGCAAGTCCACTAAAAGATGCAGCAGTTGGAGGAAAAAAATCAGTAATATCATTTTTTCCCTGTTACTGGGAAGCCTTCTAATGCTTTTCTGGCAACCTGGGAAGATGTTATATTTACTTACCAAGTAATTCAAGTGATTGATCAAACTCTAAACAGGTAGGTGGAGGCCAAGACTAGATGACTACAGAATCCAAGCGTGTTCTGTTAAGATGAGGTCACTTTCCAGAGATTACCAGCAGAAGGCTGGCAAATCATTCCTGGCCCGTTGTAATGATGGATACTGAAGAAGAGAAGAAATTGTGTTTGATGACTGATCTCCAAATGGCTAAGAACTTTTATGAGGAGACATATCCAGATGGTATGACGCCTGACCGCCTACCTTTCATGAAGGTGGGAGATTGGCCAAATTACTCTGAAAAAGGTATCTGACACGTCTCCATCTCAACCCACAAATTAAATACTCTTCATGAGCGGTAGGCATTGTCTGTGTGTATGGGAAAATATAATTAAAAATAAAATCTCCTGCTAAGCCAGAAAATCTCTCAAAAAAGGTAGAAGAGAAAGAAAACAGTTTTATTACTGAATAAGCATTAAATCAGAATGTGATATGTGTTACAGGTAATTCGCTCCAGAGATTGCAAAGACAGAAAGAAATCTCACCCTCTTATATAGCCAAGCAGATAGAACTTGTTTCAGACATACCCTCAAGAGGAACGATACCTAGTTCTCAAGTAAGAGGATTCGACAGCACTATTTGTCATAGATAGTTCATCTTAAATACACTTGTTAATTGGGGTGACCATCTGGGTTTGGGTTAGCTAACTGACTTTATCCAAAAAATAAACAAACTTCTTACATTTTTATGACAAACTTTTGGATTTGGACTCTTAGGAAGCAAAGGATTGTATTAGAGCCAAAATATCCATTTTGCATTGCTCTCTAGGTTCTGCCGCACTGGCAAATCATTTGCGTTTTTAATACTTTTACATCTTTTGGGTGAGACCAATTTCTCTACTTTTTTTTTAATAACGAGAAAAAATACTAGAAGAGTCGTGAAACCCTTGAGGAATCCTTTGACCTAAATATTGGACACCATAAGGAAAAGGAAACAAAAATTTAAACTCATCTGCTAGAGGAAGAGAAGGAAAAAAAGAGAGAGAGAGAGAAAGAAAATGCAGAACATAGGTCAGTTACAGAGAAACAACTTTGCAGATAAGTGTACTGAAGTTAGAACAGTTGCATGGTTAGGAACTACAGGGATTAATGGCTAAAATCTTGTACAAATCTATAAAATGGTTGCCCATGTTTATCAAGTTTACCTCTTTCATTACTGGCACTGTGGGAGTGTTAAGGGGGATTTTTCCCTTGCCATAAACCGAATGTGTCCCCCCAGATTCATATGTTGAAATCTAGCCCTCATATGATGATATTTGGAGGTGGGACATTTGGGAGGTGCTTAGGTCATGAGAGTGGAGTCCTCGTGAGTGAGATTAGTGCTCTTATAAAAGAGATGCTAAGAGAGCCCTTACCCCTCCCACCTTGTAAAGTCGCAGCAAAAAGACCACTGTCTGACCCAGGAAGTGGATTCTTACCAGACACCTCATCTGCTGGAGACTTGATCTTGGGCTTCCCAACCTCCAGAACTGTGAGAAACAAGTTTCTATATTTATAAGCTACCTGGTCTATGATATTCTGTTATAGCAGTTTAAATGGACCAAAACACCCTTTTAACAATTATTTATTTTTCTAATTCTTTTATAACTGGTTTTATTCCTTTTAATTGGCGCTTGACAAAGGATACTGTTTTACACAAGGGCATGGATTATCTCACTGGTAAACAATTATTATTGGTTCTATTACCTCGAATTAAACCAGCATCATTATTCCCTAGGGCTCTAAGTGATGCATCAGTTTGTTTCAGCTCAGGGTGCCTGTCTAGCACAGTGTAAGACTGCCACTCTTTCCTGTACTCCTTTTTCCCAGAAAGCACAGAGTAACCAACTCAGGGGGTCTTTTCCAAGGAGCTCCACAGACACTCCATCCAGAATAGACTATGGTAGATTTTAAATTGTACAGCATGTCTCTCCCCAACAGGAGAATCAGGAGAAAATGAGAACACATGTTCCTAGTAAGAGGCTCTGCCTGAATGATGGAGGGAAAGGAACAAGTAGAGAGCTGACCTAAGATACCAACAACCTGTATTGATCTATCATCAAATAGAAAATGAGAAGTTCCCAAGGAAACTACAGAATAAGTAGCAAAAGTATCTATCAGAAAAGGCAAGATTGATTACCCTGAGGAAAAGGTATTGACACATATGGTTCACTGATTTCCACTTCTAAGATTTCCCCAGTTGAGCTATTTTGCCGAGTATTTTCTCAGAGTTTGTCCTCCAAGACTCTCCTGATTCTCCTGTCCCTGCAATTCCTGCATCCTGCGGGTGAATCTTCTCACAGAGGCTCTCTGCCATCCCGGCTTCTCGCAATAAGGACATCATCTCCCTTCTTCCTTTCTTCATTTTGTGGGCTGTCCAGAATAGGGGTTATTCCCTTTCAATAAACAGTTCTAACTGAGCTGCTAACACAGCAGTTTTTAATGTATTCTTTTCTTCTTTATCTTTCTCTAGATTGTCCCCAAAACTAAGTAGCTGCTGTTAAGATTTGAGTAATAGTCTGTTCTTGCGATCTGTGACCTTTTCCCTAATTTGAGTTTGAATAGTCAGCAAGAGAGCTGAGACAAAAGTGTTTAGGGCCACAGGACATTTTGATCTGCTCTTGGATCCATGCCAATACATTTCAAGAAAGCCTAAGCAAAACACTGGTGGAAATCAATGGGACATTCACCTGTCTTCTGGGCACAATGCTGCACCTTCTCCCAGCTCACCTTTAGCAGAAAGGATTCAAGGATGGACATCAGCAGCCCTCTTCTGGGTCTCTAACGCCCTTAGGTCTTTCGTAGTTGTGGGAGGGGAGTGAATAGTCAGCGTCACTTGGCTACCATATCCCTTGAGGCGTGATCCTCCTTCTGACCCCTGACAAGCTTGCTCCATGAAAGAAGCAGAGTCTGCTGGTCGTGTAATTCTGTGCAGCTGCTGATTGCCTAATTCCACACAGTAGACAGTGCACAACTCTACGTGTGCGGCTGTAAACTGAAAACTTGCTGCAGAGTGCTTCTGAAAACTTCTGGGGCACAGGGGAAAAGAAGTCTTTAAATGAATAATACCTGTTAGCAAGAAAGGCATGTGAATACCTGGGAGCTGTGGGTAACTTCTCAGTGGCATCAATTTTGCTGGTGATACAAAAAGGAAGGAAGGGCTGGTTTTTCTCCCTTTGGGACCAAAAAAAGCTCTATCTCTGTCTCTATATCTATATATAACTTTGGTTTCTCTTCCATGTTGACATCCATCAGCTTAATGTTTGTTTGCCTTTTCCCAAATAACTAGTGCAGCTACTCCTTATCCTGTCGCCTTCATCTGGGGGCACAGTGTTTTATCAAAGTTCTCAATTATTTCCAGATCAAGTCACTTTTTCATGTCTGCTTTTCTAGCTACAGGGTGTGTGACTGTGTGATGAGAAGAGATTCCTGGAGGTGGAATGTGGGCTGAGACAGGAAGGGGACTTAGGGGTGAGTCATGAGGTACACAATCCCTTGTCCTCCAACAGAGCAGCGAATTTGTTAACTGATTAAAGAGGTTGTACCCTCCTCCCTCTTTGCTAGGAAATCCACTAATCAAGGGAACGACTAGTCTAAAAGATCATCACCTCTCCCTTTCCAGGAGTCAGTGTGAGGCAGAAAAGAATAATGAAACGCAGGGAGAAGCAGAGGAAGCAGGGACAGTAAAGAAAGGAGTTTCTGTGAAAGGGACGATGCCTTTAATTCTTCCATTTTTCTTCATTTTTTTTCTGGCTACCCAAATGGATTCATTTATTTTTTTCCTTAGACTAATATTTATCTCATAAATTCCAGACATTTATTTGCTTGCGATGAGGTCTGTCTAATACCCCAGCAAATTCATAATTTAGCCACATCAAAAGAAGTATCCTCAGGTAACAGCAAGACTGGATTCTTATATACCCCCATTCCAAATATGACAAAGATTTTAGCTTTATAAGAGAGAGACCTGCAGGCAACATTCCTAGCTTCCCATATTTTCCAACCATATAGTGATCCTGAATGGGATTCTATCAATGCTTATTCAATTAAAAAAACCCTTAAGTTTGGAGAGGGTGTTTTTTGCTTGTTTGTTTTGTTTTGTTTTTGAGTATTATTTTAAAAGAGCAAACAACTAGAAGGGAAACTTTATTATTCAGGGTCTCAGATCCGATTGTTGTGTGGCCATAAGACTGTTCTGGTGGCCCATTCAATTCAAGAACTTCGGGACTCATTCTCCTTACCAGAATTGTCGAGGAAATGTAATCAAAACTAAAATCTCCTGCCAAACCAGAAAACCTCTCCAAAATGGTAGAAGGGAAAGAAAACAGTTTTGTTATTGAATAAGTATTAAACCAGAATGTTATTTGGTCACAAGTAATTCACTAAAGACACTGCAAAAACAGGAAGAAATTTCAGCCTTTTATGTAGCCAAGCACATATAGTCCATGACATACGTGTTCTCACAATAAACATTATCTAGTCCTCAATTAGGAGGACTTAACAACACCTTTTGTCACACAGTTCATCCTAAATTCTCTTGGTAATTGGGGTGCCCAACTGGGTTAGCTAATTAGCTTTATCCAGTGGAAGAAGCAGCTTCTCATACCTTCATGATAGGAGGGAGTATTGAGTGAGGCGCCTGCATAAGTTCAGCCCCTGCCCTACCACAGAAACTGGGAGATAGGGGCCCTTGCTTCCTTGATGGTTACATTTCAAAGAGATGACTCCCAGGTCCTTGAAAAAGACATTCCTTAGTTATAAAGCAGACAAGAAGTTAATTAACTTTTAAAGTGATTTGGGTACATTTCAAAGAGACAGAGAAAGAATTTTCATCGTAAAGTTTTCTAAAGGAAATGCTCTGAGAAAAGAAAGTGGGGAGAAGTCTCTTATCTTCTACAAGGAGAATTAAGCCTCTTATTTTAAATTTGTATTTGCTCTTCTATTTGCAAGAAGCCCTAGAGGAGATAAGCTTTATAACGGTCAGGGGGATACAATTTAATCTTGGGTGCTTTGTGTAATCATGTTCTAGGGAAGCTAAAATAATGTTTAGGAGGCAATGACTGACCTGCTGGCTCATGTGGACAAAAAAAAAAATGTTGTCTGCCATTCTGGTAAACGACAAATGTTGCCTGCCATCAAGCCATCAACCACTGTAGCTGCCCCTACTGGTGCACCCCGGGGGAATCCAGGATGGAGAAAAATAGAATACTGGCCCTAGATAGTTAAGATGCTAAAGGATCTTAACTATCTTAAGATGCTAAAAGATAGTAAAGGAATAATTTCAGTAGGCCCAGACTCTTGCATCTTCCCATACATAGAAAAGTACTAAAATCATTAATTTGAGGTGTCTGTTTTTTCGTGATTAGCAATTATATTTTGATGTTCAACCACATGGTTTTTAAAAATTTTTTGTTTGGTTTTTCAGCAAAAACTCCTATATCCTGCCTACTCCCTTACCTCTTTGGAACATTTATAGTTCTGAGAACATGCACAGTTTTAATCAGCCATGCTAAATCTTGGAATTCTCTGAGTCTTCTTTGTAGTAAACATTAAGAATCCCAAAAGAGCAAGTTATATAGAGATTTAGGGAAATAATTAAAAGGATCAAGTAAATGCTGCTTAGAGGGAGATTGGAGTGATGAGTCAGATGCTTTGGTCAGACCCCTAAATCACTGCTCTGATTAAGGAAATGAGTGAGGCTAGAGTTTGATTCCCACTAATTCCCTTTTTAATAGCCTGTCTGGTCATACCTCAGGTAACTCTCAGTATCTCCTGGAGATTAACAATGGAACATACTGGGTGATTCGTCCTATTGCTCCAGCAATATCTGATATGGTAAAGACTGTAGAAGTACAGCATGTTATGGGTCGGGGGGAGGGGGTGGAGGGAGAAGTATGGCCCTATAGACTCTAGGGCCTTCTTTGTGACCCCAGTATTGGAGTGCAGCCAAATATTATTTGCAACCAGCAGGTACAGGTAGAAAGCAAATGACTACACATGGAGACCACTGGGTTCACACTCAGAGGCTGCCTGAGACCTCTGCTCCTTATAGCCCATTGGAAAGACAATTTCTAGCTTGATTCCTGGATATTTGTGGAAACCCTCCGCACTACGGAAGACTATCAGAGAATCTGAGGCCAGAAAAACTGATCATATCTTGGGTGATATCAGAAGGACATTTGAATATTGATAGAGCAGCATAGCAAAGTTCACTCAGTAGAAGCAAAATAATCAGCAGCACAGTGGGGAAAGGGTAATTGGGAGGAAGGGGTCTACCACAAACAGGAATGTAACCGAGCAGGACCCTTGGGGTCTTCCTGGGACAGACCCCTCCTCCGTATCCACTGCTGTAGCTCCTCTCTGAAGTACCCAGATCCCAGATAATGGTATCTCATGCCTATTTCCTGAGTTTTTCAGATGCTAAAACCCACCACCAAATGGAAGCATTTAACTACTTGATGATCAAGAACATGTAGCTCCCAGACCTTGTGGTGCCTAAGGATTGTTAATGTTAGCTGCCCTGTTACCTCACCATGAACCAGTCAGAGAATTGTGCATGAGCTGATCATGTACCCTGGAACACCCTGCCCCCTCTGCCCTCCCCCCGGCCGCCCCCCACCCCGGCCTTCAAAAATGCTTTGCTGAAACCCTTCAGGGAGTTCAGAGCTTTTGAGCACGAGCCACCAGGATCTCCTTGCATGGCCCTGCAATAAAACTTTCTCTGCTCCAAACTCTGACGTTTTGGTTGGTTTGACCTCGCTGTGTGTCGGGCACACAAACTTGTGTTTGGTAACAGGAACAGTTTGCTTCACTGCCTGAAGAGCTGAAACTAGACCCCTCTGTTTTCATATCAGTCTCATTGTTCTGTGGGCTGTACCTTATGATCCCTCACAGCTGAGGCAAAGCTGGCTCCTGGTTCACAGATGGGAGTTCTCAGATTGGGGGTTATATTGCTGTTTGGAAATCAACAGCATACATCCCACAAATGGGAAAACCTTAACGGGAGAAGGCAAGGCCGCGTCTACACAATGCTGAGAACTGCTTGCGGAAGGTACTTCTGGCTCCAACTCTCAGAAGAGTAATTACATATTCATGGTATCTTGGGCTGTAGCCAATGGCCTTGCTTTAAGGTCAAGTAAATGGGCCCTAGATGACTTAATAAGCCATTAAAGAACACCTCCAGATGAGCATTCAGCTATGGAAATTGCTGTGAAGATTTAGGGAAGGAATTAAAGTGGGTCCAGGAGATACTGGCTCAGAAAAAGGTGGGAACAATAAGCAAATGCTTTGGGCAGAACCCTAGAGCTCACTGCCTGGATTCACAAAATAAGCAGAGAATATGTGTTCTCAGGCCATGAGCTAATGGGCAGAGAGGGAACATGTTCCCTTTGCACCTGACAGAGGGACTAATGTGATAAGAAAGTGGACACAGTATGGGTAGAAAAAAAAATTGCTTGAAAACGGATATGGGAAAAGTTCTTCAAGGACAAGTGCCAGTGTTTAAGTGGATTAAACTAAACCTTTACCACAGCCCCAGGGGTCTGCAGTGCTCTTCTCTTCTACTTGAAGCTTTCTTTTCCTGCAATAGAAGTAACCTCAGATTATAACCTAAATTTTGGAAGAGTGGATTTCCTTTTAATTTACCCACCTTCAAATGTCTTCTATAAAGTATGCATTTCTGAACAAAGTTCAAAATACAGAGTACAGAGATAGGTGAAGAAACCAAATAATATATGAGCATACCGTATTCTTTACCATCTTCAAGGCAGTGGTCTCACTGAAAATTGGAATGCATAATTAAAACACTCAAAAAAAGTGACATAGAAGTTTTTAAGGTTGGCTGAGCTATTTAAATGATCATGTCAGATTAACAATGAGAGTACATAAGGTAGGAGCCCAACTGGAAAGGTTTCAGGGATCAACAGTAGGAATTGGGAGATCAACAGTAGGAACTGGGGGATAGGTTAGAGGATGAGAAAGGATTTATCTTTCCTACACAACAAAGCTTTCGTTTTGCCTCATCCTGTTGTCCTAGGCCAGGGTTTAAATTTACATAGCCCCCAAAAGATTATATAAATACCAAAGATCCAATATCCATATCACTAACTTTGATGGTATATATTCCTCAAGATACCCCAATTATAGAACTGGTCATAAATTCACCCCATGTTCCCAAATTATGGCTAAACTGAATATGGCCCCATTACTAAGTGGTAGAAGTTCTGTGTTTCTCTGCCTGTTTAACCTACAACTGCTGTAAGTAGGGCCAAGGAAAAGCATTAGTAAGAATGATACTATAGCTGGTTCTATGGCTAAACAGTACCATGGAGGAAAAGATATTTCAGGACGTGTTATAACTGGAAACTAAAGATTATAGCCAATGGAAGGGTGCTCATAAGTAGATCAGTGGATCGTGCCAGATGGTGGGGCGAAATAAAGTCAGGAAATTCCAAGAAAGCAACTCAGAACAAGAGATCATACTAGTATCTTTATTTAATGATTGATAGGTAATTTACTTATTTATTGGTATAATTAAATAATAATATATATTTAGTTAACATTGCTGTATATTAATAAATGTAGTTTGCATAAGATTGTTGTATTTATTTGTAACAAATCTGAATGGTGACCAATGGCTAGTGTGGAGGAAATCTCTGAAACTGTTTTTTCCAGCAAAAAATTTTAAAGCTCTATCTATAGTTTCCATCTCAATTATCTGGATAAATGTAGTGACATGAGGCTGCCTCATGGCTCATCATTTTGATAGTCGACCCTGTGAATAAATGGACCAAGTGCTGGGAGAGGGCTTGTACCCTCACAGACGATAGGCTATTCTGAACACTATGGAATCTGATGTCTTTAAAATTTAATGGCTAGGAGTCTAGAAGGCCAGGCTACTAGGTATATATATAGGAACCCTACAGTAAGCCTAAATTATGACAGGATATCACTGAACAGTGAGGCCTCTAGGATTTTTAACTAGTAGCGTAGGTAATACAAAGTTGCTACCTTTGTGGTTAACAGACAAATGAAGGGCTGACAATGATGCTTCTATGATATGTATAGGTATGTCTACAAAAAGCATATGAGTATAGAAATTACTGAACAATGGCTTCAGGTTGCTACTCTAGTCACTGCGGATATGTGATACATGGAACTTGTTTATTTTGGGAAGGAATGGGTACTTTTAATTGATGTATGGTACCTAAAGTATTATTTTAATGTCTCTGCTACAGCTCTATAGTAAAACAAAAGCTTGATAAGCTCACAGGTAAATAAAGAAAGAGACAACTCCCAAGAAAAGACAAAATTTAGGGAAGTTGATTTGAAGTTTCAATGCATGTAATACCCATAGAAACTAGTCAGAAACAGAAGTGAATTTCGTATTGAAAAAGTTACACAGATGATAAGCCATCTCCAATACACATGTAAAAAGTTTTCAATTACTGTGGATGATGAAGGAAAAAGAATTATTGAGCTAAGAGAATATCAAAAGATTTGTGAAGAGATATGGCCATGGTTATGCTTTGTAGAGGGAATCTAATTATAATAAAATATTGTAGAAGATGTTGTAAGAGAAATAACAAAAATATACCTGAGAAATGTGTAGCAAAGAGATATTTACACAGGTCAGAGTATGAACTGGGAATTAGATGGTTAAGAGGCAAGTCTGAATTCCATTTTCTCCCATTATTAAGTGTACTGGATGGAATAGCGTCAACCCAAAATTCATGTTTAATTGGAACCTGTGAATATGCCCAGATTTGGAAATAGGGTCTTTGCAGATGTATTTAAGATGTAAGTTAAGATGAGGTCATACGGAATTTGGGTAAGCCTCAAAACCGGTCGTTGGTGTTTTTATAATGAGAGACACAGAGACACACAGAGAGGAGAATGCCACATGAAGATGGAGGCAGATATTGGAATTATATTGTCACAGCCAAGGAATGCCAAGGAGTGCCAACAAACACCAGAAGCTAGAAGTGAGGCATGGAACAGATTCTGCTTAGAGCATCCAGAAAAAGCCAACCTCACCAACACCTTGATTTCAGACTTCTAGTCTCCAGAATTGTGAGGCAATAAATTTCTGTTGTTTTAAGCCACTCAGGTTGTGGTAATGTGTTGTGGCACCCTAATACACCATGAGACACATCAAGGGAAAATGAAGATAAACTGGTTAAGTCTCCTTGTACATATAGTAATGACAGATGTCCTCTTGAATGAATGCTAGCTAATGAGAGAGTTCTTCACTATAGAATGTTTTAGCAGGATGTGCCTGATTGTCTAGGATTGCTTATGGTTAACAAACCTGAAATCTATGGATTTATGGGGCATGGAAAATGTTATATAAGACATGCAAGTCTCTGATTATAAAATGGAGATGTTTCATGACTTAAATAGCTCCCTCTGTGTAAGTGATATGATTGCCCACATCATTTAGTGGTCTTATGTGTTTATCTGGGGCCATGGCATACCCAGATATTGCATTGGAGGTTCCAGACCTTTCTTGCTTCACCTGGGTCTCATAATTACTTTCATTTTTGAAACTGTTTGTAAAGCCTGATACTGGAGATCTCTGATTCATAGGTAGCTGATTTGACAGTCTAGCCCTTTGTTATCTGATATGTCTCAGAAATTACTAACTCATTTATTTTGTTACAGATGAAGAAATAGAGCAATAAGTTTTTTTTGTTTTATTAGCAATTTTACTTTCTTAACCATTACTTATTGTTGCATATGAATAATTTTATTCATTTATTATGAACAACCTACTTTTGATCATATTGCCATTTTAATACCAGTATTATCATCTCAGTGATGCCAATGACCTATTTGTCACCAGGAGTAACATTTCAAGTTCAGGTTTGTTTATCACCCACATTCTATAAACTGGCATATAGACCTTTAGATTCTAAATTGTTGCTCATGATACTTGGCTCCTTTGATGCGCACTGAGAATTACTTGGAATCTTTTTTCCCCTATGCTGTGCTTGTTCTCTATATTCGTCAAAGTTCTGCAGAGAAATAAAACCAACAGGGTGCATGTGTGTTTGTGTGTGTGTGTGTGTGTGTGTGTGTGTGTGTGTCTGTTTGTGTGTGTTTGTTTTAAGGAATTGGCTCACGTGATTATGGAGGCTAGGAAGTCCAAAATCTTTTGGATGGGCTGGCAGGCTGAAGACCCAGGGAAGAGCTGATATTACAGTTTAAGCCGGAAAGCCATCTGCTGGCAAGAATTTGTGATTGCTCAGGGGAGGTCAGTCTTTTGTTCTATTCAGGCCTTCAACTAACTGGGTAAGGCCCACCCACTTGGTGGGCAACTGCTTTACTCAAAATCCACAAATTTGAATGATAATCTCATCCAAAAATACCCTCACAGAAATATACACAATAATGTTTGACCACATATCTGGGCACTGTGGCTCTGCCTAGTTAACCCCTAAATTAGCTATCATGTTCTCCAAAGTGCCCATCTTACAGTTTTGCTTGGATATTTTCATCTCTTTTTTAAAGATTTCATTTTGTACCTTTATTGATCATTTTGATAATTCTCCAAACAAATGTATTTGTTAAGCAAACACTGGAGATCACACACATCCAGTCCTATGGAATATACTTTTGTGAGGAAATGTGCAGAGAGTAGCAATATCAGATGTGTGTGGGTATACTGTTGCTCATAGAATTCTGAAATAGTGCACAGGGATCTAGTCACACAAGACATCAGACTTGAGGGATAGGGATCCTGTCTTCCATGATATGGAATTTTAGCTGCAAGATCAGAGAAGCAAGAGTCCCTGCCCTGTTGTAACTGTGGGTTAGGATCAAGTCCAACTCTGCCACTTTACATTCATTGGTTGAAAGGTCACCAACTCCTCTTCTGGTGTGAGGAAGAGTCTAGGATTTGTCTTGCATATTTAGCTATATAGCATTGTGGGCCAGTGGCCTGATCTGCCACCTCAATGTTCTTCTTGAATTAATTGCCTAAAGGATTTGGCTATAGTTGGTTTCCATGTAGCTGTGTTGGAAGCCAACATCTTCTCTGAGTCGACAATGTGGACAAATTAACCCTTACCTAACTTAAAAAATTTTTTTTTGTTTATGAAATGCACTTTATGAGATGCACTTATCTATGGCTAACAGTGAGTGCATTTGTTTCATAATCTATGATCTAAAAATGAAAATCCTTTGAAACTGTCTTAATAAGCCATCTACATCTTCATTTTTCATAGTTAATGTTTTTATACCTCTGTCTCCACAAGACTCAGCCATCCATTTGTCAGGTGAGGTTTGTCATCTTCAGACACTTGCTTCGGAATGCCAGCACACATACCTTTGAGGGTTGTCAGATCACTGATAAGTGACATGTACCCTTTTCAGCAGAGTGTCTCAGTCATTAATCACAATGCGTGGCTCTTCCCGTGGGGGCTGGATTGAAACATGTCTTCTGTTTGGTTATGCCTGGGAGATTTTCCTAGTTTCTTGAGTAGGGTTCTACTATTTACTTAGAATGGTGTTTTTCACCCCTAGCTGCATATTTAAATCACCTGGAAGCTATAAATCTAACAGTGTCCCACTACAGACCAATTAAAAGAGAATGGGGATGGTGATCAAGTATCAGTGTTTCTTTAAAACTTTCCTGGTGATTCTAATGGACAGCCAGAGTTGAAAGTCACTGCATCAGCAGAGTTCTCCTCACACACTAAGATAAAATGGGTCATCTATCCATCTTGCTAAAATTCAGATTCTGAATCAGTGTGTTTGGGGCAGGGCCTGAGATCCTGTATTTCCTGTTGGTGCAGCTCTGGGAACCATACTTTGAACTGCAAGGGGAAGTTCTTGGTTTCCTCTTAATGGTTTTAGCCTCACGTTGAAACCTGTCTTTTCTTTATTAATCAGTATTAATCAAGTGCAAATGTTATGGACAATATTTTTTTTCTCTCTTCCATGTTAAACAGCAGCAATCCCTTGTGAGCTGCAACTTTGGGCTTCCTGTTTTTGTTCCATCTGAATGTTAGAGCCAAAAAGAACCTTAGAGAAGACCTAGTCTGGTAGTTTCAGAGATGCTTCCAGAGCCGGGAGGCCTGATGGACACACTTGGGAAGTGTGGAGGAAAAGGGGGTGGGTGCAGAGGAGCCTGAAAATCTTGTATCCATTCCAGTGAGGAAATTCCACTTTTTTGACTTGTTTTATCTTCAATGTGTTATTTCAGTTGAAAGGTTTTTCAGTTGAAAAAATAGAGAACCACTCACTCTGTCATTTCAAAGATGAAAAACCTGAGGCACAGATGGTACGTTATGTACTTAAGTTCATTAAATATTCAATAACAAATTCATGAAGTTTCTGAGAATGAAAAAAATCACTTCAACACTAAGTTATAGCACCTGTTAACTTTACAGTGTGAAATGGGATAAAACTATCTCATGGTAATTTTGCTTTTCATGTCTATTAATATTGCATGTCACATTGGTGTTTATGCATAGGTGAGTCATCAAATATACAATGGAAGAAATTCACAATAATACTTGCATGGCTCCAAGCGTAAAGGAGATAATGCAATAAACCAGGGAATGAAAGGACTAAATCATCTGTAAATACCCAACAGCTCAGCTAATGAGCACAAAACAAAGCACATATTGTCATTCCCTTCCCATTATTTCTCCCAGCTGTTCTAAGAACTTACTTGTATAGTAATCAGACGTTACTGTGTACAGCATTTTTCTTAAATTTATAATTAACCTTGATCTTCTCTTCTTTTTGGAGGGGAGGAAAAAAATAAGACATAGAACTGCACAGTAGGGGCAAAGAGATGGCTTTGTCATCATCTTTCTGTAGTTACCCCCTGTAGTGGTGGAGAGCATCATGCAGCATGGCCATTGGGCAGCACCCAGAAATGCCATACCTGAGTAAATACCATAAGCAAAGGAAACCTACCACAGTATTAGCAGGGGAAGATTTGGTATATGCTCCTCCTTGATGCCAGTCATAGGCTTTGCTCGTATTCATATTTGGAGAAAAGGGGAAGCAAGTGCTATGTGCTGACACCTAGAACAATTCATTTGGAACCATGGGGTCAGAAGATGTATGCGTGACTTTCTAGGGAGTAGCAGATCCAGGGCAGAGTGGGCACAGGTGTGTCTACCTTCTGTGGTCCATGTTATCATTTCACATGCTATGGAATTCCAACAATTTTATGTTTCTTTTAAAAATCAGATTTTATGTTTGAATTTATAAGACATTAATCTTAAATTATCTCATTTCAACACATTTAAAACTAAAACATAATGCAATTATAGTTTAGCTGATAGGCAGATGCTTCTGGATTTGGAGGTAGGAGAGGATACGAAATATGATGGGTGGGTTGGCAGGACCTGTAAACCTTGCTTCTTCAGGAAAAACATTTCTCACTTCTCTTCAGTCTTCCTCTGTGTATGTTCTGTATTCTTTTGTGGTTCATCCATCAATGTGATTCTATCTACTTCCCATCTTCTATATATTTGCAAAAATACCTTATATGCTAATTACCACTTCGTGTCTTCAGCAATGTTATGTACGTATCGCTTTTTGCATGTTCTGTATTAAAATCTCAATGTTATATGAGATACAAGGAAGATAATCAGATTTGTTCCTTCAAATACTTTAAACACTTAACATATTTTAAATTTTTAAAATATATTACACATCCTTGTTTCATGTCACATGTTACATCAGCTTCCCAAGCATGAGTATTAAACAACAGCAAACTAATCACAAAATTATTTAGAGTTTAAACTCAGGTTTTTACAACCTTGAAATGAATGGGGAAATGCTGTAGACATAAGTCAGAAGGACATAAAACTTTAAGACATTAGTGTTCCTGTAGTTTATTAGATTCTCAAGGACAAAAAAAGTTCTGGAAGATGAATAGTAGTCCAGCAAGTAGCAGTTTACATATATTACTCTTAATTTTGAGCATTGGGTCTGATCAAGAGGCAGCCCAATTATCTCACTCTTCATCTGTAATCTTGCTTGGGGTGTAGTTTCTAAATCGCTGACCTTGATCAGAAGGCCCCAGGCAAACTCTCTCCTTAATTGCCCCATTTTACTTGTTTATGCCTCACACTGAGTTCTACTTACAGCGCTTGTCTTAGACCTGCCAGCCTGAGCAACTTTGACTTGAGCACATAATTTCAAGGCTCTTCATATGCATCAAATGTTTTTCTTATGTGAAATCAGACTCCTGATAAACTCCTGTGGTTTTATGACATTTATTTAACCTAACCTTAGAAAAATTAAAAATTTCATTCCATAGGAAACCTAATTCTCATTCTCCATCTTTCACAACAATGGATATTATTACATTGAAGAGAACACCCCAGAGAGGATATGCACAGAGAAGTTCGCATTTCTCTGATTTTAGCAGATCCAGTTCTGAAATTAGCTGTTAGGCATAATTCAATTCAGCGCATCTTGATTCCATGCTAGATACTGGTCATGGGATGGAGGAATAGGGCTGCACAAACTGTATATGCCATAAGCATTAAATCAACAAGCTTACAATTTCTCTAAGGAAAAGAAGAAAAACTCATAGAATGGTTAGGAAACAATTTAGGACAGCATATGATTAGATTCTAATATATCTGATACAATACATGCGGTAAGAATGCATAAAATGGAAGGATTGTTTGTCTCTGGGTTTCCCAGGAAAGACTTCATATTGAACTGGGTGTTGAGGGGGAGTATATGATTTGGCTGCCTTGAGAAGGATCAGCGTGAATCTAAAACACATGCACCAGTGTATACTCAATTTAAGCTTAGCTACTATATGTGGACTGGCACTGCATGGACCAAAGCTTGAAGGAAAGCAGAGGGACAGTGAACTAAGGACTGAACCAGAAATCTAATAGATAATAGATACATGAAGGAGGGATAGTGTTGGGAAACCCGCTGTCTTGGGTAACAACAGGGAACAGTTAAAAGGCAGCCCTGTTTCTGCATTCTCTAACTTGGAAACAGAGATGTCAATAGATGTCAGACTTAACATGCTTTGTAAGTGCAGTAAAATAAATGAGTAGTGATTTTAGAAAATTCCTCAATAGTCACATTAGATGGTACTTCAAAACTCAAACCTGGGGCTTCCCTGGTGGCTCAGTGGTTGAGAGTCTGCCTGCCGTTGCAGGGAACAAGGGTTCGTGCCCCGGTCCGGGAAGATCCCACATGCCACGGAGCGGCTGGGCCCATGAGCCATGGCCGCTGAGCCTGCGCGTCCGGAGCCTGTGCTCTGCAGCGGGAGAGGCCACAACAGTGAGAGGCCCGTGTACCGCAAAAACAAAAACAAAAACAAAAAAACTCAAACCTGACTTTCACATTGACATATGGAAAGGCTACACTACCACTTTTACAATGCCCTTCAAAATTTTTCTCTTTTTTGCCAATAGCACAGTACTTTCTGTCAGAATGACCTCTTTCACCATTCACCTCAAATTGAGAATGGGTGCAAGACAGCTCCTAATTAATTCCCTACAGAAAACATAAAAGAACAGTTAGCTAAGGCTCTTTATCGTCTTGTCCTAAAGCTCTGTAAAGTGTTGGAGATAACCAAGATAACAAAGTGAGTACATTTCCCACCTGCAGGACTCACGGTAGGCTTAAAATTTTTACTGAATCAGGTTCAGGTGCTCACCAACTGAAAATCAATGTGTGAGAGAGAGAGATGTTCGTAGAAAGGAAAGTTGCTTTTAATCAGAATGACGGCAGTCTGGGGAGATGGTGGACGCAGTGTCCCCCAGAAACGACCTCCAAGGATTTGGCTCGGCCATGAAAGCTTTTAAAGAGACACAGGGAAGTAATCTCAGTTAATCATTGAGATAGGGGGTCAGAGTCATGGTCATCCCTCACTGTGTGCAGGCTTTTGGGCAGGCTTGTCAACTTCTTGTGATTTTTCTGTAGATGTTATCTTGTTCACACTGTTCAGGAGATTACAGGAGGGGAAGCTAGAGAAAAGATCTAGTCATCTGTTAATTACTTATTCTTCACTTCTGTTTGTTTGATCTACAAAAAGAACCAACAGATTAGGCAAGGTATTGTGTGATCAAAAGATTCGAAAGGTGTGCTAGGGCTGGAGATGAGTAGAGCATGGGGGTCCTGGTTTAAGGTTAGTGACAAGGCAAAACGGTGCCTCCTGCAGAGAGCTCTTTCCTGCCAAAAGCTGCTTACAAAATGACAGTGGTAGTAACAATACCAAATGCACCTGTTTTCCTAAAAAGGCAATGTGGGCTTCTATGAAAGTATATATCTTTCCTTTTTAATCCAATTTATTAGCAGTGTCTTCCACAAAAAATATTTCAATCCGTTTCTTCCACAAACCACCATATGCCAGGGCGCATTTGTAACTTTGATCCTGTTTGACCAAGAGATGTTCTCTTACAGATTATTTGCCCTGATCATTGTTTTATGTATTTAACATAATAAAACATTTTCTAAAAATATTCCAAATCATGCAAAGATACTCAGATTAGTTTATCAAAATAACAATTTAAATATTTCAAATTGTTTTCTCTTTTTCCTCCCACTGCCTTTCAATTTCCAAATATTATGGATTTTTCTGTCAGCTTTCAACTATTTCTTTCTCCATTTTAATAACAGTCCCCACAAAAACAATTTAGAATGCCTTTTTTTTTCTGGCTTGAGCATTTGTCTGTTACTGTCACATAAACGTGAAATAATCTTCATCTTCTAATCACATCATGTCCAGAGTCTACCATATCACTCATATAACTACCAAATAAATTTTCTTTCATTTGGCATCTGAAATTTTAGTTTCAGCAGAAATATCTGAGTTTCTGATCTCTAACAGGAGAAAGGTCCCAGAAAGGACAATGAGAACATGTAAGTACGGTAGGAGATGAACTCCTTGGGAGTAATAATCCAAAAGCTAAATGAAGAAAGTTTTCAGAAGGAAGGAATGAATGATCAGTTGGCAAAAATACTGTTGAGAGTTCTGGTAAAATAAGGCCTGATGATGACCTTATCATAGCCATTGGATAGCAACATGGTGGTCAATGGTGACCTTGACCAGAGCACTTTTGGTGGAGTGGGAGGGATAAGAGATTGATTGAAGTGGTCTCCGTGGAGATTGACTAAAGGAAGTGGAGACATTGACTTTAATAAACCTCTTGAGAATTTTTCTGTAAGGTGAAGCAGAAGGATTTGGAAAGAGGTGAGAGCTCAGGAGAAAGTTTCTGTGTTTGTTTTTAGGATTGTAGACACTAGAGTATTTTTGATTCTCAAGACATGACCCAGTAAAGAATAAGGCAGGGAATTTATGATGCATAATCATGGGAGGAAAGCCTGTGGATAAATGAGAAAGATGACAACCAGTACACAAGTGGAAAGTTTGCCTTTAGATAGGGGGGCAGTAAATGGCAGTAAAATTGGTAAATTCTGTGGTTATTGCAGATGGAAGATATTTTCTGACCCTCTCAATTTTGCCTGTAAAATGAAAAGTAAGATTACTAGCAGAATTACTAGTCTTCAAGTATTCTAATATTTTAAAAAACCCACTTTATTATTTTTCTTAAACATTTTTTGCTTGCTTGTCTGTTTGTTAGCAGAGATCACATCATGAGCAAAAATACAGGGATGAAAAAGGGCTCAAGATTGTTCAGAGAATATATACAATGGAATATTACTCAGCCATAAAAAGGAATGAAATTGGGTTATTTGTAGAGATGTGGATGAATCTAGAGACTGTCATACAAAGTGAAGTAAGTCAGAAAGAGAAAAACAACTATCGTATATTAATGCATATATATGGAACCTAGAAAAATGGTACAGATGAACTGGTTTGCAAGGCAGAAATAAAGACACAGATGTAGAGAACAAACGTATGGACACCAAGGGGAGCATGTGTGTGTGTGGGGGGGGGGGCGGTGAGATGAATTGGGAGATTGGGATTGACATATATACACTAATATGTATAAAAGAGATAACTAATAAGAATCTGCTGTATAAAAAAATTAAATTAAAAAATTTTAAAAAAAGGAAAGATTGTTCAGAGAAAAGTTTATAGACTTTGGGGCAGGACTAATCTGGTACACGGCAGGAAACAGCAAGAGGTGATCTTTGGAAAGCAGGTCAGTGATGGAACAAGAGTTGCCTTTACATTTGAATGTGTGCAGAACTAGGGCTTCATTATGCAGATTATGGGGAATTATCATTAATCATTAAGCAGGGGAATAGCCTGATTCAATATATGTCTTCAAAAGGGATTTGTAGAAGATGCTTGGAAGGAAATCAGAAAGCAAATCAGATTTAATGTCTTTGATAATCTCACATTAAAGCCTTTTCAGACATAAATCACAGCAAGATCCTTTTTGACCCACCTCCTAGAGAAATGGAAATAAAAACAAAAATAAACAAATGGGACCTAATGAAACTTCAAAGCTTTTGCACAGCAAAGGAAACCATAAACAAGACCAAAAGACATTCCTCAGAATGGGAGAAAATATTTGCAAATGAAGCAACTGACAAAGGATTAATCTCCAAAATTTATAAGCAGCTCATGCAGCTCAATAACAAAAAAACAAACAACCCAATCCAAAAATGGGCAGAAGACCTAAATAGACATTTCTCCAAAGAAGATATACAGATTGCCAACAAACACATGAAAGAATGCTCAACATCATTAATCATTAGAGAAATGCAAATCAAAACTACAATGAGATATCATCTCACACCAGTCAGGATGGCCATCATCAAAAAATCTAGAAACAATAAATGCTGGAGAGGGTGTGGAGAAAAGGGAACACTCTTGCACTGCTGGTGGGAATGTGAATTGGTACAGCCACTATGGAGAACAGTATGGAGGTTCCTTAAAAAACTACAAATAGAACTACCATATGACCCAGCAATCCCACTACTGGGCATATACCCTGAGAAAACCATAATTCAAAAAGATTCATGTACCAAAATGTTCATTGCAGCTCTATTTACAATAGCCCAGAGATGGAAACAACCTAAGTGTCCATCATTGGATGAATGGATAAAGAAGATGTGGCACATATATACAATGGAATATTACTCAGCCATAAAAAGAAACGAAATTGAGCTATTTGTAATGAGGTGGATGGACCTAGAGCCTGTCATAGAGAGTGAAGTAAGTCAGAAAGAGAAAGACAAATACCGTATGCTAACAAATATATATGGAATTTAAGGGGAAAAAATGCCATGAAGAACCTAGGGATAAGGCAGGAATAAAGACACAGACCTACCAGAGAATGGACTTGAGGATATGGGGAGGGGAAAGGGTAAGCTGGGACAAAGCGAGAGAGTGGCATGGACATATATAAACTACCAAATGTAAAATAGATAGCTAGTGGGAAGCAGCTGCATAGCACAGGGAGATCAGCTAGGTGGTTTGTGACCACCTAGAGGGGTGGGATTGGGAGAGTGGGAGGGAGGGAGACCCAAGAGGGAAGACTTATGGGAACATATGTATATGTATAACTGATTCACTTTGTTATAAAGCAGAAACTAACACACCATTGTAAAGCAATTATACTCCAATAAAGATGTAAAAAAAAGCCTTTTCACATTGTGAAAATCAATGGATTTTTTTTTCTCCCTGGGAAGATGTGATAAATCCATTTTGTTCTAAATGTTTTCTTCTAGCAAAGATACCAGTAGATAATTGGGAGTTTTACAAACAACAGCAACAACAACAAAATGCTTGCAAATACAAACACACACACACAACACTCTGTGTGTAATTTTGAATCAACTGGGTTCAATGAAATTGATATAATTAACTCAGCTTGTTCTGTTACAGATTCTCTGCTATGCACAATATTTTAAAACAAAGATCTCTTTTAGTGTTTTAGCACAAGTTTGTACCTTTCCATTTCATCCAAATGTACAGAATAGTAAAGTCAGTTTCTTGTACCATTCCTTTGAAATCTTCAACACTGAATGATTTTGGTTTATTGTATGACAAGAGTATGACAGAGAGAATATATACATCACCACAAAATCGGTCAAAAACTTGTAAACACTTTTTACAATTTATTTTAAAAGCAAAATTATTTCTTTCCCAGTTGGTTCTGTTAACATTTGTTTGTAGAAGGAAAACTTGGTTTACATTGTTTATTTATTTATTCATATGTATCAAGTGCTCGTTATCCTGGCACTGCTGCGGGACTGTAGTGATGGATATGCCAATAAATGATTGAAAACTAACACTTTGGAGAGGAGGAAATTGGTCCCCAGATTACTGGTTGGGGAAAGAGTATTTAATTAGGGCCAGTAAGGGGCTAGCATACCAAGATCTCTCAAGTTCCTAGTACTTTAGTAACTTTAGTTGATTAGGATAGGTTTTTGTTTTTTGGTTTTTGTTTTAATAAGTGTTATTACTCTACTTTTTTTGTAATTAATTGATTGATTGATTTTTGGCTGCATTGCGTCTTTGCCGCTGCGCGTGGGCTTTCTCTAGTTGCGGTGAGTGTGGCCTACTCCTCTTTGTGGTGCTCGGGCTTCTCATTGCGGTGGCTTCTCATGTTGCAGAGCACGGGCTCTAGGTGCGTGGGCTTCAGTAGTAGTTGTGGCTCGCAGGCTCAGTGGTTGTAGCTTGTGGGCTCTAGAGTGCAGGCTCAGTAGTTGTGGTGCATGGGCTTAGTTGCTCTGTGGCATGTGGGATCTTCCCAGACCAGGGATCCAACCTGTGTCCCCTGCATTGGCAGGAGGATTCTTAACCACTGTGCCACCAGGGAAGTCCCTGGTTAGGATAGTTGTAATGAAACATAGAATTCAGTTTTGATATCTCCCAGGTAAGACCTGTGAGAGAATTCTCCTTAAAAGGCAAGGGACCAAGGCAAAGGCAAGAGTCTGGATATTTTTATCCTTTTAGTCCATCAACATAGGTTTATAACAGCAAACAGTGTATCTCATTCTGATTCAACGAATGTTTACTGAATGGCATCATGCCAAGAGGACTTTCTCCCAGTAGCAAGGCAACCTCAGAATAAAAGAGGCTGTATGTGCAGGATCAGATGCAGAAACTGAGAGTAAAAGTGCCCAGACTTTAGCCAGGGAATCGTCATCTATATTCCATGAAGAATGAGTTAGCCTCTAACTGCACATCTGTCACACAGAAGGCCCATGAAGCCAGAATACAGTAAGAACTTTTCACACATCAAGTAAGAAATTTCCTGCTTCCCCACCTCCTCTCCATCTCTAACGTGTCAATTTCCCCACGCCTGCTCCTGCAGGAGCCACAAATGGTGGGTGAAGAAGATGAAAGGAGACATTAAGAGGCTGATCACGCTTCTCTGCCCCCTGTATGTTTCTCTGCCTTGAGTGTACATGAGCTGGAAGGGGAGCAGTTTAATTTAAGATGGTTTTAAAATTATACTTGATTAGACTAACATTTTAATACCCAGGAAAATAGATTATTTATTAACTGAGAATAAGCAGAAAGGCTGGGGGACCTATTAGAGGCACTCTCAGAGCCGAGAGGAGAATGGATCCACAGATTCGAGTCTGGAGGGCAACGAGAAAACAAACAAGATGTCTTTTATTTGAGCCCAGCTCAGTGATTAAACATATTCATTTTTGTTTAACTGTTGTCAGTTGGTACAGACCATGGTGATTAGCTATATAGCTAAATACACCACAAGCTCCAGCTGAGAAGGGGTTTACCTCTAATGGCTATGCCAAGGCAGCAATGTTACTTTTATTTAATCAAATCCATTCTGTAAGAAGGGTCAAAGCAAACAAAATAGTGTGATTAAAAGTAGCCGTGCTTTTCTCTGAGAAGATCTCAAGAAGAAAAGGAAAGAAGGTTAGAGGAGAAACAAAGATGCTATGTATGAAAATAAGAAAAAAGAATGGAATCATAAGACTATACTAGGAAGACCTATATGTCTTAGCATGTTATAGACAACCATCCAAATCTGGTTCCAGCTTCTTTCATCATACAAATTTCTCCCTCTTCCTGTCATGTTCCTGCCATAGTGTCTTTCTCACTCTTGCCTAAACGTACCGGGTTCCTTTCCAGCCGTCCTGCATCCAATTCCTTGTTTAGCCTGGAATGGCTTCTCCTTCAACCTAATTATGCCTCTGCCGGTTCTGCTGTTAGCATCTGAGTTAAACCTCACCTTTTCAGTGAAAATGTCTGTATCTCCCTCAGGCTGAGTTGGACATTCTGGACTCTGCCCCTCTCTGAGTTGTTATTCTTTGTCTACTGCACTGTCGATTCATCTTCCCCCACTGCGCCACAGCTATTTGTTGGCATGCTTATCTCCTCCACTAAACTCTGCGTTGCTTGGAGATAGCTCTGAGTCATTTATTTTTATCCCCAGGATCTGGTAACTTCCTCACACAGATTAGATGATCTGAGGTGTTTACTTAGGTAATTAACATGCTCATTAGGCAGCTGACTAATGACAGGATTAGGAAGAAATCACACTGTTGGTATATATCGTTAAGTACCAACCTCCATTTATTTTTTTCTTTTTTTAAATTTATTTATTTATTTATTTTTGGCTGTGTTGGGTCTTCGTTTCTGTGCGAGGGCTTTCTCTAGTTGTGGCAAGCGGGGGCCACTCTTCATCGCAGTGGGCGAGCCTCTCACTGCCGTGGCCTCTCTTGTTGCGGAGCACAAGCTCCAGACGCGCAGGCTCAGTAGTTGTAGCTCACGGGCCTAGTGGCTCCGCGGCATGTGGGATCTTCCCAGACCAGGGCTCGAACCCGTGTCCCCTGCATTGGCAGGCAGATTCTCAACCACTGCGCCACCAGGGAAGCCCCCTATTTATTATTTTTGAAAAGGGCTCTCAGCAATAGGAATAAAGAAGAGAGTGGGATTTCCAGCCCAGAATTAGACAATGGCACTGAGCCGTTCTCCTGCTGTCTTTCCCAGCACTGAAGACTTCCTCCAGGCAGATGAGCCTCGAGGCAGGGCAGTGCTTTAGTAAGAACATTATGGACTAGACAACTCATAGTTGGGGAAGTGCTCTATCCCCATTAAAGGGGCGACTAGAAGGTAAAGATGCAGAAATAATGAAGATGCAGTGCTGATGAATTGGCCGCCCAGTGTGCAGCTGAAGACTATCTGCTTTGCGAGTTACTCTTTAACTATGGGAGCAGGTGCTGTCTATGCAAAGCCTTAATTATGGTCAAGGAAATACTTAGTTTTCTAAAATTTCTCCTTAAAGGAATGCTTCTACCATTCTCTTCCTCTTCCTGTCTTCCCTCATCTATAGAATTTATCTTTCTGTCATTGCTTTACTCTCCTTCAAAATAAAAACTATTTTTCCCTAAAGGATATAGGTGCATTAGCTCAGATTCAGGTCTGTAAACAATTTTACACCAGCCTTGGATGTTTTTGACACTAAGTCAAATTTTTTTTGGAGTTATATGGCCATACTTGCTGTCTATGCTTCCTGCAGATTCCTATATTCTGTGACTCTTTGAAGGAAAAAATTGCATGTCCTTATAATTAGAAAAGATTTTCTTAGGACATGCAGTTTTTTCTCCTAGACAGACTAGGTATTTGTTTTTTAGTATTTTAAATCACAAAATTAGAATAATTTATGTGTATTTTATTTCTGTATAGTTTGATGTCATTTTATTTCCATAACTTAAAATTTATTTTAAAATGCTTATACAACAGTGTGTTTTCTAGAGCAACAGAACTTCATGGAGGTGACTTGTAATTGTCCAGGCTTCCTCAAAATTGTCATCATAAAGAGTGCATTGGAATATTTATCTAATGACATATACTACCTACTTCCTATAGCTCATGAACTACACCATGACAGTGGAATATGCAATACACTCAGTCCAACTCATCTGAACATACAAAGCATCATTTCCTTTAAAGAACTGAAATCTCATAAATAGAAAGATGTAACATTTCTTTGAACGTTACAAGAAGAGATGATGAACATGACTGATTTTAAGTACTTAAGACTGAAAACTATTTACTTAATGTTCCAGTAAGTCTACCTAAGAATTTTAAATATTGATAAACTTGATGGATTATCTTTGCACTATTGTCTCTGGTCCCTGGGCTTAAATAATGAGTTGTTACAGTCTTATGCACATACGATATCAAATATCTTGAAATATTTGCTACTTACACTGAAATTATTTGCCACAGTTTTCCATATGTACCCGATATTGCATTACTCCCTATAAATAATGTGATAAATACATTATTTCCCTTTCATCAATAAGGAAAGTGAGTCTTAGAATACCTTAGTAAATTTCCTTGCTAGTTATGTAGTTAGCAAATTGCAGAGTTAAAATTCCGATGCCTCAAACTCCAGTCTGTGCTATTTATCTACCATCAAAGTGCCTTGAATGAGCAATGCTATTTTTACTTAATATTTACCTGCAAATAAGAATTCATAAAAGGGTTTTTAAACAAATTGATTATTTTTATGGGTTTTGGCATTCGACACTCCTGAATTTAAATACTGGTTTCAAAATTATTTGTTGAGTAACCTTATTTGGCCTCTCTGGGCTTCATTTTTCTCATGTGAAATGTGGGTAGTATATACTTTGCAGTCATAGTGAGGATTAAATGCAGTAGTGAATGTAAAGTACTTGTCATGTAGTAAGATCTTAATACAAGGTGACTATCATTATCTCAGGCTGGCCTTTCAGATTTCTAACAGCATTAACAACGTGGCATCCTTTGAAATTTCTGTCTTCTGTTATACACTATCAAGCATTTAGAAAATACTCTTTCAAACTGGGTAATAGCCCTCACAGAATAGTATTTCCTAAGTACCATCGTCGGACTAAAATTCAACTAATACAGTTTACTAATTGCTTCAAATATACTACCTAGTGGGATTCAGACTATCTAAGCTGGTTGGGTTGGAATCTTTGGAATGGCAACAGGAATCCTGCATAGTTTGCTAAAGAATTTCTCCCTCTGAAAAGTCAAAAGCATTTCAGTTTGGATTGCTTTGCCCATCGGTTATCAACTTAGATTTTTGTCACCGTCATTCTAGTTAGCATTCTTCCAAAATTTCTAATAATTCCTCCCCCAAAATAAGTATCCTCTGGAAAGAGGGAAGTAGGACCATGTACATGGGTCTGCTGGCGTTTCATAAGGCAGAAGACGCATCAGCGCTATCATTACTGCTGGAAATGTGAAAAATCACATTCATATTTCCCTTAAAAAAATGAACTGACTTCTGAGTTTATCCTCATTTCTTTAGTGGCCAGGAAGAATATTGAATGATGTGTGGACAAATGCCTCTAAGACCCCAAAGTACTATTTTTACGTGGTAAATTATTATTTACCATCTTCATTACCACTGAAGGAGTATAATCCTAGAAAGATTGAGTATGAAGTTACACGCGTGAACGCTATATGTCGAGTGCATTTATTACTTGTGCCTGCTCAGCATGAGCCTTCATTTCCAGTTTTCTAGTCATAATGTCACAATTTTTTTGGTGTTTGTGTGGTGGAGGGCATACATCTTAAGGTCCTGTGGTTTGTAAGGGGATATCATCAATATCCAGGGGTGGGAATGAAGCTGTAGCTTGGGCTGTCAATATGTTTTATCTCCCTAGACAAAATCCCTATCACAAGAAGGATACGTACCTGGCTCCATTAAATAAGATGTAATCCTCAGATTTCTATGAAAACTATTTGGGGAAGACACAGAGTTCTATTTCCATTAACATTACCAAGATTTTTAGATTGGAATCTGGGACTCCGAGAATCCAGCTAGCTACTATAAGGAAATTATGTGCTTGAGAATTCAGCTAACATGGAAAAAGTCAGAGCCAAGAGCTGGAGAGATAGGTTTTAGACAATGTCTTTAGAGCACCTGGATCAAGTCATACCTGAGTTGCCCACCACTGGATATTCAGGTAATATGAGACAATAAATTCCCTTCTTTTAAGTTCAGGCTCTATTACTTGTAACTCAAAGAGACCTAATACAGAAATTGACTGGTAGAAGTGAGGTGTTCCAAGTGGCTGGGAGGATGGAAAGAGTCTGCTGCTAAAGGCCTAAGAAACTTGACTTCATAAGACCTATGGCTTTGGCTACTAGCCCATGAAGTTGTAAAAATGTATTCTGCCAAACAAAGAGCTGAGATTGCTAAACCACTAAACCACTAACATAGTTCCCACAGCCCTCTCTCCAACCCATATTAATAAGAATTTTAGGGTGTTTTCATCATGCATCTCCTCAATAATGGGAATTCTTCAGATTTGGCCACAGAATATACTACAAACCAGCAGTTACTATATTTTTTGCCCTTTCCCCAAACAGTAATTTTATTAGGATTTATACTTTTTTTAAGTCATTGTATATCATGTGTATTGAGTATTATTAAACTTATCACAGCCATTGGTTGTGTGTCCTGAAGATCCATGATTAAGAGTGAATCACATCACTGTGAGATAAGGACCTAGAGTTGGATTCAGTAACCAAACATGAATTTGTGTCATCTCATTTTGGAAGTGGCTTAAGGATGTCTTTAGTTGTATGTGTTAGGGCTGTGTTTCATTAAGTGGAAGAATATTCATAATCAAGTGTTCGGGAAGAAGACTGACTTTGATAAACCATGGGATAAACTGGAGTTTATTGAATTTTGCCTTTCCAATATCCATTTCTCTTCTTTGGATAACAATACCTGTTTTCTTTAAAGGAATCCTTTATCTCAGCTCATGTAGTATATAAGGGAAGTAAAAAAAAAGAGAGAGAGAAATTAACCAAGAGGATGAACTGGGATGTGGGAGAGTTTTACTCAGAGAGACTGCATGGGGAAGAAAAGGTAGCCGAAGATGGAACTCTGTGGACAACATGGTGGAATAGAGACATTTCATATTGCTTTTTATGAAGTTTCTCTTTATGGTATGTGATGTGCCCTTTTTTCCTCTCTGGCTATGTGTAAGAGTTCCCATTTACACAAATTGAGTGGATTTATTTTGGGGAGTGAAGAAAAGTGTTGAATCCTGCCCCAAGGTTGGAATAAGACAAGAACAATACAATGTTGAAATCCAGATATAGCTATAAGGTCCTAGTTATATCTGGGTTATAATCATATAAATGGAACTTCAACAGAAAATAGAACACAGATGTTTGCGATTGATCCCATAACAAAAGGATCTTGAGGAAAAATCACATTGGATGATGAATGGAGGAAAAGTTACTCTTGATAAATATGTGTGCAGTGTCATATGTTTCTAGAAATTTCCATACCTTGATTCAGTCATTCGTCACAACACCTGTAATGCAAATGTCACTATCAAAATTGATCTATACATGAGACAACTGAAGCTCAGAGAGGTCACCTGTCTAAGTGTATGGGCATTTAGTACACAGAATCTGAATTCTGGTCCTTTGACTCCAAAGTCTGACTCCTTTTAAAATAATAGTCGGTATAATAATTGTAAAAAGGTTATGAATTTGGGAATAAAAACAACTTAAATGTGCAATGTCATTTGCTATTTTGGATATTATTTTTAAATTATCTTAATATTTACTTTACTTTTACATTGTGTGTTACTTCACCATTTAGTTATTCGGCAGCACAATTTCATTAATTTCCCACAGTCTTTGAAGATGTATACTTGACAACTCTCTGTTTACATGGAAAGATCTTTAGAAGAAATAGGTGTAGCTTTCTTCTTTTTGTAATGAGGTAAATACTCTTTTGCAAAAAGTACTGCTTGGAAAAGAAAGATAGCTAGAAATATAAAAGAAAGCAATGAAGTAGAAGAAAGTCATGATGCATGTTATATTTATTTTCTGGCACATAAGGCTCAATGAAAGATCAAGTTTTTATATTGTTGTTTGTCTTTAATGACCATTGTCCAAGTGGCCAATTTAGAACAGTCATCTTTAACCTCTGAGTTTTATCTAAGTAGTACTAAGCCTCTAAAAAATTGGTAGTAGGCATTAATCTGATATGAACTGTGTTTCCTCTTGATAAATGGAAGAGTACTAGGTATAGTTCTAATCTATTTATGTATGGTATTGCATTAAATTTTCAAATGATTTTATTATTATGTCCATTTTACAGTTGAGGAAACTGAAGTATTGAGAATTTCAGAAATCGATGTCTAGATGGCAGACCCAAGATGCAACCCCAGACAATCTGAATCCTGAATAAATATTTTAATTGCTTCCCTATGTTAATACTTAATATTTCTAAGCTTCAGCTTTTGTGTCTGTCTGAAAAGGTGAATATTGGTGACACTCACTTCATAGTATATAAGGATTCAATGAGATGATTCCTGTAGAACAGTGCCTGCCACATAATAAATACTCGTTAAATGCTGACATGGGTTAGAATATGGCTCCATGAGTCACTTTGTTATGCAACTCTGGACAATTTCCTTTACTTCTGTGAGGTCAATTCCTCATCTGTAAAATTGCTACTATATGGTAATAAGGTCCCCATTAAACTGGACCACTAACATCAGGTGCAAAGTTAACATCTATATCCTTAAGCCAATGTATTTTTGAATTCCATCATAGTGGCTTAACCTTTACCCTCATATCTATGCATATACATATACATAGTCACACATCAAATAGAGTAAATGTTTGAAACATGTCTGATGGTCAGAGATTAATATCCTGAATTAGGGAGCACTTTTACAGATTGCTGAGAAGGAAAATCATGTAACCTAACTGACAAGATAGCAAAGGACATGAAGAGGGAATTGACTAAGAAGGAAATGCAAATGAACATGATGGGGTTCAGAGGAGGTCATTCCAGAACGTGCCACTTTGGCATGTGGTTATTTCAAGCTGAACGTGATTAAGGCCTGACAGACTCAAGAAGAGCTTTTTATCTGTCCCTTAACTGTCTAAAAGAATTTAGATAGGGAGCCTGTACCAGGAAGAGAGCTATTACCAAACATATTTTTTTACATAAGAAAGACTTTGTATGGCATGACAAACATTTGTGTAATAAATATTTGCTCTTCCCATTTTCCTGTGAATAGTCTTCCTCTCCTTTGAAGTCTCAACCCCTACCCCCCTTCTCCTTAGCTCAGGATGACATATAAGCCGCAATTGCCTGACTGTCCAGGAGCCTCTCATGTCTTTGTGGGGCTCCCGTACATATGTAATTAAATTTGTTTTTCTCCTGTTACTCTGTCTTATGTCAATTTAATTATTAGGTCAGCCAAAGAACCAAGAAGAGAAGGGAAATGTTTTCCTCCCCTACATATACAAGTGAAGATAAGTGAATACAAATGAATCAAACTGAATAAAGATTAATTTAACGTCCAGCTGCATAACAATGAAATGAAATTAAACATGGGGATACACGTTCTATCTTACTAAACTAGCAAGAAAAATTTGTTTTATAGAGTATGCAATATTTGAGAGTGTGTGAGTGAGCAAACACTGCTAAGGGAAGTATAAAATATTAAAACCTGTTTAAGAAATACTTGACAATGTGTATTAAAACATTAACAAATGTACATGCATTTTAGTCATGCAATTATGTTTTTTATGAGTCTATTCTAAGATAATTATAAATATGCCCAGTATTATACAAGGTATATATAACTGCATCATTTTATAGATTTAAGAAGTAGCTTATATTTTCAGCCACAAAGAAGAACTTTAATAAATTAAGGAATGGTATTAACATGAGTAAAATATTTGAAGAATATTAAACAACATGGAAATGTGTTCTTGATACACAAATGAATAAAGTTATAAATGAATAAAAACTTACAAAGTACATGCCCCAGAATCCTAACTTTGCTAAAGAAAGCATGTACACCTGCCCCAAGATGACAGAAAGAATGGTTATCACTAGGTGACCAGATAAATCGTTTTATTTCATCTGCTTTTCTAAATCATCCAGTGTTTCCATTATATTCTGAATTCTTTTCAATATCTAAAAATAAAATATAACAATCATAAATAAATTAGAATGCAAATTATTACTGGAAAATATTTGCAACTACTTAATTAATTGGTTCAATAAATATTTATTGTGCATCCATTATGTGCCAAACACTTGCTCAGGCAATGGAGATACAGTGATACACAAGACAACATTCCTGCCCTTATAGTGTTTACCTTCTGGTAGGGCATATGGATAGTAAACAAGTAAATAAATGAGTTCTGAACATAATTACAGATAATGACAATTGCTATGAAGGAATAAACAAAGCTCAGGGGAGTTTTAGTTTGAGTCCTAAAGGATGAGAGAGCCAGCCTGTGGAGGCCAATGGGAAGAACATTTCTGGCAGGAAGAAAACAGGTGCAAACCCAGAAGCAGCAAAGAACTTGGCAAAGATAGAGGAGCATACAGGCAGGCAGTGTAAATGATGAGAGTTGGGTTTGAGATGAGGTTAAGAGGTGGACGGGGGCAGAAAAGTAAAGGTGTATAAGTCTTGGTAAGGAGTTTGTTTTCTTTTCCTAAGTTGAAAAGAAATGATTAATGGCTTTTAAGCAGAGAAGTGACATTATTTTTATGTTTTTTAAAAAGATCATTCTGCCTGTTATTGATGGCTGATACAAAAAATGCATAGCAATAAATAAAAGACAAAAACAACAAAAATACAATGGGAAAATGGCCTAAGAATGGGAAGAGGAATAAATACAAATTACTAAGAGACCGAACAATGTTCAGCTGCACTAGTAATCAAAACAACAAATTTAAATGATTTTTCACAATTAAGTAGCAAAGTTGAAGAAAGAAATTTAATGTGGTAATGATACTGTGAGGTAGGCAACAACAAAATAATCATTCTTAAATAATCACTCTTGGCATGGCAAAGACATACATACAAGATGCTGATCTAAGTTTTGTTTAGAATAAGTGTTTTCACTGTTTTTTTTTTCCTTAAAGAGGAATTACATGTAATTTTTGTACTATTCTGTACTTCATGAAAACTCTAAAAGTATCAGGTGTTGTTTTTATAATACCTGTTTTTATATTCTATAATGTAATTTTTATTAGTTTTATAATCAGAAAAATGGTCATTGAGGAAGTCCCAAATAAGTTCTTCATAACACATAGACCCTATGCTGTAGTGGAAATAATGAAATTTGAAAAAGGTTTTGGAAATATGTAACACATACATATTCAAATATCATATAGCATAAACCAATTGAAAACTGAACAATTATTTTCTCAAAGGCCTATAAAGTTGAAAAGCTTTTAGCCTGAACCATGTTAATGATTGGAAAAACATGATAGGTCCAGGCCCAGAGATTTATTTTTATTTGCCAAACTATTTGTTATTTTATAATTTCCAATTTTCTAAGGACTATCTCATCCTAGAATAAAAGCTAGCATTTACAACTATTGTCACTACATAATCGTAACCTAGCAGAATCCAGGGGTTCACCATTCTCTTTTTAATAGTAGTATTAACTTGCTATCCAGTAGGACTTCTGTGCCTAACATTTTGTGCCCAGTAGGAGATCTGGGATAATCAGTCTTGCTTTGTTCAGACTTTATGGGAGTCTTATGATGATTGTTGAACATCTCTGATTAAGCCCTTTAGAAGAGAGCTGCCATCCTTCTGCCACCTGCTGCATTATTAGAAGCTTTGTTTCTTTATGTCAGAGATTCTGTTAGAAAGGAGGTCAAGTTGGGATCCTGAATCACCTCTGCAAGAAACATGGGTTCAGCTAGGGCTTAAATTCATTTGTGAAAACATTAAAAAGCCAACAATAACTCCTATGGAACAATGTTATGACTTTACCAACTTCGTACTCTTTGAAAGGAAAAAAAATCAACTTTTACTTACAAAGAAATACAGTGTCCCTTTATTTGCTATTGCAGTTCTTATTTCTAAGAAAGCTAAGTACATTTTAAAAGCACAAACAGATAAATAGTTCTGTAGTCTAAAATTTCCAATTCAAAAGCAAAGGGAGAATTCATAAAATGTGCTCTCATGCAAAGAACTGCCCATTTATCACCATTTGAAGAAAATGTATATGTGTGTATGTGTGTTGCATACATATATATACACATAAAACACATGCTTGATTCATACACAAATAGCTAAGTGGGAAAAGATCAGGCTTTGAAAACTGGTCCTAGAAAATTGATTTATCCAGGCAAATTTGTATATGGGTCTCTGTATGTATTTTAAATACAGTAAAATTGATTACAAACAGAAGTTCATTTTGTTTACTATTTTCCAGAGAGAGCTTCTAACATTCTTAAGAAGAACTGAAGTACAGAGCCATAAAAAGCAACAGTATTTCACCATATCACAGTAGAGTTAAAATCATCACACCAGCTCCTTTTACATCTCATTGCTATCGGTAAGTTCAGATTCTTGATCATTAATTCCTGTATGGGTTTTTCAGCACTTTTCCTACAAAGCACAATATCCTCATGTGTGTGTGTGTTTTTTTTAATAAATTTATTTATTTTATTTATTTATTTTTGGCTGCCTTGAGTCTTCGTTGCTGTGCACAGGCTTTTCTCTAGTTGTGTTGAGTGGAGTGTAATCTTCGTTGCTGTGTGCGGGCTTCTCGTTGCGATGGCTTCTCTTGCTGTGGAGCACGGGCTCTAGGTGCGCAGGCTTCAGTAGTTGTGGCTCGTGGGCTCTAGAGCAAGGGATCAGTAGCTGTGGCTCATGGGTTTAGTTGCTCCGCGGCATGTGGGATCTTCCCGGACCAGGACTCGAACCCGTGTCCCCTGCCTTGGCAGGTGGATTCTTAACCACTATGCCACCAGGAAAGCCCTCATGTGGGTTTTTAATTGTAGATTCCTGAGCTGACAGATGAGATATGTTGATGACCACGTTGTTTTTAGCTCTTAGGGTGTAGGCTTCCTTGGGCTTTTCTCTTTTTTGGCAGAGATGGAGACGAAAAGCATCTTGGAAACCACGGCGAAAATTCTCATTGAAGAAACCATAAATGATGGGGTTGATGCTGCTGTTGCCAAAGGCCAGCCAGTGTGCCAAAGGGTAGATGTAGGTGTTGATGACCCGCAGTTCATTCAGAGACAGGTCAACGTAGTGTGAGAGCATCATGAGTCCACAGAGGCAGCCAGGAGAGAATGAAAGGCAGGGCCACAGTCAGGAGCATCTTAATGACCTTCTGCTTCTTCCTGGTCACCACGTGCCACTGTTCCTGGTTCTGTTTGCCTGAGTGGGGCACTGTTGTCTTGGAGAGTGTAATTCCAATCCTTCCATACATGATGACAATGAGGGACAGGGGAGCCAGGTAGATGTTAGCAAACAGCACAGTGGTATAGATCTTCCTCATTTCCCGATTTGGCCAGTCTTCCCGGCACCAGTAGACTGGGCTGGGAGTTGAGTCTCACTCGGTAATATTTTTCTTCCTGTACGTGTAACATTATTGCAGATGGGGACATAATGGCGATGGCCAGGATCCAGATGATCGTAATGATGACAAATGCTGTCTTGATAGTGAGCTTTGGTTTCAAAGGGTAGAAGACACACTGGAACCTGTAATTAAAGGCAAATATCAGTGAAGAACTGCCTCATAACTTCTGACCAAGTCATTAATTAAATTTATTTCAGTAATTACGGTCTTCCATACATATTCCCCCTCAAATATAGAAAGTTACCATTAGTAGGGAGGCGTGCATTACCAGTTTCTGTAATTAATATATGAGATAAATTTCAACTCAAAAAATTAATGAGTGGAGTATATCAGACACTATTAATAATCAAAGTACTACTGTAACTAGTCAACATTGAGCATGAGCATTTAATATTCTGTTCCAGGCTCCTTTCCGTTGGTTTGCATGGATTGCCTCTGTAAGCTTTCTTATTTAAAACATGGGGAAAAGGCTTAGAAAAGGTAAAAAATCTTGCCCATAATTACACATGATTTTTACACATGTATTTTGGCTCCAGAGCCCGTATTCTTAAATGTCCCTCCATGCCCTTCTGTGGTCCCCTCACACATGATCTGTGTGCTTGGCCATGCAACTTGCTTTGGCCAGTTAGTTGAACATTAGCAAGCATGGCATAAGCAAAAGCGTGAGTGATTTCAGCTACAAGGCACAGAGTAGGAGAACCACAAAGAGGCACCCAGCCAATCCACAGAGTTGTGACAAATATTAAAAGCATTACTGTTTTAAGCCACTAAGTGTTTTGGTGGTTTGTTTCACAGCTATGAATCTGATGAGAGTTCCCATGATGAGTTCTGTTTATGCACCTTCCCAGTGTTCTGTGTCCTCTGTTGAGCATGACAATGATCAGTATGTAGAGTAAGCCTGATTCATTTTACTGCTATTTTGTTATTGTGATTCTTAATTTTGTTATTACTGATATTCATTATAAGATAATCATACTATCATATAACTGTATAACATTTTATATTTTTCAAAGTACTATCATCTATTGAATCTTCTTTGATTTTTGTGATGACTCTATAAAATTGAAAATTAATACTTTCCAGATCTGCAGGTAAGGAAACTTAGAGCTTTTAAGTGGCCCATCAGCAACTCCAAACAAATTTATCTTATCTTTATATAATGACTAGTTATCTTGAGCTTTGACTGCTCCACTGTCCTTCACTGACGGTGTAAGCTCTTCTGTCTTAAATTCCAAGTTTTCATCTAGTCTTCTAATCAGTGAATTCTCCCACTTACTCACCCTTAAATTATGGGTAACTTCAAAGGTGCAATTCTAGGTATTTTGCTCTTTTTGTAAACCAGCTATTGAAACTTCAAATATTAGTTTTTCATTTATTCATTCTACAAATAGCCTATGATATCTTGTTAATAGCAGCCCAAACTAAAACATGCATCATCCCTAATTATTTAATCTTAAAATATGGAAACTTCAGTAGTTTTATTTTATTACTGAACCCTTAGTGTGTGTGTATATAATATATATATATATATATATATATATATATATATATGTAAGTCTTGCTCTTAAAGGGGTACATATTATGGCTACAATTTTAAGCAGATATACCCAAATTTAGTAGATTATACATTTTTCACTGGTTAGGTGGATTAGTTGCAGATATGCCCAATTTTCTGGATTCAGAGTTTGGTGCTGACCTACCTATCTACTGCTATTGCAGCTAAAATAAAGACTGAAGCTGCAACGGATATTCCCTGGACCAAGCCACTGATCTTGCACATTGTACTTCCAAAAGGCCATCCTGAAAGGGAAATGGGACAGTTAGTCTTTGGAAAGATCATATACATATTTTTTAATTTCACTGAAATTATGAAGAGAAAGACATGAAATTAGACAGAGGCAACTGTTTCCTAAATGATATTCAGGGAACAATCAATGTTTCCCATTATTTTCATTAATACATTCAGATCTCTGTTTTTCAGTATACTAATAAGGTCAAAACTTACACAGTAGTTTTAACATTCTATACACTGTAATAAATGTTTTGCATCTCTTAACATATCTAATCCCCACAAGAGGCTTCTGAAGGCTTTATTATTCTCCTCATGATATAGAATATGTAACAAACACACAAATTTCACATACCTTGCCACACAGCTAGTTAGAAGCATATTAAGGATTTAAACCCTAGCAGTATGGTTCCAGTGTCCAAACCATTAACCCTTATGCAATAATGCCCTTTAAATGAATAAAACAGGAAGAATATTTTTTCTCTAATTTGGAAATGTATTCCATAAATTATGAGGAATCAGGCGTCACATGTATAACAAATAAAGTTAATATTATATATAATCTAATGACATGATTTACCTCAGAGGTACTTTGTTATGGAGTGAATGTGTTCCCTCCCAAATTCATATATTGAAGCCTTAACCTCCAATGTGATGGTATTTGAAGGTGTGGCCTTTGGGAAGTAATCAGATGTAGATGAGGCCATGGGGATTATGCCACGTGATGGGATTAGTGCCCTTATAAGAAGAAGGAGAGAGCGTGAGACCTCTCCCCATGTGCATGCACTGAGTAAAGGCCATGTGAACACACAGCAATCTACCAATCAGAAAAAGGACCCTCACCAAGAACCCGACCATGCTGGCACCCTCATCTCAGACTCCTAGCCTCTAGAACTGTGAAATTAAATGTCTGTTGTTTAAGCCACCCAGTCTATGGTATTTTGTTATAACAGCCTAAACTGACTACGACATACTTGGAGAATAAAGAGCACTTTACACAAACAAAAGTAGTCTGTTTGAATAACTTCCTAACTGAACTCCAGTTACTAGAATGTCTATAAAAGAAATTGGTAAAATTATTATATTTGATATTTAATATCAATCAAATCAAATTTAGAGTTTGATATTCTATACGCACCTCTGCTATTACAGGAAAGTAACACTATTCTTCCATTAGCAAATATTCTAGTTTCCCAAGAGATGAATGTTACATAGTGCTCAGATTTTTTTAATTTATCTTTTAAAAAATATCCTATAGCTTATTTAAAAAATACTCTTATCTAATTAAAGCTATTCCCAGTAACCTCAATAAGCCAAGCATACTTAAAAAATCATTCTCTCGTCTATCCAGACCATCTTAAAATTGGTGCTTGAATGGCTTCATGCCACAGTGATGCAGGAGGATAGACTGAAAGTACATATACACTCTGCACGTGCTCCTAGTGCTGGTAGAGAGACCCACTCAGCTCCAGAATGCAGCTGCCAGACTTCTAATCCCTATGGCTGTAGATTAGAGAATTTCCTTCTGGGGCAAGTGATCCTTCCAAGAACACTGACATATTTTCACTGGCAGATTCTGATAGCTGTGGATTTCCCAATGAATGACCCAGACTAGTGAAGCCGAGAGTGAGCCTAACCTCAAACCCCAGTCCTGCAGAGGTTCAAAGCAGCCACATAGTACCTCACTCTGAAATACAAGCAGCTAAATAGTAGTTGACTATTAGGGAAACCTCAACCATAAAAGAAAGAAACTGAAACAAATAGGAAGAATGAAACAGGAGAAAACTAATCTGAATCAGGTAGACAAAAAATTAAGAAACAAAGAAAATTACTACTCATAACCTCAGAGATAAAATACATTTTGTCCATGAAAAGTATGTGCATGATAGTACAAGGAACACAAAGAATATAAAACTAGCTCAAAGGATTTAAAATGTGATAACAGAAATGACTGTTGACTTTATGTGTTAATACAACAGATATTTATTAAGCAGGTACTATGCACCGAAACTGTACTGGGAGGTATAGATACACTGTTCCTGTACTTCCAGAGTGTATAACATAGTGCTAAAGAAGTGGTAGTACGGGCCCAGAAGTACTCTAGGGTAATACCCGAACCATGACTTATGTTGCACATGTAAATTACCACTATATGAATGAAACTACTGCTTTGTGAGAAATTCTTGCTTCTGTTACTCCATCTTCCATCAAAAACTGTTGGAAATCTCTCAGCCAACCACAAGAGGGCTTAAATATCTATTTATATTAGATTGAAGACATTGCATCAGTTGAAACCACATGTTCTTTGAACTTTACAGCCCATAATATTCTTAATATTTTTACTATATATATGTGCCCTGAACTGTTAAGCAAATTCAAAGTCTTCAGTAAGAAGTGTCACCATTCACTGATGACCTTCAGTGAACACTCTATAAAAATAACAGCTTCCACACCTCATCTCTGTCACTTGTTCTATTTTTCTCCATAATTCTTTTTATTCTCTGACTACTTATATAGATATTTGTTTGTTGTTTTTATCCTCCTTTAGCACGTAGACCCCATGAGAACAGCTACTTGGAGCAGTTCTTAGAACTCCATAAATATTTGTGAATGAATGGATGACGCTGTGATGGCTTCAGGGATATGGGACAAATATTTTCTCATAGTATGTTTGAGCTGCATGCAAATCAACATACCTGCTATAATATTGTCCAGCAGCGTGATAGACATACAGAATATGCCAACTAGTAAATCACTTATGGCCAGGTTCAAGGTGAAGAAATTAGTGACTGTGTGCATATGTGTGTTCCTCGTTACAATAAAGCAAACCACTGTATTTCCCACCATGCATAGGAAGAAGGTCAGAAAGTAGGAAATAATGAAAATCGCTGCCACTTGAGGCTGGTGAAGATAGTAGTTCACATAGGTGATATTGCTATCCGCGTACAGATCATGCTTTGTGTCACTGACACTCCAAATGGGATGCCAGTTTTCCGATGGGTTTGAGTCCCAGTTTTCACTCATGATGGACCTGAACAAAGAAGAGGCAGAAAAGAAAAACATGATTAGAAACCAGGAGAACTTAAGTTTAAGAGAGTTTAAGAGAGATGCTTTTAAAATGCTACGGAATTTTTTTTTTATTGGAGCATACTTGCTTTACAATGTTGTGTTACATCTGCTGTACAATGAAGTGTATCAGCGATATGTATATATATTGATGGGCCTTCTATAATAATCCATAAATTTTGCATAAAAATGAGTTATAAATAAGGCATTCAAATTATTAGGATTTTAATCAAGAGCACTTGAAAATTCCACTTTGTGCCACAAGTAACAATTATATTGTATTTCCTTGATATACTCTATATTATTCACTTCTTTGCTATACCTTCTATCCACTTGTGAAGTTTCAAGGGAAACACTCCAAAACTCCTCTTCCTCCTGCCTTCAGATATCATAACCTGTCAAAACCTACTTGTTCTGCTAACTAACATTATAACTCACTTGCCATGAGCTTTCCTGATATTTGAACGAGATTAAGTATCTACATCTTCAGAAATTCCATTGAAATAAGCTTCTTGTATTTTCCTTGTTCTGCTTTGACTCAGTTAATTGGATATTCTTTTTTTTTTTTAACATCTTTATTGGGGTATAATTGCTTTACAATGGTGTGTTAGTTTCTGCTTTATAACAAAGTGAATCAGTTATACATATACATATGTTCCCATATGTCTTCCCTCTTGCGTCTCCCTCCCTCCCACCCTCCCTATCCCACCCCTCCAGGCTGTCACAAAGCACCGAGCCAATATCCCTGTGCCATGCGGCTGCTTCCCACTAGCTATCTACCTTACTACGTTTGTTAGTGTGTATATGTCCATGACTCTCTCTCGCCCTGTCACAGCTCACCCTTCCCCCTCCCCATAACCTCAAGTCCGTTCTCTAGTAGTTCTGCGTCTTTATTCCTGCCTTATCCCTAGGTTCTTCATGACATTTTTTTTTCTTAAATTCCATATATATGTGTTAGCATACGGTATTTGTCTTTTTCTTTCTGACTTACTTCACTCTGTATGACAGACTCTAGGTCTATCCACCTCATTACAAATAGCTCAATTTCGTTTCTTTTTATGGCTGAGTAATATTCCATTGTATATATGTGCCACATCTTCTTTATTGGATATTCTTTTTATACACTTCTGTATGTTGACATAGCCACAAAACTGTTAATTTCTTAAAATAGGTCTGGGTTCCTTATCTTGGTTTCACATAGCATAATTCAATTCACATAATATGTGTTCAATAAATATTTATTTAAAATGTATCAATCTTAAGAAAGACATTTCAATCAATGCGTGTCAGAGGTCCCCAAGAACACTCCCAGGTTTGGTGGTTTATTAGAAGGACTCACAGGACTCAGCATATAGTATATTCACTGCTAATATTTATTATAGCAAAGGGATCCAAAGCAAAATCAGCAAATAAAAAGGCACATGGAGTAAAATCTGCAAGAAACAAGGCACAGGCTTCCAAGAGTCCTCTCTCAGTGGACATGCTTAATTCCTCCAGCAACAAGTTTGAGTTTGACAACATGTGTGAAAAGGTTTTTAATTAGAGAGTGGTCATATAGGCAACTTCTTTTTAGTATATATCAAAATTCCAGACTCCCAGATGGAAAGTAAGCGTGCAGCATGAACTATGTGGCGTACAAACAAACTAGGCACAGTGAGCCACTCTACCATTTAAGGAAACTTTATATCAGTATAGGCAACTGTTTAGAATTTAAGTTCCCAGACTCTAACCCGGAGCCCAGCTTGCAAGCAGGCCTTTCTAAAGACCACAGTCTCAGGCGTACCTGTTAACTCTTTTTTGCATGCCCTGTAAATTGGACAGAAGTTTGGTTATACGTGTCCTTAAATGAAAATCAATTTGACAGTGGAGTAAACAAGTTTGTTACTAATATAAAATAACTCAAAGAGGATCATTTTTCTCCAACAGTTCCCATTATTTTGCCATTTAATTTCTTCCCTTTCCTCAAATTTTTAAAATTCATCTTTGCTTTTCTGTATTTCATATTCCTAAGGTGAAATAAAAACAAGAAGTGAAAAGCAAAGTGAGCAAGGAATGAGGTGAGGGCTTGGAGAAGAGAAAAAGAAAGGAATTTGAGTAGAACCAGATGTAGGCTGCTATACAAAGTCAAGCTGAGAATGTCTTTGGGGTCTAGAGACACACTGAGAATACCTACCAGTTTGAGAAAAATCATTTCAGTCAAAGTCTCCAAAAGAGAAGCCTTCACACAAATATTTAAAGATATTTGTACCTAAGACAAGGAAGCACTTTAAATACAAATGAGAAAGGTATGAGAAAAATGTAGGTAGCTTAGAGTTACTAATAAAAACCATCTGTCTGTGGATTCAGTTAGAGCTGGCAAGCCTATGGGTAGAATATATCATAAGACGTAATGCTTTATATTTGCACATTCTTTTTTCTTGTACCTGGCCGAAAGCAACCATGTGTGTCCAAAGCAGATATGCATCCATGGTATATCTGTTGCGATAAGAGTGTTAGGAGGGTTAAGATGGAATCTTCTGGTGTATTAAATTAAACTCCATGTCAGCCATTTGAAAGAGAAGTGTCTCTTTTCTTCCAATAGATTTTTGAGAAACTAAAATCGTATTTTGTTTTGGGAGTCAACATGGGTTTCACTATTCCTATTATTGGCTTGCTAACTATGTTTGGCAAGACAGCATGCAAAATGCAATACAGAGTCAAACAAAGAATCTGTCGTATTTAAGTGTTATTTCCTCCTGACATGCAATTATAAAACTTTTGTACATGAGGTCATAGTGTTGGCCATTAGATTGACCTATAATAATGTGACTTTGGGGACAACATCATCACCCATAGTATTACTATAGTGAGGCAGAGAAAAGTCAGGTCCTGACTGATCCTAGGGAAACTCACTTATCTCAGTGTAATGCATCAAAGACAACTGCTCTTTGCTGTTCATACATCTGGCATCTTTCTCACTGGGCACTTAAAAGTTCCATACAGTTGATTAAAAAGTTTAAAATAAAATGTACCCCTCGTTGAACACCTTTAAAACCAAAATTATTTAAAGTGTACTCTGTGAATCATATTCATTCCTAGATGAAATAATATAAGGAATAAGAAAATTGAGTATACCAGTTTTAGGAAGGCAAATTTACACTCTACCCATACTGATGATTCAGTAGTTTTCTAATATTTCATTGAAAATGTGTGATGTCCTTTTAATAACAGAAAGTCTGAATTTTACAAGTTAGTATTTACATGTTAAGTAACTAAATTGTAAACATAAGCCATTTTACCATGAATTAGTCTTATATTCTTTATTTCTACATGGGAAAATATGTGATAAATAAAATACTTGTTTGTGAGATTTCTTTACCATTCATTCATCTTCAACTCTGGAGAGAAAACAGATATAATAGGACAAACTTCATGAGCTCCATTTAGAGCCCCAAGTTACCACAACTTATTCAAACTCCTAGCTATAGGAAGAGACTCTAGGACTTCAAGAAGAGAAGTCAGGGGAAGAAGTTATTCAAAATTTTTTTCTTCCTGTAATTGTACTTGCCAAAACACTAACAGTAGATTACTCTGGGAGATGGAATGGTTGGATATTATCATTTTCTTTTTTTTTTTTGCCTATATATTTCTCAACTTTTTCCTGTTTCCAGATTTTTTTTTAATAGTCTGGAAAAAATGCTTCCATATTATTCTCTGAATTCAACTATACAGAATAAAACCAGATGACATAGCTTAAGCTCTTCTTATAAGTTCAAAATAGTAATAGGTCATATACTGGCTAGAAATGATATTATTTTACCCCAAATAGTTGTATCTTCCAAATTTCAATTAGGAAAGAATCCATAAAGACTCTAATTTATTAGGTTTAAATATACTGTCTCACACATATCATAGAAAGAATTGGTCATCTGAAAGAACAGTCTATATTCTTTATGCTTGTATCAAAGACTCATTAAAGGGACCAAGTTGGCAATTGTCATCAAGCATTGGCTACTTAGACTGTCAGACACACCAAAGCCAACTATGGCCAGCACTCTTCATTTTTGTCATCCTTCTCTCTTTGGGCTTTCTCCTATTGCCTCTATTATTATTTACTGTATTCGTCATGTTTTCCTTTTAATTTCCGTGTATTTATACAAGGAAGGACTTAAGGACAGGAAGGTGGCAGTATTTACTTCTATCTATGTTGGATTTTCTAATCTAAACTCTGATGATTATCATTAAAAGGTATTACAGTTATTAAGTAACTAAGTTAATAATTCTGAACTGAGTAGACTAAATGCAAGCAGTTATGACAACTTAGATTGCTAAAATAACTGAAGAGGAGAGACAGAGAAAACAGCAAGAACAAAAATGTTGTAAACACACATGCTCAAACTAGGGGTAAGTCAATGGCAATAACTACAAGACATACAGTAATACCACCCAATATTTCAATTTTCAAAGCACTTTCAAATATATCACCCTAGGACACCAGAATCATGGAAGCATAAAATGTCCCTCCTTTTTCCACCCCCTTTTAACAACTAAAATTTGGCATCCATTCATGAACAAAAGTGCCTCTGCGGGAGCTGTGGGATCCAGCACCAAATGCCAAGGGATTCCGGAGGAGTCTCGCCCCCCTGTGCAGTGCTTAATAGGCAGACAGACTTCATACGGGGCTTTGGAAGCAGCAGGAGCCCATGAACTGGCTCCAGCTCTTCTGAGCCACAGTCTGGGAAAACGTGCATACTGATGATATGGGAAGACACCACAGAAGGGAGAGCTTTTGTAGAAGTCCAGGCTGAGGAGAGATTCCAGCACTCCTTTGGATCAAAAAGAGTTTGGAAGCATCAGAGAGGGTAAGAGGAGCTTTGCCAGCATCACCCTCCCATCTGGTGCTGATTAATAGCCAATATTGGGAGAGAACCCTTGAACTTCTTTTCTCTGGAGAAAGAAGATTGGATTCTCATTAATCCATATTGTTAAAAAAAAAAGACACATTGCCCTGAGTGATACTGTAAGTTTCACTAATGTACGGTGTGTCAAATGTTACATAAATCTCTGTCACAGCTAAATGGTGTAATAGAGTGTTTGTAAGTTCAGTGATATAATTAAATGAAAATCAGATGTATGTAAATGATGCTCCCCGAGATAAAGAAATGCTTTACAAAGCTGAGTTGAAACCTCTGATTGATATAAAACGTGTTAAACTGGATTTTCCAGAGGAGAAAGTGAAGTTGACTTTAGAAACATTGCACATTCAATTAACTGTCTCCATTAAATCATATCAGAAGGTTCAAATAACTGTGCACAACTGAAGGTATCAGTAATCGAAATGGCAAAAGGATATCAGAAGAGCTTGAAAGAGTTATGGTCACTGTGAACATGCTTTATTCCTACTCCTCATTGGGTATTTCAAATCTTGGTGGTCATCAAGGTATTAGAAACATTATTCTTTGTTTAAAATATTAAAAAATGTAGTCAGACAAATAATAATAACGTTAGAATTTTGTGGCCAAGAAATAGTAACTGAGGTCAGAGAGTGAACTGATTGAAGGTGTTGAAGAAGCTGGCTGGTAATCCACTTTCTCCCAAACCATTGGGAGAAAGCCCCCAGAGAAAGAAAAGAAGGCTGATGATTCAGACTAATGTTCTTCTGGATGCAATAATAGGACATCCAGGTATAGTAATGCTATTTTCTAAGATGATGGCCTTTGAAGAGGTATGACTCCCTAGAAAATGTCATGTAAGCTGAGATATAAAATGGAGATATTTCATGGACTGAACACTCACTCTGCTGTGATAGGTGATAACACAAAACCTAACTTAGAGACCTCATCTTTTACTCTGGGCCAGAGAGTGAGCATCTAATGCAGGAAGAGGGGTCCTAAAGAGCCACCTTCAGTGTCCCAGACCTTCTTTGATTAGTCCCTTTAATTGTTTTATATCTTTGAAATTATTAGTAAGTCATGAAAATGAGTAAGATCTCTGATTTCAAGAAAAGTAATTCAGGTTTTAGCTATAAAATACAATATGCACAGAGAATTGAATAAACTTTCAGGACCTTCCATCTAGAAATGTGCAGTCTAATATTTCAGTCTGTCTCCTACCGGCATTTACACTATTTTTACATAAATGTCCTGGGGAGAATGATAATATTATTTTTAAGGAGGTAACACCTTCTGGGGTGAGAACTGTTTCACTTAGAAAAATACTTGGAGGAGTTCTCTTCGTGTGAGAAGGCGACTGTCCCAATAAAACCTTACCCTCTAGGTCATAATGACATTGAGTAGAATACCCCAAGATAGAGTTAAGTACTTTATTATCCTTAAATTTTTTATTACCTTAGGTACTTTATTACCTTTGAGTATTTTGATATCACCTCTGTGCTGGGAACTATGCTAATTGCTTTATGTGTGTCATTTAATCTTTCCAGTATGAGGTAGCTACTAACTATATCTCCATTTAATATATAAGGAAAGTAAGACTTTCTTAACTAAAAAGTTAAGTAACCTGACCCAGGTTCCACAGCTAATAACTGGAAAAGTTGGGAAGCATATAGAGAGAGTCTCCTAAAAGTAGAGGGTCAGCAACATAGCTGAGGGGGTGAACCACTTGAGAGTTGGAAACTGACCAGAAAAAGGTTCAGTGAGATGAATATGACCAAGGAACTTCTAGAATCTATCATGTCTAATATTTAATTTTAAACTAACTTTTGTACTACTCCCTGCCTACAACCCCAAATTGTCAGTGAGTCTATTAAGTATAACTGCCTTTGCGGGAGACATTTTTCAATTATCAAGGGAAATGTTCTAATGTTTGGGTTAGTGTAGGGCAGAGAGAAAAGAGAAGATATAAAGGAAAAGATAGGAACAGGATTGCTTCATATATATCCAGAGAAATCCTGGAGATACTGGGAGGGGTGACAGGTGGATTCTGGATCTCCAAAGCACATGGGATGGAGACAATTTTATTTGAATATAACAGCTACATTGAACAAGCATAACTTGTGAGATGCAATGTAAAAGCAACTGTATTTGTTTTCCGCTGACCCTTTAATTTTATTATTTGAGGCTAATTTCGCCATTGCCCCTGGGTAAAATTTGGAAGAAGTCTTAATACTTTCTAATCATTTTCTGATGATAAAAAGCAGCATAGTTCTTAATATAGCCAGACAAGTATAATAAACAAACTTTTAAATTTCCACCAAGGATGCCTCCTTGTCTGCTCTCTTTGCTGACCTGCTCTAGCATATCTCCACCTCCATCTTGTCAATCTCAGTTTCCATCCTTGAGAGTTGTAGGTGGACAAGTTTAGGGAGATGGAAAGGAGCAGGAAAAGTCTCACTTTTCTTTCTAGGGTTGCCATGAGGTGTTCCTTGGACTGGACCAAGTTTTAAAGCTGACCCTTACTTCTGTGGGCACTTTCTTGGGCTCTTCAGAGACACAAACTATTGCCATGGATCTCTCATCGATAGTTCTCTTCATGTGAGGAAATTCATCTCTGGTGGCTGCTGGCTCTTTTCTCAGCCTCGAGAAATCCTACAGTTCACCCTGCTGTAGAGCATCAGAGTGAACCATGGTTCAGGTGTGTCAATCACCTCAGCCCACAGTTAACACTTATGCATCTTTTGTCCAGAAAGACTCTAGAAGTGAAAGCTGGCCAATGCCACCAACTCTGTCATTCCACCATCAGTAAAACAACCAGCCAGCCAGGCCCTGGCACTTTGGATCTAGTCTCCAGTGTAAGGCAGACTCAAGTCTGCTGTCTTCTCTGAAACATTAGGTGCATCTGTTAAACTCTCTGTGTGTCTCCTTTAGTCCCTTTTCTAAGCATGAATTGAGGGGCAAGCAACCCCACTCATCCATCCTGCAAGTAGATGACTCAACACACCTCAACAAACCTCTCTCCCTATCCTCTTCTGATATCAAATTCTGGGCCTACTTATCTCCTCAACCTGAGAATAAATGTTTCTCCTGATCCTCCTTTACAAGTCTGCATGGTGGTCCCATATAATCATCTTGGGATTTTTGGCTGAAACTAAAACCGGAACAGTTCCATTTTAACATTCTGTTATGTAATTATCAGAAGGATAAAGCCCAAAGGCCTGAGGATTTGCGAATATCCTAGCAAGTGGCACTCATGTTACTTAAAAGTTTCAAAATTGGAATTGTATTAAAAAGATATATTTGTATTCTTTTTTATATATAGGAAAGTTAAAAGAATAAATCCTGAGTTCTCATTACAAGAAGTTTTTTCTTTCTTTTTGTTGTATCTTTATGAGATGATGGAGGTTAACTAAATCTACTATGGGAATTATTTCACAAGATATATAAATCAAACCATCATATTGTACACTGTAAGCCTGATATGGTGATATATGTCAGTTATTTTCCAATAAAACTAGGGGGATAAAAGGATACACTGTATTTGAAATTCCAATTGGTCCTAGACATCCCAGCCCACTTTATTCCACTCCCAGCTATATATGCTTTGGGGTTGATGAGGTTTCCATCTTGGATGATTTGAGTGGAAAGTGAGCACAGGAGTATTTAAACTAGGTAGTTTACCACTCTTCAGAAGTGTATTAAAACCTTTTACATTTTCAACCACGGATTTCACCGTATATCGTTTTACAACTGGAACCATGTAAAACCTGAAACTAAGTAAATGTACTCAAAGACTTGTACTCTTGACCCAGTTAATAAATGTAAAAACCATTAAAAAAAAAAGCCTTGTAAGCCTTTATGAAAAAGAGATAGCTGTACTATGGGTATCCTGGAAGCTTCAAGAAATTGAGATCCTCCTACTTATTATGAAACAGGGTCCCATGCCTGAAAAAGATGGGGAAAAAAAAAGCCAAAAGTAACAGACTTATCATCAAAAGGAGCCTAGGACTGATGGGGCACAGTAAGAGCTTTTGTTCTTATGGTAGCTTGTCTCCTTCCTGTGTAGGAATGTGTTACCATCCACAGAAATGGAGAGAATTAAATGCAGCTGAAGGCTCAGGTGGCTGAAGCAGAGATCCAGCTGAGCAGAAACGAGACTTTGCTATTTACTCCATCGTAGTTTTTACCATTCCAAGACCTCTTCATTGCCAGGGAGCCACAGTTAGACTGTTCATTAAATATTCCACCAACAGTGCCAATCCTCAAAAACATTATCACCTTTTGAGATTACTGCTATTTTTCTTAGAACACATGATCAGATCAACATTTGCTATTTAGGGTAGCTTTTGATTGGGTCTGCTTTAACTTCTCATATTAAATGAGATGTGTTTCTTGAATGACTTCTGATAAGATTCATTTGGAAAGTTTATTTTTTTCTGATGAAGACAAATCAACACAAATTATTAATGGGTGATATTTTCTATTAGTACAGTTTAGAAATGGCATGGCACTATAACTTAGTGTCTCTTTGTATTAAAGTCAAGGCTTCATAGGATTTCTCTTTTACTGTAAACAATTCTTAGATTTTAAATTAGTAATTGAGGAGCTCAATGAAATGGTCTTTTTAATTTTCAAAATAGTCGAGAAGGCTCCCTAAACAGTTTTTTGAATCACATTATAGAACTGGCTCTCAAAACAAGGCAACTCTTAACAAATCCTTTGTGTTTGCATCTTCTAAGTTGGTCTCAGCCTATAATCTCTCCTTGTTCATCCATCCTGTATATTAAGTTGTAATTATAGTAATATAGTTTAGTAATTTCCTAAAATAGTATATTTTTTGTGTTTTCCTACTCTTCAGCATTCTTCAAAGGCTTCTCACTCCTACCAAGTGAAGTCCAAACTCATTAATCTGACATTCAAGTTCCTTCACAAACTAAACCTAATGGATCTCATCACCCTTATCGTCAATTCTCAATACTCAGGTTATTCCACTAGTAGAACTAAAGGACTCAAATAGCTAAGGAGAATGAACCCATACCCATTAAATTTGTGGGAGTAGCTTAAACACTTAACAAATGACTTATAAGTTTTCACTTCACAATATATCTGAATTTTTCAAAAACAAACATCATACTTTCAATTAGTTACTCCTGTAAAAATGTAATATTTCAGGAAAGTATGCTGCATGTCTTGTGGCTTTGTGGAACTCCTGGCTAGCAGCCTTACTCATGAGTATCCCAGTTGGAGAATATATGTGCAGTTCTCCTCAAGAGGAACATTCCACTCCAGCTAACTTTTTTTCCACACATTGTTCCTTGAGGGTGTCTTAGAGTTTTCCACTTCTTTGCCTTTGTACATGTTTTTACCCATTTTTTAATCTTTACCCAGGGACATGTCCCTTTTGCTCTGTCTTCTTTAAACTCACAGCATAAATCTTATCTCATCTAGGAAATTTTCATTGACTAACCTAGTGTGAAATAGATATTCTTCCCCCAAATCCCTAAATCACTCTAATTTTATGCCATGTATTTGATTTTTGTAAGTCCTTGACTATCATGATATCTCTTATATCATATTGTATATAAGCTGTTTAAATATCTTACTTATGTATAGCCTTGTTTAAATATCTTATGTACCTATATCCAGTTCCTCTAATTTAAGTGTTATTGCCTGAGGGAAAAATGTATTGTAAATATCTGTCTCCCCTGAGGACCTACTCTATTCTCCTCTAGTCCTTTTTACAGATTGGATATTTAACATAAATATGTTTATTTTGACTTTATCTTTGGAATCTTAGATTTCATGGGACTAAGTATATCTTTATCAAGAATTAATGTACAGAAGTCAGTGAACTGCATGGTATGTGAATTATCTCAATAAATTTGTTAAAATGAAGTAATGTGCAGAACAAAGAGATTTTTGTGACAAAGTATTTATTTAATTTTTCTTAATGGAACTTTATTATTTAATGTATAGATAAGTGGAAATAGAACAGATATTTCTTTTTCCTCTAAAGAAAACTAGCTCTTAAAAACTGTTTTCAAGTAATTATATTTTAGCAACTGGATACTGTCATTGACAAGAAAATGGAATCATTTATCTCAATATGAAGTTATGAAAAGGGAAAATGCATAGAAAGATACTTCTCAGACCTCTGAGTTCTGCCTAGATTGTTGAAAATAACAGCCCTAAAGTAAACCATCTTCTTGCCAGTAGTTTTCTAACAACACTTAGGAAATTTCTGAAGTCTACATGTCCCATTCTTTGCTCTTTGATGTGTTCAGTTACAGCATAACTACCTTTTTGTTCAGATGCCATATTTTATTACACTTGTCAAACAAATTCAAGAAATTATATTAATAGGAAACCTCCTTTCCACAAGTCAGTATCGTAATAATGATATGCAAAGGAAAAAAAAAAACAAGCAAACCTTCCTATCCTATCTGAGCTTAAAGATAACAAACAAATCGGGAAAAAATTGATACTGTTACTATTATTATTGTTTTTGTAATATTACTATTATCATTGTTATCATTATCATTATTATAGAGATAGGAATTTTCTAATAGCTAGAATTTTATTGAGTCACATATTAGCTTCTTTACATTTATTATTTCAGTTAATCATCCCAGCAACTCTGAAATCCATGTATATTATCCCTATTTCATAAACGAAAAGACTGAAAATTCAAAAGATTAAGTAACTTATTCATCATCATACAGAAAATAAGCAACAAAGCCAAAATTTGAATTCGTTTGAATGCAAAGTCTATACAGTTTTATTATCAATTCTTAAGTTACGGACTTAGTTCTTGAGTTACTGATTCATCTTAATTTGAAGTAACCAATTTCCTCACTTGTAAAATATGAATATTTTATGGATAATTAAAAACTATTAATTTTTGAAGCACAGAATATTGAATATTGAAAATACATTATCTGAGCAGCAGTAGAATGATCAAATATTAAGTTCGATATCAAATTTATATACTGTGGAAATGAATAAAGGAAAAGCCCCATTCAAAATGGAATCGGAAAGCCCTGAAGGAAGAGTGCTCACACATGTACCACACATGCACCACTCGTACCACCTGTGGTAGCATACTTTACATACCCCAGCAGGAAGAATCTTACTTTATATACCCCAGCAGGAAGAAGGAAGATTTTCTCGATGCTTAGCAACAACCCAGCCAATGAGAAACTGCTGCAACTCAACCAATGAGAAGCCGCCACAACCCCGAATTCTTGCTCTCCTCCAGTGAACTTTCATGCAAAATACCCCTCCCAAGTTCCTCCTTCCCTCTACAAAAGAACGCTCTCCTGTTCTGTGCTCCAGACTTGCCTATGGTTAGCCAGAGTTTGTCCCAAGTTGCAATTCCTCTACTATTCCTGAATAAAGTCGATTTTGCTGGCTAAACCACTTAACCTTTTTATTATAAAGGTTGACAATATCAAGTATGGAATTAGAATTTAAACATAAATAACCTAAAATTATTTTTAGGGATCAAAATATTTCAGAATTTCTGAAGGAGATTCAGACGTCAGGTCTGTGTTAAGACTACTAACATTTATTTACATGTGCAGGCATGTGGAGTGAAATGGTGAAATGGGGCATCTGGTTCCTTCTTATCCCAGATTCTGGCTCTCATTAAATTATCTGTTCCTTTTTGCCTTCTTGGCCTCTCCCCTCTAAATTTTCAAAGTACACTTATGTTAGACTATTTGATCTGGGATGATGTTGGGGAATTGCAGCAGAGCCAGAAATGGAAACAACCTTAAATTGAATGTTAGATAGCATTTTCCTTAAATTCCCCAGCCGTACCTACCATAATAAAAGGTTTTGCTGGGGAAATTTATTTTAACCTCAACTGGTGGGAACTTCTCTTACCCTCCCCATTCATTCCCTTCAATTTTCTCTCTTCCAGGAATCCTAGCCATCTGCTTCCAGAAAGCAAACAAATGCCCTTTTATCCTCAGTCTAGGGAAAAATCTCAAAGTTTTGTTATTCAGAAAGTTAATTTATTTCTCTGACTTTTCTAGATCCTTTACAGGGGTTTCACCTGTCACAACTGAATAAAGATTACCTAAATAAGAGAATAATTTACTAATGCTTAAATCCAAGCAACCTAAATAACCAGCAAAATTTCAAGTTTTGGTTTGCTTTTCCTAGATTATATTTTTAGCCAAGTCTGTCTGCTCCTGCAACAATCTCTATAAGTAGAAAGTAGTAGAAAATCATATTAGCTGTCTTTCCAGGAGAAACACCAAGGTCCATGGAAACTCTTTTGAATGTTATTTTGTTTTAATTTTTCTTTCCAGTGCATTAGCAACAGCAGCAAACAATAAGGCTTTTAGTAAAGCAATTCACAGACTCTCTAGTGGGTCTTAAACATATTTCTAGCAAACTGCTGTGTGGACCACAACTCATATTTTTCAATGATCAGAGGTTAGTGTTAAAAATTGAACTACCAGCTGTCATGTATCTTCAGGGCACACCCCACACATCAAAATACTCATGTACATCACTGAAATATTAGCATGAAATAGCCTCTCAACTGCAGCAGGTGTTTCTAATGGAGTCTAACATTCTATTAATGCTTCATTGTTTTTTAAATAGTTTTGTTTCCTTTTTTCTCTCAATATTTCTAAGAATATTTATAAGGAAATTACAGACTTGTAAAATATTTACTAATTTTCTTCTCTTTAAATATGAATATCAAAGTTCATCAACAGTTTAGTCATTTAAAAATATATATTTTTTTGTTCCCACAGGATACATAACTTTTTGAAGCCCTGTGTCATCTTACACTGTTTATATTCAACTCAATCTCTACCAATAATCATTTTTCTTTTTATTCTGCATTAGCGATAAATTGTTAATACTCTTTCAAAATGTTTTTCTTTAAGAGGATCCATTTTTGAAGAATTGCATACAGTATGAGTAATGTGATTGTAAAGTATTTTGAATATTAAACAGAACTAATACAATCCATCAATTTCAATTTTTTTCTCTGTTACATAGTTTAAAATGTTCAAGTATCCAATAAAGATATATAAAAAATAGATTAAATATATCTCAGCTATGAAAAAAATAAAATGTTCAAATAAATAGACATAAGATTATTTTCTTAGAATCAGGAAAAAAATCAGAACAAAAACCCATGTAGTTATATGTAGATTACTTCTCTGTATCTGAATTTCCAGAATACCCTTACCTAATTAAGTTCTATTTTTTAATGGTCAGTTTATCAGCTCACATGCTAAGAGGCCTCAGTAGAACATTACAGGTGGTAAGAATAGCTTAAAATAATGTAGCCTGCCTATAGTCAGATTGACAGAAATAGAGTTGTTAATGACATCTGTGTTCCAAACCATCAGAACTATTTACTTAGAAGACTTTGAGGGCTTCCAAAAGCTGAAAAGTTTTCCATATTGCAAAACAAAAGGGGTCTAAATCTTTGTATCCTGTCTAAGCTAGTTCATGGACTATTTTAAAAAATGCTTTTAGCCTTCAGCAGAGAGCAATGATTGATACTTTGATCACTAAGCATGTAACAGGTGATACCAAGGAAAAGACATTTATTTTACACTTACTATGTCTTGGTACTCAGTAATTCTCTATGCATTATTTCACATAAAGAATGTTCACAAGGGGGCTTCCCTGGTGGCACAGTGGTTGAGGGTCCACCTGCCAATGCGGGGACACAGGTTCAAGCCCTGGTCCGGGAGGATCCCGCGTGCCACAGAGTGGCTAAGCCCGAGCGCCACAGCTGCTGAGCCTGGGCTCTAGAACCGGCGCGCCTGGAGCCCATGCTCCACAAGGGGAGAGGCCACCGCGTTGAGAAGCCCACGCACCGCAGCGAGGAGTGGCCCCTGCTTACTGCACCTGGGGAGGGCCCACATGCAGCAATAAAGACCCAACTCAGCCAAAAATAAATAAATAAATAAATTTATTTTAAAAAAGAAAAAGAATGTTCACAAGGACCCTGTGGGGCACACTGATGACCAGCAGTCATTACTGAGCATCTTCTTAGTATGTGTCACGCAAGACAGACACAGCTCCTGCCCTCTTCCTGTTTATAAGATGAGGAAATCCATCCTTCTACCCCATTCTTTCCTCTCTTAGATTTTGGCTTGCTATGACGATATGCATATATGTCTTAACTGGCAGTCTCAGGAATTACCAAAATGTCATTTGATTTTTGCCCATTCATTCATGTCATTTCAAAATTTTAGTTTTCTCTACTAAGACATCATGTACTATGGAGAGGGGTGGAAGGGTAGTCATTGTAGGGCGGTTCAGAGGCTTTCATTTTTAATTAGATAGCAATTAACAACTCTTTACATCTAAATTGTCTCCCAGATCTAATTCACTGAACCTGACATAATTCAGTTGCTCTTCTTAATCAGTAATTATGTCAATAAAAAGTGAAAAAATGTAATAGAACATCATTTGCCCAGGCAAATATGCAGAAACAAATCTAAAATTGAAACATATTTTATTCTGTGATAATCTCAACATGACATATATTTAGTTGAACAAAAGAAAAAAAATAGATTAGGGCATGTAAGGGAAAGGGAGGAGAGTAAAGAAAAATGCTGGGAAAAAAACCCAAACAACCTCATGGCTAAATCTTGAAATGCAAAATATGAAAAAGCAAAAATCCAAGTTATCGATCCTTTGTCCCAATAGACTTTCTTTCCTCCTCTTTCATAGTTGAAGATTATTTAGTTTCCTGGAAGTTTGAGATAGCAATGACATAAATAAGCTGGGAGCAAACAATAATAATAGTTCTATGTTTGGCTGAGGGCCATCCTATTGAAGTAGTATTGGGAGTACAGTTCTTTTCCGAAAACAACCACTCATCTGCTACCATAGGCAGTGTCAGCCAGTCTCTCACCCACTAAGTCTGTGTCTTTAGTCTCCAACTCATGGTGGACTTCTTAAATTCCCTCTTACCTCCATCCCACTCCCTGACTAGGCTGGATGTTGGTAGGAATATCCCTGTCCTGCTTATGAAGTGTGTATGTTATAGTAGTAGTCTGGGGAAACCTTAGGCAAGGGAAAATGCTATAGTCCTTCTCTAATTTTCTCCAACAAAATACCCTCTCCAAGTGTTCACTGAACTCTTGGCCTCTCTAAATTTTTTCAGAGGTGGGTAGTGGGAAGTCAGCTAAGAATTACTAAATCAATTATTAGCCTTCTCCTTTGTATGTCCTAGTCAGGTGGTATATCAGTAAGGGTTCATCCAGGAAGGAAGAACCATATGGGACATGGGATTATTATAAGAATTATACTTTACACCAGAGGTCAACAAACTTTCTGTAAGAAACCAGAGAGTAAATATTTTTGGCTTTGTGTGCCAAAAGTTCTCTGTAATAAACTACTCAACTCTGTTGTATAGTACAAAACAGCTGTAGACAATACATAAACAAACAAGCATAGCTATGTTCTGATAGAACTTTATCTTTTTTTAAAAAAAAAAAAGGAAGTAGTAGTTTGCCCATCCCTGCTGTCTGCTCCTGACTCCTTCTAGTGTATTTTTTATTTCAATTATTGTATTCTTCATCTCTGGTTGCTCTTTATATTTTCTAACTCTTTGTTTAAAACTTCTGCTCTGTGCATCCATTCTCTTGAGTTCTTTCATCATCTTTACGATCCTTTTACTCTGAACTCTTTGTCAGGTAGATTGCCTATCTCCACTTCACTTAGTTCATCTAGGGTGTTATCTTGTTCCTTCGTCTGGAACATGTTCCTCTGCTGCATCATTTTGTCTAAGTCGCTATTGGTATTTTTATGTGTGTGGTAGGTTAGTTACATTTCTCGACCTTGGAGAAGTGGCCTTCTGTAGGAGGCATTTTATGCATCCCGGCAGTGTACACCCCTCTCATCACCCAAACTATATGCTCTATTGGTTCCCCCTAAGAGGGCTTCTTGGGTCCTTCTGTCATGGCCGTCCAACTATGTGGGCAGCCTGGACAGCTTGGTTGGCCCCTTTGCCTGGTTGGTTGCCAGGTCCTGCCTTGTGCAGATGCTGGCTTCTCATTAGCGGGGCCTGGTCATGAAGCAGCTGACTACAGAACCCCGGCGGGCCCCAGGGCTAGTGCTGGCTCGCTGGTGGGCAGTCAGGATCCAGAAGACTCTGGGGCTGTTGCCCACCACCACCACTAGTGGGTGAAGCCAGATCCTGGGGTTAGTAGTCTCCAGATCTGGTGTCACATTGCTGGGGCCGGGGGGTAGTTCCTGACACAATTGGGTTTGGGGTCCGGGGTGTCCCGAGGCTTCTGTTGGCCTGCTAGTGGGCATGGCTGGGTCCCAGGTGGTCCCAGGGTAGGGTCTGGTCTGCTGTGGGCAGGCTGGGCCCAGAGACTGCAGGATTGTGGTTTTCATGGGCCTGGTGTCTGCCCCTGGTGGGTGAAGCTAGTTAAGAGGCTCTTGCAGGCCTCCAGGAGGGCAGGATGGGTGCCTGACCACCGGTGGGTGGAGCTGTGTCTTGGCACCCAGGTGTGCAGGGCCTTGTGTAGAGGCTTGTCTAGAGACTTCTGTGGGTTCAGAAAGTCTTTAGGCAGCCAGTCTGCTCATGGATGGGGCTGTGTCCCTGCCTAGTCAGTTATTTGGCCTGAGGCGTCCCAGCAGTGACACCTGCAGGCTGTTGGGTGGGACCAGGTGTTAGTGCTAATGAGCCAGAGGGCGGATCTCACCAGGCGCCTGAAAGCAGCGTCTTCCGGCTTCCACAGGATAGAAGGAGTTTTTGAGTGTGGCTGCCAGTAGGCTCGAGTCTGTGTCCCCAGCGGGAGCTACAGCCACCCCCAGCCTCTCCAGGAGACTCTCCAAGACAAGCAGGTAGGTCTGGCCAAGGCTCCTATCAAATTAGTGCTTTAGTTCTCGTGAGGTGCGTGTGAGGTTTCGTGTGCATCCTTTAAGAGCGGAGTCTCTTTTCCCCCCGGGTCCTGTGGGGCTCCTGAAATTAAGCCCCGCTGGCCTTCAAAGCCTAAACGCTCCGGGGGCTTGTCTTCCTGGTGCAGGACCCCTGGGCTGGGGAGCCCATCTTGGGGCTCAGAACTCTCACTCCTGCGGAAGAACCTCTGCAGTATAATTATTCTCCAGTTTGTGCGTCGCCCACCATGGGGTGTGGGACTTGATTGTATTGTGAGTCTGCCTGGCTCGTTGTGGTTCCTTCCTGTTGTGTTTAGTTGTAGACGTTTTCTGGTAGATTTTGGTCTTTTTCATAGATGGTGGTTTTGCAGATAGTTGTGATCTTGGTGTGCTTGTGAAAGCAGGTGAGCTGAGGGTCTTTCTACTCCACTGTCTTTTGGCCTTATCTACATCAGTGTGGTTTTAATTTCCATTTCCCTAATGGTAATGGTGGTGAGCATATTTCCATGTGTCTGTTATATCGTCAGTGAGTGTTTGCTTAAATCTTTTGCCAAGCTTTCACTGGGTTTATTAACATTGAATTTTGAGAGATTTTTATATATTCTATATACGAGTCATTTATCAGATGTGTGGTTTGCAAATATTTTCTCCTAATCTGTCCTTCACCAGTTTTCTCCAATAAAATACCCTCTCCAAGTGTTCACTGCACTTTTGGCCTCTAAATTTTTTCAGAGGCGGGTAGTGGGAGGTCAACTAAGAATTACTAAATCAATTATTAGCCTTCTCCTTTATATGCCCTGGTCAGGTGGTATATCAGTAAAGGTTCAGTCAGGCTTTTGAAGAGTTGAAGTTCTTAACTTTCATGAAGTCCAGTTTATGAATTTTATCTTTTACTAACCAAGGTCACAAATATTTCCTCCTATTTTCTTCTAGATGTTTTTATATTGTTAAAGTTTTACATTTAGATCTCTGATCCATTTTGAGTTAATTTTTGTACCAATACCACATTGTCTTTATGAATGTAGCTATATATCAATAGGAAGCCTTAGCATCGAGTGATTTCTTCTACTTTCTTCTTTTCAGAGTTGTTTTAGCCATTCAAGGCCCTGTGCCTTTCTGTATAAAGTTTAGAATAACCTTGCCTATGTCCACACAAAAAAATCTTGTGTGGATTTTAATAGAAATGAGATAAATATATAGATCAATTTGGGGATAGACGTGTAGATCAATGGAACAAAATAGAGAACCCAGAAGGAAACCCACACAAACATACCCAACTGTTTTTTGCCAAATGTGCAAAAGCAAATCAATAGAATTATGCTGAGTGGAAAAGATCAATCTCGAAGTTTTTTATACTATATGGTTTCATTTATATAACATAGAGATCACAAAATTCTAGAAGTGGGGAACAGATCAGTGGTTGCCAGGGCTTAAGGAAGTTGGAGAGAGGAGGTGGTTATTGCTATAAAAGGGTAGCATGAGGGATCCTTGAGCTGGAACTCTTCTGTATCTTGATTGTCATGGTGGTCAAACAAATCTGCACATGGTATAAAATTGCCCAGAACTAAAGACAAACACACATAAGAGTATATAAGACTTGGCAAAATCCGAGTAAGGTCAATGAATTGTATCAATGTCAAACTCCTGGCTGTAGTAGTATACTATAGTTACGTAAGACGTTACCATGTTGGGAAACTTGGTCAATGGTAACATGGGATCTCTCTGTGTTATTTCTTACAACTGTATGTGAATCTGCAGTTATCTCAAACTAAAATGTTTAAAAAAAGAGGATGGAGGAGAAATGGTTTGGTCTTACTTACCTTTGTTTCTTTAGATCCTAGTGAAAAAAATATATTGTATGCTTTCAAATACTGCTGTTTGGATGATAGTCTTTGTTAGTGGTATTATGCATGCAAATCCTCACTCTAAAATAAAACATGTAGCCAGATACTCAACATAATCAACTTTTATTACAAATTAGCTGCAATGAAGAAATAGAAAGCGTGATTTTTAAAATTATATTTTAGTGATGGATAAGACAGTCTATTACTGAAGAACTCCAAAACATTTAAAACATGATAATTTATGCCTGATAAACTATGACATGTCTTATGAAACAAACATGAAGAGGTAACGCATCAACTATACATTATAAGGAATCAGATACCATTATTTTCCTAATTTATACGTGCTTTTTATTTTTAATATAAGAATGGTTCTATCAAAAAAAAGAGGAAATGTCACCAAGATACCACCCCAATACATACAAACAACATAAATGACCTTTAAAATCTCTATATGGAGATGGAAAACTAAACTTAATTTACACTCACTTTATCTGAGTGAGATATCTTCTGCGGCAAATCTATTTTTTATAAGAATACGTCAGTTAATACTGGCTCCCTAGGAGCTAAACTACGTGAAAGAACTGCCATAGCCAAACAGGCAAATGGAATGAAGTGAAAATTAAAGCCTCGTGGGAGGTTTGCCGTAGAAATCAGACACATCTGTGCTAAGAGATTTGATGGTTCCAGATGAAGCTCTTATCTGAGCCGTGAGTGCCTTCAGGTGAGGGTTTTAAGTGGCTGCCTGGCAAGCTCTGTAACACTTCCATTTTTAGTGTTAAAAACTGGCAAAATGAACAACATTTAGGGATGCTAATTAATATTCTGCCTCTTTTTAAAAGAACTTCATTTACCCCAGGACTAAAATCCTGGATGGAATATAAATTTTGTGTTCCCCTCATTAATCTGGAAAGAGAGAAGCAAGGGACCTCAGTTATGTGAGTGTGGTGAGTAGTAGAGTGGTTGAATGTTCCTTCTCTATATATTTAATTCTACATTTTATTACAGTTAGCAGTTACTTTTCCATTTGCCTGGTCTCTCACAGCCCCTGGAAGAGGTAGTAGGAGTGCTCAAAGTATTCCCACAGTATGTTGTATAGGGACAAAATTGTTTTCTAATGTAGTTTATGCCCGCAAACAGAAAAATGTAATAAATGTATCATGTCACATACATGGGTTACAGTGGTGAAAGCCTGGAAGAAAGGAACTCAGGAAAGGAGTATTTTTATTTTATTTTATTTTATTTTAAAATTGTTACTGGAGTATAGTTGATTTAGGAAAGGAGTATTTTTAAATAGCTTGAATGTGAGGATAAATATAGGGGTAGAAGATGGAAACCTAGCACATATACAGAAGATATTATTTTAATAAAGCATTTTATTTTACATACCTGGGCAAGTCATTACTAGATACTTGGGGGTGGGGAGAACATTTTCTCATTTTGAAGAAAATATAAGATTACATTTAGATCATTTATTACTTTGCAATTGAAAGGGCAGTATTTTACTCTTTCTTAGAAATTCTGTTTGCTATAGGCAGCATCATTAAGCATTTAAAATATGTTTTGTTGACCATGCATACTGCTGCTTCTGTTACCTTTTATGATTACATTATAGATCTGTGGTCTAGGAGTGCAGCAAAAATGATGAGTGATCTTTCGGGATGATTATCTCATGGACTCTCCCTCTTACTTAGATACATTAGGTTAAAATGACTCACAAGCTTGCCTATCTATCTAGCACTCACTCATCATTTTTCCTGAAGAAGAATAATACTGTCTTTCGTCCATAGTGGCGCCTACCTCCACTCTACAATGAATCTGTACTTGCTAAGGTCACCTCCTAACGGTCAAAGCCAATGACTTCTTTTCAGTCTGAATCTTGACCTCTTGTCTGTTCTAACACATTTGATGGTTAATATTCATTTTGCAGGTACATGCTTGTTAGGGGAGTAGTTTGCATGCAGGTTTCTTAAGATGAGATGTAAATGAATGCATAAAATCAATTTTTTTAGACTATAACAATTTAGTTATAAGAGAGAAAATAATGAGCTTTTCCCAAATATCAAAAATACAAAATATGATATCTCACCCAACTCTCTTTCCTCTTGCAATGAATCCTTTCAGAGTAATTTTTCCTATGACATAGACCAAATTAGGTTATTTCATTTTTTTTTTTTTTTTTTTTTTTTTTTGCGGTACGCGGGACTCGCACTGTTGTGGCCTCTCCCGTTGCGGAGCACAGGCTCCGGACGCACAGGCTCAGCGGCCATGGCTCACGGGCCCAGCCGCGCCACGGCATGTGGGATCTTCCCGGACTGGGGTACGAACCCGTGTCCCCTGCATCGGCAGGCGGACTCTCAACCACTGTGCCACCAGGGAAGCCTAGGTTATTTCATTCGTTAACACAAAAATGGATTAGTGATAAACTATCAGAAAAAGGCTCCACAGAGTAGCATTTGATGACTTGTTGCATTCGGCATTTACCTATCTTTCTAGACTTACTGCCCAGCACTTATGCCCTCCGGCCTCAGTGACCCTTTTGCTCTTTCCCAAACACATAAAGTACTTCATTCCTCCCTGCCTTGGCTATCTGCTCTCTGCTTTTTCAGGCCACACTCCTTTTCTTACAGCCCAAAATCCTACTCAACTGTCAAAATTTAATGAAATGTCAGCTCCTGCATGTCTTTTTGATTTTTACAGTTAATTATACTCTTCTCCATGAACCTGTAGCCTCTGCTGGGTGAGATTACCAAACAGTGTTTACATTCATTGCATTCAAGTTTGTTTCTTAAACATGTTAGTGTATGAGAAACACCGGGGCCTGAAGGGGTGGGTTCCTGAAAAAATACAAATTATTAGAGAAGTAACCTCAGATCTATTGAATCATAATTTCTGTGGATGATGTTCAGAATTATGTTTTTCCCTCATTGAGTTTCAACATTATTTGCTTCTGATATTTTACTGTAGGTACTGCATAAAAATAACAGAAAGAAAAGAAGAAAACCTTTCCGATGCATCCTAAGATTTCATCAATATTCTCATTTATTCCTGAAATATTTTAATTTTTGTTCACAAGCATATTTAATTATTATAAGTTTACAATATCATTGATACGTTTTATATTCTGTGCTCTGATTTATGACTTGGATATTTTCCATGTTGCTACAGTCTTTTCTCCTTTAATTCTCCCTTCCCATTTCTCGCTCCCTCAATCATTATTACATGATGTATCGATATAAGGCCACTATGCATCATTCCACACCATTCTCCATCTTCGATTCTGTCGTAACGTGTATTTTTTTAATACATATTTTAGAATAGTTTTAGATTTACAGAAAAAATTTAGAGGATAGTACAGAGTTCCCATATACTCCAAACTCAGTTTTCCTTAGTATCAATATTTTGTATTAGTATGGTACATTTGTTAAAATTACTGAACAAATACTAATGCATTATTATTAACTAATTCACATTTCCTTAGTTTTTACCTAATGTCCTTTTCTGTTCCAGAATCCCATTCACAATACCACAATACATTTAGCTGTCACACCTCCTTAGGCTCCTCTTGGATGTGACAGTTTTTCACACTCTCATTGTTTTTAATAACCTTGACAGTTTTGAAGAGTATTGGTCATGCATTTTGTAGAATGTCCCTCAAAATGACATTTATCTCATGTTTTTCTCATGATTACATGGAGGGACCACAGAAACAAAGTGTCATTCACATCATATCAAGGGTATCTATTATTAGTAGGACTATCAGTTTTGACATTGACTTTAATCTCCTGACTGAAGTGTTTGTCAGGTTTCTTCACCATAAAGTTGCTTTTTCCCCCACTATTCCGTATTGTATTCTTTGGAAGGACGTTACTATGCATAGCCCACACTATGCATAATAGGGCTCCAGCTCCTTGAAGATAAAGTAGCCAGCTATATAAATTATTTGGAGTTCTTCATGAGAGAGTTGTCTCTTCTTTACCATTTCTGTATTCAGTTATTTGTTTATGTCAAGATGGACTCATGAATATCTATCTTATACTTTGGGTTATCATTCAGTACTTGCTCGTTTATTTTGTTCCTCAGATTGTTTCAGCTTTGGTTATTGGGAGCTCTTGAAGTTGTTTCCTTTAACATACACCCTGACCTTTTTTTCTGGGGTGGGGGGAGAGGACATTTACTTACTTTCTGGCACAATGAGATGCTTCAGGTTCACGTTGTGAATTCCTTGCCCCAATCCCATGATCAGCCTTTTTTCTAAGGAGCCCTGATCATTGGAGAATGGTTTTAGAAACTAAGATCTAGGTCCAGGTGTGTTCATTGCTACTGGGGAAAGGGAAAGAACAGATCATTGCTTCTGATAGCTTCTGTCAGCCGTCTTAGCTGACAGAGCAAGGAAATACAGACATGTACACTAACTCCTGTATATATACACACATCTACGAATATTTCTATATGTAACCATGTTTATCTGTATTAACCTAAATGTGAGTTCATACTGGTATCTCCGGCTCTAATTCATTACCATATGCATCATTGTAGCCTTCTCCCCATGTTTGTCTGTAATCTCTTACTTCTAAGTATTTTTGAATCATTCATTTAAATGTAACATTGTAATCTTTTTTGCAGCTAGCTTTTTTTGCCTTTAAAATAGTTCTTAAAACTATTTCAGTTGAACTGAAATTAGTTCTAAATTGTATTTTGATACAAACTCTTTCATGTTACAGATACACTCCAAGAGGAGATACCCCTGAGATGTGCTTAAAAATGAGTGATTTATGGCATATGTTACTAGAAAATGTAGGATCAACTACAGAGTTAGTTTTATTCAGTAGTTTAGCATCAAGAAGAAACTAGTTTGTTTCTGTCTGTCTACACTTGTCTTCCATCATGTTTACTTACTCTAAAGATGACTACCTTTCATGTTTCCAGCGTGGCTCTCAGTTACTCCCGAGACCACATAATCCTCATCCGCATCCAGGAAGAAAGAATTTGTCAGAAGCATCTTCTAAAAAAGAGGCAGAAAACTTCTTTCCCAGAAGACCCCAGGAAAACTCAATTAGTCTCATTGATTTGAATCAGTAACACCACCGTCCTTGAACTAATTATTGTGGTCAGGTGATGATACTGCACTGATTAGCTGAGGTTGCACTTATATGGTAAACACTAGCTACATGTTACTATTTAAATTTAAATTACAGTTAAATAATTTAATTTTCATAGTCACACTGCCACATTTTGAGTACTCAGTAGCCTACTAGCTTCTGGCTACTATATTGCACATTTCCATCAATGCAGAAAGTTCTATTTCATAACACTAACATGGCCTCAGTTGTATATCTCAAGCTTAAAACGAGGATAGAGTTAGCTGTCACCATCTTTCAGAGAGCATGCATGGGTTAAAAGGGGTGTATATAGGAAAAACTGCCAAATAAAAATAAGGTTGTTTCTAAGAAAAAGGAAATGGATATTAAGGAAGCAGTTACGAGGTCCATTACAAGTACGCAACAGGTTTTTCAATCATCATTCTACTGTTACGCATCCACTTTACCTCTATTTCTTAGTACTCCATGTTGTAATCCAGTCTCATACAAATATCCTTACATTCCTGTGCTGTTTTTCCCTAGGGAATGGATTCCTTGGAGTAAAATGTGGAGCCAAAGAATACATCATTTTTTTTAACATCTTTATTGGAGTATAATTGCTTTACAATGTTGTGTTAACTTCTACTGCATTACACAGTGAATCAGCTATATGTATACATATATCCCCATATCCCCTCCCCCTTGAGCCTCCCTGCCATCCTCCCTATCCCACCCCTCTAGGTGATCACAAAGCACCTAGCTGATCACCCTGTGTTATGCAGCTGCTTCCCACTAGCTAGCTATTTTACATTTTGTAGTGTGTATGTCAATGCTACACTCTCACTTCAGCCTAGCTTACCCTTTCCCTTCCCCGTGTCCACAAGTCCATTCTCTATATCTGCATCTTTATTCCTGTCCTGCCCCTAGGTACATCAGAACCATTTTTGTTTGTTTGTTTTTAGATTTCATATATATGTGTTAGCATATGGTATTTTTTTCTCTTTCTGACTTGCTTTGCTCTGTATGACAGACTCTAGGTCCACCCACCTCGCTACAAATAACTCAATTTTGTTTCTTTTTATGGTTCAGTAATATTCCATTGTATACATGTGCCACATCTTCTTTACCCATTCATCTGTTGATGGACACTTAGGTTGCTTCCATGTCCTGGCTATTGTAAATAGTGCTACAATGAACACTGGGGTGCATGGCTCTTTTTTTTTTTTAACATCTTTATTGGGGTATAATTGCTTTACAATGGTGTGTTAGTTTCTGCTTTATAACAAAGTGAATCAGTCATACATAATAAACATATGTTCCCATATGTCTTCCCTCTTGCGTCTCCCTCCCTCCCACCCTCCCTATCCCACCCCTCCAGGCTGTCACAAAGCACCGAACCAATATCCCTGTGCCATGCGGCTGCTTCCCACTAGCTATCTACCTTACTACGTTTGTTAGTGTGTATATGTCCATGACTCTCTCTCGCCCTGTCACAGCTCACCCTTCCTCCTCCCCATAACCTCAAGTCCGTTCTCTAGGAGGTCTGCGTCTTTATTCCTGCCTTACCCCTAGGTTCTTCATGACATTTTTTTTTTTTGCATGGCTCTTTTTGAATTATGGTTTTCTCAGGGTATATGCCCAGGAATGGGATTGCTGGGTCATATGGTAGTTCTATTCCTAGTTTTTTAAGGAACCTCCATACTGTTCTCCATAGTGGCTGTATCAATTTACATTCCCAGCAAGAGTGCGAGAGGGTTCCCTCCCTTTTCTCCACCCCCTCTCCAGCATTTATTGTTCGTAGATTTTTTGATGATGGCCATTCTGACCAGTGTGAGGTGATACCTCATTGTGGTTTTTTGATTTGCATTTCTATAATGATTAATGATCTTGAGAATCCTTTCATGTGTGTGTTGGCCATCTGTATATCTTCTTTGGAGAAATGTCTATTTAGGTCTTCTACCCATTTTTGGATTGCGTTGTTTGTTTTTTTGATATTGACTTCATGAGCTGCTTGTATATTTTGGAGATTAATCCTTTGTCAGTTGCTTCATTTGAAATATTTTCTCCCATTCTGAGAGTTGTCTTTTGGTCTTGTTTATGGTTTCCTTTGCTGTGCAAAAGCTTTGAAGTTTCATTAGGTCCCATTTGTTTATTTTTGTTTTTATTTCCATTTCTCTAGGAGGTGGGTCAGAAAGGATCTTGCTGGGATTTATGTCATACAGTGTTCTGCCTATGTTTTCCTCTAAGAGTTTTATAGTGTCTGGCCTTACAATTCAGCCTTTAATCCATTTTGAGTTTATTTTTGTGTATGGTGTTAGAAGTGTTCTAACTTCATTCTTTTACATGTAGCTGTCCAGTATTCCCAGCACCACTTATTGAAGAGGCTGTCCTTTCTCCATTGTATATTCTTGCCTCCTTTATCAAAAATAAGGTGACCATATGTATATGGATTTATCTCTGGGCTTTCTATCCTGTTCCATTGATCTATATTTCTGTTTCTGTGCCAGTACCATACTGTCTTGATTACTGTAACTTAGTAATATAGTTTGAAGTCCAGTAGCCTGATTCCTCCAGCTCTGTTTTTCTTTCTCAAGATTGCTTTGGCTATTTGGGCTCTTTTGTGTTTCCATACAAATTGTGAAATTTTTTGTTCTAGTTCTGTGAAAAATGTCATTGGTAGCTCAGTAGGATTGCATTTAATCTGTAGATTGTTTTGGGTATTATAGTCATTTTCACAGTGTTGATTCTTCCACTCCAGGAACATGGTATATCTCTCCATGTGTTTGTATTGTCTTTAATTTCTTTCATCAGTGTCTTATAATTTTCTGCATAAAGGTCTTTTGTCTCCTTAGGTAGGTTTATTCCTAGGTATTTTATTATTTTTATTGCAGTGGTAAATGAGAGTGTTTCCTTAATTTTTCTTTCAATATTTCGTCATTAGTGTATAGGAGTGCAAGTGATGTCTGTGGATTAATTTTGTATCCTGCTACTTTACCAAATTCATTGATTAGCTCTAGTAGTTTTCTGGTAGCATCTTTAGGATTCTCTATGTATAGTATCATGTCATCTGCAAACAGTGACAATTTTACTTCTTCTTTTCCGATTTGGATACCTTTTATTTCTTTTTCTTCTCTGACTGCTGTGGCTAAAACTTCCAAAACTATGTTGAATAATAGCAGTGAGAGTGGGAAACCTTGTCTTGTTCCTGATCTTAGAGGAAATGGTTTCAGTTTTTCACCATTGAGAATAGTGTTTGCTGTGGGTTTGTCATATATGGCCTGTATTATGTTGAGGTAGGTTCCCTCTATACCAACTTTCTGGAGAGTGTTCTTCATACCTGGGTGTTGAATTTTGTCAAGATTTTTCTGCATCTATTGAGATTATCATATGGTTTTTATGCTTCAGTTTGTTAATATGGTGTACCACATTGATTAATTTGCATACATTTAAGAATCCTTGCATTCCTGGGATAAACCCCACTTGATCATGGTGCATGGTCCTTTTAATGTGCTGTTGGATTCTGTTTCCTAGTATTTTGTTGAGGATTTTTACATCTGTGTTCATCAGTGATATTGGCCTGTAGTTTTCTTTTTTTTTGTGACATCTTTGGTTTTGGTATCAGGGTGATGGTGGCCTCGTAAAATGAGTTTGGGAGTGTTCCTCCCTCTGCTATATTTTGGAAGAGTATGAGAAGGATAGGTGTTGCTCTTCTCTAAACATTTGACAGAATTCACCTGTGAAGCCATCTGGTCCTGGGCTTTTGTTTGTTGGAAGATTTTGAATCACAGTTTCAATTTCAGTGCTGTGATTGGTCTGTTCATATTTTCTATTTATTCCTGGTTCAGTCTCGGAAGATTGTTCTTTTCTAAGAATTTGTCCATTTCTTCCAGGTTGTCCATTTTATTGGCATAGAGGTGCTTGTAGTAATCTCTCATGATCCTTTGTACTTCTGCAGTGTCAGTTGTTACTTCTTTTTCATTTCTAATTCTATTGATTTGAGTCTTCTCCCTTTTTTCTTGATGAGTCTGGCTAATGGTTTATCGATTTTTTTTTTATCTTCTCAAAGAACCAGATTTTAGTTTTATTGATCTTTGCTATTGTTTCCTTCATTTCTTTTTCATTTATTTCTGTTCTGATCTTTATGATTTCTTTCCTTCTGCTAACCTTGGGGTTTTTTGTCATTCTTCCTCTAATTGCTTGAGGTGTAAGGTTAGGTTGTTTATTTGAGATGTTTCTTGTTCCTTGAGGTGGGATTGTATTGCCATAAACTTCCCTCTTAGAACTGCTTTTGCTGCATCCCATAGATTTTGGGTTGTCGTGTTTTCATTGTCATTTGTTTCTAGGTATTTTTTGATTTCCTGTTTGATTTCTTCAGTGATCTCTTGGTGATTTAGTAGTGTACTGTTTAGCCTCCGTGTGTTTGTATTTTTTACAGATTTTTTCTTGTAATTGATACCTAGTCTCATAGCATTGTGGTCAGAAAAGACTTGATATGATTTCAATTTTCTTAAGTTTACCAAGGCTTGATTTGTGACCCAAGATGTGATCTATGCTGGAGAATGTTCCATAAGAGCTTGAGAAGAAAGTCAAAGAATACGTATCATTTTAATCTCAATAAGTAGTGTGTGCTTACTCTCTAATGAGTCTATGATTCCCATTTCAATGAGTAATATATGAGAAGGGCCCTTTAACTATACTGCTGACAGCAATGAGGAAGTTTGGCATAGTGGCTAAAGCCACAATCTCTGGAGCCAGGCTGTTTGGGTTCAAATTCTAGCTTTGCAACTTTTTAACTGTGACTTTGAGCAAATTACTAAAACTCTACATTCCTCAGATTAACCAGGTGTAAAATGGGAATGATAATAATAATAGTATCTAAGTCATATACTTGTTATGAAGAATAAGTGGAGCATGAGAACAGTGCTTAGTATGTAATCAGTGCTTGATAAATGTCAGCTATTATTAAGGGGAGTGGGTATGATCACCCCTCTGACCTTTAATATTAGATCTTATTTCTCTTTCAATTTCTTGAGAAAGAAAGTTTTCTTCAGACCAAGGACTTTTCTCTCATTTATTCCATAATTGCTTATTATTTCTCCATTCCTTTTTCTCCTTCTAGAATTAATATTATTTTCATTTTAGGGTCCATTATTTCCATATCATTGTTTTTTATTGCTTCGATTTTTTTCCAAGAGCAATTTCTTTAACTTGATATTCCAGGTCACTGATTCAATTCTCAGTTATTAAACATTCTCTCTTTCCACTTGCCTACAGAATGATTTGATTCCAAAATAATGATTTTTATTTCCGTCTTTTAATGCTCTGTGTTAAATTTTTTAAATGTTCTTGATACCGTTTTTGTGCAAACTATCTCTGGCATGTTCAGTAGTTTTGTTTTTCTCTGAGCTGCCTGTGCTGGTGTTTTGTTTCACATTTCTCTCGCTGACCACTGGGCCCCTTAGATGAATTGACATTTGCCTACTCATGTCCCTGCTCATGTTTGGCAAGCAGGTGAGGCTGTGAGCATCTCTCCAACCGCAGCACACCTGTGGGGTAGGAGTAGGGAACAAGAGTCCCCAGCACTGTGGGCTAGTGCTGTGCTCATCGGTAAGCTGTAAGCCTTTGCTGAGGCACTTGAAAGTCTTTTGTTCCTAGATCTCTCTGGTGATAAGCATTAGTATTTCTTAGTCTCAAGCACAGGGATCAGTATATCCCTCCTATGCAAACTCGCCTGTCATTCCGCTGGGCTGAAGTGTCCTCCACAATTTGTCTCTTGCATACATCATCAATTTCATTTTTCCTCATCATCCATCTCTTCCAGAGTACCAGTACTCCTGATGGATGAAATTGCTTTTACCATATTTGGAGGCTGTTTCTAAAATAGCCCCAATGATCTCTGCCTCCTGTTGTCTATGCCCTTGTGTAACCTCCACGCTCTCTTCCTTGAATGGGTGCTGGACCTAGGGACTTGCTTTTAATGGATAGAATATGACAGAAGTCATGCAAGTCACTTCTGAGGTTAGGTTACAAAGGACTGTGACTTCCATCTTGCTTACACTCTTTCTCTGGCTCTTCTTGCGTATTCTGATGAAGCAACTGACAAGTTATAAGCTGCTTAGAGGGAACAGCAAGGAATTGAGGGAGACCTTGGGCCAATAGCCCACAAGAAACTGGATCTTCCTAACTACCATGTGAGTGAGGTTAGAAGCAAACCCTTCCCCTGCTGTGCCACCAGATGAAGCCACAACTCAGGTATTTATCTTTACTGCAGTTTTGTGAGAGATTGGGAGTCAGAGGACCCAGCTGAAACATACCCAGTTGGTTCCTGACCCACAGAAACTGTAAGATAAATGTTGTTCTTTTGAGCAACTAGGTTTTGAGATAATTTGTCTGCAGCAGTAGGTAACTAACATACCATCATTGCTATCATATTTTATCTCCATCCTCTTCTGTCCCAGAGCACCTATGCTCCTGGTAGATGGAGTTTTCCCATTTTGAGTCACTTACACACATCTCCATGCCTTTGTATACACAATTTCTCTTTACTTATGTCACCCCTTTTTTTTTTTTCCCTAACTGGTAAACTATAAACATAAATTGAGACCCAGTCACTGACTTCATCCTCTGTGATTCATTCTCTGATCATGTGGGCAAATTTTATGATTCATATCTTAATCCATATGAAAAGCAGAATAAAAGCATATTAACAGATATTTCATTTGGCCAAAACTGTATCCCCAGCACCTAGTAGGGTGACTGGCACATTATAGGTGAAAGACTGGATTTTCCTGCACTAACTTGAACCTCCTCTTCTCATAGTTTTTTCCATGTCCTATTTCCCCCAGCTGGAAAATTTCACTTGGTCCAGAGTTAAAGTGGAGTTACTGAGAAATAACCACTCTTGTCTTCTCAAGCAATACTGTAGATGATTTTATTTTTATTTATGCCAACTAATATTTTGTTTTGAAAAATTTCATGTTGAATGTTTGAAACTGTATTGCTTAACATTATAACATTTTTCTCTTACTTTTCTTCAGATTATCTCCACACCCCCAAAATACTTACAAAAGTTTTTTTCCACCTTAGTTGCTTCAAAGCTATTTCTTCAGAGGCTGACTTCCCTGCTGCCCAGCAATACTAAAGAGAAACCATTCATTTCTTCAAATTGCCTTGTTTATTTCAACATAGGCAGCAAGTAGATGTAGAACATAAAATGTTAAGAACGAATAAGTTCCTCTGACTTGTATGTATTGCCTACAGATTCTTAAAGAATAAGAAACACAAGCCTTCTTTTGGTTATGAAAGCAGATATTTCAAATTTTCCCTGAATTGTTTTTGAAATCTTTGCATATTTAGAAAAAAAATCAAAGACATGGTAATGCTGCTTTTCTGACTTTGCTAAACAAAAATACTTTTTGAATTTAAGGATACATACTGCTAATTTGTGTCATGCATACTTATCTATTGCTATAAAAATGCTGTGTAACAAACAAGCATACAAACTTAGAGGCCTATAATTTTGTTTTCCTTCTAAAGGCTATTGGAAATTATGTTAATCTGAACTGGGCATAGTGGGGTTCACCCACACACCTTTGAACAACTATAGGTTGGCTTTGCTCTTATTGACCGGGCTTTCTCAGGTATCTGAGGCTTTGATTGGTACAACTAGGCTGAGTCAGCTCTGCCTCAGCTGTCTCTACAAGTCTCATCCTCCAGTAGGCTAGCTGGGGCATGGGCATGTTCTTGTGGTAAAGACAGAGGAGCAAGAGAGAGTCAAAGTCACAAAGGCTCAAGTCCTGAATACCATCACCACCTGTTGTCAAAAAGTCACGAGCACAGCCTAGATTCAAGGGGTAGAGAAAGTCTCCACCTTTTCATGAGAGAATCTACAAGTTCACATTTGAAGGGTATAGATACAAGGAGGGGTGAAGAATTGCAACCATTTTTTGTAATCAATCTGTTACAGTATATTTACTTTTGAAAGAATTTAAAACATAAAGAAACTATAAACTCAGCTTGTGAAATATTTAATTGATTACATTGCAATCAATGTTTCTGGAGAAATATTCTAGAGAAATTTAAATTGTAAGATCGTAAGTTTTTGTTTTATTACTTTATGGGTAATAAGTAAACCTTTGGAGATACTTTTATTATTTAAAGATTCCTAAAATGGACATTTTAAAGAAACCCATTTGTGATCCTACCTAGATAAGGAAAGAGCTAAGTGCTAAAAACATTAAAAAAATTCCCTTGGCCTTCATGAAAAAGTAATAAATAATGATTAAAGTGTATTAGCCTGAGCCTTCAGATAATAATGCCTCCCTTACCCAAGAACAATGCTAATTAGACCTAAACTAGCTGCTAGAATACGTTGCCTTAAACATAAAGTATTGATGCACTGGGAGATGTTAAATTATTATGACTCATGTGGGAAGGAATACCTAAAAAGAAGAACTCAGGTACCACACAGTTACAAATAGATTATTTGATGCCAGATCATTTTATTTGGATTTTGCCAAAACCATACTCTACATTTAGATTTGAATAATGAGAATTCCTTAACCCACTGAGCTTTACTCTATGCCAGGCATGTTATACACAGTCTATGTGCATTAACTCTCAATTTCTTTGAGGTAGGGAGATTATCTACATTTCACAGCTAGCACAACCGAGTCACAGAGAAGTTAGGTGGCCTGCTAAAGGTCACACAACTGGCAGGTGGAGATGGTGGAGCCAGAATCTGAACCCAAGTACTCTGGCTTATACTCTTACCCACTATGTCAGATTGCCTGGTAATAGATGAGCACCATTCTCACCCTTGTCTATATGCTCCCTGATCACAAAGGCTGGAAACCGAAAAACTTATTTTGCTCTGGGTTAGATCAGCAGTGAAAGGCAGTTATTCAATACATGAGATTTGGAAGGTGGAGGAGAGCTAGGAATTGTACTGTACTCCTCCAGCTGTGGTGTAGATGGGCAGATATATGGGCTTCAGCAGATATAAAGTCTTTCACTAACCTCAAGCTTACACACACACACACACACACACACACACACACACACACACAAACGATGGAATATTATTCAGCCTTAAAAAAGGAAGGAAATCCTATCATCTGTGACAACACGCATGGACCTAGAGGATATTAGGCTAAGTGAAATAAGCCAGTTATAGAAAAATAAATACTGCATGATTCCAGTTCTATGAAGTATCTAAAATAGTCAGACTCTTAGAAGCAGAGAATGCAATATTGGTTGCCAAGGACTAGGGAGTGGGGGAAATGGGGAGTTGTTATTTAATGGTTATAAAGTGTCAGTTATGCTAGATGAATACATTCTAGAGATCTGCTGTGCAACATAGTACCTACAGTTAACCTTATGGTATTGTGCACTTCAAAATGTGTTAAGAGGGTAGATCTCATGTTGTGTTATTACTAAAAACAAAATAAAACAAAAACAAAGAGACACAAGGAAACTCTGGGAAGTGTTGGATTTATCTAGTACCTTGATTGTGGTGATGGCATCACAGGTGTTTGCATGTGTCCATACTCACTAAATTGTACACATTGAATATGTGCAGTTGTTTGAATATCAATTACACAAATCAATAAAGCTGTTAAAATACAAATTAAAAAAAATTTTAAGTGGGAAAAAAAACGAAGACAGATAGATTTCGGAGAATGGCAAGGTTTTTTTGTAAATTTAAATCAGATATTGATTCCATTGCCTCTGCTATTCCAGAAGTACTTCTGCGAAATAAATCAGAGCCCTTGGAACCTGGGCTGCAGCTCTTTATCTAAAAAATATCTTTTTCCATGTAGACCGTCAAAGACTACAAGAAATAGTTTGCTTTTATGTGCCGAGACAGTAGCATATATTCACTCATGACATACCTCAGGGCCATGTCAACCTATGTCAATTCTTCAGCTCTGTTTTATAATCTAGTTTACATGGAACTTGCTCACATTCCTGTTACTGGTTTACTAAAATGATAAAATCATATTAATTAGACCTGGAGAGCAGAAATTGGCTAATACAGTAGATGCCTTGATAAGACACAGGAGTACAGGAGGGTAGGAGATAATCCCCATGAAAATTCAGGAATCTGCCATCTTAATGAAGTTTCTGGGAGAATAATGGTCCAAGGCATGAATGGTTATTCACTCAGAAGGGGAAGCCAGTTGCTGTATCTTGTACCGTCAACAACTGAGAAGCATAGCACTTGATGGGCTCATGTGACTTTTACAAACAATATTTATTAATAGATAACTGATGTATTTGCTAAATAACCCCTAATATTGCTAAATTTTAGAGGATCCCAGAGCAAGAGGTTTTGCAACAGATTCAGGCTGTGGGTCCCGAGCTACCCTGCCACCTGGCTCTTAAGGTTGTATAGATCCAATTGTGCTTAAAAGATTTGTGACAGACAGGGATAATGAATGGAAGTCCTCTCAACTCTAGGGTGAGAAAAACAGAGCCACACCTAAGGGTTTTACAGAAAATCCATATTCTCTTATGAAAATGTCAAACTCCCTTTTCAAAAACAGTTTTTAGCTGGCTGCTGTGCTTAGGTTGAGACAGAATTGCTGACAGTGGAAAAATAAATAAATGACCATGTGACCTGATTTGTCTGTTGTGGCCTAGGTATTATCTGGTCCACCAAACTTTATGGTGAAATTGGTATATATATGATCAGACTTGAGTAGGTCCTGAAATTATAAGTAAGTTATACAAATAAAGTTCATCTCCTATCACATCTGTTCTTGCTGTCTCACCACCTCTCCCTCTAGCCACACCTAAGGCCTTTTGAACAATCCCTCACGACAAGCTAAGTAGTTCCATGGGATGTGATGACACCAACCAGAAGAAGACAGGAGTGGCTCTGAGGGGCATCAGGAGAAGGAAATCTTCCCAGTGGTAGCAAATTGATTAGTGCATCACGTTGTGTAGTTTTTCTGTCTTGAGAGATTACCAGAGATATGGATACATAATGATTAATTGTCAGTGGCTTATGGACCAATATTGGAGGACTGTACTGGGTCTGGGGAAGAAGTATACAGATCAAGCAATTTAAATGAGCACAGGTTGTAAGGTTATATCTCACACAGATGCCCACCAAAAGGAGGCTCTCAGTACTCAGGTATATAATATGACCTATTCCAGTTAGTCACTCAGCCTCTTTCCCAAGCCACCCTGTGGTTAGTTAATTGGTCTATCATCAAAGTATCCATGGATATTATGTCTGGATTCAATAGCATAAATCTCCCTTCTTTGAGACTAATCTGGCTAACACCATTGCAGTAAGTTTCCTTTCTTACAAACATAGACTCTTACAATAGATATGGATTTGCCTTTTCTTGTTGAAATACTTTTGTCAGCACTATTATCTAAATACTTGATATATTATTCATTTTCATAGTATGTTACCCGTTATGCTTCTGCTCCAGAAATATAGGAGAAGGAGGACAGCAGTCATATGGTGCCTGATGGCTTCACTGGTCTTTCCATGGAATCTATCATTCAGAAATAATGGGCTTTATTAAGAAGTAGACTGTCTCCTTGAGAAATAACAACTTTCAGAATGATGCCAGTCCTACAAATTAGTCTATTTTCTCTGAAACACAACCATTAGATGCTGTTTTTTCCCACAACAGAATACACAAGCTCTTATACCAGAGGGTAAAAGTAGCAGTGACTCTTTACTTTAATACTCATAATAACCCAATTGCAAAATTTTCCATTCCAGCCCTCCATCTTTAGGCTCTTTTGGTTTAACTTTTTGGTTCTTAAAGAAAAGTGCCACTACCAGGGGACACAGAAATGGCTCCCATGAACAGGTGGTTGAGATCCCACTTAACTACTTTGGGATCAGAGTGTCATTGAACCACGAGGCAAAGAAGGACATGACTGTACCAGTTTAAGTAGTTTATCAGATTATCAAGGGGGGAATAGGGTGGTTGTTATATACAATGAAGGTATGTCTAGATCCTAGAGGATTTTCTTAATACTTCCATGTTCAGTGGTAAAACTGAGTGGAACCTACACAACAAGGACACCAAGAATGAAGGTTTGTGTCAGTCAGCTTGGTAGAGAACACAGCCTGTAAACATCCCTACTGAGATCAAACCAACAATGAATAAGTAGGGAACAAAGTTATAAATACCATTTCTGGTCTAATGACCAGGTGCATAAATGAAGGCTGTATTAACTATGAATTCTTGCCTTTTTAGGAAATATATTTGTGTGTGTGTGTGTGTGTTCATATATGTTTGTTTATATACATATACTATTTTAACCTCCCTTTTCCACAAGTAATATTATATAATGTGTGGTCGTAGTGGTTAAATTTAGAATTAGTCTTCAGATTACTGGATATCAAAGGGAAATTGTGGCAATTCAAAGAGGAACGAGCAACACACAGTAATGGATATAGTGATTGACAGGTTTCCTATATTTCGGGAGGGGGTAAGCACATCTTCATTTCCATGAGAGAGATTCTCACTATTTTAGACAGAAGACTTATGTTGTTAATCTTGTAATTTGGAAGTCCAATATGCATAGAAAGATGTGTAAGAACGCTGAATAGCCAAAGGGAAGACTATCCCATATGGCTGTTCCCAACTCATCAGCATTTCCAAATGCTTCAGAGCACTTCTTTGTATCTAACCCTGCCAGCAGAGTTCCACATTAGACCCTGACAAGAGCTACTCAGATGATGTTTGGAAGGCAGTTGAGATGTAAAAGTGATACTATTACTCCTCTGGCAGCAAAAAGAAGTAGCATGGACTTTGGCAGACTCAGGGCATTCTTGCAAGTCAGGCACCTTCTGTGACAGGGAGCTGTGATCACTGGTAGCAGTTTCTCATGTGTCCTGACGCTCTGAAAGCTTGGCGTCAACTTGAGATCTAGCAGCAGTTTTCCTTGACTTTCATTCCTCCAGTTCTCCCAACTATTTTGCAAGCACCTAATAATCTGTATCAAATTTCTTCTTGCTAAAATAGGTCTCTGGTTTTCTAACTGTAACCTTACTGTTACAATACCCATAGGCAACATTGCTTCTTCAATATAAACTTTTCTACTAAGTAACCTTCCTCAAAATCAGTTATATTTCTCTTCCATATTGATCATTCAGTTGCTACAGAAAGATAAATGGCATATTTTAATTCATATAAAAGTTTGGATATTTCCAGGGATAATTTATGTAGTTCAAACTTAACTATAAAATGTCTAGGGATTAAACAAAAATAGAAAAAAAAGATATAGATATCTTTACACATTTTAAAACTGCAATAACAACAAAAAAGAGTAAATTAAAATATTCTAGTATATTTCAAAATTGGTGCTTGTGGAATCCTGAAAATGTTGACCTACAATAATTATTTCTTTTAAATTTTTGAGTCATATTGTAAAGTCTCTGTTGCTTTTTTATATTAATTTGGCTTAATTTTCTCAAATCTTGAAGTGATCCACAAAAGCTGAGCTAATATTATTTTATTTTTAAACAGTCAATATTTCTATGTAAATGTTTTTTAAGTTAAAAGATGAAAGCTACTTATGATAATAGTGACCATGAAAACAAAAAATTCAGAGTTTTGTATTAGTCTGTTGTGTCCTTTGCATTGTCTAGTAATTGTGTAAATTCCATCTAAGGTAATAGTTGACCTAATAGTCTTCTATGCCTTGCTATTTGCTAGCATTCTTTTTGAGAAAACGTAAGCATTTTTTTCTCTTTTGTAATAGGATCTTGTTTGCTTATAGTGAGAGGAACCCATATACAGTATATGTAATTCCAGATATTTAGACCCATTGCAGTATAATTCATTCCAGATATTGAGACTAAAAATAAAAACACTAATGTGTGGGAAAAAAATCATATTATCTTTTTTTTTTGAAATTTAGGTAGCAACCTTTCATATTTTGTTTCTTCCCCTCAACTAAATGCATTTTTAATTAAAAAAGGAATAAGTCCTTTAGAATATGTCCACTTTGCAAGATCCAGCCCCAGTAAAAAAGGATTGGAGAAAGACAAGTTGTTTTTTTATATGCCAATAACCTGAGGAATCATCTGATAGGCTCTAAATATTCTTCCCTGTCTTACTTTTATATCTTATATGAGAAAAGGAGGGAGGATAATTCAGCCTAAGAAATATTGCCTTATTCTAATTTTACCAAAAAATATTAGGGCTATTACTTCACATCATGTCAAGCTTATAAAATAGGCAAAGCTTTTCATCAATTGTGGCAGTGAGACTAATCCCTTGGTTCCTTTCTTAAACCCAAAAAGTGCGTTTTGTTCTACTTCTGCTAAGTGGCTGTAATTATTGTTTTGTAGTTGTACATTCATTATGTGAAAGAATGGACAACTGTCTTTGCAGAAGAACTGATTCAATTACAGTTTAAAAAAAATGATAGCCTTCCTTCCCATATTAGGTTGACCTTTTAACATTGTCAGTGACAAAGAGAAGTCTTTCGCTGGTTAAGAAGAAAATAAATCGGTAAATTTTGTTGTGCAACAGCTTAACTTTATCATTACCTCCAGAATGTACCAGCAGTGGGAAAAAAAAACATAGAATTTTTAAAAATTAAAGAAATGGATTAGCTTTGTGACAGCACATTTTTAAATTGATATGAAAACTTAACCTATTGTTCTAAAATATACGAGGGCTACGCCAAATAGGAAAAACAGATTTTGAACCTTTAAAGCATCCCATCTCTGTCCCAGAACCTTAGTGCCTTTTAGCATAGCAACTACTACTAATACCTCCTACTGCCAAGACCTTCTTAGTTCTCTTGGTTTTATCATATACAAGTTCAGCTTTCCTTTCCCAGAAGTTCCACTCAACATTTTCCCTAATTTAATCTGGCTACTGCATTCTAACCAAAGCATACTTAATGAAAACCTTAGATCATACCAGAATACTAGTTGTTTATGACACTGCTAGCTGCCATAAAATAACAAGGAACATAGAAACACATATCCCACTGTAACAAAGTTCTTTCACCAGTCAGCAACCTAGCCATCATCTCTTTTTCTAATCATTCAGTGCACATAACACCACTATCACACAAACTTTCTTTAACAGCAATTAAGATGATACAAGAAAACCCACATGTCTAGATAAAGACACAATCTAATATTGGGACACCAGGACATGATGGCAGCACTCTTTGATGCATGTTGCAGGAAAACAACTGGCATGTTCTAATGAACTGGTCCTTAAACTCTAACGTGGTTTAATTCCACAGCAGAGTTAATCTTCATCAAAAACAGATGAAACTCTAAATAGAAAACTCAGTGAAATAATTCAAAGTAAATCGTTAGCAGTCCGGAAATTTTATTTTTCCTAAGCCTGTGCACAGGTTGACGAGGAAGCACAGTGATTATTCTCTAACAACTGATACTTTAGAAAACCAGTCAGGTTGCTAGATCTGTTGCCAACGGCCAGTATACATAAAACAGGGCATATATATGGAATCTAAGAAAAAAAAAATCATGAAGAACCTAGGGGTAAGATGGGAATAAAGACACAGACCTACTAGACCATGGACTTGAGGATATAGGGAGGGGGAAGGGTAAGCTGTGACAAAATGAGAGAGTGGCATGGACATATATACACTACCAAACGTAAAATAGCTAGCTAGTGCGAAGCAGCCACATAGCACAGGGAGATCAGCTCGGTGGTTTGTGACCACCTAGAGGGATGGGATAGGGAGGGTGGGAGGGAGCGAGACGCAAGAGGGAGGAGATATGGGAACATATGTATATGTATAACTGATTCACTTTGTTATAAAGCAGAAACTAACACACCATTGTAAAGCAATTATACTCCAAGAAAGATGTTAAAAAAAAAAATTTTAGCCATCCTAATGGCTATATCCATAGGTATATCATTTTGGTCCTAATTTGCATTTCCCTGAAGTTGAGTACTTTTTATGTGCTTATTAACCATTTAAAATCTTCTTTTGGGCTTCCCTGGTGGCGCAGTGGTTGAGAGTCTGCCTGCCGATGCAGGGGACACGGGTTCGTGTCCCGGTCCGGGAAGATCCCACATGCCGTGGAGCGGCTGGGCCCATGAGCCATGGCCGCTGGGCCTGCGCGTCCGGAGCCTGTGCTCCGCGACGGGAGAGGCCACAACAGTGAGAGGCCCGCGTACCGCAAAAAAAAAAAAAAAAATCTTCTTTTGTAAAGCATCACTTAAAATATTTTGCCCATTTTTATATTGTGCTGTTTGTCTTAATGTGTTGAAAGCGTTCTTCATGTATTGCAGATAAAAGTCCTTCATGAGATATATGTTCTATAAATATTTTTTTTACAATTTGTACTTTCTTTTCCTTAATAGTGTCTTTGAGGGGCAAAAGTTTTCAATTTTGTTAAAGTTAAATTTATCAGTTTTGGGAACTTATAATTTTTGTGTGCTAGATAAGATATACTTACTATAAGGTTTCAAGGATTATTCTTACATATTATTCTATAAATTTTATATCTTAGACTCCACATTCATGTATAAAATCCATTTCAATTTGATCTTTTCTATATGGTATATGATAAAGATTGATGTTCATTTTTTTCCCACAGAAATATTCAGTTATTCTAGCACCATTTATTTAAAAGGCTCTGTTTCCCCATTCATTTATATTGGCATCTTTGTCGAAAATTTACCGTATATATGTGAGTCTATTTTGGATACCATCTATTCTTTTTTTTTTTTTTTTTTGCGGTACGCGGGCCTCTCACTGTTGTGGCCTCTCCCGTCGCGGAGCAACAGGCTCCTGACGGGCAGGCTCAGCGGCCATGGCTCACGGGCCCAGCCGCTCCGCGGCATGTGGGATCTTCCCGGACCGGGGCACGAACCCGTGTCCCCTGCATCGGCAGGCGGACTCTCAACCACTGCGCCACCAGGGAAGCCCACCATCTATTCTTTTCCATTGAACTCTATACCAATATCGCATTGTCTTGACTAATATATATTTGTAAATCTTGAAATCAAATTGTATAAATCCTTCAGCTTTGTGTTTTCTTTTTTTAAAAAAACAAAACAAAACAGGGCATATATAACATCAGTGTTCCAGCCAGAATGATATTCTGGGACCAGACTCCTCTCAAGTATAGAAATATATTTTCAAAGTTTTAAATTTTTTATTTTTAAGTGATTCCAGACTTACAGAAAAGTTACAACAATAATAAAAATAGCTTCCATATAGTTTTCACTCAGATTCCCCAAATACTAACATTTTGCCATATTTATCATTGTCTTTCTATATATACATAGTATTTTCTGAACTCTTTGGCAGTAAGATACTGATATAAGGCCCCTATGCCCATAAATACTTCACTCTACTACACAACTGCAAAACAATAATCAAAATCAGGAAATTATCACTGATAGAACACTATATCTTATAGGTCTTACTCAGATAGTACCACCTCCCAACACTGTCCTTTAGAACTAAAGACATTTTTCTCTGGCTGTGTCTTTCCATCCTCCCTTCCTATCTTTCATAACCTTGACTTGCTGAAAAGTATTGCAGAATGTCACTCCATTGTCTAGTGTTTCCTCAGGATTAGATTCGCATTCTGCATTATGGGCATAAGTACCTCAGAACTGACCTTGTACTCTCCTCAGGGCCTCACAGAAGGAGGCACACACTATAGATTTGTACTGTTACAGATGATGTTGACCTTCATGTACCAGGATTCTCCATTGTGGAGTTTCTTTTTTCTCTTTGCACTTAAAAATACATTGTGGGGATATATATGGAATCTAAAAAAAAAAAAAAAAAAGGTTCTGTTGAACCTAGGGGTAGGACAGGAATAAAGTCGCAGACTTAGAGAAGGGACTTGAGGACACGGGGCGGGGGAAGGGTAAGCTGGGACGAAGTGAGAGAGTAGCATTGACTTATATACACACTACCAAATGCAAAATAGCTAGCTAGAGGGAAGCAGCCGCATAGCACAGGGAGATCAGCTCGGTGCTTTGTGATCACCTAGAGGGGTGGGATAGGGAGGGTGGGAGGGAGGCCCAAGAGGGAGGGGATATGGGGATATATGTATACGTATAGCTGATTCACTTCGTTATACAGCAGCAACTAACACAACATTGTAAGGCAATTATACTCCAGTAAAGATGTTAAAAAAATACATATATTGAGGGGGATATTCTGAGATAATGTAAATATCCTATTTTTCGCTGTAGTGGGTTGAATTGTGGCTCCCCAAAGGTTCATTTGGAACGTGTAAGTGTGACCTTATTTGGAAAAAGGGCTTTTGATTAAGTTAAGGAGCTACAGATGAGATCATCCCACGTTTAGGATGGGTCCTAAATCCAATGACAGGCAGCCTCCTAAGAGAAAGGCAGATGAAGGAAGACTCAGGCACACAGAGAAGGTGGCCACGGGAAGACCCAGAGAGACATTGGAGTTATGCCACAACAGGCCAGGAGTGCTTGGGCCACCGGAAACTGAGAGAAACAAGGAAGGTTTCTCTCCTAGAACTTTCAGAGGGAGCATGGTCCTGCCTGCTCCTTGATTGCAGACATCAGGCTTCCGGAACTGTGAGAGAATCAATTTCTGTTTTAAGTTTCCAAATTCATGGTAATATGAACAACAGCCCTAGGAAACTGATACGGTCAGTAAACCTTCACCCACCAGTGTTAACCTTCATTGATGATTCCTGTCTGAGTCAGTTATTATGATGGTGGTTGCCAAATGGTGTGTTTTTAATTCCACAATTTCTTCTGTATTAATTAGCAATCTATTATAAGGAAGAACTTTTGTTTATTTCCGTACGCAGTTACAGATTCTTCTATTATTCAGTGAGTTATAATGTGGGTTTTTTTGCAGTATTATTTAGGTATAATTTATATACAATAAAATTCACCCATTTTAAGTGTGTAGTTTAGTGCACTGGGCAATTTCTTATGGTCATGTAATTATCATGGTAAAGTTATAGAATATTTTTTTTGTCATTCTAAAAAGTTCTTTAGTGCTTCTTTCCAGTAAATCTCTTCTCCCCAACCCTGGCCCCGAGAAACTACTGATCTGCTCTTTACCACTATAGTTTTGGTGTTGTTTTTTTTTTTTTAATTTCACATAAAATCAAACAGTATGTGTTTTAAGATTTGACTTTTTTACACTTAGCATAATGTTTCAGAGATTCATTGATGCTTTGCATGTATCAAGAGTCCGTTACTCTTTGTTAATGAGTAGCATTCCAAAGTATGTATATACCAGATTTGTTTATACATTCACCAATTGAAGGACATTTGAATTGTTTCCACTTTTTAGCTATTATGAATGATGTTGCTATGAACATTTGTGGACAAGTCTTTGCGTGTTCATATATTTACATTTCTCTTGCATAAATATCTAGGAATGGGAATGTTGAGTCACAGTCTGAGTGTGTTTAATTTTAACGAGATAATGTCAAACTTTTTGCAAGTGACGGATCCTTTGTGCATTCCTACCAGTAATGCATGAGAGTTCCAGTTCCTACACATCCTCATCAACACTTACTATTGGTCAGTCTTTTTAATTCCATTTACTGGAACATTGGAGTAGAGCGGTATTTCGCAACCGTTTTTGTCATTCCGCCCTCCCATCCAGAGCCATCTTAGATATTATTTTCATAATCACCCACCATAAAATTTTCATACCATCTGTTTTGTACTGTGTATATCTTTGATTTACATCTATGTGTGTATATTTGTGTTTTATACATAAAAAGAGAAATATTTTTTTACCTCCCCCAAAGACTAATTTTTTACCCCCTTGGAGGTGATAGCACCCCCATTGAGAGTGCATGGTATAGAGGTGTCTATAGTTTTTAGCTTGCTTTTTTCATGGATTTCAGGATTGTGAGCATCTTTTCATGTGAAAAGAGAGAGAAATCCCATATCTATGAAAATCCACCTTAAATAATAAGTTAGCTAAAAAGCTAATTTAGCAAGTCTTAGAATATAAGGTCAATGTACAAATATCAACTTATTTCTATATATTGGTAATGGACAACTAGAAAGTAAAATTTAAAAAACTGCTTGATTTTCAATGAATCAAAAAATGAAATATATAGGAATAAATATAAGAAAAGATGTGTAAAACTCATACACTTAAAACTATAAAACTTTTACTGATAGATATTAAAGAATACTTTTCTTGTAAATATTACTAGTACTATTGACATTTTAAGTATTTTTACTCCTAGGACAAAATTTCTCTTTCTGGATATAATTTTAGTACAATCTTAGGCTTCCTGTTCTCCAGTTCTCTTTTCCATGCTGTTTCCACCCCACCCCCACCCCAGATCCACTTTGCTCTCCACAAAGGGTTGAGGGGGGAACCTTGAGAAACATCTCTACTGGAAATCGGTGTCTGTTGTTTTCTGCTTAAAGATAGCTTTGTTTGTAGCAGTCTCTGTCTTCTGGCTAATGGCAATGGTATACTATGTGATAGTATTTGTTCTTGTTGGTCTGTACAGTTTGGAGACTCAGACTTATACACAGAACCCTTAACCTGACTACCCTGGATATAGCCTACATATTGTTTTAAAAATAAACCAGCCTTCCTAAAGGGAAAATGTGCTTTAACCTAGGGTTAAACTTCATAATTGATGTGCAGAAATAACACACTAGATGGGATAGTTGTGGGAAGAAGAAAAAAACTTGTTACCGTCTTTTAAGTAACTCCAGTGCAAGTGAATAATGCATTTTAATTGAAACTAGTGCTCTATTAAGTCCCTTCTCTTATAACTTATGAGATTTATCACTAATAATATCAAATTATTTCTTCTACAATTACTGCATTCACACTTGGTCAGCCTTTACGGATAACGGTAATATAAAAAAAGGAAAATTTTAACAGTTTTCTCTTCTATGCATATATTAGTGCCTTGCATAGATGGACAAAGAAAAGCCACTATGGTATTGGTTTTCCAGCTAAGGAGATGCTAACGTGAGAACAATTTTAATTATACGTCTATAAAATAATTGTTCTCATTGAAAATAAACCAAAAATGTTGAAGACTTTTCCCCCCAACTTTTTGGTATTCTATTTAGATAAAGCCCACTAAGTTAATGTGTGACTATAGTTTTATTCTATATTGAGCTTGTATCTACTTCACCTGAAAGGCTACATCTGTCTTTGTCTAATATATGATCTGCAATATCTAATAATTGATATCTGGAATTCTTGATATAAACATGAATTTATAATACCCAAGAGAACACAGCTTGTGGCGCACAGCTTTGTAAGATTAATCTCTTAGTTATCAAATCCTATCATGTTCAAGGCTAAAGTTGCAACAGACTTAAAAAATTCTCCCACCAAACATCTCCCAGCTGTTTAAAATAAACACTAAACAACATACTCTAAAGATGGATAGCAGTCTGTTTTCTATAGCTTTAGCTAAAAGATAATTTCCTAGGCCCTTGTGCCCATATTTACCAAAATGACCACCCTCAAAAATATTATTGCACTATACCCTGGCAAGCTAAATTAAAATTTTGTTCATACTGAATGCATTGGAACACACAGATAACCTTTATGAGGACACAAAGTTGAAAACTGCTCTCTAGGTCTAACAAAAGGCTAACCAAAAAAGCAACCCACTCTTGAAACTGAGTGTTATCAGATTCTATCTAATAAATGTACGGCTCTTGTTTCCAAACAACAATTTTAAGAGGAGGTGCTCTAAGTGCAAACAGTTTTATTTTTGAAGTGTTATCCTTGTTACTCACTTGTGTAGAAAAATACCCAACTATGCTGTGCAACAGAGCACTGAAACCATCAAACATAAGGTTAAAAGGTAGGTTTTAAAAATATTTGAATATAAGAGATAAGTACTTTCAATTTTAATAACATGTTCCACAGAGAACAGGTCAGTTGACCTAGTAGTACTACCCATAATGCTTTACTCATAGAGTTTTTAGGGGAATGGGAACTTTCTTCCCTTTCTTTATTGAAAGCTTTATTGCTATGGACTTACCTACATTTCTTCCTTTAAGATCCTCAAAAGTTGTGAACTGCAGTAGATGGCAGTATTCTAAAGCAGAGAAGACATCAAGGTGGAGGATAAGAAATTTCCCTCCTCATCTTGGCTGTCCTTAAATTATATGACTTAATATTTATATATTTTAGTTGGATAATCTATAAAATTAAAAAGAAAAATCAAAATTATGTCTAATGTTCTTTCTAGCTATAAAATTCACATTAGCTCCAATAAAATGCATGATTGCTGACTGCTAGTGGAAAAACAGTGTGAAAATATTGGAAAAAGGAGATAAGGGAAAAAAATTTTGGTCACATTACCAAAGTACTGTAAAGAAAGAGTACTCATATCTCTAAGCACCAATCACTTCATTTAAAACGTAATTTTCTCACATAAAAGGCTATCTCTGTGCAGTTGTAAATCATTAATATGGATATTTTTCTTTTAGATAGTCCCAAGAAATTTGTTTATTTTTCCATTAGGTGCTCCTTTCATTCTCTCACATGAGAGCTACAGTTTTATATGGGCATAGATGTATTGCAGATTGGTTCAACTAACACTTGTGAGAAAATAAGTAGCAAAGAAAAATTAACTGTTGCAACTTATGTTTTAAGAATTATTTTTTCCAATTAAAAAGAATGCTTGATAATTAGAAAATACAGAAAATGTAAACAAAAAAGGAAAACCCAAATTACTATCGCTAGAGATAACATTCCTTCCGTCTGATGTTTCCGCATGTTCATCTGATGTTCATCTTTTCTCAGATGAACCTTCTGAGTCTTCACTCACTCCTCCTCTGATAAGACTCGGAGTCTGGGAGAAAAAAATGAACTTAAGAATCTCTGGCCTTTTTATTACTCTCTTTTGGAACTTGCTGCCTATAAAGGATCATATGCTCTGTGTTCATAAAAATTTTATGAACTAGGTTGTCTCCCTGTGTTTGAGGAATTAAGTGGAAAACTGTCAAATTTAGGAATAACTTTTATAGCAAACCCCCTTGCCCACAGCCGCACCACATTCTCAATCAGCAGTTTCATCAGTAATGAAGCTATTCTTTTTATAGAAGTATAGTTGATTTACAATACTGTGTTAGTTTCAGGTGTACAGCAAAGTGATTCAGATAGATAGATAGATACTGGGTGGGCCAAAAAGTGCCTTCAGATTTTAAGTAAAAAGTAAAAGACACATTTTTCATTTTCACCAAGAACTTTATTGAACAATGTATCCACCCTTTTGTTCCACTACATTCTGCCATTTTGCAGGCAACTTCATAATTCCATCTTTCCAAAACTTTTTACCTTTTTGAGCAAAGAACTGTTCCAGGTGCCTTTTACAGTCTTCCACGGGATGGAAATTTTTTCCATTAAGAGAATTTTGTAGAGACTGAAATAAATGGAAATCTGAAAGTGCAATGGCTGGTGAATACGGCAGATGAATCAGAACTTCCCAGCCAAGTTGTAACAGTTTTTGCCTGGTCATCAAAGAAACATGTGGTCTTGAGTTATTCTGGCAGAAGATTATGCATTTTTTTGACTAATTCCGGACGCTCTTCATCGAGTGCTGCTTTCAGTTGGTCTAATTGGGAGCAGTTCTTGTTGGAATTAATTGTTGGTTTTCCAGAAAGAGCTCATAATAGAGGAGTCCCTTCCAATCCCACCATATACACATCACCGTCTTTGGGTGAAGACCGGCCTTTGTTGTGGTTGGTGGCGGTTCATTTTGCTTGCCCCACAATCTCTTCCATTCCACATTATTGTACAGTATCCACTTTTTATCACCCGTCACAATCCGTTTTAAAAATGGAACGTTTTCATTACGTTTCAGTAGAGAATCGCATGCAGAAACATGGTCAGGAAGATGTTTTTTGCTTAACTTATGTGGAACCCAAACATCAAAGCGATTAACATAACCAAGCTGGTGCAAATGATTTTCAACACTTAATTTGGATATTTTGAGTATGTCAGCTATCTCCTGCATGGTATAACGTTGATCGTTCTCAGTTAATGTCTCAGTTTGATCGCTATCAACTTCAACTGGTCTACCCAACCGTGGAGCATCGTCCAGAGAGAAATCTCCAGGACAAAACTTCACAAACCACTTTTGACACATTCGAGCAGTCACAGCACCTTCTCCATACACTGCACAAATCTTTTTTGCATTTTAGTTGTGTTTTTAGCTTTCTTGAAATAATAAAGCATGATATGCCAAAAATGTTGCTTTTTTTCTTCTTCAATATTAAAATGGTTACACAAAAATTCACCAATTTTAATGTCTTTTTTTAAATGCACGCTGATATGACAGCTGTCACATGCAATCTAACAAAATTGTTTCTAATGAACTTAAAGACAACTAAGTGCTACTAGAGACATATTATGGAAAAAACCAAATGAAACTTTTTGCCAACCCGATAGGTAGGTAGATAGGTAGGTAGGTAGATAGATAGATAGATAGGGATATTGTTTTTCAGATACTTTTCCATTATAGGTTATTACAAGATGTTTAATATAGTTCCCTGTGCTGTAGTGTAGGTCCTTACTGTATATCTGTTTTCTGTATAGTAGTATGTATCTATTAATCAAAAGCTCCTCACTTATCCCTCCCCCCCTTTCCCCTTTGGTAACTATAATTTTGTTTTCTATGTCTGGGACTCTTTCTATTTTGTAAGTATGTTCATTTGTATTATTTTTTAGATTCCACATATAAGTAGTATCATATAATATTTGTTTTTCACTGTCTGGCTTACTTCACTTAGTATGATAATCTCTAGGTCCATCCATGTTGCTGCATATGACATTATTTCTTTCTTTTTTATGGCTGAGTAATAGTCCACTGTACATATGTACCACATCTTCTTTACTATTTACCTGTTGATGAACATTTAGGTTGCTTCCATGTCTTGACTGTTATAAACAGTGCTGCAGTGGACATGGGGGTGCATGTATCTTTTCGAATTAGAGTTTTCATCTTTTCGGGATATATGTCCAGCAGTGGGATTGCTGGATTATATGGTAGCTCTATTTTTAGTTTTTTAAGGAACCTCCATACTGTTTTCTGTAGTGGCTGCACCAATTTACATTCCCACCAACAGTGTAGGAGGGTATAAAGCTAATATTTTGATGTCTCTCTACCTTACTTCTGCATGTATCTCTAAATAGCTCCAAACTCAGGTGGACAGAAAGGAAGTTATTATTAATTTTAAAACCTTATAGAACCCACACTATTAACATGTCAGCATCTTTCTATGATTTTTATTCATTCATTCATACATTAATTCATGCATTCATTCAGTATGTTCTCCTATTAACTAAACACAATACTCAGACTTTACCAGCCTACATAAAGCTAATAGTTCTGCATAAAAGACAAACACTAATTAACTACAAGGATGATGAGTTGTATGAGTGGGGACCCTGAGCTCTAGGGCAAGCATATCGGAGAAATCTGTCTAACCTGGACTTGACAGGTCTCCTGTGGGAAAAAGATGAAGTCAGTACCTGAAGGATGAGTCATTAAATTTAGGCAGGGGTTGGGCAGGTGGGAGGAGGTCAGTAAGGACTGCAGAAATCAATATTCACCAAAACCGAGAGGAAACAGAGTCTGGCAGAAGTTCACTGTGGCTACAGCCTAGAGATGGAGAGGTAGCATAGTGCAAGGAAAGCTCTACGTAATATATAGGTTTGACCAAATCAAAAAGCACATTTTAGGCTGTAATAAAACTTGGATGGAGGGTGGGAGGGAGGGAGACGCAACAGGGAAGACATATGGGAACATATGTTTATGTATGACTGATTCACTTTGTTATAAAGCAGAAACTAACACACCATTGTAAAGCAATTATACCCCAATAAAGATGTTAAAAAAAAAAAAAAAAAAAAACTTGGATGGTACCCTAAGGGCAATGGATGTAAATATATACTGACATAACCAAACATTATTGTTTATGGAGTTTTTTATTCAGCATTTTTGGTTTACTAGCAATGAAGTAGTGTCAATTTATATTCAATTGTATGTCAAAATTTTTCCCAGTGACTAAATACTATATAAAATACTATATAAATACTATATAAAATACCTTTATATCTACACTAAATTATTTTGATATTATCTAAAAATTTACAGTGCTACACCTGCAACATATACAGTGACTGTTTCACTAATATAATTTTTTTTAATTTGGTTATATGAGAGAGCAATAAAATTGTATTTTTTGCTTCAACATTTTAAAAATTATTAGTGAAATGGCAGAATCTTTTTATGTATTTTAAGCCATTTACATTTTCTCTTTTGTAATTGCTTTTTCATGAAACTTGTCCATTAATACATGAGATCTTAGTGTTTCTCTTACTGATTTACATGAGCTCTTTATTAAATAATATTTTAATCCTTTTTACATTTTTATAAAACTTTGCCCACGTGTCTGGCTTTTCAATTTTAAGTTTTTCAGCTTTAAATTTTTACCACATTTTTATCTTTTTATTGTTTTGAAACATTTTAAATATAAAGGTCATAATATTACAGGTAAGACTTATGTATTGACAGGTATTAACATCTGTCTTATTTGTTGCAAGACTGTTATTTTATGAATGAAACATAATATGAAGTAAAGCCTCCTACTGCTTTGTCCTTTTGGTTTCAGGCAATCGTTATGAGGCTCTTATTATGTATGATTTCATTTTGTGTTTTACATTCTCCCTACAAACATTTGCAAGCATTAAAATGTATTGATTTGTGGAGATTTGGTTTGTTACTGATTTCCAGTTATCATAGTGTATATTTAATTCCGCAACTTTTTTCTTTTGAACTCAGTATAGCGTTTTCAAGATTATTCCATGTGCATATAGATAGATCTAGTTCATTCTTTTTACTCTCTGAATAATAATAATAATGAACATTTAATGAATTCTTTCTGTGTAACAGCCACTGTTCTAAATACTTTACATGGATTAACTTGTTCTATACTTAACTCTTGAGGTAGGTATTATTATCCATGTTTTACAGAGCTGCAACAGAGGAAGGACAAATAGCTCTCTAAAGTTATGACAGAGCAGGACTCAAATCCTTCCAGAATCTCTCCATTAACCAAGGCATGGCAGCTGCTCTTTGGCCTAGCTGTAGTATTCATCATATGAATATTTACCCATTTTCTACTGACTTAAGTTGTTTCCATTTTCAATTACAGATAATACTGTAATTAACATTGTATGACAACAAGACTTAATACATGTCTCCTTATATGCATACATCAAGCATGTACATTTTTAATTTTACCAAATCTGATCACTTTCCAAAGGGATCAAACTAAGTCTCCATTGCTCCAGATTCTCATCAGTACTTGGCTTTGATAGACTTTCTAAAATTTTTCAATCTGATGGTTGTAAAAAGACACCTTGTTTTAATTTTTTTCTAGCTTCATTTAAAATTTTTATAATTTTATTAATCACCCAGATTTGGCCTCCACTTAATCCTGGTTCAGGTTACATATAAACATGGCATTGGGTCTCCCTGGGTACTCCAGAACAAAGACGTTTTTCCTTTAAAATCCAAAATAACATTTTAAAGAAACATAAGCCAGAGAGCTCAAGGGGGAATCAGCTGTGTAATATTCCATATAGCTCAGTCCCTCTTTGAGGCTGGGTTCGAATGTCTCTACATTGCTTTCATTTATTTTTTTACTTTTTTCTGGCTTTATTAAGATAGTTCACATATAGTAGCATTGTGTAAGTTTAATGTGTACAACTTGATAATTCAATGTACATATGTATTGCAAAGTGATTATCACAGTAGGGTTAGTTAACACCTGCATCACCTCACATAATTACCCCTTTTCTTGATGGTGAGAACATATAACATATAAGATTTGCTCTCTTAACTTTTACGTATATAAAGCAATATTGTTAACTATAGTCACCATGCTGAACATTAGATCCCCAGAACTTAGTCTTACAACTGGAAGTTCGTATGCTTTGACCAAAATCTCCCCATTTTCCCTGACCCCCAGCCACTGCCAATCACCATTCTACTCTGTTTTACTATGAGTTCAGTTTTTTCAGATTGCACATGTAAGTGAAATCATACAATATTTGTCTTTCTCTGACTTATTACACTGAACATAATGCCCTTAAGGTCCATCCATGTGGTTGCAAATGTCAGGATTTCCTTCTTTCTCATGGCTGAATAACATTCCAATGTATATATTTGCCGTATCTTCTTGATCCATTCATCTTTGGATGTACACTTAAGTTGTTTCAGTATGTTGGTCATTATGAATAATGCTGCATTGAGCATCGGGATGCAGATATCTCTTTGAGGTAGTGATTTAATTTCCTTAGAATATATAAACAGACATGGGACTACTGGATCATATGATAGGTCTAATTTTAATTTTTTGAGGAACCTTCATACTGTTTTCCATAGTGGCTGTACCCATTTATATTCCTACCAGTATTGCACAGAGTTCCCTTTTCTCCACGTCTGCACCAACACATCTCTTGTCTTTTTGATACTCCATTCTAACAGGTGAGGTGATATCTCATAGGCTTTCTTCACTCTTTTCACACATTTTTCTTTGTTCTCTTCTGACTGGATACTTTCAGAGGTCCTGTCCTCTACTTCACAGATGCTCTCTTCTGCTTGATCAATTTTGTTACTGCAGCCCTCTACTACACTCTTCATTTCATGTATTCTTCAGCTCCAGAGTTTCTGTTCAGTTCCTTTTTTTATGATTTCTGTCTCTTTGTTAAACTTCTCATTTTATACATGTATTATTTTCCTGATTTCATTGAATTCTCTTTCTGTGTTTTCTTGTAGCTCATTGAATTTCTTCAAAACAGCTATTTCGAATTCTTTATTGGGTAAATCACAAATCTCCATGTCTTTTGGGTCAGTTACTGGAAAATTATTGTGTTTCTTTGGTGGTGTCATGTTTCTTTAATTTTTCGTATTCCTGAAAGTCTTGTGTTGATATCGTCACATTTGAAGTAGCAGTCATCTCCAGTGTTTGTTGACTCACTTCAGTATGAAACCTTCCATCAGCCCTGCTAGGGTTTGAGGAATTTGCATGCCCTCTGTGGATATACTTTCTCCACACTTCTTGCTCCCTTTGTGGCAGAATCCTTAAGCTTATATACCTTCTGATCCTGCCAAGCCAGGCTGAGTGCTGACAGTCTCCTTTTTGTTTTCCCAAGGACAGTGCTAAGTGCTCGTTTATTGTCTCTCCAAGGTCTACATGTTTGGGCCAGCTTATTGTATGTGCCCACTAACCTTCTGCAAATCTCTCTCCAGTCCCTGGAACTCACACAGGGAGCTGACCATGTGGTGGGTGGTGTGTGTGTGTGGGTGAGGCATGTGGAGTACTGGGGGTGCCAGTGGGACAGGGAAATCCACAGGGGAAGCTTCCCCAGTGGTTTATAGGCAGGCCTCCCAATGGAGTCTGTGATGTGGGAAGTAGGATCCCCATCTGTTTTGAGCCCTGGCTGGAGTTCTCCTAGATGCTCATTGCCCTCGAGTCATGCAGTTCATGACTCAGTACTCTGAATGGGGCAAGGGATGAATGAGCCTTTTTGGCAGCATCCCATGCAGCTGGGGAAGCCAGGTACTCACTCCCATGCTCTCACTTTCCCCACGGCAGAAAACATGGGCCAAGAAGGGCTCTCTTGGGACTCAGCTCTGCCTCCTGGGGGCAGGGTGGTATGAATAAAGTCAACCTGTTCCTCTTATTGTCTTCAATGTGTCTAATACCTGGTATTTTCCTAATGGTGTGCTAGAACCACTGGACTCCTGGAGTTCCCTAAAGGCTCTCTCACATGTGGGCGATTGGCTGAATCAGTGTTCTTCAGATACTCCTGGTTCAGGGCCCAGAGGGGCTGGAGCCAGTTCACAGGCCACGTCCAGGTTCACAGCATCCAGAAATGGCACCGAGGTCTGTATGTCTATAACTTGATGCATGAGTGGGTGAGACTTCTCCCAGGTCCCTTGGTATATGGTGTTGACCGAACAAAAGCCAGACAGGGCTGTAGCTGGACGTACAGGGGTACAAAGTCGCTTCTGGTATGCAGCCAGGGCCAGGGTTCACAAGGCAGCTGCCTGAGTACAGGCCTGTCCCTGTCTTCTCAAAACAACTCTCTTCCTTCTTGGACTGCACTGGGGTTTCACAGTCTGCTAGCTGGATCCCACAGTTACCACAAAGGAACTTTTGTCCACAGATGAATGCCAAATTGTTGTTGTTGAGTGGAGCATATATGCAAGGGATGTCTTATTCATCCATTGTGCTAATGTCATCCTATCTTGTTTTAATTTGAATGCTCTGATTACTAGTGAGTTGGAGCATCTCCTTTTTTTACATGTTCACGTATCATTCACGTATTCATTTTCCTTGCTTATTTTTTATTGGGTTGTGGTCTCTGTATTGATTTTCAGAGTTACCTATGTATGCTTGCCATATTCTTTGGCTATAATAAAATTAGATATAAATAATTAAAAGGTCAATAACACATGCTAACCATTTGGAAACTAACAAAAACACTTCTAGATAAACCTCAGTTTAAATAACATAAAAAAAGAAAACTAGAAAGCAATGAAAAATAGTTTTTAGAACAATATATTGCCTTAACTTTAGTAGAAATTACAAAAATAAAAAAACTTGAAATATTTATCTGAAGAAATTAGAAAAATTACCAATAATATCAGTCAAAATTATCAAAATTACCAATTATCAATAATAGGGAAAGCAGTAAGGAAGATAGAATGAATAAAAACAATTTGTCAAACGAAAAAATACATTTTAAAAAGCTTAGTCTTTGAAAAACTCAACAAAATTATATAAACTTCTCTTGAGCCTTATTAAAGACAAAGGCAAAAGAACAAAATAATGAGACAAAAAATTTTATGTAATAAAAATATGCTACAGAAAAATAATTTATAGGAGAATATTTGCATCTATGGCAACAATTGCAAATACTTAGATGGATGATTTCTTAACACTTTAATTTAACAAAATTTTTCCCAAAAAGAAATAGTAAACTTGACTAGACTAGCAGAAGTAAATGTAAAAATAATTAAATGGTAAAGTAACAAGGTTCAGAGAAGAACTCTATTAAACCTTTAAAGAACAGACAATTCCAAAATTATTTAAAATCTAGACAACAGAAAAATACAGAAAATTTCTCAAATTACTTTTTTGTAGTACACACACCTTTATTTTATTTTTTATTGGGGTATAGTTGTTTCACAATGTTGTGTTAGTTTCTACTGTACAGCGAAGTGAATCAGCCATATGTATACATATATCCCCTCTTTTTTGGATTTTCTTCCCATTTAGGTCACCACAGAGCACTAAGAGTTCCCTGTGCTATACAGCAGGTTCTCATTAGTTATGTATTTTATACATATTAGTAAGAATGAATATAATACCAAAACTTGATAATATAGATAGTAATATAAATATATTACTGTCATTTATAGGGAAGGCAGCTGTGCTAACCACTATACTATCAACACCTCATCAATCTCATTTATATGGATTCAGAGAATATAAAGGCAGATTTTTAAAAGCTTATCAAATAGAATATAATAATATACTAAAAGATGCTTTTAGACACTTCTAACAAGCTCATTTCTAGAGAAATCTCAGATTGAATAAGAAAAAAGAATAATCAGCAAGGACTTATTCTAGGGATACAAGGATGATTAAATGTCAGGAAATCCATCAACATAATTTATTACATCAACAAATTAAATATAAATTATGTGATTATATTAATAGATAATTTTTAAAAAGTTAGCATTACTAATAAAAAAAATACATGCAAAAGGAATAGAAGTAAAATAAGTACTAAAAAAGACCATGCGGGCTTCCCTGGTGGCGCAGTGGTTGAGAGTCCGCCTGCCGATTCAGGGGACACGGGTTCGTGCCCTGGTCCGGGAAGATCCCACATGCCGCGGAGCGGCTGGGCCCGTGAGCCGTGGCCACTGAGCCTGCGCGTCCGGAGCCTGTGCTCCAAAATGGGAGAGGCCACAACAGTGAGACGCCCGCGTACCAAAAAATAAAAAAAAAAAGGAACACGCACCCCAAACCAAGCAAACTATTTTAAACTACAATGTTGTAAGACTCTCATTTTAAGCAAAATTTGATTATCATGCCTGATAGCATTATTATTTTTTTATTTTATTTTATTATTATTATTTTTGCGGTACGCAGGCCCCTCACTGCTCCAGGGAAGCCCGCATTATTATTTTTGATCATTGTTCAACTTTGCCTCAGGGGATTATAATAAGTGTACAATGACAATAATATTGTATATTTGGTAAAAACATTGAAAAGAGACAAAACCGTCTCCTTGTTGCTGATAACACTATTTTATTTCAAAAAAACTGCCTAATACTCTCTAGTAAATAGCTACTATAATTAATTGAAGAAATTAGTTAACTGGTGGCTCAAAACATATTATACTAAAAAAGAAAGTAGCCGCCTTTAGTATTAGCAATAAGCACCTGGAAATTAAAATGAAAAAAAAATCCAATTTACAGCAGTAACCAAAATATAGGGTACATAGAAATACATTTAACAGGAAAGATAGAATATAAAACATAAATTACATAAAAAATAAAATCCTACTAAAAGATTTTTTAATCTGACAAATTGAGTAAAACACCATATTTGTGGAAGGAAAATTTTAATCATTTAAATAAATGTCAAGTGTCCCCAAGTTAATAGCTTGAATATAATTGCATTTAAAACATGTATAGACAAAAGTTCATTTGCAGAAAATATTTGAAAAGCAGATCACAGAATTTGTTTTGGAATATGATAAAAAGCTCAGAGGGAAGAATAAATGCCCTAGAAGACCAGGAAAATTATGAGGAAGAATAGTGAGAAGACATGCTTTTTAAAACATCAGAAAAACACTCCATTGAAAACATAAACAAAGCAATTTGGAATTGCCATACAAATGGAAAAATAGAGCAGTGAAGCAGAACATAGAAATACATATATGAAATTTTAATATATGATGAAAGTGATATTTCAGTTTGGTGGGGAAGAATGAAACATTCAATAATCCACATAGAAAAAGGAAAAGTTTGCCCACTGTCTTATAGTATACTGGGTTTTTAAGTGAATTTTAAAAATTCACTTGAATTAAGTACAAATGTTAACATTAAAAAATGAGACTCTTTCAATAAAATCGAAAAGACTACATGCCTAACCTAGGAATAGGGAAAATCATATTAATCAATACCAAAATCTTAAAATTCACATAATAAAAATTAAATATTTTGATTATAAAAATAAATGTGCATAGTATAAGTTATGTATAAAGACAGTAGAAAATACGGAAAATATTATACGAGTTAATATTGACAGTTTTCAAGGAACACATAAATTCATCAGAAAAAGACAAATAACCCAGCAGAAAAATCAACAAGGATATGGATTAAACAGTTTACATAAGAGAAAGTCCAAATATCTGAAAAACATGAAAAGATACTCAATTTCACAAGTTAAGAGATTCAAATTAATATAACAATTAAAAATTAAAGTTACAACATCTATGGCTGTGGGGACATGAGTAAAGAGTATTTTCATAATTTTCTGGTGAAAATGTATTTGTAATACTTTAGAAGCAATATGGCAATATACATTAAAATTTGAAAATATTTTTACCTCTTGAACTTAGAAATAAAAACATAAACTATTTCTATGATAGCCTGATTTTGTCATAAAACTGGATAAATAAAACCCACTGGAAACAGTAAATGTTTAAAAGGGGGGATCAGTCAAATTCATTGTTTATTATTCATATCATGTAATATACAGATATTTAAATTTTAATTTTTATCTATTATAGTTGCAATGGAGGGTTTTTCACAAGGTATTAATGAATAAGAAAAATAAGATATACATTTTTGAAAATGTGACAAAAAGATTGATGTGCATATGTGTATACACAAGCATGCTTGCATACGTATACATGATTTTATACATGTTATAAAAGCATAGGAAAATCTACAATAATAGAACTCAGTTGCTAACATGGGTTACTTGTGATTTGGAAACAAGAGGAAAAGAGTGGGCAGAGGCAATTAAGAAAGGAAATTGAAGAATTAAGAATTTAATTGCAACAGAATGATATAATTTGGGTACTTATATAAAATTACATACGCTTATATTTTAAAAATAAAATATTTTAAAGATGAAAAATTATCATGCCAATGAAAATAGAAGAATGGGTGGATTTAACTTTACCAAAAAGTAAATGTACCATTTTGTACCATATTTCAGTCTTTCTTAGTGCTCAGACCCAGATTATTCTTCAAAATCCACGTATACCATGGATATGTGGTATCCATGGAACAGATACCAATGAACCTGCATGTATATTAAAATAGTGCAGTCAATGATAAGTAAGTGGCTTTTCCAAAATTTTTCCTCCCACATGAAATGAAAAAATACGTAGATTGGCCTTTTAGTTAAGGTAGGATCAGTGGAAAGGAGGGGAAAAAAGCGCAAAAGAAGAATGGGAGCTAAGGTTAAAGTTTTAGCAACTTGACCTGCAAAAGGATGCAGGAGAAACTAATAGGGTAATGGAAATGAAATTTTCACTGAGCAAATATTTGCTGAGTTTCTACTATGTGCCACATTGTTCTAGGCACTGAGGCCAGGAGTTAATGCAAAAGCATTAAGTTCATCTCTTATGGAGCTTAGGTTCTCCTTCTGGAGAGTAAGATCATAAACAAGAAAACACGGAAATGGAGGTGGTCTCAAGTAGCAAGTGGATTCATGCACAGATCAAATGATGACAAGTGGTGTGGAGAGGCACACCGACCTGAGACTTAAATGGCAAAAAGAATCTCTGCTTGTGCAACTCTGACGGGCTAGATACCCAGGCAGGGAGAAGAGTATGTGCAAAAGCTTTAAGTAGGACTAAGCTTGAAACATTTGAGGCTGGAGGGACCACATGAGGACAAGAGGAGAGAGAGCTAAGCATGAACTTGGAGAGAATTTGCCAGGCTTGCAGACTGCAGAAACTTCAAGGGCCTACTTCTGTAGGAAAACTTGAATTAGAAGAAGTTACTAAAACCTGGATAATCAAAATATCACGACAAGCAAGCTCAGGATAGAGGTACTTAGGAAAGCTCCGCTTGGTCTTCAGTGAGCCCTCAGGGCTGCTAGTTTTGAAAGAAGCATAAACCATGCTATGGGTCAAAAATCAGTTGAGGTAGCTTTTCCAGCTGAAAGAAGTAGAGACAAAGGGAATGTCTTCAAAGTGGCAGGATTCTAGCCAAAGACTTTCAAGCCTGAAGGAGCACTGTGGTATAAATGATATAAATGGCCACCTAAGGACAAAAAGACCTTGTAAACCTGTTGAGGATGGGGAATTCCAGAGAGACGACCAGGAGATTGTGAGTAGGGGGCCAAGGGGGGTATAAGGCTATAAACTCTGCTAGAGGGTGCCTGTTACCCTGCTTACAAGGGTTGGAAGCTATGTCCTTAGAGAGCCCACCTTCACTTTAGTACCAGTGTGCCAAGATTGCAGGGACAGGGGTGCAATTGAAAAGGAAAATTTAGAAACTTTAAATAGGTACGTACTTTTTTTTGTTTGTTTGTTTTGCGGTACGTGGGCCTCTCACTGTTGTGGCCTCTCCCATTGTGGAGCACAGGCTCTGGACGCGCAGGCTCAGCGGCCATGGCTCACGGGCCCAGCCGCTCCGCAGCATGTGGGATCTTCCCGGACCGGGGCATGAACCCGTGTGCCCTGCATCGGCAGGCAGACTCTCAACCACTGCGCCACCAGGGAAGCCCTAAATAGGTACTTTCAATTCAATTAATTCATCTTTAGGTAAAGCCATTAAATGAGATCCCCTACTTTAAAGGAAAGTAGGAGAGTTCAGGGAAATTCTAGGTATTACAGGTGACACCTCTCTAAATGTCTCAGTTTTGCAAGGAGGCAGGATGTTTGAGATGACACTCTGTGAAAGAGGAAGCAGTTTGCAAAACTGACAGGTCCCTGCTGTCCTCCTTCCCTAAAGAATGTGAGAATTATAAGGCCATGGGCAACTTCTTGATCTGAAATTTTCCCTTATTGAGTTTTATGTTCTCAGGCAGTAAACTCTAATATAGATAACTGTTTGATTTAGCTGGAGTTCTGGGGAGACTGGATTCACAAAATGTTTATCCTCTTGTTCTGTTTTCTCTAAATATCCCTTTTCCCAGATAATACTTACATTTCTTCTGTCTATGGCTGCAAATAGCAATGTGGGATGGGACCAGTTATTTTCACTAAGAGTACTCATGTGGATTCTTTTCACTCAGAATCATAAAAATACATATACCCAGAACCAACTCCAGACCCCACTGGTGTCCAGTGGTGGGACTCAGGTACAGGCATTTGAAAAAGCTTCACAAGTAATGGCTGTTTCCTATTTCAGCTTATAAGAAACTTCATCAAGCCTGTAATATTTATTTCTTCTTAAGAATGCAGCTTTTTTGTTTGTTCAGAAAGGCTTGGCATATGCAGAAATCAGTACTTTGATCGTAAGCTGCTATTACTGTGTACTTGGGGGTCCTGCAGTACAGAATATAAGCACATGGACTTGAAGGCTGCAGGAGTTCATTACCCAATTCCTCAGTCTAGCGAACACGTTTACTTTGGGCAAATTATTTCCAAACCTCAGTTTCCTTATCAACAGAACAGGGACTGTGGTTGTACTCAGTTTCTGAAATCACAAGGAGTAAGTGAGATAATATACATGAAGTGAGAGCTCACTAAAGATTAGCCAGCACTGTCTCATTTGGCTTTGGGAAACTTTTCCAAAGCAACCGGAACTGTAATATTCTCATATGCTTGGTAGACCCTCCAGAGTTTTGAAAACAAAGGTCAGCTGAGATTTCTGTGAGGGACTAGAAAAAGATGCATTAGTTCTAGTGGAAGATGCCTTAGTCTGCAGTTGCCACAATGGAACCCAGATTTTATGTAGGCTCTTAAATGAGACCCCTCAACTGCCCAAAAAGAAAATAAAGTAAGAAATATACTTTGGTTATATTTAGAAATGTTAAATTTTCAGAGGCAACAAAGTTAAGAGAGGATCAATTTCTTGGCATTTCAGGTGTTATTTTGTTTGTAGTTTTCTTCTCTCTTTTCTTTAAATTACTGCCGTGATGTGATTTGGGATATGCCACTGTTCTGATTCCCCCGATGAAATTAATGTCTGGTGTGTTTAGCTCTAACAGAGTTGCACCTAGCTTGACAGGGAACTGGAATAGGGCTTGTCTTCTCATTCTTGTGTGGCGTGGAGATAAATTTAATTTTTGTGCTTTCCTGCCTTTGGTCTTCTTGTGTGTGATGGGAGGGTTGATGAGATATCACAGAGGCATTCATCATATGCTTGAGGCTCTGATCCTCCCATCTCCTGATGCCTGTCCCATACTGGAGGAGCTATACTACTGGTAATGGCCACCTGAACATGCAGAGGGAAGTTATCTGCCCTTTGCTCATCTCCCCTGCTGGAGACAGAAAAAACTTTACATTTGTCAGAGATGGGTGGCTGAAAGAACATCACTGTGCATCTTCTGTGTGCCGGAGGCCACATCCAGCACAATCACCTGTACACCCCATTCATTCCTTCTGATAGTCCAGTTGACACAGGAGATATTGATTTCATAGAATTTTCAGGGCCTTGCCTAAAGGTGGCTGCTTTCAAGTAGCAAATCAAGGATATCTGTGCCTTCTCACCCTGGATGGTCTGCCGTCCTACCACAGGAACAGGGAAACCCAGAGGGGCGAAAAGATTTTAGAAAGCATATTCTAACTCATCCTTTTATATTTGAGAAAGCTTAGAGAAGTTAAATGATTTGCCTCAGGCACAGAGCCAGTCAGAAGCCTGACTAGGAAGAGAACTTGATCTCTCCATTTTTATGTCTTCTATCTCAAAATTCCACGAGGTACTTGAAGGACATGAGACCCATTCAAAACAGCTGTCTGTTGTGGTGACCATTGTAACTCACTGCTGGGGCAGTATCTTTCCATCTGCCTTTGGTTCGATAGAGTAAGGGGCCCTCTAGACCCCGAATGTTCTGTTTCAAGGCAATTGGAAAATTCATTTAAGAGCCAGTTTATCCCCCAGAGCTAGACCTTAAAACTAAAGGTAATTAGGAAGGAAAGAAAAATCAGCTGTTAACAGCAGGCTCATTGCACGCATAAAATTCATGTGTTTAAGAGAACTACTCGGTAAGATTATTAAAAGACTAGATAGATATACCTTAGGAAAGTGAGGTTATATTTATCTCTTTCTTTTAATAGGTATGACAGTTTTAAAGTGTCCACCTAAAATCAACTCCCTCTCTCTGGGATAAGGAGGGTAGTATTTTAGAAAATGATTATTTTTAAATATATGAAGCTTTGAGGAACAAAGTTATTCCTATTTTATGTTTGTATTACAGCTGGAAATCCATTTCAGTGCACCACAGTGAAAACATTCATGAATATTTATCAGAGAGGCATTGCAAGGAGTTTTTTTAATCAAAAATCATACACACATAAAAACCAAGAACAGTAAATAAACAATTTTGCAGGAGCAAATCATTCACTGATTAATAGTAAATTTATATCTATACCTTCTACAGCCTTTGACATCTGTAAAAGAGAATTATGGTGAGCAGCATGATTAACAGGAGTTATGAGGTAAAAGAATCATAAAAATAAAACAACACATTTCAGATACATACTTTTAAATACTTCGTAATGTATTCACAAAATTCTCAGGAATAAAAATGTCAGGTAAAGTAGATAGATAGATGATAGACTAAGAAAAAAATAAGTTTGAGGTTCAGACTCTCCTGAAGATACCTATAAACATCAAGAAAAAATGGGGCTTCCCTGGTGGCGCAGTGGTTGAGAGTCCGCCTGCCGATGCAGGGGACACGGGTTCCTGCCCCGGTCCGGGAAGATCCCACATGCTGCAGAGAGGCTGGGCCTGTGAGCCATGGCTGCTGAGCCTGCGAGTCCGAATGGGAGAGGCCACAACAGTGAGAGGCCCGCATACCACAAAAAAAAAAAAAAAAGAAAAAAAAAAGGCTGTTGGAAGATCTTTTTTGATGATATGGATTTTAGAAAAACATTTATGTTGATTAAAAAAGCAGAAGATAACATATGAGTAACACGTTATTGCATTATCAAGTAATAGTGAAAGTACCTTTTAGGTTATTACAATATCTACTTTTTAATAACGTTAATATACTCCTTTAAAGATAATGCAGTATAGTAAAGACCTGTTCTCTTAAATGACAGCAGCTTTTAAGATGAAAGACTCTAACCAAACTCTGCATACAGTTGCCACTCAACTCTCTGCTCTTGATAATGGTTCTGTTTTTGAGCATTTCGTAGCAATTTTGCAGATTCAATCATAACTTAAAATATTAAGATGATTTTACACAAGCTATTTTGTTTTACATAATTAGGGTTGAAGCTGGAAACAGAAATGTGTCCACACGTTACAAACCACAATTTGCCTGTGGTCCCCCTCATTAGTTGTTATCAATTGAAAATGATTTGGATGTATAATGGAAAGAGAAATTTAGACACATGGTTAAAATAACTTAATACTTTGATCAGAAGAAAATCTATCATATTCTTACAGCTTATGTCATCTTATATTTAAGACTTTAAAATAAATAAATCTTTTTTAAAATCTACAGTCTAGCTGAGGGTAAAAGAAGGGGTAAACAAATGTATCTTTGTTTCTTAGTTTAAAGTTCTGTCCTTAACAAAAACCACAGTGCAGAGCAGAGAGTTTTCCTGTTTTCCCACACCAGACCCTATCTTTGGCCAAGGGCTGAAACTCCGGAAAATGCCTGGGGGTTTGGCAAAAAAGAGGCTAAACTTGGCATTGTCTGGAAACCCTATCTCACCCCCAGAAAGAGCTAAAAATCTCTCCAAGTGCCTGCACTGTGGGCTCTGTGGTGTCCTGTACCCGGATAAGAAACCACATTTTAGCCTTTCTGGCAAATAAAAACACACGAGATGCAGTCTCAGATACGCAATGATCATTGCTCAAAATCATCACGGATGCAGAGAGCAGTTTAGAAAACTCTCTAGTATCAAGCATGCTCTTCAAGGAGACTCAACACAAAAGTTACAGCAATACGGCTCCGGAGAGGGTTTTGGGAGGATTTTTAAGGTTAAGAAAGAGGCCACCACCCCAACTTTCCCCGGCCGCTGTCTCCATCCCAGCGCTGGGAGCCTGAAAACATGCATCTGTGTTCCGAAGAGCCCGGGCAGAGAAGCCCCCAGAAGTCAGGCTGGGGACCAAAGCGTCGCCTTCCTGGACTGTGACTCCATAGAGGGTGCCCTGTGGAACTAGGAAGGGATTTGGGAAAGATCGAAAGAATGAAGTCGCAGAATCCAAGGTAACACTCCCCAATCGCTAGCACGAATCATCCAAGCCAGCGGCGGGCGCTGGGGACCCCAGCCCGGCCTACCTGCACACCACGCCAGGGCAGAGCCCCCCGCGCCATTGGGAACCAGAAGCGACCCGGCTGGGCTTCAGCAACAGGTTCCGATCCTGCCCCGGCTCCATCTGCCACCGCCTGGCGGTTCGGATCGGGCCGGCGCCTGCCCTCGAGCTCTCTGCCTCTGCGTTCCCCTCCGATGTAACGTCACCCTCAGGGGGCAGCAGCCAGCTGCTGGGATTCCAAAGAAGCTATTCACATTCCGCCGAGGGAAGCCGGATACCTTCTTGTGAAATTCAGAATCCGTGTGCAGCAAAGAAAAGAAAGCATCCCTGTGACTAGTATCGGGTCGTCGGTTACCTGGCTTCCACACCTTGGGCGAGGGATTTAGCTTCACTGTGCCTCGGGTTTCCTTGTTTGCAAACTACAGATGATGTTGATGATAGTCACTGGGTAATTTGAGGATTAAATGAGTGTGTATGTGCAAAACGCCTGGGATGGTGCCTGGTACATATTAAGCATTCAATAAACGGTATCGTTTTAACGTTCTCTTGGGAATAAAGAGTTCATTGCAGGCTGCAGACTGTGACAACCCTCCCCTTCTCCAAAGAGACCGTGATCTGTGAGTTCTCGCAAATGCCTTTTAGCTTGCAAGAAATCCTTTTGGGAATTCTAGAAATGTGAATTCACATCGTAATTAGAAGGGGGAAAGAGGGAACCAGAAGGAAAAGCTCAGTGATTCTAACAAGAAAATGTGCTTTGTTGAAGTCGCTAATAGAGAAATCATGCCTAAAATGTAATTAATTTAGAGGTTTATACATTAACTTAGAGGTTTATACAATTATGAGAAAGGGATAATGGTGCTTTAAGAGAGTAACGGGTGGGGATCAGAGGTAGGTAAAGCCTGTGAAGGGCATTTGCATAAGTTATCAGGTCTGACCCTCACAACAGGAGGAGCTATGGTAAACCATAGTAGACTTGTTAAGCTACAGTGTACAGTTATTTCCAGTCCACACCAAAGCACTAAATTCAGTGGCTTGTCCAATATCACAGAGGTAGTTTTTAAACGACAAAGTGGGCTCTAGAAGCTGAATTCAGTTCTCTCACTATTACATATCTCTGCCTAAATCACTGCAAATTGTGGTATACAAGAAAAAGCTGCTTGGAGAAATCTTTTAAGATAGAATTCTTTGGTCTCAGATTAAGGTTGTAGATTCATACATGTGTGTGTTTAAACCTGGATTATATGTATGTTGAGGATCCAGAAAGGACTATCTTTCCCAAAACTTTACGAAGTTCAGGGTAGAGATACCGGTCACACTCTTGTGAAGTTTATCAACACACCCAAAGGCATAGAAAGTCTTAGAGGAAAAAAAGGACATTAAACAGATAAACAGGTACTAATAGGAGGCAGGGCTTAGAAGAAAAAGTTCTGGGAAATAAAGCAAAGAAGAGAAAGGCATTCTATATCTAATCTGAAATTCGTAAAGTGCAAAACACAAATTGTGAACCATCACCCTATGTAATCCCACTTACCCCCTGAAAAATAGATCATCAGAGTGAATTAGGAATAATAGCAAAGCTTTTGATGAGACAGTGAGTTAATGTCTAGCTTGCAAGAATTCTATTACAAATTAAAAGACATGTAAAACTCGTCATGTAATAATCATTAAATTATGAGTCACTTGCTATATCTCATAAAACAACACACTGTGAAAACTGTTGTCTTGATTCTCCACACCACCTCCCCACCTCATTGGCAATTTTAATAGAGAATTTTTTAAGTGTAGATTCTGACTCCATAGTTCGGAGGTGGGGCTGCAAATCTGCATTTTTAAAAGCTCCCAGGCGTTACAGATGCTACTGGTCCACAGACCACAGTTTGAGTGGCAAGATCTTACAGCAATTAGTAGTTAACTAAAGTTACACACCTAGTACATGATAGAAACAGTGTTGGACCACATATCTGCCTGAGACCCAAGCTTTTGTGATTATCCATTATGCTGTGCTAACCTACATAAGGAAAACTGAAATTCATTCACATAGTTAAAACACGGGGGTGGGGTCGGCGGGGAGTTTGATGGATAGTATGATCATGAATGCCTGGGTGTGCTTAGAGTTGGAATGTGTCAAAGCAATGTGGAACTTAAGCACCTGGAGCAAATTGGGGCTTAAACACTCTAGTTTCTTTTCTTTTACAAAGGAAAGGTAGTCAGTAAATCAAGGCAATTTCTAAACAAGATCTATTTGACCTTTTTTATATGTCACCACAATGCAATGAATGCTTTGCTGAATACTATGATGTTAATAAATCAAAGAATGATCTCATTAGACTTCTTTCCTGCTTAATCTCTCTTTTGTGGTGTACTGAATCTTAGAAAAGAATTACAAAATAATTTCTAATTGCATGCTTGGTTTCTATTTCAGCAGCTCATTCATACACCTACGCTTACTGCCTTAAAAAAAAAATCATAGTTTACCAAAACTGCAGTAACAGTTATGTGACAGAAAAAAATTAAATCCACTGCTTCTGGAAAAACATAGCATGATGTTATGGTGAATACTTAGGAAGTCAAAACCTTAAGAGTCCTTGGAAAGATGATATTCAGAACTATAAAAAAGGATTAGAGTGAGAAGTATTTTTTTATTCAGTGCATTTTGTTACCTCTAAAATACCTGTTTCTGGGTTTTCTGAAGTACCCATAACTGTTGAGAATTTAGCTTAATGCATTGCATGTAAGAGTGGATTTACATTGTCAATATAGACTATAAAATGCTCTAATCGTCTAAACTGACTAAATCCATTTATCAGCCTTCTGCAAGAAGGCAAGGTTTCCTTTAGGGTAAAGGCCAAAACTTGTTATCGAAAGTTTTTCAGTTTTTTCCTCAACTAAAAGCAGTCCAAAGGCAATCTAAATGCTATTAAACTCAGAAAAGAGGATGACCAATGACCTAGAAAGGCAAATGTTAGATTCTAATGGACAGTGTTACAATGATAACTCTCACTTTAAAATTTGTAAAATGTAGTTTCCAAATGACAGATCACCTGGAGAGCCTTTAAAAATGAGATTACTGGGCTTCCCTGGTGGCGCAGTGGTTGAGAGTCCGCCTGCCGATGCAGGGGACACGGGTTCTTGGCCCAGTCCGGGAAGATCCCACATGCCGCGGAGCGGCTGGGCCCGTGAGCCATGGCCGCTGAGGCTGCGCGTCCGGAGCCTGTGCTCCGCAACGGGAGAGGCCACAACAGTGAGAGGCCTGCGTACCGCAAAAAAAAAAAAAAAAAAAAAAAAAAAATGAGATTACTGGGGACAGGGACTTAGAAATTATCCCCGGTGATTTGGACGATTAGCCAAATTCTCAGAGGTTTGGGAGCATCTGAAGATCTTTTTACATCTGTCCTTCCAATGACTCTGGAGGTGATAAGGACAGGCATTATTTGCATATTATATGAACGTGAAAGAACGGGATCACAGAGACACTCAAAAAGTTGACCAAGTTCACACAGCTAACCACGATTTGGAAAGGAAAATAGAATACATTTTCTGACCCCAGATCTAAGGCTTTCCCCTTTAACATGTTGAGCTGCCTAAACTAAGCTATTACTTTGACACATTTCCTAAAGTAGAAACCTATATACATAGGGAAGAGGAAAAGATAATGTCATCAATGGTGCTCTCAGTAATCAATATGTTATTTGTATGTATTTGATTTGATTGTAGTTGATTTGAGAAATTTCTTGAAGTGCTAAAATGAGTAGAAAAAAATTAACCTCTACAAATGGACTGTATCTTGAATAACCTATTAATTACTTCTGGCATCTCTATGATGTATAATACACATTGGGTTATCTATTACTTGAGATGATTTGTGTCGTCTTTCCTCTCATGGTTTGAGGACCATGGCTAGGAACCTGGGGTGAAGGGTAGGCTAACTGGGCACGTATGGGTCCCTATGGTCTAAACTAACTGAGGAGAAGGAGATTTACCTAAACTTACAGTACACCAAAGCCTAAGGAGAAAAGCAAAGTTGAGAGTAGCAGTAAGTGGGATCAATTGGGGAAAAAAGGGTGGGCAAGGAAATTTGTGTAGGCTTGGTGAGAGAACCGTATTAAAGAAGAGGCAGTGAAAATGGAAAAGAAGGGGTGGGGTAGGATAGCTGATATAGGTACGCGTTGCATGAACGGGCCATTGAGGCCAAGATGGCAAATGAAGACTGTACTAGATTTAGAATTTCAGTGACTAGAGGATGCTAATACCATTAGGGTAAAACAACGAAGTCCAAAGAAAGACATGCACCCTGGAGATAGTACCAACTAAGTTTTAGACATGTTGAATTTCAAGTGAATTCAGGAGAACCAGATAGTGATACCAAGGAAGCAGCTGAAATATGGAATTGTAGTGTGCCAGAGAGATTACATTTCCAACTTAGATTTGGGGAGTCATCCACATAAAAGTGATAGTTGAAGCTGTAGGTATGAGATGACTCAGTAAGTGAAAAACTGGAAAGTGAAGAAACTTGTGTAAAGAACTTTAAGGGATGCCTAGAAGGTAGGAAAAGGAAGACAGTCCTGGACAATAAATGAGGATAAATTGGAGAGGTATGAAAAGAATGTGAAGTGTTTCATGAAAATTAAAGCAGGAGAAGTTTCAAAAAGGACATCAGGGCCTGGAGAAGTCAAGAGAAAGAGCACAGAGACAAGGCCACTAGAAGACTTAGGTGACAAGGGGTAGGGTACAGGGACATGGAGCTGTGGGTCAGAGCTGGATGAACTGAGGCAAACATAGATTGTGCAGAATCGTGAAGAGATCGAAGTGATCAAATCATCAGTTTTCTCTTTTTCCAAGTGAGAAGAGTAAGGGAGAAAGTGTTTAAGTATTTTACTCAAAATCAATATCCTATGACCTAAGGCTAAGAATCTCACCTGTATGTGTGCATCTGTATAACTATACCTGGGATGTCCCCACTCCAACCTGTGGATGTGTGTATAGACTTATCAAGTATTTCCAGTTTCAGAAGTTATCTGCTAAGCTTAGGCCAATCTGATATACAAAGCCATGCAAAAGATATTTACTGTGTTATCTCAGTAAACTCAGTCTCTATATCAGTAATACTGTGTGTATTTCAAGCATGCGTATGTGAGAATAAAGAACAGTGACTGTGCAGGAATTTGCAGATTAATATACTTTTAAAAGGTTGATGAATTCATTCTTAACCAGGTGGCTTGTTATTTTAACTGATGATCATAGCATTATTTGAAGAAAAGGGGTTATGAGCACATCAAATCTTGGTTTTAAATATCAATTGTGTGTACTAAGTATTTGTTTTGATATTGTTTTTGCTTTTTCCCCCCCAATCTACCAAAATGCCATAGCATAGAATCCCAATGAATATTTAACAAATAAGTGTGCAAAGACATCTGATTTTTTACTAGTCTTAAAATTTTCTTGAGAAGATAACAGAAATCGGTAAGGTGATAACAGTCAAGCCAACAAACCATCTTCTTGAACTGGTCAATATCATTCATTCAATAAGTATTTATTGTGCATTTGCTATATTTCAGAGCACAGCAAGCACAAAGAGTGTCCCTCAGGCGCAGGAAAATGAATAATTACATTCCTGTGATAGCTACTATAATAGATGCACTATTGGAGGATTTAACAAGATTCTCTAAATCTTCCTTTAGGAGTCCAGGCAAGACCCCCCTGGGAGAGATGACATTTTGGCTATTTGCTATTAGAGTATTTACCACATCAAATAATATTGAAGTGTGAATAAGAAGTTGTCAGACAAACACTTGTGTAGAAAGAGGATATTCCAAGAAGACAGAACAGCAAATTTGCAGGTACAGAGAATTTTTTTAAAAAGACACAAAGTTAGTATTTATTAAATGTGAATAAAGGCCAGGCATTTTGCAAAGTGCCTTGTCTCATTTGCTCCTCACCACCAACAATCCTCTGTATTCTTTCTTTTGTAACTGAGAATATTCAGTCTCAGAGAATTTGAATCACTTTCTTAAAACCACACAGATAATAATTGAATTGATGGGATTTGAAATCTAGTCAGATTGAGCAGGTAGGCCACATGCTTAACCACTAAACTATTCTACATTTGCATTAGAATAATGATAAGTAGTTCAGCATAGCTGAATTCCAGTATGTGTACATTAAGTAGGACAGAAGAAGTTACTGGAAAGATAGATTAGGGCAGATGGTAAAGAGCTGAGTGTTCTAAGGATCTGGAGATTTTTTTTTTTCCTGAGGGTAATAGGGAGCCACTGAAGATTTAAGCAGGATAGTGACATGATTGGATTGGTATTTTAGAACCATTGCTTCCTATAACATGTAGAGTACATTGGAGAGAAGAAACATAGGAGACTGCCTCAAAAGATGCTGACAAACAATAAGAACTGAAGTAAAGAGGTAGCAGCCTAGATTGAGAGATGAATGGAAGACCATATGGAGATTTGGGATATATTGAAAGGATCAATAGAACTTGGAGACTCATTAGATGTAAAGTATGAGTAAATAAGAAGCTTTGAAGATGCCTCAGATATTTCCGCTTTGGTTAATTGGGTAGTTTGAGGTGCTGTTAACCTAAATGAGAAACTCCACAAAAGGACCACATGTCACCAGAATAAGCTCTGTTATTATTATTATTACAGTATAGTTGATTTATAATATTACATTACTTTCAAGTGTACAACATAGTGATTCAATATTTTTGTAGATTATACTCCATTTAAAGTTATTTTATAGCCAGGACATGGAAGCAACCTAAATGTCCATCCACAGAGGAATGGATAAAGAAGATGTGGTACATATATACGATGGAATATTACTCAGCCATTAAAAGGAATGAAACTGGGTCATTTGTAGAGATGTGGATGGACCTAGAGACTGTCATACAGAGTGAAGTAAGTCAGAAAGAGAAAAACAAATATTGTACACTAACGCATATATGTGGAATCTTAAAAAATGGTATAGATGATCTTACTTGCAAAGCAGAAATAGAGACACAGATGTAGAGAGCAAATGTATGGATGCCAAGGGGGCAGGGGGAGTGGGATGAATTGGGAGATGGGGATTGACATATATACACTACTATGTATAAAATAACTAACGAGAACCTACTGTATAGCACAGGGAACTCTACTCATTGCTCTGCAGTGACCTAAATGGGAAGGAAATCCAAAAAAAAGGGGATATATGTATACGTATAGCTGATTCACTTTGCTGTACAGCAGAAACTAACACAACGTTGTAAAGCAACTATACTCCAATAAAAAAATTAAGTTATTATAAGATATTGGCTGTATTCTCTGTGCTGTACAATATACCCTTGTATCTTATTTTATACATAGTAGTTTGTACCTCTTAATCCCCTACCTCTGTCTTTCCCCTCCTCCCAACCCCCTTCCTACTGGTAACCACTAGTTTGTTCAAATGAGTTCTGTTTAAAACATGCTGTTTTCAAAGTGAAAAATATCACATAGACAATTGGATACAATATGCTTTCTGATTTATCCCCTAACTCTTTTCCATTTCTATTTCTCATCAGTCTGCCTTTGACCTTTATGCTGCAGCCATTCTGAGCTCTATACCTGTGCTTCTGTAAACAAGCCTTGCTCTTTAAAGACCGAGTATTTGCATATGCTGCTCTATCTTCTTGGACTTCCCTTAGAGAGAAGACCCCCCCCTTGTGCCCTTTTAGTACTTCAAGCATACATCTATTAAAATTCATCACATCTCGTTGTTATTATGTCTGTCTCCTTCATTAAATGTAAAGCCCCAAGTAAGTGGGTCCTGATTTAATCAATTTTGAATAGTTTCAGATGATTTAATCAATTTTGAATAGTTTCATCTCACTTATAATTATTACTGTCCTATAGCAGGTGCTGAGCATGTTTGTTGAGCTAATAAATGCTTTAGGAAGTCAGGGCTACAGAGCTGGTTGTAAAGACATCAGTACACAGTTACTTTGATAAAAATAATATTTGTTATAAAAACAATTGAGCATCATAGTTAAGGGCATGACTCTGCGGCAAGACTACCTGGATTTGAATCTTAGTTCCGTAACTATTAGCTTTGTGGATGTTGGACATGTTACTTAACCTCTCTGTTATTTGGTTTTCTTACCTATAAAATGGGAATAATAGTATTATCTACTCATAAGATATTTGTAACCATTAAATAAGTTAAGGCGTATAAAGTACAACAGTGTCTCATGCATTAGAGAATTCAAACATTAGCTATTAATTTCCTGATTAATCATGACGGATTTTAGTCATATGGTAGATATTAGTCACAAGTTTCGCTTTCCCTCTCTCTCGCCCCCAAGATTAAGTCCCCTTTTTCTTAGGATCTAAGAGAGAAAAAAAAAAGTTCTACGCTTAACAATGAGTAATGTTCTTCACCACCCAGCTCCGAGGGAAGTAGAATTTAGGCTACTTTCATTTAGACGAAATGGTTGTCATTACAGTATAAACAGCATCTCTTTAGTCTTCATAGTAGCCTACCAGACAGCTGGCTGATAAATATATCCCTATATTTAGGGATCCCTCTTTTAAAATGTATTGAAGCCAGAGATATTTGAATCAATTACACAATGAAAAACACAAGGCAGTTAACAGATTTGGGTTTCTTTCAAAGTGTTTTTTGAATTCTTGCTTTCTCAAAGTATTTTCCTACTAATCACCAAAGATCAAATTTATCGGCAGACTTAAATAAGGTTTATACCATTTTTAAAAGACATTGATTACATGTGTTATGTTAATTTTTTTATAATTAAAGATGGGATTTATGTTTAGTGTTACTTGTCATACTTATGAAGAATTCCCAATAGTATGCAAATGAAGAAATTAGACATTTTAAAAGACTTTAAAAAATTAGCTAATATTTCTCTTTTTTTGCATGTTTCTAACAATGGATGTGGACTATAAGAATAGAAAGTTAAGAAATTTTAATGTAATTATAATCAGCTTAAGGTTTTAATATGTTCTTTAGAGAAGTGATTTTTTTTCATAACCAACTTACATATGATTCTGTAGAGGGCGCCTCCTGACAACAAATTCATTTAGTAAAATCCAGCCCGATGCAGTAACAAATCAAGATGTTCTATTAGGGCTTCCCTGGTGGTGCAGTGGTTGAGAGTCCGCCTGCCGATGCAGGGGACACGGGTTCGTGCCCCAGTCCGGGAAGATCCCACATGCCGCGGAGCAGCTAGGCCCGTGAGCCATGGCCACTGAGCCTGCGCGTCCGGAGCCTGTGCTCCACAAAGGGAGAAGCCACAACAGTGAGAGGCCCGCATACCGCAAAAAAAAAGATGTTCTATTAAAATATTGACCCCTCTCCAAATTATCCATTATTGCCTTTTGAATAAAAAAATATTCTACTCTGTATCTTAAATTTGAAGGTTTTGTCACTTATTGGATGTGCTCATTATTTTGACATTTTTAGTGAAATATAAGTACTAATTATTGAAAAATAACTTACTGACCCATCTTGACTACATAGAATAGGAAAATAGAAAATCAGGTGGTAAATCTATTTATACTCTTTTATTCTCAATAACAAATCAAATCTCAAAAGTTCTAAGAAATTAGGTATTTGTAAATATTCTTAATTTGGAGAAGAAACAAAGTTTAAATACTTCTGTCTAAAAAAGAGATCCACGGGGACTTCCCTGGCAGTCCAGTAGTTAAGACTCCCCACTTCCACTGCAGGGGGCGGCGGGTTCGATCCCTGGTGGGGGAACTAAGATCCTGCATGCTGCGCAGTGCAGCCAAAAGAAAAAAAATTTTTTTAATAAAAAAAAAGACCCATTGAGCACATCTCAAAGTATTAGACTTTTCAGATGGATGTTTCTAATATTGGATGATTATAAATATTATCATTACCAAAAACAAAAAGGCAGTTGTCCAGTCATGAGGCCTGTCTCATAAAAAAAATATATCACTCTCTTTTGGGGACAGCAAAAGAGTCTGCTAGAACAGACAATAATCTACATCTTAATGTTGAATTTCAATGGACTATTGCAGCAATATCCACTTAAATCTATCCATCTATACACATGAATTCAACTGTCAAATAATTTGATACTTCAGTACTTCTGATATTGAAATTATTGGCAACTCAATATAAAATATGTGTTACAAGTGTTCAAGGAAATAAAGCAGGGTACCCAAAACGTGAACAAAAAAGAATGAGGCTATGACTGATTGTACAGGAAAAATAAGAGTCTTGTACTTAGCAGAGGCAATGGGAATGGAGAGGCCAGAACAGATTAAAGAGCAATTTAGGGGATTGAATATAATGCCTATCAGAGATGAGGAAAAGAGATGAAGTCACATAAATTTGATGTCTCCTTACAAAAAAAATGTTCTGCATTCCCAATGAAGTCCTTTCTTCCATTTTTCTAGACTTTACAGTGTTATGTGGATGTGATTTCCTGACTTCAGAATCTAATCCCTTGCATGATTCCTGAATGATTCTGTCCTTTTCTCATCTCTGAGATTACACTTCTTCTTGATTTTCGGTTTAAAAAAAATATGCCTAGAATAATAGCAAGGAAGTGCTCTAAGCAGATTTTTAGAATATTTGAAGTCATACAGCTCTGCCGCAGTTATATTCCAAGGGCAACACTAAAGTGTGGACAGCTAGTAAGCCATTATGTATTGTCCCCTAGATCAGTGCTACTATAGGCTGTGTGGTCCGTGGACAAGTGCCAATCTGTGAAATGTTTGTTACTCATTAGGGATAAATGAGGAGTAAGCTCAGTGTGACAGAACTATACTATACTTGCTTTAACAGACAGTCTTGTTGATCAGAAGCTAAAGACCATCTCACCACTCTCTCAGATTATAGAAGACTAAATGGTGTAATCTTAGGCTGTAGTTCCACTATTTTTTTTTTTTACAGTAAAAACAGCTAAGAACTTAGCCCTTATTGCTCATTGTGTGATCAATGGATCTGACACAACTGTTTCATCTGAGCCTCTTATACTGGTGCTACTTGTTTTTGGTTTTTTTAATCACCTACGTATATGAGGATAATGGGACAATTCTACCAAATGAATACCTAATTGTTCTTTTAGTTCCCTTCCAGGGAAGGGAAATCTTTGAGGTTTTAAACATTGCATGGCTCTGCTATCCCACTTCAAGCTGTGGAGTATGATGCCTATTTCTAATTTGCAGGAATAAGATAAAAGAGCTTTGATTGATTTAAGATTTTTAATTTGAATTAGAGAAAGAAGTAATGCCTTTCAGTGCAAAGGTATTTTGGTATAAGCCACAGACATACTATAATTTATTTATATTAAGTAAGAAAAATCACTCAAGATATCTAGTAAAAACTAAGGAAATTTGAATGAAGTATACACTTTAGTCAATTATAATATGTTTATTAATTGTTAAAAATGTGCCTGATAATGTAAGATGTTAATAATAGGGAAAACTGGGTGCAGAGTATATGAGAACTCTGTACTATCTTCACAAATTTTCTGTAAATCTGTAACTGTTCTAAAAGATAAAATTTATTTTAAAAATCAGTAGAGAGAAATCACTCACTATAGAAATCAGGATAACTGAAACTACTTGAGATATTTCAAATAGAAAAATTTAATATCAAGAATTGGTTACACAAGTAATGGAAAAGCTAAGAAACCAAATAGAAAAGAGCTGGAAGCTGCTGCCACTCCAAGTGCTGGAGAGTCAAGGGGTGGCATTAGCAGGCTGAGGAGCCTTCTTCATCCCAAAGAAGCTGGAACAGGGAGCCTGTCCAGGGGGAGCTGGGACCACAGAGGGAGGGATGGTCTAGTGGACAACTAGAGCCATGAAGGGGTGCAGATGGTACAGAAAATGCCACCAATGACAGAAAGAAAAGAGAAGACATTTTCTGCTTCTTCCACTTTCTAGTCTTCTGCCAGTGACTCTCATTGACCTAACCAACTAGAAGCCAGGAGGACATGGAAGCCAGGGGAATGTGGTTATTTGAGATCGAGAACAGAGGAGGAGAAGGGCAAAAATGAGAGCAAAGAGGCCTCTAACAAATGCTACAATCTGTCTTTTAATAACATCTTTATATATTATACTGAAAATGAGAAGATTGACTATTTAAAAAATCCATAATCTTTGTTTCTTCTGCTCTATGTGGGAAGGAAAAAAACGTATTTATTTGCTTCTAGGGGACTTTATTGTTTAGTAATTGCTGTCATTTTTGCTTCCTCCTTTCTCACTTCTTACTCTTATTTTGTAAAAATGTAATATGTTTTCTCTCTTATTATTCAGAATTAGCATTTATCTTCACAAGCAGTTTTACTCCAAACACTATATCTTCTTGAGTCAACTGTGAAACTTTTTCTAATTAGTTTCAAATTAGTTTTACTCAAAAGAGCCATGTCATCTCATTGTGGAAGATGATGTCAAAAGATTTATGAACATCTTGAAAGAAAAGTTTTGAAAAAACTTTATTTTTTGCGATTTCATTGAAATAGAGAAAAGTAGAGGAACTCTTAGTGAGTCAGAGACCAGTTGAATATTATGAATTTTCCAGTATGGCCAAACATGTTGAGTGTCTGGGATTAAGCAGAATTGCAAAAGGGAGTATGTCAGTGGTTTCAATGGGTGGGACACTTTGGGAGAAACACTATGCATAATGTTTCTTTGAGGCGTGTGTAAAATAAAGGTATCAGGTATTCCAGTTTTGCCAAATTTTTAACTTTCACTGAGGTTGAGGAAATTTCACTACCATCCATGGATTCGCTAGCTCAGGCTTCCAGTTGAGGCATGTGGTGATCTGCCATAGCTAAACCCAGACAAGACACTGGGAAGAAGAACTTCCATCCTGCAGTGTATGATGGCATCATTACCTTTCCAGAATTCTTTTTTGGAAGCCCTTAGTTGGCATTCTCTCAATAGTAGGAACTCCTTATGCCCAAGAAAATGGAAGGTAAAGAAAAACAAAATCAACACTGATAACCAAATTACAGGTTTAAAGTATTCAAAAATAGGCAGTCTTTCAGTCTAAAAGGGAGTTGAATGGCAGTGTCTGTATTGTGTTTGTGTATATACACTTAATATATACATAAATATATACATTTATATATTCAAAGACTATATATTATATATAATTATATATTAATATATCAGATATTTAGAGATTATTATGTTAGATATCCATGAGGTGAAACACAAATTTTAGGGCATGTTTTCTTTCCCAGGAGGCTCTAATTATGGCAGTGAGGAAAAGATGCTGACTCCCAGACTCCATTTTCAGAACAAATCCCAGCATCACCAGAGATGTCATCATTACTTTGAAATATGCAAATTTAACAACATGATTTAAGCAGAATAGTGTGCATAAGAAAATAAATGCACTTTACCAGGACAGCAATGACCAAACTTGTGTGGGTAAGATTAAGAGGAAGGGTACACACAGTAGTAGCAGAGCTGTGAGAAGGAAAGCAGGACAGATGTCTTAAAACTGCTCACTGTTGATGAGACCTTCGTCTCTGCAACATTAGCCATTTGTAAGATTGATATGTAGCCTAAAAGCTCCGTCCAATAGAAAACTTAATCTTCTTAGGACACAAAGTAATGAATTTTCCTCCCTGTCTTCCCCCGATTCCAATGAGTATGTCATCACACAAACTAAAGTTATAATAAATGTTCTAGCTGGAAGATATTTCTTTTTTCTAAACCTCTAAAGAGCCTTTGGTCTCTTCAGTTTTCCCGTCCATCTTGCACACTGATTCCAACTTAATCTACCTAAAAAAGCAAGCAAAGAAAAACTACTACTGTATAAAGCGCCCAGACTTAGAGGAGAAAAAATATCCTTTCAATCTGTATCATATGGAGCATATGTTAAATTTTTATCTTCTTCTTCTGGAAACTAGGATTGTGATTGCATTTACTGATTGGGGTTAGGGCCCAAACTGTTTAGTTATCCACAGCTACCTGTCCCAGAGGTGGGAAAAGGAGCCCTGGGTGGACACTGTGGAAGAGAACGAGCAAGAACGGGGTTCTGAAAGTCTGGAAAGTGGAATCCACCTGAGAGCCAGGAGCAAGGGGTTAGTAACCGAAAGAACAGGAGAACAGGAGATGCAGAGCCTTGCAGGGGCTAAACCAGAAATGGGATAGAGGGGTGATAATCCAAAGGAAGGGAAATGGTCAAGAGGCTGGTCAGTGGCCAATGGCTAGTCCAAAAAGAGCAGGAGGCAAGGATTAAAGTCAGTTCATTAAAGCCGTGAATTCACAGCCATCTCAAGCAAAAATAAATAAAGGATCAAAACTCTGTGTGTGTTGGGGGGTGCGGGGAAGAGGTGGACAGAGCAGCAGGTATGGTGGGCAGTAGATGGATGGGCACCAAATGGTGAAGGGAAAAGAGGAGTCTGAGTAATGCCTCAGACAACGTGTGTATGGGAGATTTACTTTTTCACGGCCAGTGGAGTGGTTCTCCAAGTGTGTCCCCATACCACCAGCAATGGGATCACCTGGGACTTCTCAGACACGTGAATTCTTGGGCCCACCTCAGGCCTACTCAATCAGAAACTGGGCCTCTGGTAGCAGGACCCAGTGGTCTGTGTTGTAACAAGCCCTCCAGGTGGTTGTGATGCTCACAAAAATTTGAGAACCACTGAGCTAGCAGGTAAGGCTAGTTTAAAAGCAGGAGGTAGGGTGAACTATAAAAAAAAAAAAAAAAAAAAACAGAAGAAAGCCTTCCTTGGGAATTTCTTTTTTAAGAAAAAATGAAATTTCACTTTAATAATTCCACATTACAAAATAACAAGTTCTATTTACTAAAGAGGTGTGCTGGGTAGCTTTTATTTATCCTTTCCATCCAATCTCCACCCTTTCCCACCCTGCTCTATGTCCCAGGAAGGGGGAAGCTGACTTGTAGGGGCTGCATCCGAGGGTCCCTGGTGTGGTTCTGCTTGGATTCAGCTCATGGGGAGTCCCAACAAGAAAGTCCAGAGAGAGAAGATGATGAGTTCAGTATATTTCCCTGTTTCTGTCTCTCTGTGGGGTTGCCTCAGGCTTCCTGTGTCCTTTGATCAAAGTCATTTCTCCTCTCAAGGTTGTTTCCAGACAACCAAAGACGGGACCAAATGATGAAATGAAACCCAGAAGTTGAAGGTGATTGACCAATGGGACATAGGAGACAGGAGGAAGCTAGGCAGATCATGCTCTGATGCATGGTTTTTCCTTGCAGCCATTGAGAAAAGTCTCCTAGGCCAAGCACATGTACTCTCCAAAAATATGTTGTGTCTCTTCATGGCTCATGATGAAGTAGCCGCCAGCATGGTCAAGTATCACTTCCTAATGCTTCTCATTTTTCTTTGCCTCATTTTCACTTTTTCCCATTTTGCTGCCTTGGGTCTGCGAAGTCCAAAATAAGGCATAGCACTTTCATGCTAGCCTAAGGTCTTGTTATGTAGAGATACCTGGTTAAAATATCCCCTGACTACTACGATAGTAACATAACCATGAACATAGAGACAATAAGGTAAAATAGTGTACAAACCAAAGTTGTCTGGTAATAACTTCCCATCTTTCCTGACTAGTTAGTATCTAGACGCTACCAGATGAGGTTAA